>NW_025111117.1:0-650937 GCF_015476425.1 Leptopilina heterotoma
TTTTTTCGAGAAAAGATTTTTAATTTTAATACCATTTTTTTATTTGGAAGAACCTTTTATTTAAGATGAAAAGATTTAACATGAAAAATACAATGTATAATGTCCATTGACGTCCTCGGGACTTCCTAGGGACTCTTTGACATAGCCATTAGAAATTTTTCCCCGATCAATAAGATTCCAGTTTTAAGTTTTAACGAAATGAAAACTCATATATAATTTCAGAGACTAAAACGGTTTTCGAAAAAAAGTTTTTTATTACCAATTTTTTATTTGGAAAGCCTTTTACTTAAGAGGAAGAGCGTAACTGAAAATTACAATGTATAATGTCCAATTGACGTCCTCGGGACGTCGTTTGGACATAGAACTTAGAAATTTTTCCTCCGAGAAATAAGATTCCCGTTTTAACTTTTAACGAAAATGATAAACTCATATATAATTTCAGAGACTAAAAACGGTTTTTGAAAAAGCTTTTTATTACCAATTTTTTTATTTGAAAAACCTTTTATTTAAGATGAAAAGATTAACTGAAAAATTACAATGTATAATGTCCAATTGACGTCTCGGGACGTCTTTGGACATAGAACTTAGAAATTTTTCCTCCGAGAAATAAGATTCCAGTTTTAACTTTTAACGAAAATGATAAACTCATATATAATTTCAGAGACTAAAACGGTTTTCGAAAAAAGCTTTTTATTACCAATTTTTTTATTTGGAAAACCTTTTACTTAAGATGAAGAAGCGTAACTGAAAAATTGCAATGTATAATGTCCAATTGACGTCCTCGGACGTCCTAGGGACGTCTTTTGGACATAGAACTTAGAAATTTTTCCTCCGAGAAATGAGATTCCGGTTTTAACTTTTAACGAAAATGATAAACTCGATATTATTACAGAGACTAAAAAAGCGATTACGTAAAAAGCTTTTGCTTTATTACAAACTTTGTATTGGAATTTTTATGATATTTTGAATTTCGAAAAACTTTAAACCGTTTGAACTACCAACTACAAAAAATGTACTTAACAAAGCAAGAAACTACATTATAAATATTTTTGTTCGAAAAAGTGGACCATCTATTTTAAAACGAGTATAATAAATAATAAAATAAACCAATTATTGGTTATTAAATTTGGGACTTAAATTAAACGACATTGAATAAAACATTAGATAAAGAAACATAATAATTAGGGTGCAATAAATCATGCACAAAAAATTTTTGAAAGATTTTAATTTGAAATTCATTTTTAAATCAATATATATTAGAAAATTCTATGAAAATTCAATTATTTAACTATAAAATAATTATTTTATTAAACATTGAATAATTGAAATTCTGCTAAGAATTTTATTAAAGTTTTGAAAATAATTGAATTGCTGAGAAAAATTTTATTATTTATAAAGATAATTAAAATTTTGACAAGAATATTTGTAATTTTTAAACATACTTGCATTTCTGAGAAGAATTTTATTAAAATTATTTTGAAAAAAATTCAATTGTTAGGCAAAGAATTTCATTAAAACTTTTGAAAATTATTTTATTCTTTAAAGATTTAATTATAAATTCATTAAAAATAATACTCAAATTCTAATAAATATTGTAGCAAAGTTATTAAAATAATTAAATTTCTTAATAATAACATTTTAAGAATAAATAAATTTTTCGAGGAATTCCATTAAAATTGTATTAAAAATAATTAAGTTTTATTTTATGAAAATAATTGAATGTTTCCGTTGAATTTTATTAAAATTTTGTTTAACTAATTGAATTCTTTTAGGAATTTTTATTAAAGTAGTAGATATTAAAAATCATTGAATTGTAAACGCAATTCTTTTAAAATTGAATTAATTTTGAAACATTTAAGTGAAATTAGATTTCAAGAATAAACACAATAATTTTAGAAAACAACAATTTTCCAGGATTCCGATTGAAAATCCCTGACTTTACAGCAAAGTTTCCCGGTTTCGTGGCAATTTTCCAATTGCTAAATCTGAATTTTTTTTTGAAGATAAGTGCAAAGGCCTAAAAATTTTAATTATACTTTTCTAAAATCCTGTCTTTTCCTTAATTACAAGATTATTCAAACTTTTAATGCCATATAAGAAAAAAATGTTCTAAAAATTTTGATGAATACGTTTTTCTTAATATTTCAGTTTTTATATCTGGGAGCAAAAATTCTAAAAATTACTTCCTCAATAGTGTTGTGATGTTCAAAAACGAATAATCGATAGAATAATTAAATAATGAAAGTACACAAAAGTTTAAAACTGACTTTAAAAAATGGTTGTCAACTACTTTATCTCTCAAAGAGAAAAACTTTTGATCCCTTTAAATCACACAATTTCATCTTTAATTAAAAATATCTTTGACATTAAAATCTCATCTTAATATTGATAAAAAGGATAAAAAAATCCTTAACAATTCAATACAATAATTTTGCGTTATTCAATACCTTGCATTTATCTATTTCGTTCATCTATTTCTTTAACGAAAACAAATTATAATCTTATCGTATTTTAAAAAACAACTTAACTTCAAAAAAAGATTTTTTTAACTTACAAATACATAAATATTTTTTGTTTACCTTATTATCAGTTTCAAATCCAAACGGAATTTTCCTAGTATTAAAAACGAAAAGTAAACAATCTGCAGAGATCATAAACAAAAAGTCTTTAGAAGGCGTAACGCGTTCGAATATCCTCCAATCTCTTCGAAAACTTCAGACGATGTTTTTTTCTAAATCGCCGGCAATATTTTTTTGAATTGTAGACTGATTGAGTTGAATTGCTCGCATAATCACCATCATCTGAAGGAGAGTGGATGAATAATTAAATATGTCTAATATCAGAATTTAGTTTAGTAAGTTAGTTTTTTAGTTTAGACTTTTTAGTTTCAATTTAGTTTCAGAATTCTTTGCGAAGAATTTAATCAAAATTTTTTAATATAATACAATTTTTTTTAAAAACACTAATTAAATTTTTCGCTGAACTACATACAAATTGTATAATAAATAATTGAATTCTTTCAAAAAATTTTATTATTTACAAAAAATTCAATTCTTGCAAGAAAAGTTCATCGAATTAGACTTATTCTCTAAAACAATTGTTCCTATCAAATTCAAAAAAGAATCTTATTGAATTCATTTTTTTAAAAACAAAATTAAAATTTTGATAGAAATTGTAATTATATAAACATTTTTCTTTTAAAATTGTTATGATGTAATATCGAAAATATTCAAAAATAACAGAAAATAAAATGAAGGACGAATTTTCCAAATTTTCAGAATCTTTAACTTTTTATATCTATATAGTCGGACACTATGATTGTTAAAATATGAATAAAAAACTATTTGTCGAAATATAATTTCAAATAACACTATTTTCATAAAATATGAATTACATACCACTATGTAATTGTTTGGAATAAAATAAAATTCCGATAATTTGGCAAGAGCTGGATGTGGCTTCCATTGATGACTCGACAGAAAAGACAGGTTTCCGGTTCCGCCGTTCCGGTGTATCGTTACTAGTTCAACCTTCAACATTAAGGTTTATCCACATAGAGTGAAACATCCAAACTGCGACAATTAGGCTGTTCACTACATCGAGATATTTCGAGTTCGAGTATGACGTCAGATAGCTGGAGGAAAAACAAACAGACGACGCAAGCAATTCTTATAAGAGAAAAAAATTTTGCATTTTCTTTTCAATGTTTTGCAAATTTATGGATTTTAAACACTTTATATCTACATAAATGTAATTGAAACGGATTCTGTAAAATAATTGTAGTGAAATTAACACTTACACATCATCACAGAAACTTAAAAATATGCTAAATTGTATGTTTTTAAGGTTAGGAATGTCTATTTACCACTATTATCTCTATGTATAAAATGTATAAAATAAGGGTAAACAATCGTTCCTAACCTCAAAAACATACATTTTAGCCATGGAGTAGTATAAGGAGACCGAACGACCGTGCGAAATCTGTATTGAAAGTGTACCACTTTTTGGTACCCGCTTAGCATCGTGAAAACACCGAATGCAACACTAGCGCTACTTGTGAGAAAAGTGGTAACTGTCATGGAAATTCATAATATAACCTACAATTATGTATGTGCAGCAACGTGCAGCGTAGTATGGTTATAGCGTAGTCAAATATAGTGATAAATATTTATTATTCGCCAAGTGTAAATAGTAAACTGGCATGTGATTATTAAAAAAATGCAGTTTATTTCTTCATTTTCCCGCGAGTAGCGCTAGTGTTGCATTCGGTGTTTTCACGATGTTAAGAGGGAACCGAAATCAGGTCCACTTTCAATACATGTCGTTCGGTCTCCTTAGGGTGGAGTCCCATGGCAGCGTTTTGCGTTGCGTTTTGTAACTAGGCCATGAGTGCAAATATAGCAAACATATATCTTCATCTCTCTCACACTCATTGCCTAGTTACAAATCGCAACGCAAAACGCTGCCATGGGACTTCAGCCTAAGGCTGAAGTCCCATGGCAGCGTTTAAGTTTCTGTGAAGTGTAAAGTGTTAATTTCACTACAATTATTTTACAGAATGCGTTTCAATTACATATATGTAGATAAAAAATGTTCCAAATCCATTAAATTTGCAAAACATTGAAAAGAAAATGCAAAATTTTTTTTCTCCCATAAGAATTGCATTGCGTCGTCTGTTTGTTATCCCTCCAGCTATCTGACGTCACACCTGAAATCGACTCTGACGTCACAACTGAAAAAGCCTAAGGGTCAAGTCCCATGGCACCGTTTTGCGTTGCGTTTTGTAACTAGGCCATGAGTGCAAATATAGCGAACGTATATCTCCATCTATCTCACACTCATTGCCTAGTTACAAAACGCAACGCAAAACGCTGCCATGGGACTTCAGCCTAAGGCTGAAGTCCCATGGCATCGTTTTGCGTTGCGTTTTGTAACTAGGCCATGCGTGTGAGAGAGATGAGATGGAGATATACGTTCGCTATATTTGCACTCAGGCCGCAGTCCCATGGCAGCTTTTGCGTTGCGTCGTAATGAGAGAGAATGCAGCAAACGTATATTTGCGTCTTTTTCTCTCCCATTAAGACGCAACGCATAACGCTGTCATGGGACTCCACCCTCATGGCCTAGTTACAAAACGCTGCCATCCATGGGACTACACCCTAATGCTGATTCCACACTTACCCAGCGCTCCGCTTTTCCGTGGCGCTTTGCGTGAGATAGAAAAAGACATAGACTATCTCTATCTTTTTCTGTCTCACGCGAAGCGCCACGGAAAAGCGGAGCGATTGGGTAAGTGTGGAATCAGCATAAGGCTGGAGTCCCATGGCAGCGTTTTGCGTTACGTTGTAATAAGAGTGAATGCAGCAAACGTATATTTGCGTCTTTTTCTCTCCCATTACGACGCAACGCAAAACGCTGTCATGGGACTGCGGCCTCATAGGTGATGGCTGTATGGTACTTCTACAAGAAAATTCTCGCAAATCTCGGTAGACCTATAATAAAGGTGCTTCTATACCTCTGGTGTTTTGGTCAAACCATCGACTGGATGAATAAATATAAATAAATAAAATAAACATAACGCAGGGTTGGGCGCGTAAAATATATCAGGTAAATTACGTGGTTTTATTCAGTAAAATATCCCATATTTTGACCAGGTATTTTATGTCAAAAACCTGCAGTGAGGGTCCCAGTAAAAAAAGAAGTATTGAGTGGAGCGTTTAGGAATTGAGTGAAGCTCTGAGCCAATACGGATTCGAGTAAAAACCGTATTGGGACGTTGACTCAATCTTTTTTTCATCCGCCGAATACGGTCTTATTTTAGCATTAAAATTAAAATCACATGAGCAGAGTACACATTATAAATTGAAAGCACAATTGTCCTGGAATGTAAAAATGCCTATTTCGATAAGAAACAGTGAATATTTGTTAAAAATTGGTAAAAGCAAAGTTTGACAAGCACGACTGAATTTACCATGTGAATAAATGAAGTGGGAAGTTTAAATGGACTAAAAGAAATCTACTTTTACCGACAGAAAGTTCCTAGAGAATTGTGGTAAATTCAACAAAACAATGAAATTTCATTGTTTTACAATTCTCTAGGAACTTTCTGTCGGTAACAGTAGATTTCTTTTAGTCCATTTAAACTTACCACTTCATTTATTCACATGGTAAATTCAGTTGCGCTTATCAAATTTTGCTTTTACCAATTTTTAACAAAGAATAAAAAAATATTCACTGTTTCTTATCGAAATCGGCATTTTTACATTCCAGGATAACTGTGCTTTCAATTTATAATGTGTACTCTGCTCATGTGATTTTAATTTTAATGCTAAAATAAGACCGTATTCGGCGGATGAAAAAAAGATTGAGTCAAACGTCCCAATACGGTTTTTACTCGAATCCGTATTGGCTCAGAGCTTCACTCAATTCCTAAACGCTCCACTCAATACTTCTTTTTTTACTGGGGTGGAGTCCCATGGCGGCGTATTGTGTTCGTATATCTGTTTTTAATAAGAAAGGAATTAAAATAAACTTACCGCATAAATCAGCAGACATGTCACATTCATTTCTTTCTGGAATCTTCTTACAACACAACAAACACTACCGACTCAAAGACACTCCAATAAAAAGAATACGAAACGTATCGAGAGGTTGTTAATCTTGGGTGAATGAGTCGTTACAATGTTTATTTTGCGAAGCAGCCAAAGTTAAAGATTCCGAACATTGCATTCAAGGTAATTTCAACTTTTAGAAAAGTTTCGATGATGTGTTAGATTTGTCTCGCGTTTGCGCATCGTGTTTTTTATTTTTTCGTTGACATGTAGATCCAACCTAACAAGAACATGAAAGTTTTTAATAGTTAATTTGTTAGACCCCCACTAATAGATGAGCATCGTTAGAATAAAAGAAAGCACAATATGGTGCTAAATATGAGGATGTATTAACATGTTTACTTTCAAAAGCTGTGTTTTGCGTTGATCAGTGAGTGTAACAAGGTTAAAAGTATATGTAGGGCAATAACAATAATAGTATATAATATAATAATAATATCTTGTGCCATGCTCAGTCTCTGCACATCAAACTGGGTCCCGGGAAGGAAGGGTGAGATCCCATGTGAACAGAATATGTCGACCTAAAGCAGAAAATCATGAGTGCAAAAGAGATATATAGATATTGTTGTTTTTTTCACTCTCATGATTTTCTGCTTTTGGTCGACGTATTCTGCTCACATGGGATCGCACCCTTATTTGGATTCTTCTTTAAGGCGCTTGTTTAACTCCCCGTTTATGAATATATTCAGAAACGTGAAGCAGTTTTCTAAGTTGAAAACGAGTTTTCTATCTTGGAAGCCATTGGAAGTCGTGCTAGAAAATTATTATTATGGCGGGATGATTTGAATGTCAGATTGTAATAAATTGTGATTGGTAGAAAATATGACATTCAAATAATCCCGCCATAATAATAATTTTCTAGCATGACTTCCAATGGCTTCCAAGATAGAAAACTCGTTTTCAACTTAGAAAACTGCTTCACGTTTCTGAATATACTCAGAAACGGGGAACTCCGGTATTTTGGTCAAGCAATTTTGTTTGATTTGGTTATTGGCCTTTTAGTCCCCGTAGTTCAAATAGTCATGTTCTAAATTGATTAAATCTCGACGAATTTTCATGGTCGTATCATTAAATTTGATTGGCTACGAGAAATCTTCCATTTTCACTTCAGAGTCAGTAAAAATGGATTAATTATCACAACCAATCAAATTTAGTAATAGCACCATAAAAATTCGTCTAATCAAATTGCATGGGGAACTCCTCTGACTTATGGTGCAGTCCCATCTAGTGCAGGAAATGTAAAGGCCTAAGCACAACTGCTTTGCGAACGTCGTTCACAAACGCTTAGTATGTGTTAGAAAAGGACAGATATATATTTTTGCGCCCTTTTCTATCTCATGTAATGGCACGGCCACAGTTCGGCTGCCTGCTTGCCTGCAGATCGTCATGATAACACATAAGAGTGAAAAAGACAGACAATTCAAATTATTTGTTCTCTTTCTCTTACTCTCGTGGCGTCTACCTGCGCAGGCAGGGAGCCGAGGTGTGACCGTGCCATAAGAAAAAGCAGGCAACGAGAACAGACCTCATAAAGGCCAACGCAGAATAGATCTGTAACCGGAACCGCAATCGTAACCGTAAGCGTAAGAATGAGTTAGAGAAGGATAAACAATATACCTATCCTTCTTTAACTCATTCTTACGGTTACGCTTACGATTGCGGTTCCGGTTACAGATCTATTCTGCGTTGGCCTTTAGGCTTTTTCAGTTGTGACGTCAGAGTCGATTTCAGGTGTGACGTCAGATAGCTGGAGGGAAAACAAACAGACGACGCAATGCAATTCTTATGGGAGAAATAAATTTGGCATTTTCTTTTCAATATTTTGAAAATTTAATGGATTTTAAACACTTTCTATCTACATATATGTAATTGAAACGAATTCTGTAAAATAATTGTAGTGAAATTAATACTTTACACTTCACAGAAACTTGAAAATATGCTAAAATGTATGTTTTTAAGGTTAGGAACGTCTGCTTACCACTTATCTCTATGTATAAAATAGTTGTAAACAAACGTTTCTAACCTCAAAAACATACATTTTAGCATATTTTCAAGTTCCTGTGAAGTGTAAAGTGTTAATTCCACTACAATTATTATTTTATAGAATTCATTTAAATTCCATATATGTAAATATAAAGTGTTTAAAATTTATAAAATCTGCAAAGCATTGAAAAAATGTATCAAAATTTTTCCCTCCCATAAGAATTACATTGGGTCGTCTGTTTGTTTTCCCTCCAGCTTTCTGACGTCATACTCGAACTCGAAATATCTCGATGTAGGAAAAAAGCCTAAAGGTACCGTCCCATGATGGCGTGAAAGCGTCGGCGTAAAGCGTAAACCATGTGAGTGAGTGAGAACCTGATATCTGTTCATCTCTTTCTATCGCACGATTTCTGCTTTACTTGCAAATTTATTTAAAAAAATGATTTTATCATAGAAATTCTTTTGAAAGTAATGTTAAAAAACATGTTTTATTTTAAAAGTTATCAAATTTTAATTCAAAATGTTTTAATTTTCCAAAGAAGTGTAAAAAGCCTAATGTTTTTGAAATGCTAGTACAGACGGTACAGACTGTTTGTTATGAATGTACATAACCTAGCGTTGTGTTGTCGTGCTTGTGATATTATTATATTCTAAATTTAATGATTTAATTATTATTATATTAAATAATAATGAACAGACAACACAACGCTAGGTTATGTACATTCATAACAAACAGTCTGTACCGTATGTACTAGCATTTCAAAAACATTAGGCTTTTTACACTTCTTTGGAAAATTAAAACATTTTGAATTAAAATTTGATAACTTTTAAAATAAAACATGTTTTTTAACATTACTTTCAAAAGAATTTCTATGATAAAATCATTTTTTTAAATAAATTTGCAAGTAAAAACCTTTTCAACATTTACTTATTCAAAAATACCCGCAATGAAAGTACATTTTCCGACCGTGAAAATTCATCGAGCCGATTGCTTGACCAATCCACCGGAGGTATAGAATACCCCTTCAGGGTACGGTCCCATTCTGAGCAGAAAACAGAATGCAAAGCAGAATTTCGTGAGTGCAAGAGAGATAGTCAGATATCACTATCCTTTCCACTCTCACGAAATTCTGCTTTTCATTGTGTTTTCTGCTCAACATGGGACCGTACCCTGATGGTCCCGCTTATATGCATCTTAGATCGAAGTGTGGATTCCCCATAATGATTTTCTGCTTCACATGGGATCCATTCTTATTTGTCTATAGTTCATGTCCACACGCCCTGTCAAAACAAACTGTGTATAACAATAAATTTTTAGATGATATATGCTTCAGTTTTATTAATTACTAAAAATGTAGTTAATTAAATCTAATAAAAATGGAAAAATAAGGAAAAGTTTTCAAACGCTTTTATCGAATTTTTTGTACTTTTCTGATAAAAGCAATTGATTATTTTCTATGTAACAATTAAAATGTTTTTTTTTAATTTTGTTAATTATCAAAGTAAATATTTAAAGAAATAAAATATTTACATTTCTTGAGGTTCGGAATAAAATCACTTAACTTGCAGGAAGTTCTGTGTCGAAAACTACTTTTTTAAAACTTTTGGTATTAACGGCGTTGGAGGTCGGGAACTGTCAAGTGTTGCCAACCCACTCTCCCCCACTGTCCAGTATGTTTCGTGTAATTTTCCACTTTGATCACTTTTTAAAAAAAAACAAAGAACTTAATCAAAAAAAGGGCTCTTTACCTTAAAATAAAATTAAATAAAGAATTAGTAAAAATTTACTTTGTCTCGATACGATGTTTCTACTAGCCACAATATGGTTATTACGATGACAATTTACAGATGTAGTTGGCTTGATATGGGGAAAAAAATGGCCGCACAACAGAAGGTGGAGTAAAGCGGGGTTGCCTACGTAAAGGCATAACAGTATCATAATACAGGGCAGTAAGTTTTATTTTGTTGAAAATTATAAAAATAACATTTTGCAGTAATAAAAACTAATATAATTAATATAAATAAATGGGGTTTTGTTTATAATAATATACATAATATAAAATATGTTGAATTAAAACGAAAAATATGAAAAACATTTTTTTTAAATTTTGTTATTCATTAAAATAATTTTTTAAAGAGATTAAAAATAAAAATTGCTAATTAGTACCCCTAGAGGTACAATTTATTGAATTGTAATTAATGAAAATAATAAAAATGACAAATATACAGAATTTTGAAAAATTAAATTATTTATACCTAAAAATTGAATTTTTTTGTATTATTATATGTAAAAATTAATTAATTAGTAATTGGAAAATTATATAAAATTAAAAATTATTTATTAATTAAAAAACCGTAAAAATATGTATTATTTTTTTCCTTATATATTGGTTACATTATTAGTTATCATGTTTTCTAGTCTATAAAAATTTATTTATTTTAATCCTTTGTATAAAAATAATTAATGTAATTATGTTTTTTTATTCCTCAATTATATAAGATAATAAAAGAAATTTATCGCTAATAAATTTTCTATTCTAAAACAATAATTACTTATTCTACTATTTTGAAGCCCCTTTCAATAGGCGACCAATTTATAAGTTTATTTTTTATGTTGAAACTGTCAATTTGTATAGCGAAAACAATATTGACGCTCGTTGAAAAATCGTATTATTAAAAACAAATTTTTTCTTAAATCGTTATTTCATATATAATCACAATAAAAAGCCTCCTTTTTTTATAAGTTTCTGCTTTTTCTCTTTCCATTTAAATTATCCAACACTTTCAACTGCTTCATACAAAACTTTTTACTTTGACAATTTTTTATAAAATAATTTGACACTTTCTCAAAAAAAGGGCTCTTTATCTTAAAATGAAATTAAATAAAGAATTAGTAAAAATTTACTTTGTCTCGATACGATGTTTCTACGAGCCACAATATGATTATTACGATGACAATTTACTGATGTAGATGACTTGATTTGAGAAAAAAATGTCCGCACCGAAAGGTGGAGTAAGGCGGGGTTGCCTACGTAAAGGCATAACAGTATCATAAAACAGGGCAGTAAGTTTTATTTTGTTGAAAATTATAAAAATAATATTTTGCAGTAATAAAAACTAATAGAATGAATATAAATAAAGGGATTTTTGTTTATAAAAATATACATAATATAAAATATGTTAAATTAAAACGAAAAATATGAAAAAAAAAATTTTTTAATTTTGTTATTCATGAAAATAATTTTTTAAAATGATTAAAAATTAAAATTGCTAATTAGTACCTCTAGAGGTACAATTTAATAAATTGTATAATTAATAAAAATATTAAAAATGACAAATATACAGAATTTTGAAAAAATTAAATTATTTCTAAAATTTATTCAATATTTTTGTATTATTTTGGAAAATTAGTTAATTAGTAATTGGAAAATTATATAAAATCAAAAATTAATTATTAATTACAAAATCATAAAAAAGTATTAATTTTTACCTTATATATTTGTTAAATTATCTTTAATCATGTTTTCTTGTCTATAAAAATTTATTTATTTTATTCCTTTGTATCAAAATAATTAATTTAATTATGTTTTTTTATTCCTCAATTATATGAGATATTAAAAGAAATTTGGAGCTAATAAATTTTCTATTATAAAACAATAATTACTTATTCTACTATTTTAAAATCCCTTTCTATAGGCGACCAGGTCATATAAGTTTATTTCCGACATCAAAGCTGTCAATTATTTGTATAGTGCAGGGCTGATAAAAATCATGACTTTTTTAAAAAATTCATTTTTTTTATTTAAATCATTTTTTTAAATATTTTAAATATTTAATTATTTTATAAGTAGTTTGTTTTTTAATATTAAAAATTATAAAATTAATAATAATAGGGTGGATGGAAAATTTTATTTTAAGAATTCTCTGACATTTCCTGACTAATTTTTCGGTTTCCCTGATTAATAAATTTTTTAATTATTTAATATTCTGCATTGATAATTAAAAATTTTATAATGCTTTTTAAGTAACAATTTTATTTAGAAAGAAAAACATAAGATAATTCAAAATTGTTTGTTAAAAAAAAATTTTAATGTGTTTAAAACTTTTATTATGAAAAAAAGTTAATGAAAATTTACAATTTAAATCGTGCTCAAAAAGTTATATTTATTTATTTAAATATAAACCGCCAATGCCCGTTTATCAAATATTATACAAAAACTAAATTGACTTTTATCAAAGTTTTTTAATTTGTGGTTTTTTTCGATTTAAATTCCCTGACTTTTCCCTGAACAAAAAAATTCTCTGATTTCCAGTTATTCTGTAATTTGAGTCAAATAAACAAAACTAATAATTATTATGTTTACTTTATTATCTCTGTAATGTATTCTTTTTTATTTTTATGAATTCAAAACTTTAAACCAAAATACTAATTTTGCAAACTTTTCTGTTTCTAATGCATTTTGCAGTTTGATTTAAATCATGATTTTAATGACAAGATTTAAATCAAGATTAAAATCATGATTTAAATCAAGTTGATTTAAATTATTGCAGCCCTGGCTATAGTGAAAATAATATTGACGCTCGTAGAAACATCGTATATTATTACAAACAGATTTTTACTTAAATCCTTATTTCATATATAGAATTTTAATAAAGAGCCCTTTTCTCTATAAGTATCTGCTTTTATTCTTTCTTTTTAAATTATCCAACACTTTCGACTGATTTTTATGAAACTTTTTACTTTGTCAATTTTTAAAAAATAATTTGACACTTTCTCAAAAAAAGAGCTCTTTACCGTAAAGCGAAAATAAATAAAGAATTACCTAATTAAAATTTATTTTGTTTCGATATGATGTTTTTATAAGCCACAATCTTATTTCCACCATAAAAATTGAGAGCTGAATGTGACTTGTGGAAGAAAGTGTCCAGAAATTTTGTGAAGGTTGCCTATACGTAAAAGACTAACAACATCAAAAAACTAGGAATTAGTAATTCAATTTGTCAAGTAATTTAAACGATATTTTGCAATAATGAAAGTTAAATATAAGAAACATAAATACCCGTGTAGAAATGGTGGTCGGGTTCTAGTGGGGACCTCACCAGTTTACCCCATTTGAAAAAGGGCTCCAACTAGAGAAACTGATGGGGTTCTACTCGATTTTGTCACGCTCTAGTTGATAGGGCCCCGACTAGAAGTTCTAGTTCACTTCTACCGGTTTTAAAAATTATTATTTTTCAACTTAACTTATTTATAATTGAATTCTCCATTCATATTAACATTATTAATGATTGTTGCACACGAAAAATCTCGTGCCTATGAGGGTTCGAACCTTGGACCTTGGGGACACCAGACGGATACACATACCTCTCGGCCATGATAGGTTGGATGGACTTCCGCTTAAAGTACATCCCGTTTGGAAATTCCGCCATTTGTCCCTATCTCTAGTAGGGCTCTCGCTAGATTCTGACTAGAATCTCTAGTCGAGAAAAACTAGTCGGGTTCCAATCTAATTCTAGTTAGATGATTCTTACAAGCATTATTTATTAAAAAAGTTTGCATATTATTTGATTACTTAATTTTTTAATTATTTAAACAAAATCTTTTATTTATTAAGTAAATTAAAAAAGAATAAACCATAAATAAATATTAATTATGTGGATATAATTAATTTTTATTAACTAAATATTGTAATATATTATTTATTATTATATTATTTATTATTATTATTATTTATTAAAACAATTATAGTAAATATAAAAATATAAAAAGTAATGTAATAAATTAGTTATGTTTAATTTTTCAATAACGTTATAGATATAATTAATTCATAATATTTTGAATTTTAGGGAGTTATTATTCATCACTCTTATTTAACTCTGCATTCCTAATGATAGTTAATAATAATTAATTATGACATTATTGAAAAATTAAACATTACTAATTGCAGTGCTTTTTATATTTACTATAATTATTATAATTATATTATTCAATTTATTATTGTAATTATAATATTATAGCATCTTTTTAATTATTATTAAATACTTGCATTAATTGTGAAAAACATTTTAAAGTATAATTGCACATACATATCTTTTTAAAAAAAAATTATTTTTACGAATAATATTACAATATTTAGGTAATAAAAATTAGTTATACCCACATAATTAATATTTATTTATGTTTTATTCTTTTAATTTACATATTAAATAAAAGATTTTTATTTAATAAAATTGCTTTATTGGAATTTTTTGTAAAAATATTCTACAATATTTAAAATTTTGTTTAAAAAATGTTAAAAAATTAAATAATTAAATAATATGCAAAATTTTTTAATAAATAATGCTAGTAAGTTTTTCTATCTATTAATCTGAATTATTTATATCTATAGAAAGATAATTTATGTATGTCATACTTGTACACTAGTTTGTCTAGTTTGAAATCGATAAGGTCCTAGTGAGTTTTTTCCAGTCTGAATTATCTAACTAGAATTTGATTGAAGCCCGACTAGTTTTTCTAGACTAGAGATTCTAGTCAGAATCTAGCGAGGTCCCTACTAGAGATAGGGACAAATGGGGAAATTTCTACACGGGAAAGGGATTCTTATTTATGAGAAATGTACATAATATAAACATGTCAAATTTAAAAAAAAAGATTTTGATAAATTTTTTATTTTTTCAATTTTGATATATTTATTAAAATAATTTTTTAAAATGATTGAAAATTAAAATTGCTAAATATTTTCTTTTAAGGTACAATTTATTAATTTGTAATTAATAAAAAATTTCGGAAAATTACATTTATTGTATTTTTACATTCTCATAAAAAATGAGAAAGTCTTGGATTTGTGCGATGTTGAGAAATTTCTAATTTTGATAAATCTTCATTTTTCATGACCCCCTGATGAAACGAAATTCACCCCCGATGAAATTTTCAAAATTTTGTATTTTTTACAATTTTCAAAAAAATATTTTTTTCTAATTTTTTTCTTAAATTTTGTACAAAAACAAACAAATTTTCCCTTGGACACTTTTTTGTAAAAAAAAAATTATGAATTTTTTTCAAAATTTACTATTTAATGCTTTTTTAAATTTTATGTCAGCATGTATAAAGTATAGAAAATTTGTCCTAGGGGAGCCGTGTTTATAAAAATCAGTTCATATTACGTTAAAATACATCGCTGTTAAAATTAGAATCGACAATTAAATCGCTTATAACAATTTAAAAAAATTTTTTCCAGAAAAGTGCAAAAAATGAACTAATAAAAAATTTTTAAAAATTAAGATTTTGCTCTAAAATTACTAAATTGCGATTATCTTGAAAACTAGAACCGACAATATGGGCCCTTTTCATGTGGGCGTCCACATAATTATATACATGTACTTGCGTAAAATCTATTCCTGGTATTTTTTCTAAATTTATGTTTTGGGTAGAAATATATTCTTGATCTTTTTATTTTAGCTGAATCTTGAGTTGTATGTGGGACATTCCAGGCCAAATCGGAAATTATTTTGCTTTTGCATCTCAAATTTTTTTTAGACTTTTTTTTCTTTTAGTACTCTTTGAAATGAGCTACCTTGATTTTTTCAAATTTTTTCATAAAGCGGTTCAAGAGATATAGATTTTTGAGAAATGACGTTTTTTACTTAAATTTTTTTTAAATGCTTAAAACTCGATCAAAATTGATTAAATTGGATGTTTTTATAATAAAAAGTTTTGTTTTCACGCGTAACTTGCAATAAAAATATTTGCAAATAATTTACAATAAGATTTTAAAATTTTTAAAATAAAATTTCATTTTTAACAATGTGTGTATCGGTTGATTTTTTTTCAAACTTTTTTGTAAGAAACTAACACTAAATTAACAATTTTTAAGTCTTGTCCGATCGTATGCAAACACAATTTTACACAGAAAATAGGTTAAGTTTGGAGAGACTTAGTCTGAAAACGCATTTGCTGTAAAAAATTTTGGTTGCAATTGAATCAATTTTTGACCGAGTTAAAAAAAATTTAAAAAAAAAAAAAAAATTTCTCAAACATCCGTATCTCTTGAACCGCTTTATGAAAAAATTTGAAAAAAATCAAGGTAGCTCATGTCAAAGAGTACTAAAAGAAAAAAAAGTTTAAAAAAAAATTTGAGATGCAAAAGCAAAATAATTTCCGATTTGGCCTGGAATGTTCCACATACAACTCAAGATTCAGCTAAAATAAAAAGATCAAGAATATATTTCTACCCAAAAAATAAATTTAGAAAAAATACCAGGAATAGAATTTACGCAAGTACATGTATATAATTATGTGGACGTCCGCATGAAAAGGGACCATATTGTCGGTTCTAGTTTTCGAGATAATCGCAATTTAGTAATTTTGGAGCAAAATCTTAATATTTTAAAATTTTTTATTAGTTCATTTTTTGCACTTTTTTGGAAAAAATTTTTTAAATTGTTATAAGCGATTTAATTGTGGATTCTAATTTTAACAGCGATGTATTTTAACATAATATGAACTGATTTTATAAACACGGCTCCCCTAGGAAAAATATTCTATACTTTATACATGGCTGACATAAAATTTAAAAACCGCTGCCAAGTAATTTTGGTGTCCATTTCATGAACACTTTGCTTCCTCATAGAAATAATAATAATTGAAATATAAGAATTACTTTATTACCTTTTATAAAAATATAAAAGGGTTAAAAATCATTAAATCTTGGTCTAAAAAATGTGTTTTTATATATTCTATAAGAGGGTAATAATTGTTTAATAATTACAGATAATTTAATAAACAAAAATGTTGAAAATGATATTTTCCACAATTTTTGATTTTTCAAATACCAATAATTTCTGCCCGAATCGGGTTCAAAAATAGGTCAATCGAAGCGTTTTTTAATGCTCTTCAAGTTGATAATAATTTTTTGAAGTTACTTTTACATAATTTAAAAAAATTTTTATAAAAGTCTTATTTTTCAAAATTTTAGATTTTTAAAAGTTTAATATCTCCGGTTAATATGGATGAAAAATGTTCAATTAGGGCTCAAAAGATGCGTCTGAAAAAACTCTACAAAACTAAATACAAAACAAAACAAAACTTTTACATTTTTTAACAAAATTTTTTAAAAAAGTCTAAAAAAAATTAAAATTAAAATTTATTAATTTATTAATTTAAAATTTTCCAAAATTTTTGATTTTTAAAAGTTTAATATCTCCGGTTAATATGGACGAAAAATGTTCAATTAGGGCTCAAAAGATGCGTCTGAAAAAACTCTACAAAACTAAAGAAAAAGATTTATAAGTGTCCTAACATTTTTTTAAGTTATGTCCAAAAAACGTTTTTTTACAAAATGAAAAATGCAAAAAAAAAAATAGTTAAACTTCATGAATCGGACTGAAAATACTCTCATTTTATGTCCCCCGGGGAGACCTACAATTTAAAAAAAAATTGAGGCCTTTAGCTCTTTCTCTTTCTGAGATATTGAGGCAAATGTAATGTTAGTACACACACACACACACACACATCCGGACAAATTTTTAAAATCCGTTTTTTGAACATCGGAGATCAAAATACGTAGAAATTTTTTTTTATTTATTTAGAACATTTATACGGGGAGTTCCTGTGCATATATAAAGTACTAAAGTATTAGGCATAATAAAAAAAAATTTATAAATATGTCAAAAAATGACCATCCAAAATTTTGCTAATACAAAGCTTCCTTTATGAGGAAGCAAAAGCATTAAATAGTAAATTTTAAAAAAAAATTCCTAATTTTTTATTTACAAAAAAGTGTCCAAGGGTAAATTTGTTTTTTTTTGTACAAAATTTAAGAAAAAAATTAGAAAAAAATATTTTTTTTGAAAATTGTAAAAAATACAAAATTTTGAAAATTTCATCGGGGGGGAATTTCGTTTCATCAGGGGGTCATGAAAAATGAAGATTTATCAAAATTAGAAATTTCTCAACATCGCACAAATCCAAGACTTTCTCATTTTTTATGAGAATGTAAAAATACAATAAATGTAATTTTCCGAAATTTTTTATTAATTACAAATTAATAAATTGTACCTTAAAAGAAAATATTTAGCAATTTTAATTTTCAATCATTTTAAAAAATTATTTTAATGAATATATCAAAATTGAAAAAATAAAAAATTTATCAAAATCTTTTTTTTTAAATTTGACATGTTTATATTATGTACATTTCTCATAATAATAAAAATCCCTTTATTTATGTTTCTTATATTTAACTTTCATTATTACAAAATATCGTTTAAATTACTTGACAAATTGAATTTACTAATTCCTAATTTTTTGATGCTGTTAGTCTTTTACTTAGGCAACCTTCACAAAATTTCTGGACACTTTCTTCCACAAGTCACATTCAGCTCTCAATTTTTATGGTGGAAATAAGATTGTGGCTTATAAAAACATCATATCAAAACAAAATAAATTTTAATTAGGTAATTCTTTATTTATTTTCGCTTTACGGTAAAGAGCTCTTTTTTTGAGAAAGTGTCAAATTATTTTTTAAAAATTGACAAAGTAAAAAGTTTCATAAAAATCAGTGGAAAGTGTTGGATAATTTAAAAAGAAAGAATAAAAGCAGATACTTATAGAGAAAAGGGCTCTTTATTAAAATTCTATATATGAAATAAGGATTTAAGTAAAAATCTGTTTGTAATAATATACGATGTTTCTACGAGCGTCAATATTATTTTCACTATAGCCAGGGCTGCAATAATTTAAATCAACTTGATTTAAATCATGATTTTAATCTTGATTTAAATCTTGTCATTAAAATCATGATTTAAATCAAACTGCAAAATGCATTAGAAACAGAAAAGTTTGCAAAATTAGTATTTTGGTTTAAAGTTTTGAATTCATAAAAATAAAAAAGAATACATTACAGAGATAATAAAGTAAACATAATAATTATTAGTTTTGTTTATTTGACTCAAATTACAGAATAACTGGAAATCAGAGAATTTTTTTGTTCAGGGAAAAGTCAGGGAATTTAAATCGAAAAAAACCACAAATTAAAAAACTTTGATAAAAGTCAATTTAGTTTTTGTATAATATTTGATAAACGGGCATTGGCGGTTTATATTTAAATAAATAAATATAACTTTTTGAGCACGATTTAAATTGTAAATTTTCATTAACTTTTTTTCATAATAAAAGTTTTAAACACATTAAAATTTTTTTTTAACAAACAATTTTGAATTATCTTATGTTTTTCTTTCTAAATAAAATTGTTACTTAAAAAGCATTATAAAATTTTTAATTATCAATGCAGAATATTAAATAATTAAAAAATTTATTAATCAGGGAAACCGAAAAATTAGTCAGGAAATGTCAGAGAATTCTTAAAATAAAATTTTCCATCCACCCTATTATTATTAATTTTATAATTTTTAATATTAAAAAACAAACTACTTATAAAATAATTAAATATTTAAAATATTTAAAAAAATGATTTAAATAAAAAAAATGAATTTTTTAAAAAAGTCATGATTTTTATCAGCCCTGCACTATACAAATAATTGACAGCTTTGATGTCGGAAATAAACTTATATGACCTGGTCGCCTATAGAAAGGGATTTTAAAATATGTAGTAGAATAAGTAATTATTGTTTTATAATAGAAAATTTATTAGCTCCAAATTTCTTTTAATATCTCATATAATTGAGGAATAAAAAAACATAATTAAATTAATTATTTTGATACAAAGGAATAAAATAAATAAATTTTTATAGACAAGAAAACATGATTAAAGATAATTTAACAAATATATAAGGTAAAAATTAATACTTTTTTATGATTTTGTAATTAATAATTAATTTTTGATTTTATATAATTTTCCAATTACTAATTAACTAATTTTCCAAAATAATACAAAAATATTGAATAAATTTTAGAAATAATTTAATTTTTTCAAAATTCTGTATATTTGTCATTTTTAATATTTTTATTAATTATACAATTTATTAAATTGTACCTCTAGAGGTACTAATTAGCAATTTTAATTTTTAATCATTTTAAAAAATTATTTTCATGAATAACAAAATTAAAAAATTTTTTTTTTCATATTTTTCGTTTTAATTTAACATATTTTATATTATGTATATTTTTATAAACAAAAATCCCTTTATTTATATTCATTCTATTAGTTTTTATTACTGCAAAATATTATTTTTATAATTTTCAACAAAATAAAACTTACTGCCCTGTTTTATGATACTGTTATGCCTTTACGTAGGCAACCCCGCCTTACTCCACCTTTCGGTGCGGACATTTTTTTCTCAAATCAAGTCATCTACATCAGTAAATTGTCATCGTAATAATCATATTGTGGCTCGTAGAAACATCGTATCGAGACAAAGTAAATTTTTACTAATTCTTTATTTAATTTCATTTTAAGATAAAGAGCCCTTTTTTTGAGAAAGTGTCAAATTATTTTATAAAAAATTGTCAAAGTAAAAAGTTTTGTATGAAGCAGTTGAAAGTGTTGGATAATTTAAATGGAAAGAGAAAAAGCAGAAACTTATAAAAAAAGGAGGCTTTTTATTGTGATTATATATGAAATAACGATTTAAGAAAAAATTTGTTTTTAATAATACGATTTTTCAACGAGCGTCAATATTGTTTTCGCTATACAAATTGACAGTTTCAACATAAAAAATAAACTTATAAATTGGTCGCCTATTGAAAGGGGCTTCAAAATAGTAGAATAAGTAATTATTGTTTTAGAATAGAAAATTTATTAGCGATAAATTTCTTTTATTATCTTATATAATTGAGGAATAAAAAAACATAATTACATTAATTATTTTTATACAAAGGATTAAAATAAATAAATTTTTATAGACTAGAAAACATGATAACTAATAATGTAACCAATATATAAGGAAAAAAATAATACATATTTTTACGGTTTTTTAATTAATAAATAATTTTTAATTTTATATAATTTTCCAATTACTAATTAATTAATTTTTACATATAATAATACAAAAAAATTCAATTTTTAGGTATAAATAATTTAATTTTTCAAAATTCTGTATATTTGTCATTTTTATTATTTTCATTAATTACAATTCAATAAATTGTACCTCTAGGGGTACTAATTAGCAATTTTTATTTTTAATCTCTTTAAAAAATTATTTTAATGAATAACAAAATTTAAAAAAAATGTTTTTCATATTTTTCGTTTTAATTCAACATATTTTATATTATGTATATTATTATAAACAAAACCCCATTTATTTATATTAATTATATTAGTTTTTATTACTGCAAAATGTTATTTTTATAATTTTCAACAAAATAAAACTTACTGCCCTGTATTATGATACTGTTATGCCTTTACGTAGGCAACCCCGCTTTACTCCACCTTCTGTTGTGCGGCCATTTTTTCCCCATATCAAGCCAACTACATCTGTAAATTGTCATCGTAATAACCATATTGTGGCTAGTAGAAACATCGTATCGAGACAAAGTAAATTTTTACTAATTCTTTATTTAATTTTATTTTAAGGTAAAGAGCCCTTTTTTTGATTAAGTTCTTTGTTTTTTTTTAAAAAGTGATCAAAGTGGAAAATTACACGAAACATACTGGACAGTGGGGGAGAGTGGGTTGGCAACACTTGACAGTTCCCGACCTCCAACGCCGTTAAAGACACTAATAGGAAATTTTATAATTGAATTGCAAACAAGTACATTTTAGAAGTATTTTAGATGAACTATCTTTTTTAATATTTGTATCCTCAATGAAACTGTCATATTTAAAGTTATTGGTCTGCTTAATGTTGCAAACTTATTTCTCGTAGCAAAAAATTTTTAATTTTTTTGTCCAAAAGACATCTTAAAGACGTCAATGGGACATTATATGCAGCAGTTTTTCAGGTACATTTTTTCATGCTAAATTAAAGAGGTTTTTTAAATGAACAGCTTGTATAAAAAAATTTTTTTCGTAAACATTCTTAGTCTCTACAATAAACTCGAAATTGATATTTTGTTCAATAATGCAATCTTATTTCTCATAGGAAAAATTTCTGCATTTTATATCCAAAAGACGATCTTAAAGACGTCATTAAGACATTATAAACAGCAATTTTTCGGGTAATTTTTTTTATCCTAAATAAAAAATTTCTCAACTTAAAAGCTGTAATTATGCAAAAAGCTGTTTTATAAACATTTCTAATCTGAAATTATCTCTAAATTGTTATTCTGATAAATATTGCAATCTTATATACAAAATTTTCTAAGTTTTATGCCCAAAAGACGTTCGGGGGACGTTATTTAGATATTATGCATAGCAATTTTTTTGTAGGATAATTGTTTGTAAAATGTCAAGGATAAAGTATGAAAAAGATAGGGAAGTTTTTCACAATTCTTGTTACACACCCTCATAATTTGGAAAGCTATTTTTTTAATAAAGGTGTCTTAAAAACGACCCAAAGAAGTCAATTTAATATAGTTAATATTTTTTTTAAGCTTCGAAATAATTTTACAATCGATATTTGTAACGAATTTTTATAATTTGATATGTCAACAAATTTTTATTTTCTTTTTATTTTATATCTAAAAATTAGAATGACAAAAAGACGAAAATATAATTTAATAAAAGAATTTTAATGCTTTATTTTTCAAAAATTTTGTTTTTTTAAAAATCCTTGTAAAAAATTTGTCTTAAATATACAAAATTTTTTAAATTATTTAATATTACACAGTTTTGAAAGTTTCAGTTATAGAAATAGTTTTTTGTCCAAAAAATGACTTAAAGACGTCAATTGACATAGCGTGAAAAATTATCATTTCGACATCCCAAAGGCGACAATTGTCCGGACATAGGACAATTTTAAAACGACTTTAAGACGTCTTATGCACGTCCTTCGGATATACTACGCAAGGACAAGTTATGGACATCTTACAGACGGCTTAAGGACGTCTTTTGACAAAGTCCAAAAGACGTACCGAAAAAGACATCTTCAGGATGTCTTTTGAACAAGTGTGCCCACTGGGGAGGGAGTTTTTCTTCCTCTATTTATTGTTATGTTTCGTTTGTTTAATTTGTAATAGTTTTTGTCGTTGGCGGTCACTCATGTTTTTCGTTGGAGGAGAGTTTTTTTATGATTATGTACAATATCTGTTTTTTACTCGTGTTTTGGTAAGTTTTTGAGGTTAACTCTTATAAGATTCGCATATTTTTGTGAAGGGAGGATTTTACAATCTTTTTCCTTTTTTCGCAGATTTATTATCTGAGGAGGCTCTGCGTCGCGGAGCGAAAGCTCATTTTTATATTATTATTATTATTTACGATCAGACGAATAAAATTGACACAAAATACATCTTTGACTATTTAAATAATTAACACTGATCAACAACTTTTACATCTTATTATTAACTAGCTGCGATACCCGTCTTCGACGGGTTATTAGTTATTGTTATTCCTACTTATATATTAATAGCTGCGATACCCGTCTTCGACGTGTTTCTTAGTATTTTTATAGTTTTCCATATTGAGTATTGATTGGTATTTAACCAACTACATTGAAACTAATTTTCTTGATGATTATTAATATTAATTAATGAAGAAGAAAACGAAATTTTAAGGAAAGAAAAAAGATAATGTTTACAATTTTTAAAATCGCCCAAATGTGAAAACCACCATGGCTTAATAACGGCCCAGTACTGGCAAAGTTGTCACCTAGTCTTGGTCGATATTATTGGGACTACTCTTGTGGTGTTAATTACGGTTTGACGTCGGCAGACGTTAATGGCCCAATATTCACTGCCATTACTTTCCCAGTATTGGCAAAATACAAAAACTAATATAAATTATTCTATTTTTTATTAATTAACTACGTCCCAATATTGGCAATTATATTTTGCCATCATTGCAGATACAAAATTTTTACTATTAATGTGCCATTACTGAGCCGATCAACGTCCCAATATTCTGAAACTGAAAATACCAACGTTTATTCGACGAAAATTTTTACTTTAGCTAATTGCTTATTTTAATATTAACACCCTTTTAAAAAAATTACAAAAGGATCACGGATTTCCCGAAATTCCTGGAAATTCAACTAAATTATTGTTTCCTCGCCTCGCAAGCATTTTTTTCTCTTAATAATCAGAATCCATTTAAAAAAATTGCAAGAGGATTCGAGGCGAGGAAAGTTGTGATTTTTATTTTTTTGTCACGGATTTTCCAAAAATCCGAGAATTCAGTTTTATCCAATACTTTCAATTACAACTTGCCATCATAAATAGAAAAGTTTAGCCTAATAGTCTGATAATAATGTGCCACTATTGGTCCGTGCTAAATCCCGTTACCAGCAATGAGACGTTTTGAATGCCAGTATAGGCCCAGTAGTTTTTGCCAGTTTTCTGCAGACATTCACTGAAAAAATTACATTTTAATTTTAAGAAAATCTTAATATTAAAATCTTAATATTCTTATATTCCCCACTTAGATTATGTGGGAAATATTCTTACAATAAGAAGAAAATTAGTATTGTAAGAATATTTCCTACTTAATTTAAGCGGGGAATATTCTTGGCGCATATTTAAGAAGTTTTTCTTAAAATTAGAATGTAATTTTTTCAGTGCTGACGGGCCCGTTTTGCAGTCTTAGAATTTCGCATTTGGAGCTTATAAAAAACCATTTATTATCTTTTTTCCGAGAAGCACCACGTGGAGGTGACCACTATTGGTTGTTTTTGGCAAGTTTTTAAATCCCGTGCAGAAATTACCCTAACAGGGCCCTGACCCCGCATGAAACCGGGAACCCGACCGGGCCCCGGCTTGGTAGCTCGTCCAATCGGGCTTTTCGTCATGGCGCTGGGCGGGTTCCCTGTTTCACCCCGGTCTGGACCCGGCCAGGCCCCTGTCAAAATTTCTACTCGGGATAATTCTCCAGGAGCTTTGTAAAACTAAAAAAAAATTCTTGTTAATTAAATTCGATAAAAAATATGAAACATTTTTATTTCAGTATTACTAAATTATCTTGGATCATAATTTGTAAAAACAAAAAACATCTTATTTAGAAGTAATAAGTAGGTAAAATCAAAAAAATTAGATATTAATATTTTCAATTTTTATGGGTAAAAATATTTAAACTTTTAAATTTTATATTTAAAATTCCTATTTTTTTCTATTTTTATGATACAATTGAAATTAAAATTACCAAGAAAACAAATTAATTAATTAATTAGAAAATATCAATACCAACTTAATGCAAGAATTAATTAATATTTAACCCTTTGAGTAGCAGTGATACATTTAATTTATATGAACATTTTTTTGTTAACTTCTGTATAACTTTCTTGATTTTAAAAACTGAATATTGAAACAATTTTTTTGGTCAAATGAGGCAAATTTCTTGCTTTAAATACTGGTCTTTAATTAAAAAAAGTTTAATAACTTTCCATAAAAAGCTTGTTTAAAAATCAAAAATCATCATTTTTGTAGAAAAAATTTGATCAGAAAAATCGAAAAAAATTTCAAAATACGTCTTTTTTTGAAATTTTAGTATAGAAATGGGTTGTATTTATCTAAAAAGTTAGTTAAGGATAGTTTTTCATCCATTTTATAAAAAATAAAAATTTTTCATTTTTTTGATTTTTCGAATTTTTTGAAAAAATGTCGTAACTTTCGTTTAAGTTAATATTTTTTAATCGGATAAGGCTATGATTTTAAGTTACGTTAATACCTAATAGACTGCCAAGTTTCACTTCAATCGGTTGAACCGTTTTCAAGTGATGCGCGAACAAAGTTTTGCATACAGACAGACAGACAGACAGACAGACAGACAGATAGACAGACAGACAGACATTTTTTTTTTACATTTTTCGAATTCTCATGTCTCAAGAAGAAAAAATATATAAGAATTTTCAAGATTGGAGCAATGTACAGACAGAAGTCTGGTTTTATTAATATAGATAGATAAACTTTTTTGTTTACAAATTCTTTTCAAACTAAAAGTACTATACTATACTATATTTACTATACGTAAGATTTAAAGTTTTCAATTTTTGATTGGCTAGTATTTTATGTAAATATAATTTTTAAAACTCACAATCAGTCTACTAATTCATTTGAATAATTTATATAAATTTATCAATTTACGCGTGATCTTTGACATTTATTTTGTTTAGTGCTTTGTAAAAACTTAATACTTTTGATTTTAATTTATCATTTCTTGCTCGACATATTGTATTGGGTGGCGAAATATTGACCAGTAGGTACATTTGAAGGAATAGTAATGTCGAGCCAAGAACTTGAGGATAAGTTTTATTAAAAACAAAGTATATGCCTATTAAAACTTTGAGTGATTCTACCAGTGTTTCGCAACGCATCACAACTTTTCGGTCCATACATATTAAAAATTTTAATTTCAATTCATCTTCGGGAATTAGGCTGCGGTTACACCTCTGCAGGCAGCCTGCCTGCCTGCAGGTTGTCATGGTAACGTACAAGAGTAAGAGAGTCAGTGACTTCAAACTTCTCCCTTACTCTCGTTGCTCCTGCCTGCGCAGGCAGGCAGCCTGCAGAGGTGTAACCGCAGCCTTATGGGTCTCTCATCGTCTTCTTCATTTTCAGTTTCGAGTGAGGTTCTGCAGCCTTGTAATCGTCGTGAAATAATGCAAGGAAATAAAACGTCCACGTTTACATCTTCATACCTTGTTGCAAACTGTTAAAGAGAATTATAATTTTAGAATTCAAAGATTTTAATTTGTAACCTTTTCAAAATTATATTATTTCTAAAAAATAATTCTACAATGCCTTTAATATTCAATTATTATCTAAAATTACAACTAAAATTCATGTTGAAATTAATTTTTATGAGAAAATTCTACAAATATTCAATTAATTAAATACAAAAATAAACAATTTATTAGATAATTGAATGATTCTTAAAATTAAATTCTCATGAAGAATATTAATAAACTAGCAAATGATACGCGCGCGGAATGTTGTATTCTATTTATTATTATTATTATGCAAATTACAAAACTTTTTATTTTCAAATATGAATTTTTGAAAAATTTCAGATTCAAACTTACAGGGTTGCCACGCTTTTGCTCATTTCAAATTCCCTGATTTTTCCAGGTTTTCCAGGTTAAAAAACGGAATTTTTCCAGGTTTTTAAAACTAAATTTATATTTTATTTAGATATATATATACGGGCTGTGCCCATTCGTACAGTGTACTAAGTATAATAAAAAAGTATGACAGAATTAATTACAAAAATTAGTTGGCCGCATTTACATCATTCCCAGGTTAAAATCCCCGTACAGGATCCTTAAAGGATCCTCTCGGGATCCTGTGCAGGTCCTGTGCAGGATCCCGACCGGATCCCGTGCAGGAAATTGGAACAGGGTTCCTGTGCAGGTTCCGATGCAGGAACCTTAGCTATCAAAGGTTCCTATAAAGGTTCCTGTACAGGAACACTTGCAGGATCATGTACAGGAAACTTTTTAATTTTTTTAATTTTTATATGTTAAGCAACATTTGACATACATAGACTTCATATTTCAATACGTTAGGCTCGTATAACAATGTTGGACAGAAAAATGTATTGCGCATTCGAGAAACTCATAGAAAACTACTGCGCAGAAGTTAAAAATATAAATAAATTAATTGAGGAAACTGTGTAGGATCCTTTACGGGTTTCTTACGGGATCCTTTATACTTAAGTACCTGCAGTTTACAAAACTACAAAGGTTCCTGTGCAGGAACCTTTATGAAGTTTCCTGTACATGATCCTGCAAGTGTTCCTGTACAGGAACCTTTACATGAACCTTTGATAGCTAAGGTTCCTGCATCGGAACCTGTACAGGAACCTTGTCCCAATTTCCTGCACGGGATCCGGTCGGGATCCTGTACAGGACGGGTACGGGATCCGGTCGGGATCCTGCACAGGACCTGCACAGGATCCCGAGAGGATCCTTTAAGGATCCTGTACGGGGATTTTAACCTGGGTGTTATTATTATCATAAATAGCTCGCAAATTTTATAAATACCAAATCGAGAATATTGCCCGAAGCATTAGTAAACGTATTTATTTGTTTAATGTTTAAAAGGTCTAAAGATTCAGATATTCGATTGGCAATTTTATTATATGATTTGGAAGTACGTAATTTTGAAAAGCAAGAGGGTCCGCTATCAGAATGCGAACGCCACGAAACGAAAGGCATGTTGAAATCTCCAATAATAATTAAAATTGCTGACGGGAAAGAATTGTATACTTTTTCAATTATATTGCAAACAGGTAAGTAAGTATGAAAGGTAGAATTAGGGGGTATATAAAATGTGGCCAAAATATACAATGTTTTGTTAGATAAAAACTTTACGAAAATATGTTCAACTGAATTGTCATTAGTGACTATAAGTGAAGCATTTAATGTTGAACAACATGCCACAAGAACACCACCACCACGAGAACACAGACTGGTATTTGCATTTCTGTCAGAGCGAAAAATATTGTAATTTGAAAATCCAAGTTCCGAAGAGTGAAAAGATGAATTCAACCAAGTTTCGGAAAAAATAATTACTTCATAAGTCACTGTTAACAAAGCTTGGCGAAGATTAACTAGTTTACCCCTCAGTCCCCTCACATTCTGATAGTAAACAGAGAACGACTGGAAAACAGCTGAAAATGTATTACACGAGGCAGCACGGGAAGCATTGGATGGGTCAACAGAATTACACAATTCATTGACACCAATATCATGAAACGTACAGGCATCATGACACACACACTGGTTCACTGCTTCAATCGTCGAGAAGTGGACACCAGTGATGGAGCTCCATGACGATAAGCTATGCGAACATTCGTCTCCCCTCCTTCGCGTCGTTCTTCTAACTCCCTCCTTAGCAATTTCATCTCCTCCAGTTGAATTTTTGTCATATCTCGCGACAGGCGCATATTCAAAATAAGAGGTTGAGTGACAACATCCTTCTTTGCTTTCAGGAATGACATATGAAGTGATTTCGCACTCTCTTCTGAGTCGCAAATGATTTTCACTGGTCTCGGGTATCGCTGAGTCTGCGTAAATGTTCCAATTCTGTTTATTTTTGCTTTTTCAATTGGATTTAGGCAAGACAATTTAGAAAAAAGTTCAATGACCACACTTGAAATATCTTGTTTAGAATTAACATCAGATCTATCCTCTGACAATCCAAAAAGAATTAAATTACGGGAACGAGACAGGCGATCATTTATTTCTGACATGCAATTTCTAGTTAATAAATTAACATTCAATTTTTCAAGAGTACCTTCAATTGTTGTTATTCTCCTAGAATTGTCAGTGGTAACAGATATAGCATCATCAACCCTTGAACTCAAGTCAGGGGCCATCCATAAACCACGTAGCCTCTTGAGGGGGAGGGGGGGGTCAAGCAATTGACTACGACAAGAGGAAAAAATGGCGCTAATACATGTAATAGCGTACTACATGGGGGGAGGGGGGGGGTCAAAATTCCCAAAAAATGGGGCTACGTGGTTTATGGACGGCCCCTCATCAAATTTTGAGGATAAATTATTAATTGTTGTTGACATTGACGAGAAGTTATTATTTAATCCCACTTGAAGTCTGGAAATTGCTTTATTGATAATACTGTCAATATTATCAATAGTCACAGTGCCGTTCACGGTACAGTCCTGAGATGAAACAGAAGCGCTCGGGTCTGTCTGAGTCAAAGGTAACGGCGATTTTGGTTCGTAAAAATTTTTACAAAATTTTTAATTCAAACCTTTTTGAAATTAAACATCTTATAAAAGTTTGTTATAAAACATGGAAATATCGATGACTCCGAGTCTTCGACTCGGAGCAATCGATATCTTCATGTTTTATAATAATTAAAAATGTTGGACTGATAAAATCATCATTTCTTACCAATTATAAGAATTTTGTTACTGTAACTTATTCAAAATTACTTTCATTATTTTAATTCTATTATTCTTTTCCACAATTTTTAACTAAAATTCTTCTTTAAATTAATTATTATTAATAATTTCTGAAAAATTTCTTTCAACATTTTCAAATCTTTTTGTTTACAATTTATTTTTACGAAATTTCATCGTTTATTCAGGTATTTGGAAATTTTTCAATCAAATATATATTAGAAAATAAAAACTTGAAATAACTTCAAAAAAATTCTATTCAACTTTTAAAAAAAATTAAATCTACACAATTTTAAGTTAAAAGTATGTAAAATTCAAACATTCAAAGATTATAATTTGAGACCTGCTTTTCAAAACTCTATTATTATCTGTAAAAAATTGTATTGCATATTTATAAAAATAATTGAATCTATGTAAACATAAATTGAATATTTTTGAAAATAATAGAATTATTGCGAAGAAATTTATAAAAAATTTTTTCAATAATTCATTTCTTTTGGAAAATTTTATTCAAATTGTAGATATTGAAAATCATTGACTGGAGGAGAATTTTTGAAAAAAATTGAATTTGTTAAAAAGAATTTCATTAAAATATTTGAAAATATTAAAATAATTGAATTTTGGAGAAAAATTTTAATATTTATATAACTAATTTACTAATTAATTATTCTTGTTTATTAACTTCAAAATTTGTAATAAAATTCTTTGCGCAACGTTTTTTTCGTTGGATGAAAAACATGTCAAATAATTAAATTTTTAAATATTTCAAAATTGAATGACTTAGAGGCATTATAATAGAATATTTCTGCATTATTAGATTTTCAGAATTTAAAATTTTTCCTACAAATTTTTTGCTTTTTCAAAAACGTCTGTTTTTGCATTTTCCAAAAAAGTTGGGGTGATGTGCAACACCAGTAAAATTCAGGTATGTAATGCATAAATATCGATGAAAATTTCTTTAATGATTAATTTTAGGCTTTTTCAATGCAAACTAATCGAAATCTTCCAAAAAAAATTGCTAAGGTATAGTTGACCTCTAAAAAGTGGAAATTTCACCCAGGAAGAAAAATTTTTTTTGTTTAATTTTTTATTTATTAATAACTGAATAAGGAATATAATAAAAGGAAAATAACTAAGAATTTTTTATTCATCATGTGAATCGCAGTTATGGCACGTAAAAAGTAGTTACGTCCACCCCAAAAAAAAGTGTTGCACATCACCCCAAATATGATATTTTGCAAAAAATGATTTGTACGCAATACAATGCAATGGAAACACAAAATATAAACAGATATTTAAAAACACTTACAAAACCAACAATAAACACATTCTTATCTATAAAATAAATTAAAACCCTTCACGAAACGACTAGAAATGTAAAGCGCGAGAAATATTTCCTTCTTGAGAATTTTAAGTCAACTTACGTACAGCAAACCTAGCTGCGAGCTGTCTCGTGAGTTTTATATCAGAAACAAGCTACTGAGGACACAAACAAATGGCAATACTTGGCTCTGTTTAATATCAAACTGTAGATCAGAAATCGGCGGTGTTGCACATCCCCCCATGTTTCACATCACCCCACATCACCCTATGTCTTTTATAATTTTTGATAAATTTCATTCAAAATTAAAATTTCATGGAATTTTAAATTTAAACCTAAAGTTCATCAATTTATTAAATATTTTAAAATAATTGTACAAATAATAAATTATTTAAAAAGAATTGACAGAAATAAAGAAAATAGAAGATTTTTTTTATTAAAATTCGTTTACGAAGAAAACAAAAAAACAAAAATTCAGAGATTTCTTATAAATTATAAAAATTTAATTTTTCCTAGTATTTTTAATAAAAATCTCTGATTTTTCTGAACAATTCTACTTTTTCTGACTTTTCCCTGATCTGTAACATCTGTCTTAAATAAAATATATTGATTTCTCTGATCTGTGGCAACCCTGTAATAGATACTGATACTAAAATATAATACATAATAAACTATAAACTCAACTCAAAAAAATTAACTCTAAAATCAACTCGTGTTCACTTACCGAACACGAATGGAGAAGCGCCACTTCTGTTTCTTTAAATCGGGTTTGAATTATATTCAACACTTGTTTCTGCTGTCGACTTTCGCTGAGATCCTTAAATTCGCAACTTCGGCTTTCATAACCATAGATAAGAATAGTTTTCATTTTTTCTTCAAACCTAGTCCGTAAAGTATCAATTGGTGTTCCCGTCAATTCTTGAAAATGCCAAAATAAGCAGTTTTTTACGAAAAGAAGTGGCGATTCTTTCAATATGTCATCCGTTGATGGAGAATTCGAATAAGAGTTAATATATAATCTTTGTGACGCATATGTAGACTTTATCGTATCAGCAACTTCGCCGAAAGTCATATCAAATAATTGAATGATTCTTAAAATTAAATTCTCACGAAGAATATTAATAAACTAGCAAATGATACGCGCGCGGAATGTTGTATTCTATTTATTATTATTATGCAAATTACAAAACTTTTTATTTTCAAATATGAATTTTTGAAAAAATCAGATTCAAACTTACAGGGTTGCCACCCCGAGTCGAAATTTATACTTTCTTTAGAGTCGACTATGTACTACGTCAGGTAGTACTTAAGAGAGTATAAGTCGATTATGGTACAAAAGAAATTATGGTCGATTTAAGATCTAAAAGGTGGTACAAATTCCGTATTCACCACGTCGTAGTACATAAATCGATCATAATGAACGCAACTACGCATGCCCTAAGCCTCACTGATCAATTCTCATTGGTCCAAAATGATCAATTCTCATTGGTTCAAAATACCGCGCTCTTTTTTAAATAATATATATATATCAAATTGGAGAATTAAAACATCTGATAATAAATATTTGTTATTAAAAATATTTTATTTAAAATTTTTAAAGTTACAACTTATAATATAGGAAATTCTCTGGAATTTTTTAAAAATTACTATTTTTTAAGGAATTGAATATTTTCTTGACGCAAAATCTTTAAATTACGTAAAAACATATAAGTATTAAAATAATAAAATTTAAAATGAAAAAAACTAAAGTAAGCAAGTAAATAATATTAAAAAGTAAGTAATAAAAAATTATTATCATGATATTAAATTTATGTTTTAAAATTAAAAGTTTCAGAGAATTGCCCATGCACACTTTGCTCATTTCCCGACTGACAAAACCACCTTAAACTATAATCTTGATGGCAATCGTCAATTGGCACAATATTGTCCAATGTAGAAATTCGTTCAATTACTTCTGGTCCTTCATCTTGGCTGTTGATGTCCTGGGTTTTTTCAGTTTTCTTACACCTCTTTTTCTTTACGCTTGTAGAATCACTTTTCTTTTCGACAATGTATTTCCTCTTATTACTGATGATTTTATTTATATAAATATTCAATACTGCCAGAGTTACAGCGTCCTTTGAAACTTCATTTACCCAACCTAAAAGAAAGCAAAAAACTAATTAACGCAATGCATAATAAAAATCTATTAATCTATATTAATTTTATCAAAAACAAATAAATGTTTCAAAATGCATTGAAATATGTTCTGCTTGATATTTGATTTTTAAAAAATTAAAAAATGGCTCAAGAAAATTTTTAAGTATCTTATGAAGCCAATACTAACCGTGTAGACCTTTTATTAATCTATAATCGATAGCAGGCCTGGAGCACCTTTTACCTGAAGCAGAAAAGTGCTTCAAGTTTCCACCAAATACCTCTACTAGTGTATTTTTCACTATTTTTTCCCAGTCATAACTGCCACGATCATTCGCCGTTAAATTAATGTAATTAATTACACTTGTTTTTAAATAAAACCCACAACCTGATGATATTTCCATCTGTAAAAGAGAAATGTTAATTGTTTACATGAAAAAAAATTACCCAAAAATTTATTTACCAGTTTTTTGTAAATTATCGAGACAACTCTTATTTTTTAAAATTGTTTGTATCCTTTGATTTTTTTAAATTTCTACAAAATCTATTTTTTTACACAAGCCTAGTTCCTTCATGGGTAAACGATTTTTTGGAATTTTTGAAAATTATGGAATTTGACTATTTTCTCATACAAACTTTGGATTTTCTTGGTATTACGCACACTTATGTATTTTTATGCGCTGATTACGAAAATCATAGTCACAAAACCCGAAAATTTCGTTTTTATGATAGTACCAAGAAAATCCGAAGTTTGTATGAAAAAATAGTCAAATTCCATTATTTTAAAAAATTTCCCAAAAAAGTTTTTGGTTTTTCAGAATTCATCTTTTAAATAATATAGAATATTTAGTTTGCAATTTTAGCTGGTAGCGTATGCTAAGAGCTTATTTAAAAATTAAGAATTTTATTTACCTTTTGAGGCCCAGGTTCAAAGTAGTCGACTGGTATCTAAAAATGAAATAGGTAATAATTAAATTAAATTAAAATACATTAATTGTTTAATAGTTAAAAGATTCAAAAAATAATAAACTAAATTGTTTTTCATTTAAACTCACCGTCAAACTTTTTACTGGTTCAAACTTCATTTTCTTTCTAAATTCATATTGGTGTTTCGCAGCAGCAAGCATAAATTCCAAAAATTGGATGTTGGATCGACTGACTAAAATACATATAAAATTTTAAAGCGGTTAATAATTAATTATTATATTGCTCATTATATATATCGGCGATTCCACGTCAGACTTCAGTTCACATTTTAAATTTGGGCAAACATATTTGATTTTTATTCTTTAATGAAAAAAAGAGATATGTATTTTTTTATTATTTTATAGGTGACCAAATTTTCAAGAAATGAATTTTCGAAAATTTAGTTTTCTGAAAGTAAACCTATTTTTAATGACATAACTAAAAAATTATTAACTTTGGAAAAATTATGCCAAGAGAAAAAAAAATTCATAATTCGAAAATTTGGCCACCAAAAAAAATAAAAATAAGTATACCTCTTTTTCTCTAAGAAATGAAAAGAAATGTGTTTGTCTAAGTTTAAAATATGAACTGAAATCTGATGTGGAATCGGTCATATATATTTTATATTATATAATAATAAATAATTAATTATATAAAATTTAATTTAAACTGAAAATATAAAACTGATAGCAATTGTTATACTTCACCTGTGAAAGGCATTGAATTTGAGAATTTTGGGACTGAATCTTCAGAGTAATCCACCTCAAAATCCGAAGACGAGCAGTTTGATGCGTCATCATCATTATTATTACTACTTGGTTCCAAATTTTTCTCAGTATTGGTTTGATTTTTCATTACAGTACCAGGATTGCCACTAGGTCCGGGCAGTGTATCACTACAATTCATAAAAAATACACATATATTAACAATGAGGTATTAAAATAAATGTTATTACGTTAAAATTATTATTTTGTTATATTTTCTAACCGTGAATGAATGTTCATAATCGGTCGCACAAATGCAGGATTTGATTGACCCTTTTTCTTCTTTCTCTACAATAAAAAAGTTTTATTAATAAATATTTATTCATTTTATTTATCTCCTCCTTGATTTATTAAATTTAAAACATGCAATTTATGAATTTCAAATAATTTTTCTATTTTGAATTTATTAACTATTATAAATATCATCGAATATTAAGATATTTTTTTCCCCCTTTAGAAATGAAAGATATGTCATTAATGGCGTACATCAGAATGAAAGGGAAGATAATGTAGATGTACAAAGAATAAATAATGAGGAAATTAACATTGAAACAAATCATGAGTAAGTAAAATCTATATGTGTGTACACTGTTAAAATTAATTAATTAATTATTTAATTTTAAATAATAATAATAATAATCTCCTAAGTCACCTTATAGTATCCAGCACTTCAATTTCTGAAAAATATTTATGCATAAATTTTTTTTAACTATTTCTTTCAGAAGAAGAAATGTAGAACCAGAAGGTGTTGAATATGATTCAGATGAAAATAATTCCAGTTCTTCCGAAGACGAATTACCTGAAATTGATGAAGATGATGATGATGAGGATGAAATACTAGACGGACTGCTTAATAGAAACATTCATGAACCGTTATATCGGGGTGCTCCAGTAACACTTGCTCAGAGTATGTTATTAATATTAGCATTATTCTTGCACCACAATCTATCATTATCGTGCATTGCAGATATAATTACTGTAATTAACTTTCATTGTTTGAATCAAAATTTAAAAAAAAATAGTTTATATAAATTTTTAAAATTTTTCTCTCTTAACACAAATAATGGATCTGTTAAAAAAATTTACTACTGTTCGACATGCATTAGAGAATTACCAAATGCTAAATTTCGTTGTCCATCATGTCCAAGAAAAAAAAATTCTTACTTTGTTCAAATAGCTTTTATCGATCAATTAAAAGAAATGTTTAAGCGACAAAATTTTTATAATAGTTTACAATATCGATTTCGAAGACCACTTCAGAATTATTTGTCAGATATTTATGATGGCTCTGTATATAAAGAATGGTTGGAAAATGGCTTTCTATCTAATCCAAACAATATATCGCTTAGCTGGTATACAGATGGAATACCAGTTTTCAAATCATCTAAAATCAGTGCATGGCCCGTATATTTAACCATTAATGAATTACCTCCACAAGAACGAAAAAAAAGGGAAAATATTTTACTTGCTGGATTATGGTACGGTCCTGAAAAGCCAGATATGAATACTTTTTTTAAATCATTTTATTCCGAATTTCAAAAACTTTTAGAAGGTGTCCGAATAAATGTTCCAGAGTTAAATGCAATAATAAATGTTCGCGGATTGCTGTTAACGGGCACATGTGATTTGCCTGCTAAAGCTAGTTGTTTAAATTTTACACACCATAATGGGGACTATGGCTGCCCAATATGTTTTTATAGAGGTGAAACAATACATTTGCTTAATACAGGTGGTAACATTCATGTTTATCCTTATGCTCATAATTTTTATTTGAGAACTTTAGATGAATGTAAAAGATTGGCAGAAACAGGAACAGAGAAAGTACCCGACAAGGGTGTAAAAGGTCCCACCAGTCTTTCTCTTTTAATGCCTGACTTTATAAAGGGAATGGCTATTGACCGCATGCATGGAGTTGATGGTGGTGTAGTGAAAAAAATTTTAACTTTATTATTTGATGTTAAATACAGGGCTTATGACTTTTCTTTAATAAATGCTGTTGATACAATTAATCGAAGATACTGTACAGGATTTGGTGCATTGGAAAGCATCTGAGTTAAAGTTGTGGTTTTTTATTATTCGCTTCCTGTTTTTCACGGTGTTATGGAAGCAAATTTTTTCGAACATTATTCGTTATTAGTTATCGCTTTATCCACTTTTAATTCCAGTGTTATAACGTTTGCTAAAGTTGAAGAAGCTCGCGATTTATTGCATAAATTTATCAGAGAATTTCCAAGATTTTATGATATAATTTTTTTAACAATTAATTTCCATCTATTATTGCATCTTCCTGACGACGTTTTAAAATTCGGTCCATTATGGGTACATTGTTGCTACGAGTACGAAAATATTAATGGAAAATTACTGCAACTTGTGCATGGAACAACTCATTTAGATTCACAAATAATAAGGTCACATAATTTATTTGTAAGAATGATAAATAAACTTCAACGGTTAGAAAATGGAGATATTAAAGATTTTTGTTTAAAAAGAAAGAAACAAGTAAAAATTATTGAACAATTGTTTCCCAATTGCTATAGTGCTGGAACATATAAACATCGTTTTCAACTAACTCATATTATACAAGATGCATGTCGAAACTCTGGAATTGTTTTTAATAATTTTAAAGTTTTTCAATATTTACGTTTACTAAAAAACAATAAACTATATGTAGGACAAATTTATAAAGAAAATTTGCAAACAAATTCCTACACGGTACAGTACTATAATAACAATGTTCTCAAACTTGGTTTGGTAAATTGTTTTTTGAAAATTATTCATTGCATTTGCGAGGTACGATTTTGTCAATGTCCCTGTCAGCATTATGCCATCATTCAAACATGTAACATTTTGGAAAATTTTTACGCTCAGGGTGATAATACTCTATGTGATAGTCGTTCGTTTTTATTCAAATGCGAAATAACTGATAGGTCAATAGCTATTCCTATTCAAAATATTTTAAAGGTTTGCATTAATATGAATATTGAAAAAGAGATTTTTATTGGAGTGCCTGTTAACGAAGAAGAACTTGAATAAGAAAACTTCCATATAAAATTTGTGGATATTTGAAGCATTTAAATGTATTAATTAACTCTACTACGACTTGCTCTAAAAGTTTTGAATAAAATAGTGTTTAAAATTGGTAAACGATTTTTCTAACGTATGTATAAGACTCTGCTTTAAATATGCATTGTAAAAAAGTAAATATTAAATTATTATTTGTAATATATTACTCGAATATAAATTCAAGTTTGCGTTCCAAAAAAATAACTCATCGTTGAGAAAGAGAGTCCAAAAGATAATATTCAAATGCCTCATTGAATATTTTGGAAGTACACATTTTCATGCGGCGCCTGCACTTTTCTTACCTGGTCTGCTAATGGTAAGGTAATTTTATAACACCTAACCAGGGCCGTTTCTGAAGTAAGCGGAGCATTTCAAATTGTTAAAATGGCCCTGATTCTACAATTGTATATAATTTATTTACTTCGTTTTCTTAATTTAAGAATTTAAGTGTTAAGCATTATAATAAAACATGCAGCGAATTTCACTTGTAAACAGCGAAACTTGTGGTTTTTTAAGAAGTTTCTTTTTATAGTGTATACCAAATAATAATAATTATTAATTATATTTTTCCATTATTATTGACACGGTAAATTGCAAAAATTATGAAAAATTGCATCTTTGTAAATACATATTAGGATATCCAAAACTTGTATAATTATCCATCAAAAAATTATTTAAAAATTAATTTTTATTATTTATTATCCAAAAAACTTGAAAGAGATTCAACTAATTGGTATATAACCTCCAACTAAAAAGTAGTTTATAACTAATGTGTTTTTTCGTAATAGTAGTAAACGATTGTAATTTTTATCTAATTTTTATAAGCAATAGTTCATATTACTCTTTAAAGATTCTTGTATACTTGCTTTTGCCTCTTATATTATAATGTCTCTCAAATTCGTAGAAATTCTTTCATAGCATATACCTGTCGAACAAGAAGACTATATAGCTATCGAAGTTTGTACTTTGTACGTTGAGGGCAGTATTGAACTATGTGCATATAGTTGTCCCTATTACCGACTTGAAGCAGTGAAATGTCTCCTACACATTCTATATATTTTAATTATTTGAACAATTAATTAATAAAATCATGGCTTATTTTCCATTTTGGAAATTAGTAAAAAATATTTAATAATTGAAAAATATTTTATTATATTATATATATAAAATTGTTATTATATTATTATTAAATTATTTTTATTTATTCAATAATAATAATCTCTATTTGAAATAATAAAAAAAATAATTCTAGAAAAATAAATAATTTAAATAAAAATAATAAACAAAAAATTAATTGAAAAATAAATAAATAAATAAAATAAAAAAATTAATTATTGAAAAATAATTAAATTTTACTATTTTTACAGGCAAATTTCACTAAAATGGAATTAGCAGAATTTCTCATAAAATTCTAGTTATTATTTAACATAACATAGCAATGAATTTACAAATAATTACTTTTGACTATATCAAATTTGAAAAGTGTATGGGTATAATACAATCTAGAATATGTAGTTAAATTTTTATAAATCAGGGATTGAAAATAAATTAAAAAGAAAAAAATAGTAAAAAACCACTAATTTAAAAAAATTTATGTATATATATATATATATATATATATATATATATATATATATATATATATATAAATAATAGTGAAATATACATATGAGGGGCTGGATGCTATAATGGAAAATTTTAAGTACATACTAGTTTGTGTACATTAAAAAATATTTTTAAAATTGACTTAAATATTTTAAAGTTCAACATTCCGCTAAAATTATTCTAAGTTCAAAATTATTATTTCTACATATATAAATCCGTATATAATTGAAAATCGTTTAAAAGATTCTAAAAATCGACCTTAAATTTTGTCCGAGTACATAATCGACTATAAAGAGAATATACAATTCAAGACGGGGGGATCTTAAGAGTCTAAAAATCGACCTTCAATTTTGTCCGAGCACATAATCGACTATAAAGAGAATATACATTTCAAGACGGGGCGAACTTAAAAGTCACTAAACAGACTATACTAAACTATAGTAGACTGTAAATCAAACATGCTAGATCTTAAAAGTACATAAACAGAGTATAATAGCACAAAGTACATTTTAAATCAACTACAAATTTCGACTCGGGACGCTTTTGCTCATTTCAAATTCCCTGACTTTTCCAGGTTTTCCAGGTTAAAAAACGGAATTTTTCCAGGTTTTTAAAACTAAATTGTCGAGTCTAAGATCATCATTCCCTATATCTTCAAAGGTTTTAGGGAATTTGTCCCGAAATTGTTTCGCAACAATTTTTAAATCTTGCTTTCTAATAGGAACATCGTTAAATCTCATATCTCCAATTACAGCTCGAACGATTCCATTGATTTCATCATTATCCGTGGTCCCATTGCTACATTTATTTAATAAATCTGGACTTATTTGTGTCCAAGGTACAATATATTCACTCCAATCTGAAAATTTTTTTTGCGTTGCATCCCCATCCATTAATAAGTTTAAATTTCCAAGTGGAGAAGATACGTGTCCCATGTATTTTCGCATTGAATTATAGCCGATTTGTTTAAAACTGGAATATTTAAAATGAGGTCATTAAAACTTGCAGTGAACCACATTTCATTTTCCTCTAATAATAATATTGGCTTATTTTGATTCGCGTAATATTGATGAATGTCCTCGCTTTCTGTGAGGAACGTGCCATCTTCTTCGGAAGTGAATTGTGTCCCGCTGATTTTTAATTTTTTGTTTCCTTTTTCAATAATAGTTTGTATATTATCCTCCGTGGAGCATGTTATGATAAATTTTTTTTGTCTATTTGCAGACCAGACTTTTATTTGAAACATCTAAAAAAAATTGTAAGCTTTAATATTATTTATAAACGAATTGTCTGTCTGGGAAATGACTAAATTTAGTTTTTGTAAAATTTTTAAGAAAAAGAACCATTTTTTTAAGAAGGTATTTAATTGAAAAATTGGGGCTGTAGCGATGGTAGGTAATTAAATTCTACAAAATTTAATTCTACGCTTGATAAAATAGGTTTTTTGTGACTTTTTATAAATTAATAACTCTACGCAATTAAATTCAACACCACATACTTAGGGGAGAGTGGGGCAAAGACGCTAGGTTTACATTTATCGATGTATATTTTTTAAATTAAGCAATTAATTTATGCGGTCTTTGTTTTTCATTATTCTAAAACTAATCAACAAGAAAATTTAATAGTTGTTATTTAGTATATATTATTATAATTATAAATACATTATTTAATGAAATTTAAAAACAATGCAAAAAATTGATTGTATTACAACTTAATTTTTAATACCAATTGAAATAGACAAAAAATAAAGGAGATATTTTAAAAAACGTCTTTGCCCCACTCTCCCCTATACAAAAAATAAATACATCTTAATAAATAGATTTTTAAAAACATTTACGCAATTAAATTATTAGGATTTGAATTTTTTGCACAAATTAATAGAGAATTAAACTGTTCGCAAGAAATTATAATTGTTGAATTTTCTATCGTAGAATTTAATTTTCTATTCGAATTGCAGACGCCGTTTATAACAATTTTTCAAAAGTTCTTCGACAATTCATTTATTTGAATACAAAAATTAAATTTTTTATAATAATTTCAACTGTAACTTGGTGAAAATAAATTTGATCAATAGGAAGGTATCAAACATAAAAAAGGCTTATGTCATATTTAAATGACATAAGCAACTTAAAATATGACATAAGCCTTTTGTATGTTTTGGAATCAAATTTTTTAAGAATTTGAAATTTTTAAAAATTTTAATAAACATATCTACAAAAGTAAATTTTAAAAAATTTTCAATTACTTTGTTAAAAAAACATGTAAATAAATATAATAAAACAATTCTAATAATTACACTGAGAAAACTGGAGTATTGGACTAAACATCTGGAGGGACAAATCGTTGATATTTGAGAGTTAGCTATTGGATAACAATCTAAATGTTCAAATACACCATTGACAGATATTCGTGCCATTTCTCTTGGAGGGAAAATGAGTTTATAACAGAGGGACAAATTAACCATCTTGAGAAATCCCTTCCTTATCCGGCGCGAAATGAATAAATATGGCAACCTAACCCCTAAATTAAATACATAAAATGTCAGAAAAATAATTTCGCGCGCATCAGATCGTACACATTTTCTGCGCAACTTTTAATCCTCAGATATAATGGGAGAGAATATACAAGTAGATTTCCATTATCAATTCAAAATTTATTTTAGAAGGACTATTCAACTCTCTTCATAAGCAAAGGAAACATACACTTTTTGAACCTCTGAATTTGACTCTCCAGTTTTCTCTGTGTATATATATATTTTTAAATATTCTAATGTAATTTTTTGAAAAAAATTAAATCTTTTAAATTAATTTTTACATGAATTAAAAAAACCATTTTTCTTCAAAATGTTAAAAATAATTCTAAAAAATTTTAATATTATTTCTTATATGTACATATTTGAATTTTTGGAAATAGGTAGGGGAGAGTGGTCCTAAGTTGGCCGCCTAAGCAAATTGGTCGAAAATAGTAACAAAATGAAATTTAATCACTTCGGCAAGTATATATTAGTGTTTAGAGATCGTTTTGCTATAATTTTGTGGTATTTAGAACGTTATGAAATGGCTTTTGTAATCTTAATACAATAAATAGTGAAAAACTGCATTTTTGACATTTCAGAAATAGCGGTCCGAAGTTGGCCACCCCCTGGTCCTAAGTTGGCCACCACTTTTTTTCGCTGGTGTATAAGGAAGAAATGCATATTCTTTTCAATTACGCAGAAATTTTACAAATTTGATACATTTAGGAGAATAAAAACGCATTATTGAACTATTTTTGATTAGAAAATGAAGCATTATTTTATTTCATTTATTTGCAGTGGTGGATGGCTGTGGAGACAGGTGTTTTTGTACTATATATATTTTCTAATGTTTTTTAAACCATTTTTTTTGTTTTTTGTCTTTGTTTAATTCCTACGTTACACTTTTACGGTTTTTCTCGTGATGAAAAACACAAAAAAGAAGTAAAACATAAATAAAAACAATAAAAAACAATAGGTGGCCAACTTAGGACCACTGTAAATTTTTAAAAGTTTCAAATTATTACGCTAATAAAAAAAAATTAATTAAAAAATCAACAGAACTTCTTATTACAACATTAAATAAAGGAACTAGCGCACACACGCATTTAGAAATTTTTAATTATTTATCTCTTGTAGCTGCTCTCAAAAAAAAAAGAAAAATTAAATTTTCGGTCGAAAACAATATTATTGTCCTCACAATGCGTAGAAGAATCTTAGATTATAATTAGGTCCATAAATTATATCATGGTTTATCAATATATCATACCACAAAGTTATAGATTCGTCCAGTATACCATCTCTGAGAAATGCAGGGTGGCCAACTTAGGCCCACGGCCAACTTAGGACCACTCTCCCCTATGTAATTGAAAATATAACATATAATTGAATGTTAAAAAATTTGAGTAACATTTCTGAAAATAGTTGAATTTCTAAGAAGAATTTTTATAATTTACAAAGAGAAATAAAATTTTGACCAGGATTTCTTTAAATTTTTTAATTTAATGATATTCTACGAAGAATTTTTTTACTTTGTAAAATAATTGAATTTCTGCAATGGTTTGTAACTTTTCCAAAATTCAATTTAATAATAGTTATTTATGATACAACACTTTTTGCAACACTCACCTTCCTTTTCACCGAATTTTGCAAAAATATTGATAACATTTGGGCAATATTTCTATAGAAGTGTATTAGATATGGGGGGATATGATATGTCCTTCATTTATAAATCTCTTATTTAAAACCTATTATATTTTTCTTCATTACAGTAAATGATTTATTAATTTCAATTTAAAATACTTTTCATTATTATTTTTTAAATATTTATTGAAAAAGAATTTATTATAAATATTATTCATATTCAATACATAAAAGTTTTAATTCCGTTTTACGTTTTGCTTGAACGCAGGGTTGCGAAGTTACGCGTAACTTGGAGTTTTTGACGTAAATTACATGGGTATTTTACATGTATAAAATTGGTATTTTACCCCCCACCAAAAAAATGCATTGCGTTTGAAATTTTTGAGGTAAATTACATAGTAAATTACTGGTTTTGATTGGCTATGCTCATAGAGAATTTCCAAAAAGTTTAATGTTTTGGAAATTCTCTATGAGCATAGCCAATCAAAACGCTGGACGTTTCTGAATATACTCAGAACGGAGAAGGTGTACAAGCGCCTTAAAAAGGTATTTAACTTGGCTGTTATCTATTCCTTACGTAGACTTACGAAGTATTGGAAAAATCAGGTATTAGATGGAATTCATTTTTTTAATTCCAATCAATTCCAGCCTTCTTGCCGGGGGAATAAGAAAATTTAACCCCAATTTCAAAAACTCAATAATAAGAGGTAAAGATGGAATTTTTAAAAATAAATAATTATTCTATGAATTATTTATTTTTGTATTTAAATATCTTAATTCTGATAAGAATTGATTTAAAAAAGAAATTTAGTTAAAACTTTAGAATATAATTAGCGGTGTTAAAGTAGGATTCTTTAGAAATGATTAAATTTCAATCTTTGAAATTCTAATTGCTGTAAAAGTATAGGTTATAATTTAAATATAAAAAATTATTAATTTGTTAGCTTCCTTAAAAATTAAAAGTTTTGAATAATATTCCCACATAGCACAATAGTATGAGGTAAGGTTATGTTGAGTACTAATCGTAAGGCTCATAAGGTTACACGATATTGCTGTGGTAGACCTAACGTGAACTAAAAACTTCCGCCATGGAGGTAAGGTTATATGTTAGGGTGTGGTAAGTATATATGATAAGGCTATGGTAACCTTACACGTTAAGGTTGAGATAACCTTACACGTTAAGGTTGATGTAACCTTACACGTTAAGGTTGATGTAACCTTACACGTTAAGGTTGATGTAACCTTACACGTTAAGGTTGATGTAACCTTACACGTTAAGGTTGATGTAACCTTACACGTTAAGGTTGATGTAACCTTACACGTTAAGGTTAAGGTAACGTTACACGTTAAGGTTGAGTTAAGGTTATATGTCAAGGTTGAGGTAAGGTAATTATTAAGTTGTAAGGTTGAGGTAAGGATAAGGTAAGGTTGTGATAAGTTTACCAGTTATGGAAAATATTGATAAAATAATTAATAACTAGCAACATATACCTCACTCGCTAACGCTCGTTCGGTTGTATTTAAACTTATTAGTTTTTACTTATTTTTTTTTTTTTATTTGAACTAAGTAAATATTTACTGGACATAAATATTTTAATTTATGGTATCTATTAAATAGTTATTTGAACCAAATACAAATTACTTAAGTCAATTAAATAGAATAATTTAATTTAATAAATATTGCTTTAAATCAATTATAAAAATTACTTGATTAAATAATGCATAGTTTTTAATTAAAATAAATATTTATTTGCATCAATAAAATAATTTTTTTGAAATAACTAAACTTAGAAGGTTAGATTTTGAATGTTAGCCTGATTCTCTGAATAATTAGTAAGAAAAGAGCGAAGATACGTCCATTCTTTTCTTACTAATAGGATTTTCTGTAGGTAATGATCAGGGTGTTTTTTTGAAATTTTTACTGCACTATTCTTACGCATGTCACCGTCACCAATATTGTTACAATATATATTGTAACAATATTGTTACAACAAAGTCTAGACTTTGGGTTTTTGCAAGTCTAGACAATATAGTTGTATAATAATATAAATTTTTCTTTCTAAACCAGAATTTGAACATTTACAAAATTAAAACCTTATAGTGGTTAGAAAATGTAAAAAATTATTAATATTTATAAAAATATAAATTATTTTATTTAAAATCATTGTGTAATAAGACAAAAATTATGAAGTGACATTTACAAAAAATGTCATTGTACATTATACGAAATGTTATTTTTACGTATTCTCTTACTAAACCTTTCATTTTCGTCCGCTATCCTGGATTCGCCATTTTGTATTTTTAAAAAGTGACTTTGGATTCATAATCAGTGGAATTTTACTGAAAATCAGTTGAAAAGTACTAAAATATCAGTCATTCTTCACTGATTATTATTTTATTGTGATTTATTTATTAATATTGTAAATTTCTGTCAAACAAATAATTTTACTAAAAGTCAGTTGAAAATTACACTTACAGTAGTGTTTCATTCGAGCAACACGATCCGAGAAACGAACAAAAAACGATTTTCTTTTTGTTTTGATAACCAAGCTGTCATGTTCGCTCGTCTTATTGAAGTAAATTTTCATAAATGTTTATTTACATTATTCGAAGATAATTAAATCTTAAAAAATTACTATAAAAAAATTCTAATAATATTAGTTTTTAAAAATATTATAATGTTATTTTTCGAAAATAATTGAATTTCTTAAAATAATTCTTATATCCTAATTTACCTTTAAAAATTTTTTTTTAATTTTTGGTAATTCAATTATTTTCAAAATTTGCAATTAAAATTCTTCAAAAAATTGTAACAAAATACTTGAAATAAATTAATTATTTTCAATTAAATTTTGCACAATTTCAACTATTCAAAAAGGTTTCTATTGTAGACATATTTGAAAAATTTAATTGTGTTAAAAAATTATTCAAAGAAATCTAAGTATACTTATTTTTAATTATCTATAACTTAATCTATTGAATTTAGAAAAATTACATCAAGAGGACAAAACTTTGTTCTTTCGTCTACTTTTGAATAATGTTTAGAAAACTAAATTTTTATTAATGTTTATTAAAAAATTATTTTATACCTAAAAATGTTAAATTTTTTTAATTTAGGCATGATTACAATCACAGGCACACAAAAAAAAAGTTGTCTGTTCATTGAACAAGACCTACATTAGAGTGGTCGTTAATTTGCGAAATTTTGAATTTCTTTCATTCCACCCCCTAATTCGCTTCCAAATGTGATAAAAATGAGCTACGCGAAAGAAGAGCTCATTTAATTAATATTAACCCGTGCCTGTAGAGGGTTAAAGTTTAAATGGGGTTTAACATAGGTTTAGTGCATTTATTCAGACTTTATATTCTAACTTTTGTTTTTATTGATTTTTTTGTTTACAACTCTGCATATTTACAGTTTAGGATGTGCTAAAACCGAATATGTAGCCAAAAATAAGTTTTGACAGGTGACAGCTGTCAAAAATGCTGTCAAACTTTTGACAAGGAGTATTTAAGTATTTTATTTAATTATTTTACATTCATTTAAATAAGTTTAAGTATTTTCTAGACAATTGAGATCAAACTAAGTGGCAACATGTCTTTTTGACAGTTGACAGCTGTCAAAAAATGTCAAACTTACAAAATTTTAGTTTTTTTTAGAAATTTTACCTTTCTTTTTTCAAATAAAATTATTCTTTAGACTACTGAGATCAAACCGAATAACGGAATATCATTTCAACAGATGACAGCTGTCAAATATGCTGCCAAACTTTTGAAAATGAGATTTTTTGAAGTATTATGCAATATTTTACTCAATTTTAATTTTTTTTAAACACTAAGATTTATTTAAATGGCAACATGTTATTTTGACAGATGACAGCTGTCAAAAATGCTAACAAAGTTTTAAAAACGAGATTTTTAAAAGATCCTTAGGTCAAATAGACAGTAATTATATTTTGCTATTTATTTACTTGGGAATATGTTGACAGTGGAAAATAAATGAAACGTAAGTTTAATATGATTTATAGTTTATTAGAAAACTTTACTAAAATAATAGAATTACATGGTATTGGGCTGCGCTATTTATGGTTAGTATTAATAGACCTAGCTATCAACAGTTGAGCCTTTTTTTTTCTTTTAAAAATCTCGTTTTTAAAACTTTGTTAGCATTTTTGACAGCTGTCATCTGTCAAAATAACATGTTGCCATTTAAATAAATCTTAGTGTTTAAAAAAAATTAAAATTGAGTAAAATATTGCATAATACTTCAAAAAATCTCATTTTCAAAAGTTTGGCAGCATATTTGACAGCTGTCATCTGTTGAAATAATATTCCGCTATTCGGTTTGATCTCAGTAGTCTAAAGAATAATTTTATTTGAAAAAAGAAAGGTAAAATTTCTAAAAAAAACTAAAATTTTGTAAGTTTGACATTTTTTGACAGCTGTCAACTGTCAAAAAGACATGTTGCCACTTAGTTTGATCTCAATTGTCTAGAAAATACTTAAACTTATTTAAATGAATGTAAAATAATTAAATAAAATACTCAAATACTCCTTGTCAAAAGTTTGACAGCATTTTTGACAGCTGTCACCTGTCAAAACTTATTTTTGACTACATATTCGGTTTTAGCACATCCTAAACTGTAAGTATGCAGAGTTGTAAACAAAAAAATCAATAAAAACAAAAGTTAGAATATAAAGTCTGAATAAATGCACTAAACCTATGTTAAACCCCATTTAAACTTTAACCCTCTACAGGCACGGGTTAATATTAATTAAATGAGCTCTTCTTTCGCGTAGCTCATTTTTATCACATTTGGAAGCGAATTAGGGGGTGGAATGAAAGAAATTCAAAATTTCGCAAATTAACGACCAGTCTAACCTACATGTCTTATAGTATTTTGGCCCCCTGAATACGAATATGAAGTCAGAATTGCTCCAGCACCCTCTGTTTTTTTTAAATCGAAAAAACTACCCTTAAGTCTAAAATTCAAGAATTAAAGTAAAAAAAAATAAAAACACGGCTTTCTTCGGAGTAGAAGAATATATTTGTGCGTTTTCTTCTTTCAACAACTCAAATAATGTCAAAATTGCTCCACCACCCCTGTTTTTTTAAATAGGAGAAACTACCCTTAAATCTAAAATTCAAGAACTAAAGTCAAAGAATGAAATAACCACTTTTTTGCGAAGTAGAAGAATATATTTATGCGTTTTCTTCCTTCAACCACTCAGAAATATTGTCAAAATTGCTCCACCACCCCTGTTTTTTTAAATGGGAGAAACTACCCTTAAATCTAAAATTCAAGAACTAAAGTAAAAAAATATGAAATAACCGGTTTTCTTAGGAGTAGAAGAATATATTTATGTGTTTTCTTCCTTTAACCTCTCAGAAATAATGTCAAAATTGCTCCACCACCCCTGTTTCTTTTAAATGGGAGAAACTACCCTTAAATCTAAAATTCAAGAACTAAAGTCAAAGAATGAAATAACCAGTTTTTTTGCGAAGTCGAAAAATATATTTATGCGTTTTTTTCTTTCAACAATTTAGAAATAATGACGAAATTGCTCCATCACCCCCTGCCCTTAAATCTAAAATTCAAGAATTATAGTAAAAAATGATATAACAGGTTTTTTCCAAAGTAGAAGAATATATTTATGTACTTTTTAAAAAAGCATCAGCATTGCTTCATCACCCTCTTATTGATTTATATTGAAAAAACTACCCCTTTAAGTATGAACCCAGAGTATACTAACAACAATAAAAACAATTAGTTTTAGACAAAAGCATACGTTCCTTTATTTTTGTTCTCATAACTAAAAAGCAGAATCAGAGTTAATTTATCATTATTTGTTGTTGAAAGAAGAAAACGCATAAATATATTCTTCTACTCCGAAGAAAACCGGTTATTTCATTTTTTTTCACTTTAGTTCTTGAATTTTAGATTTAAGGGTACTTTCTTCGATTTAAAAAAAAGTAGGGGTGGTGGAGCAATTTTGACATTATTTGAGTTGTTGAAAGAAGAAAACGCATAAATATATTCTTCTACTCCGAAGAAAGCCGTGTTTTTATTTTTTTTTACTTTAATTCTTGAATTTTAGACTTAAGGGTAGTTTTTTCGATTTAAAAGAAAACAGAGGGTGATGGAGCAATTCTGACTTCATATTCGTATTCAGGGGGCCAAAATACTATAAGACATGTAGCTCTTGTTCAATGAACAGACAACTTTTTTTTTTAATAATAAAAATTAAAAATAATTATTTTTAATTTTTATTATTTAAATACACAATTAAAAATAATAATAATACTCCGCAAAAAAGCCCAACTAATAGAAAAATAAAAAAGTAGGTTAATTTTAAATTTAGATCCAACTATTACAATGTTATAGATTTATTAAGTAATATATAACAAGTAATATTATATATATTTCTCTAAATAAAGATGTCTATTGACTTTTTAAAATTGATTTTCTTAAAAATTTCTTTATTAAAAGTATTAATATTTAAATTTTATAGTAATTGCTGTTTTAAAAAATCAATCCGGGAATATTTATTTTTGGTCCGGGAATTTAAAAATAATAATTCACTAGACACCTTGAATTAATTTTTAACTTGATATAATAATTTTAATTCACTAAAATGAATTTAATTTTAGTTTTTAATAGAATTAATAAAAAAGAATTTAAATGTTTTTGGATATCGATTTTTTTCAAAAAATAGGTTATTACTGTATTATTTTTAGTTGTCAGTTATGGGAAAGTCGAGAAGCAGTCGAGAAGTTCGGTCGATGACAATTAGAAAATTAGACGATACGATTTGACAATTAACAAAAGAATAAACAAGATGATCGTTTGAAAACCAAAGACGATAACCAAATAATCGCTCGAAAAAATGAAATTCGCGGATCGAAGTGAAACACTAACTTACAGAAATATAAGTCATTTTTCACTGATTATCCATTTAAAAAATTATTGTTGATGTCTGCCAAACAAATACAGGGTTGCCACGGACCTGGAAAACCTGGGAAACCCGGAATTGTCATGGAATTTTTTTTCAGTCATGGAAAACCTGAAAAATCTGGAATTGTCAGGGAATTTTATAAAGCCTGATACTAAAAGCTCAATTTTTTGTATTTGAGTCGTAAAAATTTCAAGTTTTCAAGTTGACATACAACTTTTTGATTTTAAATTTAGTGCTTACAATTGAAATCAATATGGCATTTCTAAATTTTAGTTTCTTTTGGTCTCTATCTTCCTTTAACCCTTTAACGCCCGAATTATTTCCACCAATTTCATTTCAACCACACTTGGTATATAATGGTTTTTGGGGTCGCTGATTACGAATCTGAAGTCAAAATTGCAAAATTCAAAATGGCGGATCCAATATGGCGGATGAAAAAATAAAAAAAAATGGGATTCATATGAAACTTGTCACTCGGGGGTTTTTTGGGTCGCTGATTACGAATATGAAGACAAAATTGCAAAATTCAAAATGGCGGATCCAATATGGCGGACGAAAAAATTAAAAATTAACAGGACTTATCTGAAACTTGTCACTCGGGGGTTTTTGGGGTCGCTGATTACGAATATGAAGTCGAAATTTCAAAATTCAAAATGGCGGATCCAAAATGGCGGACTATCATTTGTTCTTTTTCATTCAAGTCATGCGCTCCAGGGTTGTCAATTGTTTTTATTGATTGCCCAGCTGATTTTCATTTGTTCTTTTTCGTTCGAGTCAAGCGTTCCAGGTTTCCTTTCACAAATGGATTAAATTTCTTACTTTTATTTAACATAATTCGCCCTATTAAATCCACCATTATAATTCTTAACATTCTAACTTCAGAAACCACAAAAATCCAGAGCATCAAAATTTAATGTCAATTCCATTAATTTGTTATTTTTTTTCATATTGTATCCGCCATTTTGAATTTTGCAATTTTAACTTCATATTCGTAATCAGCGACCCCAAGAACCCCCGAGTGACAAGTTTCATATAAATCCCATTAATTTTTATTTTTTTCGTCCGCCATATTGGATCCGCCATTTTGAATTTTGCAATTTTAACTTCATATTCGTAATCAGCGACCCCAAGAACCCCCGAGTGACAAGTTTCATATAAATCCCATTAATTTTTATTTTTTTCGTCCGCCATATTGGATCCGCCATTTTGAATTTTGCAATTTTAACTTCATATTCGTAATCAGCGACCCCAAAAACCCCCGAGTGACAAGTTTCATATAAATCCCATTATTTTTTATTTTTTCGTCCGCCATATTGGATCCGCCATTTTAAATTTTGCAATTTTAACTTCATATTCGTAATCAGCGACCCCAAGAACCCCCGAGTGACAAGTTTCATATAAATCCCATTATTTTTTATTTTTTCGTCCGCCATATTGGATCCGCCATTTTGAATTTTGCAATTTTGACTTCATATTCGTAATCAGCGACCCCAAAAACCCCCGAGTAACAAGTTTTAAACGAATCTGATTAATTTTTTAAAATTTTTTTGTCCGTCATAGGAGAAAATGTATCTTGACATTTTTTTTATTTATTATTATTTTATTTATTTATTATTATTTTTTTACTTTTGTTTTTTTTAATTATCTGCTGGAAGAGTTTTACTAGAGCTAAGAATTCAAAATTTTTAGTAATATGTATTAGTTTCAAAATTATGATGACTTTAATGCATTTTTGGTACAGCGTATGTACCACTGGGCGTTAAAGGGTTAAATAATTTTTAAATTAATACATTTTAGAAACCCCAAAATGTTATGAAACTGAAGCTACCAACTTTTATGCAATGAAAATTTTTTCTTTTGCTAATTGTTTTTTAATGTAAGAAGCCCTTTAAAAAATTGCAATCGAAAAAAATTGCTTCTGAAGCAAGGAAATAATAATTTAGTTAAAATTTCGGGATATTTGGAAAATCTACGAAAAAATAATTAAAAATCACTAATTTCCTTGCCTTCCTTAGATCCTCTTACAATTTTTTTAAATGACTTGTCACATTAAAATAAATAATTTGTAAAAGAAAAAATTGCTTATGAGGTGAGGAAATAATAATTTTGTTTAAATAATATATGGATTTTTCGAAAATCTGTGTAAAAAATCAAAATTAATAATTTCCCCGACTTCGATCTTTTAAAATTTTTTAAAAGGCTTCTAACATTAAAATAAATAATTAGCAAAGAAAAAATTGTCATTGAATAAACGTAGGTAACTTCAGTTTCATAAAATGTTATTAAAATGCTTTTTAAAATACTGGTTTAATAATTGTGAAAAATTCTAAACTTAACTAAATTTTTAAATTTAAAAAGATTTGCTCCTCATCTTTCTTCGGAGCGTATCTCAAATAACCTTACAAATTTTAACTTAATTTTTTGTTAATAATGAAATTAAAAATTAATAACTTATTTTGTTAACAATTTACTTAAAGGATTTTATACTTTTTGTCGTAATTAGCTAAAAACATACCAAAACAATTTTATTTCTGGTTTGGAATTTTTTAAGAAATGGTCTGGAAAACCTGGAAAAGTCATGGAATTTTAAAATCGATGTCTTGTGGCAACCCTGAAATAAATAAGTAAATACACAAGTAAATAAATAAGTTCCATTACAACACAGACAGCGCAGCATTAGCGAGTGAGGTATTTACGTATATTTAAAAAAATTTCAACAGACACTACGTGCATCAACGAACCTTAAAAAATTCAACAATTTATATTATCAATCGTTTATTAAATCTATACATATATGTGATTTGTGTATATGTAGGAGTTTATATCTGCATATGAGCAGTATACATGTGTATGTAATTTATGAACATGTGTGAGTATACATGTACATGTGATTAGTGTATATGTGTGAGTATACATGTGTGGGTGTTATGCGCGCATGCTTGATATTCATAGAACACTACTGCGCATGCCTGATATTCATAGAACACTACTGCGCATTCCTCACATTGATAGAACACTACTGCGCATGCCTGACATTCATAGAACAATAGTGCGCATGCCTGACATTGATAGAACACTACTGCGCATGCCTGATATTCATAGAACACTACTGCGCATGCCTGATATTTAAAGAACACTACTGCGCATGCGTAATATTGACAGAACACTACTGCGCATGCGTAATATTGACAGAACACTACTGCGCATGCCTAATATTGACAGAACACTACTGCGCATGTGTAATATTGACAGAACACTACTGCGCATGCGTAACATTGACAGAACACTACTGCGCATGCGTAACATTGACAGAACACTACTGCGCATGTGTGACATTGACAGAACACTACTGCGCATGCGTAACATTGACAGAACACTACTGCGCATGCGTAACATTGACAGAACACTACTGCGCATGCGTGACATTGTGAATATGTATACATTTGTGTTAATATTATTTTTAAAAGATATACATATATATACGGCTAGGGTCGGTCGGTCGGTCGGTCGGTCGGTCGGTCGGTCGTTCTTCAACTTAATATAATAAGAGATATAATAAATAAATATTATTAAATTAGAAAGTTAAGTTTGTTGCTCTTCTCTATTTTGGAAACCTGACATGAAGCAGAAAATTTTGAAAACAAATTTGGGGAGACTGGGATTCGAACCCGGGATCGACGCGCATAAACCAATCATTCTAACTAACTGAGCTAAGTGCAGAACTGTCAGAAGGAAAATCAATTTTACCTTTAAGGTGAAGCAAGAATATGATTAACTCCTTAAAGGCAAAATTAATTTTCTTGCTACCAGTTCTCCACTTAGCTCAGTTAGCTAGGATGTTAGGTTTATGCGCGTCGATCCCGGGTTCGAATCCCAGTCCCCCCAAATTTGTTTTCAAAATTTTCTGCTTCATGTCAGGTTTCCAAAATAGAGAAGAGCAACAAACTTAACTTTCTAATTTAATATTTATTTATTATATTATTAATTATTTTGTCAATATTTTCCATAACTGGTAAACTTATCACAACCTTACCTTAACCTTACAACTTATTAATTACCTTACCTCAACCTTGACATATAACCTTAACTCAACCTTAACGTGTAATGTTACCTCAACCTTAACGTGTAATTGTCACAAAGCGGGATTCACTCAAGCTCTTTGTATATTCAATTGAATTTAATTCAATATGTACCAATTTGTCCAAACGAATTCGCATTCGAAAGAAATGGCCAAGGAATGCATTGAATTCGTGCTAACGAATTGAAAAAAAATTAAAGACTCAAAACTTGTCCAGTGAATTGGTACGAATAGAAGGTTCGGAAGTTCAATACAGCTTCACAAATTCAGGAAAATTGCATCATGGCTCCAATTCGTATTTGTCACAAAGCGAGATTCACGAAAGTTCTTTGTGAATTCTTTTTAATTCATTTCAATTAGTTTTCGTTTACTGGGTAACGTGTAAGGTTACCATAGCCTTATCATATATACTTACCACACCCTAACAAGTAACTTTACCTCCATGGCGGAAGTTTTTAGTTCACCTTAGGTCTACCACAGCAATATCGTGTAACCTTATGAGCCTTACGATTAGTATTCAACATAACCTTACCTCATACTATTGTGCTATGTGGGTTATTAAAAAATTCAAAAAAAATAATTGAATTTTGGAAGACTTGCAAATTTCCATAAAAAGTTTTTTCAACGGTTTTATATTCAAAGTATTTCGAAATTTTAAGCAAATAAAGAAGAATAAGTATTTAAATCTTTATTTTACATAAATGACTTAGGCTTTTGAAAACAAATAGTAATTAAAATTTATTGAAGATATACTTGAATTCCCGAAATAGTTTTAAAAAATTGAAACAAGTGGGAATTTTGTAAAATTTTATACTTTAAAGAATTTTATTTTTTCATTCTTAAAAATCATCTATAAATATATAATTGTATTTTTAAAAATACTTTATTTTATGAATTTACAAAAATTATTCTATTTAAATAATTCTATTCTCGTAGTTGAATTCTAATAGAAATTATAAATAAAAAAAATAACTGTTAAAAGTTTAGGAAATAATTGAATATTTAAAGCGTTATACAAGGAATTTTAGAAATTAATTAAAGTTTTTAAATTAAATTCCTTGAAAATTTATAAGTTGCAAAACTAAAAAAATATTAAAATTTTTATTTAAAAAAATTATTAATTACATTATATTTCGTTAAAAATTCTTAAAGTTTTGAATAATTTAATTCAAAAATTCTGAGAAAATAATTAAATTTTGGAAGAATTACAATTGCAATTTTTTGAAAAAATTAAATTTCAAAAGATTTTTCATTGAAACTATATGAAATTTTAATTCCTGTCGAAAAATAATAAATAAGAATAAGTTTTTATTTTTTTGTTTAAAAAAAAGTATTTAAGTTTTGAATATATAATTTAATTTTAAAAAAATTTCTTTCTTGAAAAAATGTAGGTAATTAAAATTTTTTAAAAATAATTGTAGGGGAGCGTAGGGGAATTGGAGCCCCTTAAGGAAAATTATTTAAAAAACCAACTTATCTTTATAATAAATACATTGTTTTCGTCATTTTCTACTCATTTCGTTATTTATCTTTAATTATTATGTTCAATTAGAAACTTAAAAAGAGAAAGTAAATTGGAAAAAATACATTTTTTGCCATCACCCAATTTGTGGGGTATTGAGAGCTTTCACTTGAAATTTAAAAAATTTCTATTTTTTAGGAATATTTTTTGTTTTCTAATAGAAAAAAGTGTTAATACTTACAATGAAACCAAAACTTTAGACTTAGAATAAATTTGATTGTAAATTATAATTGAATATAAAATTTTTGAAAAAAATTAAATTTTGTATTTTTTCCACCAAAAATTATTTTTTAATTAAAAGTTTTTTTATAAGGTGATATCTTTTACAATTTTCAAAGAAATAATGAATGCCGTAGCATGGTAACGAAAATTCTTTGGGCTGACACTTATTCTCCCATTACCCCACATAATTCTTACAGGCCAAAATTTGAATAAAAAAATAAAAACATAAACAAATTTTATTATTATCTCGATTTTTAAACATGTATACATATCTACACGCATATTAACCTATAATATATTGAAAAAACATAACTAAATAACACGATTTTAACTACTTATGGTGATGTTTAGAAATGTTTTGCATTTTACAACGAAAACTCAAAAAATACATTTTCCCTTGTCTTTACTAAAAATTTGTCAAGAATGTGATCGTTTGTTTTGGAATGATATAAACAAAGGTTGTAGAAGATTTTCTAGACATTGCAGCGAATTTTAAGGCTTTTAAGTATACGCGTGAAATTTAAAAGCTCCCATTACTCCACGCTCCCCTATTTCCGAAAATAATGTTAAAAAATTGAAACAATTGAAAATTTTGTAAAATTTCATTAAAATAAATTTAATATTTTAATGGATTTTTATTTGTTTATTTTTATAAGTTATTTTGAAATATAATCGTATTTTTTTAGAATTCTAATTGTAAAGGATTAAATTTAAAAAAAATTTAGAATAAACTTATTATCAGAATAGTGCTGTGGTACTCGAGTATACCAATATAAGTTCAATTATTTTATCAAAAATATTCAAGTTGCTGTTAGAAATATTTTCAATAATTAAATTGAAAGAAAAACTGTTAAAAAATTATATTTTTTAGTCTATTATATTTATTATCCTTAGCCTAATTATAGTGAATAAAATAAAAAAAATATAATTTTATATGACACTTCAGTGAATTATATTTTTATCCTATATTATGATAAACATATATTTAAATTAAAAAAGCCAATTATTTTTCACTTTAATAATAAATATTCTCATAAATTATGTTATAAACATTATTCTCAATTAAAATAATTATGATGAATAATTGAAAATTTGATACAAATAAATATTTAGTTCTTTGACAGAAATTATTTTATTGATGGAAATAAATATTTATTTGAATTCAGAAACATGCATTATTGCACAGAAAGAAATTCTATATTCTAATTTTTGTTAAAAACAATTTTTAATTTTAGTAATTTTGGTTTTCAATTTAGGGAATCACACAGCATCTAAACTTTTCTAAAGGTTGAGATTAGCTTGACTACAATCTTAGAAATCTTTAGTTACGAAGCCCATTACAGTTGAAGTAATTCTTTAAATTTCGACTGTTTTCCAATGTTTGACGCGAAAGTTGACTGAACATTGCATGAAAGTTTCAAATTTCTTAAACTCCCATGCAATGTTCAGTCAACTTTTACGTCAAACATTGAATAACATGCGGAATTTATAAAGAACAACTTCAAATTTCATGACCTTCGCAACTCAAGATTCCGAAGGTTGCAGTCAAGTTAATTTCAACTATCAGGAAATTTTTGGTGTCTTTATTTCTTAAAACTATACGAAAAATAGTAAATCTATATCAAAATTAGAGAATCCCAAGTAACCTGTAAGTTTGCAGCAAACTTACACCACAAGATTTGCAATCTTACACGTAAGCTTGCTGCAAGTTTGCTGCAAGTACAAAAAGGTCCTACATGCTGCAGGATTGCACAGCAAGCTTAGGACAAGCCAACACTGCAAGTTTCTTGAAAATTCCCAAATATTCAACTATATAATATTAAGCAAATTATTTAATATTTAATTAATTTTAATATATTTAAAATTTATTTAAAATAATATAATGGTAACAACGTTATAATAAAAATGTTATTAATTTCTCCAATCCACAGAATTGTAGTTGTGTACTATTATCCGTGATCAGTGGATAATAGTAAAAAATTGTAAACGTCGTGGCAGACATTAATTATTATTGATATTATGATCTAAGATACTATTGTGAAGCACCTTCTTTCTTCTTTCTTTTAAAAACCTCTTTAATAATCAAATATATCATCTATCAGGGAATTGGAAAAGTAATAGAAGTTTCTCTTATAATTCTCTAACTCCGTGATAGATGGCGAGAAATACCTCTCTCGCGCACGACTTGTCTCGCGGAGAGTACAAGTATCAGTCCCCTAAACAGGTGCTTCACAATAGTATCTTAGATCATAATATCAATAATTAATGTCTGCCACGACATTTCCAATTTTTTACTATTATCCACTGATCACGGATAATAGTACACAACTACAATTCTGTGGAATGGAGAAATTAATGACATTTTTATTATAACGTTGTTGCCATTATATTATTTTAAATAAATATTAAATATATTAAAATTAAATAAAAACTAAATATTAAATAATTTGCTGAATATTATATAATTAAAGATTTGGGAATTTTTAAGAAACTTGCAGTGTTGGCTTGTCCTAAGCTTGCTGTGCAATCTTGCAGCAAGTAGGACATTTTAGTACTTGCAGCAAACTTGCAGTAAGGTTACGTGTAAGATTGCAAATCTTGTGGTGTAAGTTTGCTGCAAGCTTGCTGCAAACTTACAGGTTACTTGGGATCGTACCGAAAAAATACTCTACACTGAAAGAATTTTAGGCAGGCTGCTGGCTTTTCATGTCCGAAATTAGTGCCCCTTGCACAGGGCTCGCAGCTCACCTCAAAAAAGCGAGCATCTACTCCCGAAAGGTGAGCAGCTGCCCCTGAGGAGTTGCTGCTTACCTTTCGGGAGTAGATTCTCGCCTTTTTGAGGTTATCTGCGAGCTTGAAGCAGCGAGCTCTAACGGCACTCATGTAAAGCCTGCAGCCTGCCCAAAATTCTTTCAGTGTATAGGAGATAGATGATTGTTTCGATACATATGTGATTGCACAACCACAATGCAGTCATTCGCTTTGATTGGCTTATCATATTCTAACACTAACTTAACGGAAATACGCATACATACAAACGAACGCTGACGCTGCAATACGAATTGAGTATCTATATATACTAACTTCGCGAGAAATGTTAATAAGTATATTTAATATTAATTTTCTTTAAAGTTATACAAAATATTTTCATTTTTTAAAATAAATTTTTTTAATTATAATTAGTTATAAAATCTCTATAAAATTTTTTCTATTTTCGAAAATAAATTTATATTCAAATTTTAAATTATTTTATTATTTATTTTATTATTTAATTTATAAATTTTAAATTATAAATAATTGTCAAAAAATTTTCAAAATTAAATTCAAACTTAAGAAATTTAATTTTGAAATTGTTTATAAAATTTACAGTAATAACAGTTTAAACCAATAAAAATTAGAATTGATTAAAACTCTGTTTAATTGAATATTAAATTAATATTAAAATTTCGAGAAATTAATGTTTTAATCGTTTTTGATTTTTATAAATTGTCATCGATCAATATTTTGATAAGTTAAGATTTACTGCGGAATGCAAATTAAAAGAAATTAATAAATGAAAGTTTGGATAAAATTTTTTTTACATATTTGAAACAGCGGAAGGTAAAATAGGCAAAAAGATAGGTAGTAAAGATGAGTTACCAATGATCGAGGCGTTACCGCCAGGTAAAGCAGTTCTCTCTTCTTTTTCTTTCCTACATTGCTCGTTCATACTAAGTTATCGACGTGATACGTCTTGTTTGTTTCTTTTCCGAAAACTTTGATTGCTTCGACACCAGGGTTGTGCAGTGACGCGTCACTCGAGGTTTTTGACGTAAATTACATGGGTATTTTACACATGTAAAATACGTATATTTTACCCCACCATAAAAAATGCATTGTGTTCGAAATATTTGACCTAATTTTTTACTTAAACTGAAAATCAGTTATTTTTAACTGATTCAGAAGCAAAAAGTCAGTCACTGATTGGGGGCCGTTCAAAAAATACGTAACGCTACCCGAAGAGAAATCTGTTGCGAATAATGCATAGAGTAAAGGTTGCAGAGTTGGGCCAACTTTTACAAAGTCCCCTGCCGGAAGAATGGACTGAAAAAGTACTGAAAAAGTACTGAAATTTTACTGGCCTCCAGTACAATTTCAGTCCGTTTTTTTTAATGTTTCGGTAGACATTTTTAAAGTCCTTTAACAATAGTTTCAAATGTAGGTTATGTCAACAAACCATTGTTAACAGTCTAGAAGTGAAAATAAAAAAAGGTTAACAAAATTTTCAACGAAATTCCCGTTAAATTTTAAACTTATATTGCAACCCCTGCTTTAACAATAGACCCGAAAGCCTATTATTGTATGGGATTATAATTTTATGGCCTAAAAAGTTTACAATTTAAACAATTCAATTTTCAAAACAAAAAAATTTTAATCCGTGATGTTTCATGATTACAAATATCTAAAATTCAGTATAAGAAATTTTTAATTAAAAAAGTTATAAACTATCTAGCAAACTCTAATTGTTACGTAAAAACGGATATTATTTTTGAATTTAGGTTCACATGAATATTTAGCATACATATATAATAATTACTTGTAAAGAATCTGAGTTCATGAAAAACAAATATAATGTTGAAATATAAATAAAAAATATTTTTAACATTAACAAAGAAATATTCGTCCTTCCACTTAATGACGGTCAGGCCATAAACATCACCTATAGCGACCCTTTTGCAGGTAATTTTTCCCAGTACAATTTCAGTGCCGAAACGCAGCAAATTTTCACTGAAATAGCACTGAGCTCTCAATACTAATTCCCCAGTACAAATTCAGTCCATTCTTCTGACAGGGTCGGTCTAACTTCTCGTGCCAGAGGTTGGGCCAACCATACAGATGATAACGGTTCACCGTCTAATGGTGACGATGGTTGGCCCGACAACTCATAAGGAAGTTGGCCCAACTTAAAATGCAAATGTTGTGACAACCATATACATTTCAATGGTTGGTCCAAACACTGACGCCAATGTTGGCACAACTTTAGATGCGTAAGTTGGGCCAACCACAATTTTCAAAGTTTGTCAAACTTTAACTACCAAAGATAAAAAATTATTAAAAAACTAAATTATTTATACAATTAACACGTTATTATTAGCGGGAACATCAGATATAACCTTTACCTATTATTATTAAACACAATTTTATCCCTCACAGCACCGGGATATTCAGGATATCCCAGAGACGTCCTGGGGATATCGATTTGTTTTCGGAAGTTTGGATATCCCTGGATTATCCTCTGGATATCCATGGACGTCCCTAGGATATCCCAGAGATATCCAAACTTCCGAAAACAAATCGATATCCCCAGGACGTCTCTGGGATATCCTGAATATCCCGGTGCTGTGAGGGATACATTCATTTTCAAAAATATCTAACGCTCGCTGGGATCGAACCCCTAACCTAACGCACCGAAGACTTATACACTGACCACTATGCTACGCTTACATGGGAATATATAACGTTAAATGTATATAAAAGCTGCAACAGCCGGGCCAACCGTGGCCCAGAGTTTGGCCGACCCAGAAAGTATAAGTCAATTACACTGCATTTGATAAAGTTTTGCCAACCGTCGGGCCAACCGTGGCCCAGAGTTTGGTCGACCAAGAAAGTTTAAGTCAATTTAACTGCGTTTCTTAAGTTTTGCCAACCGTCGGGCCAACCGAGGCCCAGAGTTCGACCGACCAAAAAAATGTAAGTCAATTATACTGCTTTTCACAGAGATTTAATGAATTGTTCATTAGTTTTAGACGCTTGTATATTGATTCCCAATCTTCAGTTGGAAGTAATATACCTCCACCAAGATAGGTCTGAAAGTTTAAATATAGGGGAGTGTTGTTAGAGTTGAGCATAGTTTTGACTTTTTCTTCATATCTTCCTCCGTAGAATGAATTTCGCGATTTCGCGCATATTTTTGGAAAGATCAACTCAAATACAATGTTTTTGCTGAACATTGTAAAAAAATTCGACCAAAAGATTCAGAGTTATAAGCAATTCAAAAAAAAAAAAATTTCAGAGTTGATCATGGGCGCCAGAGTTGGGCCACTGTTGAAAATCAATGAAATATTTAGGTAAATGATTAAAAATGACCTTCAAATGATAGAATGACACTTGGAAATGAGGAAAGGAACCATAAACTTAAAATAAAATCCCATATTATGCATTTTCATATAACTTTAGATAATTTATTCCTCATGAACGAAATCCAAAATTGAAAAAAGGTTATCAAAAATTTTTTTTCTCTCTCTTTTCAATTGAAATGAAGTTTTTAACACCTCTTTAAATGAAAAAATAAATTTCTGTTGCAAGTACGCTTTGTAATTGCAAAATTTCCCTCATGGCCCAACTCTGACACACGCGTCGTTTTGCGTCATAGGGGCACAGAACACAAACGCGTGACACAAAATCCAAAATACTTTACACATTTTCACATATCATCCTAATGAACTATTTCTGTAAACTTATTTTGTCTTTGGCACATTTCTTCTACATTTAGATCTCTTTTTTTGACACCACAAAAAAGTTTTTGTTTAGCCTATATCACAAATTGGTACGCTGGTCAAGTATAGGTTCGTATACTTAACTGCGACTCATATGAAAAGATGGCTGACACTTAGTAGCAGGAATTTACGTAAGAAGATAGATGTCGCTAGTGCAATAAAACGAAATAAACGCGGTGGCCCAACCCTGAACCCTGTCCAACTCTGACAACTCTCCCCTACATATACCGCCAATTAAAACGAACAACCTTTATTAAAAATAATTTTTTAATTATAAACCGTCAGTTGTTTATTAATCTTCGGAGCACACACCTCTTTTTTCGAACAAGAAGCACACTTCAGGGTCATTGTGACCTTGTTCATTTTTCAAAACTCTAAAATTTAAAAACTTATCATTAAAAAAATTGTATAATATTTTTTAAACATTGAAGAATAAGTGTCTACAATTAAAAAATTTTATTAAAAATATTTTATTATAGAAAAAAAATAATTAAAGTAGACAATTTTTCAGAAAAACGACAAAAATGAGATTTTTTAAAAAAATTGTAGTTCTTGTAATTTTTAATATTTTTGACTAATATTTTACATTTGTACTCTTGAATAGTAGTACAATAAAAACACTTTATATTTAAAATTCTTACACGTGTCATTCAATTGTAAAAAAAAGTCTGACCAGTTTTTACAATAAGAAATATTTTTTATTAAGTGTGTTTCATACCCTATTTTTGTTTTAAATGATGTTTTTTTCTAAAACTGACATAAATTTAAAGTGTTTTTAGCTAGAGATTGTTTATTTTAAAACAATTTTTTAAATTATTACTTTATTTACGTTTGAAACAAAGTAGTCTTTCCATGGCAAGATTAGGCTCAAAATTTATGTAAAAGAAAGTAGCTTTATTCGAAAATTTCCCCTAAAATATCAAAGGATACAAAAAATTTAAAAAATAATATTTATTGTATCAATTACAAATGAAGAAGTAAATTTTTACGTAATATTCTTGAAAAGTTTATCTAAAACTACAAATTTCCATTGAATGAATATCATAATTAAACAATTTTTATAGACATTATAAATAAAAATTTTTGAAAAATTTATATTTCGAATCGGGTGGAGAAAAAAATTTTAGCTCATAGAGCTTGTTAAAGATGAATTTGATTAATTATTAAATAAAAACAAATCTTTATTTTGAGCAAATTCAACTTTAACTGTATTGAAGATAATTTCAACGAGTTAAATAGAATAAGACTCAAAATTTATCATCCCAAGGTAAACGTTATTTGCTTTTCGGGAACAAAATTTATATTCAAAAGGTATTGGATCCCTCTTTCAGGTTTATTATTAATTCAATAACCCCGGTTAGACGTTATTTTAATTGAAAGAAGTAGAAAAAGGATTAGGTGACAACAGTTAGAAAACCGTAATAAAACACTACTTGCAATATTCCTTGTTCCTTCCTTGTTTCTTATTTATTTTATTCTTTAATAGTTTTTATTCCTCCTTGTTAATTATTTATGTTCAGTATAAGACTTTTTGCTTATCTTAATTCAAAATTATATCAAAATTGATTTTAATATTCAAAAATCGGGGTCACCGATTTTGAACTTTTAATCAACTCTGATATTTGCAGTAGTAAAGACAATTACAAAAAAATGCTTTTATAATCACGAGATAGAGGTTTGTAATTTAACACTCTGTCTTCCCTTTTAAATGAGTTACTTTTATTTCTTTTTAATAATCACATTTTAATAGTAATATTTCCTTTAAACAATTCTTTTTTTTTAATTTAACTTCTTTTTAACTTTCATTCCTTTTTAATGCTGTGGTAAATCACTTTTCTCACTTTATTTCTTTAAAATTACATATTTTTTATATATAATTAAATAATCATATAAATTATCAATTCAATTTGATTAAAATCAACCCTTATTTTGTGGACAAAATATAAAACCTCCGCCTTTTGCGGGAAATAAAACTCAAAAATATAAAATCATCGGCTCTGCGGGAAAAACAAATTAACACTCTACCGATTTTCGGGAGGAACACTTAATTCTACGCAGCTTTACTGCGGGAGGAACAAATTCGGACTCGTTTTATTTAAAACGATCGAAGGTATGGATCACACCTTAAAATCAATATAAAACGACAGAGTGGGGATGCCGGTGCACACGGCTCGCCAAACTTCGTTGTTGCCAGGCAAGCTTTTTGCAAGCTTGCAAATTTCTTAAAATGGCGTGATATAGTTCGATGCTCTGTATCCTCTATTGCCAATGTTTAAATGTATACTTTTTCTTGGTATTTTACCAATACAATTAAGAGTCTTTTCTGTGGAAAGTAACTTATAACAAAGTAGACAAATTCCTTTTGAAATAAGAGTGATGTCCATATTCTTTCAACCAACTTTAGAATTATAATTTTAAAAATAATATTGAATATTATTGGGAATGAAAACAATTGAAGAATGATTATCGTTATTTTTTTAAGTTTGGATATAATTTAATTAGGAAAAAATAGTTAAAAAAAAAAATTTCAAATTAATTAATTAATTAATTAATTAATTTTCAAATTAATTGATGAATTAATTATGTAAAAATCCTCTTATGTCCTGATAATATGTGTATTGAGTACTTAATTCTATTTACAAAAGTCCCAAATTTTTAATGAAATTATACAATATAACAAATTTTTAATTAACGAAAAAATTAAAAAATGTTACGAAGTCATACGTAACAGAGCTCTTCTTCGCGGAGTACAAAAAGGTAAAAAATTTAAGTCAAATAAAAAATTTCAATTATAATATTATGTTAATTTGATGTAGACTACCTTATTTATTACCTTGCCTTTGTAGGTGTCATATTTTTTCAGTTTAATTTTTTTAACTGGATTAGGTCCACCTGTATTAGGTATATCTGGATGAGGTACACCTTGATAGAGTCCATTTGGATCATGTACATCTTGATCAAATCCATCTTGATTAGGTATATCTGGATGAGGTACACCTTGATAATGTCCATTTGGATCATGTACATCTTAATCAAGTCCATCTTGATTAGGTCCACCTAGATTAGGTCTATCTGGATCAGGTACATCTTGATCAAGTCCATTTGGATCATGTACATCTTGATCAAGTCAATCTGGAATAGGTCCACCTAGATTAGGTCTATCTGGATCCTTGATCAAGTCGTTTTGGATCAAGTCCAACTCGATTAGTTTCACCTGGATTTGGTATACCTTGTTCAGGTCCAAAAAAAAATTTTTGTCCAAAAACTCACAAAATCGTCCAAAAGGCTTTTGGACGATTTTGTGAGTGTAAACTATTTTCATTATATTTTATAGTTGCTGGATTAAGTAAAATGTTATAGATATTATTACTGGACGAGTTGTTCAAGGTTCTTCATTTTTGTCATTTAATGAAAGAATTATCCGGTCTTGCATTACTTTATGGTTCTTTAAAATTTCTGCATTGGTTGTCTTTTTTGCCAGTTCTATTTTCGCTTTCTAAATTTAACGTAAAAATAAGAGTATTTAATGTTTGTAAAAAAGTTTATAAGATAATGAATATACAATTACATTGTTTTTTTTAAATTTGTTACCTCTTATTGAGTTATTGGCCTAGTAAAAAAAATTGGGTATAACCGATAATAAGTTGGTCATTTGTTATTTTGCCTATGGGAGAAAACGGCCGCCATTTTTATATAAGTCGAACAAGTGACTGACTTTTATTCCCTGTCGTCTGCTATCTGAAATCGCCACTTTTGTGCATTAGGAATAAAATTATCGTAAGTAACATGGGAATAAAGGCATCCCAATTTGTTTACGATGATTTTTGAGACACGAGTGGAGGTCTAGAGCGTCCTTCGACTTCCACTCGTGTCACAATAATCACCGTAAACAAATGGCTGCCTTTATACCCTTGTTGCTTAATATACTATTTCAATAATTTTAATTGAAAATTTGGAAAATAATTGAATTTTTTTGAAAATTTATTTATTTTGCTTTAAAATGGGTACTCCCCTATTGAAAATCCCCATATGGGAAACCACATGGGATCCTATGTCAAAAACCATGTAAAACCCTACTTCCATGAAGGAAACCACGTGGTTTACCATGTGGTTTCCCATATCAAACCATATGGGAAATTGAGACAGGATTTTAGTTAGGAATAGACATGGGAAATTTGAACAGTTCATCTATGCATAAAACCATATCAAATCCCACATGTTTTTCCCATGTCAAATCCTAAACCGAATCCCATGTGAAAAACAGTATCATTTATTTATAATTATTTTCCCAAGTCAATCCCCAAGTGAAAAACAGTATCATTTATTTATAATTATTTTCCCATGTCAAATCCTAAACCAAATCCCATGTGAAAAACATTATCCGCCTTATTGAATATCCCTACATGGGAATCCACTTGGAATTTTACAAGGGATTTCACATAGGATTTTATATGGGAATTGACATAGGATTTCATGAAAGATTTCACCTAGGATTTAATGAGATATCACATAGTATTTTATTAAAGATCCAATTAAGAAATTTTCAAAGGATTAAAAAATTATTTAATAAAAAATTAAATAATAAATAGTAATAGTGTTACAAGTCATCAAAAAAGTAAAAAAACGATCATTTGAAACACGTACTCTCTGCTACAGGTTCTCAGCTTTTATATACTTCCAGAATCGTCTCAACAGCGAGAGAAGTCACTTTCGCCACCTAGCGGTGAAAGTATAGGAGCGACAGTAATCTTTAACATTACTAAGGAAACCATGTGGAATACCACATAGAATTCCATGTGGTTTCCTACGTGGGGATTTACATGGGATTTTACTTAGGGATTCATTTGGGAATTTATTTCTACTTAAATTCCTAAGTAAAATCCCATGTAAATCCCCACGTAGGAAACCACATGGAATCCTACGTGGTATTCCACATGGTTTCCTTAGTAATGAATATTAAATGTAAAATCCTATTTACCTACATAACACTTTAGTACTTTCGGATATTTGTGATAAATATGGTTTAACAATTTGTACTGCCAAAGCTCTCACAATACAGTCTCTTGTATGTGGTTAACAGAATATTGAAATATATATTTCAATAATTTTCAGAAATTTTTAAACTTTCTACAAATTTTTAACAATTCTTTATTTCAATTATATCTTTACTTTAGTTGTTCAAGTATTACTTGATACTTATAATATATTCTCTCATTACACTGTAATGCAACCACTATAAAAGTCAGATGCTATTGGTGGATCCAGAGGGGAGTCACGTATACTTAACCCCCTTCCCAAAAGCCTTATTTTTAGGTGAGAGAGAGAAAGAGATAACACTATGGCTGTTTTCGGCACTCACCCAGGGTTAACCCCGAGTTAAAAATTATCCAATCATGAAAAACATTCCGTTGGTCTAACTAATCACCATTAACCCGGAGTTAACTCGGGTCGAGTGTCGAAAACAGCCTATATTGACGTCTCTTTCTCTCTCATGCAATACCTCCTTCAAGAACAGTTTGTGAATCCGACACTGTCAGATTAGATCATCACGTAACGTTACGTGATGATATTCTATGTAATAATGTATTGCTGTTTTTAACACTGAAATTATGAATATGCGCAAAAGTGCGCAAGTTATATTAAAGTAGACATCTCAAGCTAACATACGGTATATTATTTTTGTTGTTAACGAGTGGAGACACGGAGAGACATTGAACGGAAGTAAAAAGTTTACTGAGAAATACCATTTTTTTAACTTCAATATATTAAAATACAAATTATGCCTAAATAAAATTTGGCTTTTAATTTTTTTTAAGTTTAATACGTACTTAAGTCAAATAAAAAACATTAAGACCAACTTTCAAGAATTAGAATCTATAGCATGCACTTCTATATAGTTCAGTTTCTGCAAAAATGCTCTTAATTTTTAAGTTTTGAAAGTAATAATTTGTGTTTAAGAGTCATAATGCTCTTCAGATTTCTTATGTAAATACTTTAAAGTATCAAGATTTAAAAAAAAAATTTAAACTTCTACAGCAATATTGACTTTTGGGCACTTTTTGTCGATTCTGGCCCACAGTAGCACGTCAGGTTAATGGCAAAAAAATACTGAAAACCTTTAAAAACACGTTTTTTAGTGTCTTTATATAATAGATTTAGCGATTTTGTCTGTAAATGTCATAATTCCCGGTTTTTATTAAAAATCCCGGCATTTTCCATGCTTTTTCCATGTGTATAAAATTTCAGGCTAATTTCCGGTTTTCCCGGTCAGTGGACACCCTGGTAATTTCAAATCTCTGATGAAGTTGCTAAGCTCTTCTTGCGTAAAGCCTTCTTTAACCTTTTCTTCCTGATAACCATCTGGAATATAAATATCATCATTGCCTTCTACAATATTACTAATCTTATCACTTATATCGGAAAGTACATACTCTAATGGTGAACTGTCGATTTCCATACTTGCAGAAGAAAGAGTTAAATGACTTAAAATTTCGAATTTTGTCACAGATACTACACATGTGTAAATTATATTCTTTTTATTATAGCCCTTTACATTTGTCATGCAAAAGTAGCAATCTTCCCGATTCAATGGTTTTTTCCACAATGTTGGTTTTTTAAACTTCAGGTGTTTATCCTCTTTCGTATCATTCCAACGAGTTAACATTGTGTAGCAGGAACTGCAGATTGTATGTGGAACCCATTTTTCATTCTGATTGATTATCTCAAAATCAAAACAATCTTTGTAAATTTGTTTAATGTTTTCATTAATTAATTTGCGATTTTTCGGGAAATCAAAATGTCCGCATACGTAACAAAATACATCTGCATTGCTGTCACATGTATGTTCTGAGGTTGACACTCCAAAAAGAACTTTTGAAGTTTTTTTATTGTTTTGATTTTTGAAAGCCATGATTCGTAATCAGCGATCTTAAAAACTCGCGAGAAACAAGTTTGAGACAAATCTAATCAATTTTTAAACAATTTTGTATTTTACATAAATTACATAAAATTTGACATGTTTTTTGAGGTTAGAAAAAAATCCTGACGTGATGGAGCAAATCCGACTTCGGATTCGTGTTCAGCGCATCAAAATACATAGGGGTATGGTACTGTGGACTTTCGTGCAGGGTACTTTTCTTTTTTTGTGGGGCTGTGTAATTAATTATTTACTAAATAAGTAATAAACATTTAATTTGCTTAAGAAATAAATTAATACCTATCATTTATTTGAACATTCAGAAATTTGAAATTATAAAAATTTAAGAGAAGTTAAATAATTATAATTATTGAATAATAATAATAGAACAATATAATTCTTAGAAGCAAAGAATTGATTTAAAACTGTAAGAGGGACTTTAAATTTTAAGAATAAAATTATAATCACGGTCACTAACTTCCGTTGATTATTTTCGAAAAATTTAAATAAAATTCTTCAAAAAAATTTAATTATTATTTTTTAAACGATTGAGTCTGAATTTGTTCCTCCCGCAGTAGGGCTGCGTAATATATTGTTTCTACCGAAAATTGGTAGAGTTTATATTTTGTATTTCCCGCAAAGTCGGAGGTTTATATTTTATCCCCAAAAGAAGGGTTGATTTGTGAATTTAATAATTATAGTGAATTTATACGACATAAATTGTGAAGTGAAATATTTATAATAAAAAAAAGTTGATTTACATATTGAATTGAAGTTTTGTGAAAGAAAGTGATTTGAGTAGTAATAAAATAGTAAAGAAATAGTTTGAATTGAATAAAATAAATTAAAATAATTAAAGTCTCATTGATATTAAAAATATCAACCTCCGTCTAATGCACTTAAAATCGATTGATTAAATAATATCATCAAACAAATATTTAAATGCATTGACCCTGTAGTTTGAATATTGTACGTTGATTTGAAATTATTAATTTATCATTGTTGAAATAAATCAAAGAAGATTCTTTATAAAGAAATTAGAGAAAATAAGCGATAAGCAATTTTGATGACAATAGTGTCATTTTTCAAATGACATAACTTGGATTATTTGAGGAAAAACACAGAAGTCTAAGGGTAATAACAATATATAAAATATGTTATTTTTATTGGTGAGTAAAATTGTCAAATAACTATTATTTCATAACGCAATTATAAAAATGGCGTTATTTGTCTCTCCATAGGCCAATGTAAAGTTATTCTTTTTAGTACGTAGTTACGAAAATACTGCGAATGACAGTTCAGTTCAAAAAAGAGCTTTGTTTGTGCTTGTTCAAGTATTTTTGTAACGCTCGAGTAGTTGCAATTCCGTCCAGAAGAGGCGTGATTATGTTTTCGTTCAGTTAACTACATTTACCGTGTCTTACAGCAGCAACACAGTATCTGTCAAATACTGAGAGTTTCTAACCTCCTTTTCGTGATCACTCGTGTGAAAAATTCTGTTTTTATTCTTTAATGATATTATTTTTATTAATACGTCGAAGTGTACGCTCCGCCCCTAGACCCCGTCGGGGGGAGACCCCCCGAACCCCCCCGCGCGATCAGCTAGTAAGTACGCTTGACAGTGGTTCTGTGTTCCGAATCTTATGTATGCGTTTCTCAACATTCTTTTCAGTTATATATGTTTTTCAGTGTCAACGCCTTTTTATGATTTTGTTATGAAAAGTATCGTGCGCAACACGTGTGGCGGCATTTTGGAACTCGCGCTTCTTTTTCCTCACTCCGGTGAGGGCATTCGGCGCCCTCACCTACGACTCGATACGAAAACTTAGCGCTCGTTCCAAAAAGGCCGCTAGTTAACACTTTTTACGCAATGTACTATTATTCACACACACATTGAGAGTCATACACAATACTATTTTACATGAATTTAATAAATTCTAAAAATCCTTTTTCTGTTTATATTAACTAAATATAAAATGTGTAATAACTATTGCTAAAGAGTTATAAAGAGTTATAGCTAATTATTTGGAATAACTTTAATTGTCAATATATGTAAAAATATAAGATACACATTATTATTTTTAATCTTGGAGAATTTAAAGTTGAATAAACTGTGAGAATCACATTACCCACACATTGTAGTGTTTTATTACAATTAACTTTTTCACACCTGTTTTTTTTACTTTATTCCTTTTATTTAAATATAAATACCGTCTTTCCGGGATTATTGAACAATAATAATCTAAGAAAGGGTCCACTACCTTTAAGTAAATAAATTATTTTCGAAGGGCAAATAACGTTTTACCTTGAGACATTTTTATTTAAATTTTTGTGTTTAATTAATTTGTTAGCAAATTGTTAAAACTAATTTTTGTAAAAATAAGTATATTGACCAGAGTTTGCATTCAAAATTAATGTTCCTAAGTATCAAAAGGATGATTTAAAATAAAAAAAATATATATAATTTATTCCAATATGAACTATAAATACTTTGAATAGTAACACGCTTTCAAAATTAAAAAAAAGAAATTTAAATTACCCACCGGATGACCAACTGAAGAGCCGCGCCATCTTTGAAGGTAAAGTGGAAGTCGATGCACAATGAAGCAGTAGACGCCGTCTTGTCAACTTTATGTCAATCACATAACACGGATAGTAAAAACATTTGTAATTAATTTTTTTTGCACATTTTCAAGTCTAAGGCCGCAGTCCCATGGCAGCGTTTTGCGTTGCGTTGTAATGAGAGAGAATGCAGCAAACGTATATTTGCGTCTTTTTCTCTCCCATTACGACGCAACGCAGAACGCTATCATGGGACTCCACCCTAAATCATCGTAGTTACGATCTATTAGTTAAAATATTTCGTCCTGGAGAACACAAAGTTTATTATGTGTTATTATGGAAATGAGACCTCGTGGAAAAATTCCAAAAATTCCTATAAAACTGTACGTATTTATTTTTAACTTGATAATTATTTTTCATCAAATTTCTCTAAAAAAAGGTGTAGTAACATCAATAAATATGACCTTTTATCATATTTATAAATGAAATGTCAACATTTCATTTCGTTCTCAAATGAGACCTTGTGCAAATTACGAGTCGTGGAGAGGCGTGCGATCTGTAAATATCACACCTTGGACTTACCCTTAAATTAAAAAAAGAAAAAATTTCGGAGAAGAGTTTTATTATTTATAAAGATCACTGAAATTGTTAAGAGAATTTTTTTATTTTGAAGATAACCCTATAATTTGACATAAAATTTAATTTTGAATCAATTCTTTTTGATAATTCTACGAGAATTTAATTATTTTGATACAGAAATCAGTAATTCATTAAATAATTAAATGTTTTTTTTATATTGAATTATGGTAAACAATTTTATTTTATGAAATAAAATTAACCCCTTAACTGCCGGCTGAAAAACACTAAATGTGCCCAGAATGCCAAAAATAAAAAATCGTCCAATTTGTCTGAAACTTGTTACTCAGGGGTTTTCGGGGTCGCTGATTACGAATCTGATGTGGGTATTTCAAAATTCAAAATGGCGGATCCAATATGGCGGACGGCTTTTAAAAATTAATCCAAATTACCTAAAATTTGTTACTCGGGGAGTTTCCGGGTCCCTGACTACGAATATGATGATGGTTTTTCAAAATTCAAAATGGCTGAACCAATATGGCGGACATTTTTTTTTAAATTTTGTATTCGCTTGAAAATTATCATTAGGGGGATTTCAAGGTCGCTGATGATGAATCCGATGTCAGTTTTTAAAAATTAAATATTGCAAATTTAATATGGTGGAATTTTTTTTTTTAATTTTGGATTTTGAATTTTGTAAAACTGACATCAGATTCGTCATCAGCGACCCCAAAAACCCCCGAATGATAATTTTTAAGCAAATCCAAAATTCTTTAAAAAAATGTCTGCCATATTGGATCCGCCATTTTGGATTTTAAAAAATCATCATCATATTCGTAATCAGCGACACCGACAACCCCCGAGTAACATATTTCAGGTAAATTGGATCAGATTTTAAAAAAGTCATCCGCCATATTGGATCCACTATTTTGAATTTAAAAAACCGACAGCATATTCGTAATCAGCGACCTCGAAAACCCCAGAGTAACAAATTTCAGGTAAATTGGATCAATTTTTAAAAAGGTCATCCGCCATATTGGATCGGGCATTTTGAATTTTGAAAAACCATCATCATATTCGTAATCAGAGACCTAGACAACCCCCGAGTAACAAATTTCAGGTAATTTGGATCAATTTTTAAAAAAGTCGTCCGCCATATTGGATCCGCCATTTTGAATTTTGTAAAACCATCATCATACTCGTAATCAGCGACCCCGTAAACCCCCGAGTAATAGATTTCAGGCGATTTTAGACATTTTTAAAATAAAAATGCATTGTATTGTCCATGGCAAAGATTTTAAAGAATTTGCTAAAAGTGTTGTTTTTAAAAATTTATAACATTTGTATAGTTCATTGAATTTAAAAAAAGAAACGTGCAGCGCATTCTGCATAGCGTTGACTTTTTAGAAATCATTTTATTTTTAATTTTCAGTCATGTTTGACTTTTTGACATCAGTCTTTATCATGGCAAAGATTGTCAGTTTTCCAGGAGTCAGAGCAAAGTCCGAAATGGCAAAGATGTTTGTCATCGGCAGTCAAGGGGTTAAAAATTGTGGATCCAATATGGTGGACATTTTTTTAAATTTTGTATTCGCTTGAAACTTGTCACTCGGGGATTTTTGGAGTCGCTGATGACGATTTCTATGTCAGTTTTTCAAAATTCAAAATGGAGGGTCCATTATGTCGGATATTTTTTTTTAAATTTTGGATTTTCTTGAAAATTATCATTCGGGGGTTTTTGGGGTCGCTGATGACGAATCGGATGTCTGTTTTTAAAAATTCAAAATGTCGGATCCAAAATGGCGGATATTTGTTTAAAAAATGTTTGTTTTTATCATAAAAGCAGAACAAATTTTACAAATGCCGGTTTCATAGAACAGCTAAAAAATAAAAAGAGTGCAAAAATTGAAATTCCATTGAAATGTCCGAATGCATTTCACCTTTCCAATAAGTGCATGGGTGAAGTGGATCTCCACGGTAAGCCATATTAGATCCGCAATTTTGAATTTAAAAAAAACTGACATCGGATTCGTCATCAGCGACCCCGAAAACCCCCGAATGATAATTTTCAAGCGAATCCAAATTTAAAAAAAAAATGTCTGACATATTGGATCCGCCATTTTAGATTTTAAAAAATCATCATCATATTCGTAATCAGCGACCCCGACAACCCCCGAGTAACAAATTTCAGGTAAATTGGATCAATTTTTAAAAAAGTGATCCGCCATTTTGAATTTTGAAAAACCATCATCATATTCGTAATCAGAGACCCTGACAACCCCCGAGTAACAAATTTCAGGTAATTTGGATAGTGATGAATGTCAAGATGCAATATTCTTGATTATTGAGTTTTATCGATTGTTATTGAAATGATCTTGTCAACAAAATATTGAATTTTCTTTTGTTTTTCAATAAACTGTATTGCCTTGTTTTGTCGAATGAGACAAGCGATATATTGTACAATATTGATTATGAAAATTGTCACTTTGACAGATGAAACTTTTTTGATTTTTTGAAGATAATTTTTTAATATATTGAGTTTCTGTCATCGAAAATATTTATTCGACTCCAAAAATGGAAGAATTGAATTCCGATAAAGGAAAAGCTGATTCATTGTCAGATAGGTAAACAATTTCTTTTTGTTTATTAACCTATAAAAATTCTGTTCATTTTAAGTTTATCAATAAAATTAATTAAAAGTAGTTTTTGTTTGTTTGACCGTATTATATATTTTGTAGGATAATGAAAAGGCCTAGATACGGTTTTTTTATATGATGTTTATTTTATAATCCCGACTAGTTTCGAACCATATGGTTCCTCATCAGGGGATGAACAATTTTACAGAAAATTATCCAAATATTGGACACATCATAAAAAGATTTCAAAAAGGATTAAAATATCTGAAAAATATAATTAAAATTGTTTTAATTTTAATTTAAATAGATTTTATGAGGTTATGTTTTAATTTGTGAAAAAAAATTAAAAAATTTTCTTACCCTTTAGAAGAACATTACAAGTATAGAAAAGGAAAAAAAAATTTTTTATTGTAAAAAAATTTTTTTAAAAAACATTTTATATAAAACAATTTAATTAATTTTATAAATTTTGTAGAAACACATTTTTTGCAAAAAATGTGCTTCTATGAACAGAGAGTTATGACAGAGAGGTTGGGTTGTGTATTAGGGTCCAGGTATGATAGGTAAAGTAGATTTCTATGTTATTAAACTTTTTAAATTATGTTTTAAAATAAGTAATTAAATTATAGTATATTTTATCTAGATTGTCAATATCTGTTCTATAATTAATACTATTAGTATTATTTTTTATATAGAACATTTCCAAATTTTTTCTTTTCCAGTTATTTATTTCAATTTGTAAAATATTTGTATTGTCAAAATCAAAAGAATGTTTATTATCAAAAGTATGATTAGTTAAAGCCTTTTCATTATCCTACAAAAAAAAAAAAAAAATTAATTAAAGTTTTATTGTTCTATGATTAACAAATATAATTTTGAAAGCAGTGGAACGGAAAACAAAAGTGAACGCAGTAAAAGACTGAAAACGAATTTTGAAATTAAAAATGTCGATATACGAAATAAGGAAGGAATTTGCAAACTTTGCCGCGAAGAAATGTAGAACGAATAATTAAGATGAAGAATTGTAACACTTCTGGTTTAATGCGTCATTTAGAAAATCACCACAGCGATCTATTTAAAGATATTTATGGTTGCAACTCATCGGGTTCTGCAGGAAAAAAGGTTAATAATATAAAATCATGTTTCTCCAACACTTATTTTTCAATAGTTATTTTTTATCTAATTAATGTTAAAATTTTTTTAATTTTAATTTCCATGATTCAGAATCAATTAATTTCTTTTACTATATAGCTAATCATAAAAGCAATTAACAATTTTAATAAATCTTTTTGAAACTAGATATCATTTGAGTTTTATTTTAATTAATAAATGAGCAAAAAATACTATTAAAATTACAGTAAATATAAATTTTTATTTTGTACCAAGAAATTTTTTTTTAAAAATTACAAAAAATTGTCTAATTTTATAGATAAAACTTTCAATCAAGAAACCTTCGAACAATTATTGGTGACGATGTGTGCAAAAAAGTGCCTCCCATTTAACTTTTTCGACGACGCTGAATCCAGAAGTGTTTTTGAGTATTTGAATAATGCAGCACAATTACCTCAACGCAATAAATTGAAATCGCTATTTTTATCTCACTATGAAGAAACCAAAAAAATTGTATTAGCAATTTTACAAAATAATACTTCGAAAATGTCATACACTGTTGATGGATGGACGTCAATACGGGGGAAATCGTACTACGGCATTACTGGACACTTTATCGATGAAAATTGGATTTTGAGGTCTTTGGTAATTGATTTCGTACCATCAAATGGAAAACACACAGGCAAAGACATCGCCGATTTATTTTTAGAAGTTTTGAAAGAAAAGGGTTTATAAGAGAAGTTACAAGCAATAACTGTGGACAACGCGTCAGTGAATACGACTTTTATGGAACAGCTTGTGAATCTACTAAATACGACTTTTGGTATGAATTTGAATGCCACAGATTTGCATTTTCGTTGTCTTGCACACGTAGTCAACTTAGGTGCTCAAGATTTGTTGCGCGAACTGGAAATTGACGAAGATTCTGAAGAAATTGAGGATGACGACGGTGAATCTGTTGATGGATTAGAGAACGATGATGTAGAGAACGCAGAAATAACTCGAGGGTCAAAAGTCATGATTCGACTAAGAAATCTTTTCAAAAAACTGAAATACTCCGAACAAATTCGAGAAAAATTAAAGTCAGCTTCCGATGTACTGGGAGTGAAAATGTTGTCTCCAATTTTAGACGTTGCTACAAGGTGGAATTCATCATATGAAATGATTAAAAGAGCTCTGCAGATGAGACCGGCTTTGGATTTTCTTTGCAGTAGCAGTGATTCAAAATTGAAATCCTGCGTTCTTACGGAAACAGAGTGGACACTTTTAACAAATGTTCGCAAACCTCTGCAATGTTTTAAATCATTGTCAACAACTCTTTGCGGTGAAAAATATATCACTCTGCCTCTGGTCGTATTAGGGCTTAATTTACTTTTGGACAAATTGGAACATGATATAACACGTATAAATCAAAATCGAAAAAGAACGTTAATTGACATTAAATTTCGAGATGCTCTCCAGAGTGGTGTGGACAAAATTTTAAAACATTACCGGAAATTCAATTAGATATACAAAGCAATTTTGATTCTTGATCCAGGATTTAAATATAAAATGTTTCAAAAGACAGAATGGGGTCGGGAAATGGCTTCTGAGTCTTTAAAAAAAGTTTGAAAAGATGTTCGAAGACTTGTACGCACCCAAACAATCTGAAAATCAACCAGAAGATAACTTTCAATTGCTATCAGGAAACAGAGCAGAACGAGCTAATGAAGATGATGAAGATGATGAAGATGAATTCAATATTCTCACGTTTTTTAAACAAGTTTCTGTACCTGCATGGCGTGAAGAAATTGATGCATATTAAAAAGCACCACTCGCTTATAGGAATACGGATATCGGTCTCTGGTGGAAGCAAAATCAAAATAGGTATCACAATTTAAGTCGCATGGCCAGAGATCTCTTCAGCATTCAAGCGACTTCTGTACTGGCAGAACGCCTATTTTCGAAAGCTAGATTAATTATGAGAAAACACCGGAATCAATTGAATAATGAATCAGCTAGAATCTCTATCTGTCTCAATTCCTGGATGACATGTAGTTTACATTCAAATATTAAAGAAAAGCTTAACCGTTCTTAGAGTTTCAGATCTGAGTTGTTTAATTAAACAAAAACCTCTTTGCTAATTATGTTAATTGTAGATTATGTTAATTTAATAAAAATTATTATAAAGATTGAACACTTTCCCTTCTGCTCTAAATTCTTTATTAGGTTGGATACAGTTTTTCTAAAAAGTATTTTCTAATTTTTTATTTTCTAAAAAATTTTTTTCTACTAAAATTGAATTTCTAAAAAGCTGTTTTCTAATGAAGGTGATTTTATAATTTTTTTTTTCTAATAAATGTAATTTTCTAAAAAATTCTTTTTCTAATAAAGGTAATTAAAAAAAAATTTTCTAACAATACTTAGAATTTGGTTAAAAATTATAATAAAAGATAGAAATTATGCAAATTTTTTAACAAAATTTAAAAATAATCTAGTTAAAAATCGTAATTAACAAATAGAAATTATAGGGAATTTTTCCTAAAAATATTTTAAATTTTTTTAAAAAATGTTTTATAAATAAATTAATTTTGGAAATTTTGGTATAAAAATGATTTGATTTTTTTAAATGAACAGAATTTTGTTAACAAATTGTGATAAGAAATAGTAATTTTATAAAAAAAATTTCTACTTTTTAAAAAAGAAACTTATATAATATTAAAAACAAAATTGTAATAATATTTCAGATACAGAGAATATGCAAAATTAATTTTTATTTTATTATTATACAAAATAATAATAAACATAATTTTTATTTCAATTACTTATTAATATACGTATTTTATTTAATTAATTTCATATTTAAAAGAACAATAATCAATAATATTAAATTATATCGCTTAATTATTGACTTTAGGGATTCATTTGTCAAGAATAGGTTGACAATTATTCTTGAAGTTCAATACAAATTATTGATCTTGTTTTTTTCTCGACTTTATCGATTTAATGCATCACTAAATTTGGATCAATTTTTAAAAAAGTCGTCTGCCATATTGGATCCGACATTTTGAATTTTGTAAAACCATTATCATATTCGTAATCAGCGACCCTGACAACCCCCCAGTAACAAATTTCAGGCAATTTTAGACATTTTTAAAATAAAAATGCATTGTATTTTCCATGGCAAAGATTTTGGAAAATTTGCTAAAAGTGTTGTTTTTAAAAATTTATAACATTTTTATAATTCATTGAATTTAAAAACAGAAACGTGCGTCGCATTTTGCATAGCGTTGACTTTTTAGAAATCATTTTATTTTTAATTTTAAGCTATTTTTGACTTTTTTACATCAATTTTTATCATGGCAAAGATTGTCAGTTTTCCGGCAGTCAGAGCAAAGTCCGAAATGGCAAAGATCTTTGCCATCGACAGTCAAGGGGTTAATTATTACAAAGAAATTTGTAAAAAATTAAATATTGTAACAAATTAAATAATTTAATTTCTATATAATTTACCAAGAAAAGCATTGACTTACATAAAAAATTAGAGGAAGAAATTCCTCATTTCCTCTACCTTGTGGAGGAAGATCATCCTCTCTTGCAGGAGGCATCCGTCTTCAGCGGTTGCCTGCTTGTTCCCCTGGTATTTCCTCCTCTTCTTCGACGACAGCCTCCTCCTCTACTAAATCGTCTGCCTCATTAGCTGCGTCCTCTTCTTCTCCAGGTGAACACCTGGAGGAAATCGTTCTTCAACCCCCACGTGTACATGCCCGATTGCGCGCGGGGGTGAGTGAACAACAAAAATTTGCCTTGGCAAAAATTCTTCTTCCTCATCAAATCCTGACCGTCTGTAGTTTATTTTTGCTAAAAATGAAAACAGTTGAGAATTATTTTTAATAAGAAAGAAAATATAATTTTTTTTATTAAATTAAAAGAAAAAACTGTTTATTACGAAAGTAATAAAAAATGTTTTATTTTAAACTATAATTAATTTACTTACCTTTTAAATATTTTGCTTTTAATTAAACTATTTATTTACTAGTAAATTACACCATGCGGGCAAAAGGTTGTAGAGAACTGAGAGTTGCTTCTTCTTTCTTTGTGGTTTTTCATAAAAGTAGTGCTCGTTTGTGATATATAATATGTGCATTCATCGCTTATAGAAATAAATTAATATAAAATCATCAAAGAAACATTATCCAATTAGGAGAATAGAAATTTTTTCTTGTATTTGTTATAAACAATTAAGAGACTAAAAACTTGATTTTTTAAAATTTACTATATTTTATAGTTTAAAAGTTATATTTATGGGGCAAAGAATATTCTATGATACCTGTAATTAATATATTGAAAAAAATTATTTGTTAATTAATTTAATAATTAATTAAACATTTTTAATAAACAAATAAATAACAGAAATGTTTCTTATAGCAAATTTTTTATTTTTTATGCAATTGACTAGTAAAACCTTTCATTCTTTCAACATATTCCATTATAATGTTTAAACAATGAAATAACACTGTTGAATTATTTAAACAATTTTAATTAACAAATACCTAATATTGACAATTTTTACAAGGAAGTAATCTTTTTTTACACAAAATCATGTTAATACAACTAATTTACATTTAAAAGTAGTAGAATAAAAAAATAACAATTCAATAATCGCTTATTTAAACAATTTTAATTAACAATTAGCTAATATTGTTAATTTTAACAAGGAAGTATTCTTTTTTTACACAAAATCATTTTAATACAATCAACTTACATTTAAAAGTAGTAGAATAAAAATATAACAATTCAATAATCGATTATTTAAACAATTTTAATTAACAAATACCTAATATTGTTAATTTTTACAAGGAAGTAATCTTTTTTTACACAAAATCATTTGTCTGACATATTGGATCCGCCATTTTGGATTTTAAAAATTCATCATCATATTCGTAATCAGCGACCTTGACAACCGCCGAGTAATAAATTTCAGGTAAATTGGATCAATTTTTAAAAAAGTGATCCGCCATCTTGAATTTTGTAAAACCATCATCATATTCGTAATCAGCGACCCCGACAACCCCCGAGTAACAAATTTCAGGCAATTTTAGACATTTTTAAAATAAAAATGCATTGTATTTTCCATGGCAAAGATTTTGAAAAATTTGCTAAAAGTGTTGTTTTTAAAAATTTATAACATTTTTATAATTCATTGAATTTAAATACAGGAACGTGCGTCGCATTTTGCATAGCGTTGACTTTTTAGAAATCATTTTATTTTTAATTTTAAGCTATTTTTGACTTTTTTACATCAATTTTTATCATGGCAAAGATTGTCAGTTTTCCGGCAGTCAGAGCAAAGTCCGAAATGGCAAAGATCTTTGCCATCGGCAGTCAAGGGGTTAATTATTACAAAGAAATTTGCAAAAAATTAAATATTGTAACAAATTAAAGAATTTAATTTCTATATAATTTACAAAGAAAAGCATTGACTTAGATGAAAAATTAGAGGAAGAAGTTCCTCATTTCCTCTACCTTGTGGAGGAAGATCATCCTCTCTTGCAGGAGGCATCCGTCTTCGGCGGTTGCCTGCTTGTTCCCCTGGTATTTCCTCCTCTTCTTCGACGACAGCTTCCTCTTTTACTGAATCGTTTGCCTCATTAGCTGCGTCCTTTTCTTCTCCTGGTGAACACCTGGAGGAAATCGTTCTTCAACCCCCACGTGTACATGTCCGATTGCACGCGGGGGTGGGTGGACAACAAAAATTTGCCTTGGCAAAATTTCTTCTTCCTCAGCAAATCCTGCCCGTCTGTAGTTTGTTTTTGCTAAAAATGAAAACAGATGAGAATTATTTTTAATAAGAAAGAAAATATATTTTTTTTCATTAATTTAAAAGAAAAAACTGTTTATTACGAATGTAATAAAAAATGTTTTATTTTAAACTATAATTAATTTACTTACCTTTTAAATATTTTGCTTCCAATTAAACTATTTATTTACTAGTAAATTACACCATGCGGGCAAAGGGTTGTAGTGAACTGAGAGTTGCTTCTTGTTTCTTTGTGGTTTTTCATAAAAGTAGTGCTCGTTTGTGATATAATATGTGCATTCATCGCTTATAGAAATAAATTAATATAAAATCATCAAACAAACATTATCCAATTAAGAGAATAGGATTTTTTTTGTATTTGTTATAAACAATTAAGAGACGAAAAACCTGATTTTTTAAAATTTACTATAGTTTATAGTTTAAAAGTTATATTTATGGGGGAAAGAATATTTGTAAATACCTGTAATAAAGATATTGAAAAAAAATTATTTGTTAATTAATTTAATAATTAATTAAACATTTTTAATAAACAAATAAATAACAGAAATGTTTCTTATAGCAAATTTTTTATTTTTTATGCAGTTGACTAGTAAAACCTTGCATTCTTTCAAGATATTCTATTATAATGTTTAAACAATGAAATAACACCGTTGAATTATTTAACCCATTAACGCCCAACTCGTGAAAATTCTTTGGTCATTTTCAAGCTACGTAATTATAAATAAAACGGTTGACAATTTAAACCAGAGGTACATTTTCTAAAGGTTTTGGATGTGCTCTTTCCGATTCCGGTGTCAAAAATAAATTTCGTCCAAACCAAAATTAAATATGGCGGTTTTAATGTCAAAAAACACAAAAAAAATTCATTTTTTCAAGTTTGACATTTTTTTTCACCTTGAAAAAGTATAAGAATAAAATTCTATTTTCAACTATCGGTGCATAAAAATTATACACTTTAAAGAACCGTAAAGTAGAATTAAAAATTTCAAGATGGCGGACCAATATGGCGTCAAATCTAAAGTAAAATTTAAAAATTTTGGGCAATATTGGTCAAATTGCCCAAAATTCAATGGATTCGCCTGAATTTTGTTACTCGGGGGTTTTTGGGGTCGCTGATTACGAATATAAACTTCATTTTCAAAAATTCAAAATGGCGGATCCAATATGGCGGACGAGTTTTACAAAATTTTTATCGAATTCACTTGAAACTTGTCACTCGGGGGTTTTTGGGGTCGCTGATTACGAATCTGATGTTACTTTTTCAAAATTCAAAATGGCGGATCCAATATGGCGGACTAAGTTTTTAAAACTGATCAAATTCACTTGAAACTTGTTACTCGGGGGTTTTTGGGGTCGCTGATTACGAATATAAACTTCATTTTCAAAAATTCAAAATGGCGGATCCAATATGGCGGACGAGTTGTACAAAATTTCATCGAATTCACTTGAAACTTGTCACTCGGGGGTTTTTGGGGTCGCTGATTACAAATATGAACTTCATTTTCAAAAATTCAAAATGGCGGATGCAATATGGCGGACTTATTTTTTAAATCTGATCAAATTCACTTGAAACTTGTTACTCGGGGGTTTTTGGGGTATTCTATTTCACGCGTGTATGACTTTTTAGCACGTTTTGCTTTTGGCGGCATTTCTAAAAACCCAACCGTTAAAATTCAATAACTGAATGCAACAACTATACACAAAAATGACAATATCGTGCTGTATGAAAAAACTGCCTCTCTTTAGGATAAAACAAAAAAATAAATAATTTATGCCATTATAAAGGGCTAGAGAAACATAACGTATGTAAAAAATAATATTCCTATTATACTTCAGATGCAACCGTGGACCACCAATGGCAATTGCAGAATGTGCATATATGTATCGCCTACTATATATAAACTTGCTTTCTTTCTAATTACACTGAAAAAAATGATATTGTCGATTTTGTCATACGAGTATAGTAAGGTATTATAGATGAAAAAGCAATACTGTATTTCTGTTCTTCACATACATATTACTGTCTCTCACATACATATGGCTGCTCTACACTCCATATGGCTGAAACAGCAATACTGTATGTCAGTTCCATATACACCAATATAATATCTGAGAATTGGTTATATTTACATCAGTACCATAAATATATTTTTTTCAGTTTATGTGCATAAACAACACCGAGAACCAATTAAATGAGTTTTCCAATTTTGCTGTCCGCCAAGAGATTCAAAATTATCTCAAAAACCCCTGAGTAACAAAATTTAAGTCAATAGATTGAAATTTGAAGATTCTTGTCCGCCATATTGCATCCGCCATTTTGAATGTTTGAAAATAAAGTTCATATTCGTAATCAGCGACCCCAAAAACCCCCGAGTAACAAGTTTCAAGTGAATTTGATCAGATTTAAAAAATAAGTCCGCCATATTGCATCCGCCATTTTGAAATTTTGAAAATGAAGTTCATATTCGTAATCAGCGACCCCAAAAACCCCCGAGTGACAAGTTTCAAGTGAATTCGATGAAATTTTGTACAAATCGTCCGCCATATTGGATCCTTGTCCGCCATATTGCATCCGCCATTTTGAATATTTGAAAATAAAGTTCATATTCGTAATCAGCGACCCCAAAAACCCCCGAGTAACAAGTTTCAAGTGAATTTGATCAGATTTAAAAAATAAGTCCGCCATATTGCATCCGCCATTTTGAATTTTTGAAAATGAAGTTCATATTCGTAATCAGCGACCGCAAAAACCCCCGAGTGACAAGTTTCAAGTGAATTCGATGAAATTTTGTACAAATCGTCCGCCATATTGGATCCGCCATTTGAATTTTTGAAAATGAAGTTTATATTCGTAATCAGCGACCCCAAAAACCCCCGAGTAACAAGTTTTAAGTGAATTTGATCAGTTTTAAAAAATAAGTCCGCCATATTGGATCCGCCATTTTGAATTTTGAAAAAGTAACATCAGATTCGTAATCAGCGACCCCAAAAACCCCCGAGTGACAAGTTTCAATTGAATTCGATGAAATTTTGTAAAACTCGTCCGCCATATTGGATCCGCCATTTTGAATTTTTGAAAATGAAGTTTATATTCGTAATCAGCGACCCCAAAAACCCCCGAGTAACAAAATTCAGGCGAATCCATTGACTTTTGGGCAATTTGACCAATATTGCCCAAAATTTTTAAATTTTACTTTAGATTTGACGCCATATTGGTCCGCCATCTTGAAATTTTTAATTCTACTTTACGGTTCTTGAAAGTGTATAATTTTTATGCACCGATGGTTGAAAATAGAATTTTATTCTTATACTTTTTCAAGGTGAAAAAAAATGTCAAACTTGAAAAAATGAATTTTTTTTTTGTGTTTTTTGACATTAAAACCGCCATATTTAATTTTGGTTTAGACGAAATTTATTTTTGACACCGGAATCGGAAAGAGCACATCCAAAACCTTTAGAAAATGTACCTCTGGTTTAAATTGTCAACCGTTTTATTTATAATTACGTAGCTTGAAAATGACCAAAGAATTTTCACGAGTTGGGCGTTAATGGGTTAAACAATTTTAATTAACAATTAGCTAATATTGTTAATTTTTACAAGGAAGTAATCTTTTTTTACACAAAATCATGTTAATACAACCAATTTACATTAAAAAGTAGTAGAATAAAAATATAATAATTCAATTATCGATTATTTAAACAATTTTAATTAACAAATACCTAATATTGTTAATTTTTACAAGGAAGTAATCTTTTTTTACACAAAATCATTTGTCTGACATATTGGATCCGCCATATTGGATTTTGAAAAATCATTATTATATTCGTAATCAGCGACCCCGACAACCCCCGAGTAACAAATGTCAGGTAAATTGGATCAATTTTTAAAAAAGTGATCCGCCATTTTGAATTTTGTAAAGCCATTATCATATTCGTAATCAGCGACCCCGACAACCCCCGAGTAACAAATTTCAGGCAATTTTAGACATTTTTAAAATAAAAATGCATTGTATTTTCCATGGCAAAGATTTTTAAAAATTTGCTAAAAATGTTGTTTTTAAAAATTTATAACATTTTTATAATTCATTGAATTTGAAAACAAAAACGTGCGTCGCATTTTGCATAGCGTTGACTTTTTAGAAATCATTTTATTTTTAATTTTAAGGTATTTTTGACTTTTTTACATCAATTTTTATCATGGCAAAGATTGACAGTTTTAACAGAGTTGTTGTTAAATTGATAGTTTAACAGAAATGTTTCTTATAGCAAATTTTTTATTTTTCATGCAGTTGACTAGTAAAACCTTTCATTCTTTCAACATATTCCATTATAATGTTTAAACAATTAAATAACACCGTTGAATTATTTAAACAATTTTAATTAGCAAATACCTAATATTGTTAATTTCTACAAGGAAGTAATCTTTTTTTACACAAAATCATGTTAATACAACCAATTTACATTTAAAAGTAGTAGAATAAAAATATAACAATTCAATAATCGATTATTTAAACAATTTTAATTAACCCTTTGCGGCATAGTGGTAACCCAGATTACCACCTTTTATATTCTGAAAATATCTGTTTATATACAGTCTTTTTCAAGTAAAATCAAAAAATCTTTTTTTATTAAGGGGTAACAACACCCAGAGCCTATACAAAATACGGTCTATTTCAATTAATTATTTTAAGAAAACGGTTCAGTACAATGTTGCTAGGTTTTCTGCAACGTTAAACACATGAATTAAACTTAATTTAAAAATAAAAAAAAAATTTTGTTTTCAAAATGGCACCTTCACAACAGTTCAACGTAGATTACGTTTTTTAAAACAACCTCTGCGGCCGGAAGCTTTTCTACGTTCCATAAGCACCTAGGCAAAAAATTCAAACGAATTATGAAAGAGGATGACATTTACTAGAAAAGTACATAGGATATTTTAAAAATATCAATTTTTCGCAAAATGGTATGACTTCGATGACAAAAATGTTATTTTTTGTTAAAAAATCAAGGTAAAAATGGTTATAAAACGGAAACGCATTAACCGATCTAAAAAATCCTATGTACTTCGATAAAGAATGTTGTTTTAAAGCTACAGTCTAAATTTTAATTGAATCGCTTGGAAATCGTTACTCGGGGGTTTTTGGGGTCGCTGATTATGAATCTGAAATTACTTTCAAGAAATAAACGTTAATTTATTGAATAATTGTATCGTCGGCATTTGCGTTACCCGATGTACACCGCGGGGAGGTTGCACGATCGGATTTTGTACATCGTTTAGCCCTGAAAAGGGCAGATTGGTAAATACTGTTCAAAACTTTATAATAATCAAATTGAGCTGTTTATTTCCTAATAAAATTAACTAACTAATTAAAATCAGCGGATTTTAATTGCTATTATAAAGTTTTGATGTGTCTTGCTTTGGACAATTGAATTTTATTTTCAGCAGTGGTAAGCAGCGAAGCAATTTCTTGTGGGAAGCAGGCAGAGTGGTACATTGCAAGTTTTACACATCCATGATGTTCGCTTTTGGTCGGCTTTAGTACTGCAATGAGCGCAGCGTCTAGGTGAAGCGATAATTTCAGGCATATGAGCTGATTGACTTTTTCTTTTTTCCTCTGACACTTTTGGTTTGTAAGAAGAGATTGTACTCAATTTACCTTTCTTCCCAGTTGAACTTGGTAGTTTGTGTCCTACCAATTCATCTACTAAACGTAACCTGAATTCTTTCGAAGTCAAAGTTGGGTTCAATCTCTTCTCTTTGTACAAAATATACGCATTGACAACAATGACATCTAAGAAATGGAAGCATATTTTATGCCACCATTTCTTAGATTTCCTGTCAATGTTATATGTTGACAAGAGATGGTCAGCCTTATCTACATAGCCCATGTGTTTGTTGTAGTCAAAAGCCATTATAGGACAACTGGTGGGTTTCAGCGTGCCATCTTTTTGTTTCCGATTTACCGACGCAGTTTCACGAGGGTCATGATAGTTAGACAAGAAGTAGACTGCCTTCTTGTCCATCCATTTGACCCATCGATTACCCGTATTCGATGTTCGGAATTCGCTATCACCATGTTTCATTTGTTTGTCTTGCACTTCACTTTTTGGCAATCTTGATCGATTCTGACGTACAGTACCGCAAGCAAAAATTTTATCTTTTTCCAGAGATATCATAAGATCTACCCCTGTGAAAAAGTTATCAAAATAAACATGGTGATTGTTGCCCTTCAATTCGCGAGTGAGATCTTTTACTACTCTTGCTCCTAACTGCTTTTCCGTACTTTCAGTTTTACCTGTGTACATCTGAAATTCGCATACATAACCTGATGGATCTGCTCGAACCTAGCACTTATATCCCCGTTTTATAGGTTTGAGTGGCATGTATTGTTTCATCCTACTGCGACCTTTGAATTTTATCATAGATTCATCGACACTTTGGTATTTATTTGGCATAAAATTTTTTTTAAAATTTTCATTCACCTTATCTAGAAAAGGCCGCAATTTATATAACTTGTCATAAGCCGCATTACCCTTTTTTGGTTCTGTACTGTTATCGGTGATGTGTAAACAACCAAGAAAAAATCCGAATCTAACAACAGACATCAACGAACTTATGTAAGGATCATTTAGTTGCGAAATGGCAGACCAGTAATGCCGATAAGAAGGAGAATTTTTAACACCCATTAAAATATTAATGCCCAAGAAAATCAACAATTCTTCTTTATTAGTGGGTGGTTGTTTATATCCCTTTTGTTGCAAATAACGATTTGTTTCTTGAACAATCAAGTCAAGCAAATCATCGGAAAATAAGCAAAGAAATATTTCTGATGGCGTTTTGACATTATCGGGAATATTAGGTCCAACATTTCTAGTAAAGGGAGCATCCCTTTTCCTCTTTCCTGATTTTACCCACTTTTCATCACTATCTGAGACATCGTCTGCAGAATCTTCTTCATCGAAGATAGCAGAACTACTCTGCTTAGTAGCTTTATTTCGTTTATCCCTAATGTTCAAATCATCATCAATATCGGAAACACATAAGTCATCAATAGAGTCACTATCACTTGGAATATCGACCAACTCCACTTCTTCCTCCATGTTCTCAGTCAAATATAATTATAATAGCAGCACAATGAGCACAAGAAAGGAAACAAAAAACCAACGGGCAAAGTCACGAAAAATAGGATACTGAAAATAATATAAAATACAAAAACAAATGACAATCGCAATAGAAGACAAGCTCTAAATTAGTATTATTTGACTGCACGAATATCCACGTTATTGGTAACAAAAAATAAAGAAAACACTTCTGAGTTAAAAGACACTGTACATACACTGAAATCAAATAAATGCTGCTAAAAAACGAACAAAAGACTGAAAGTGGAAAAAAAGTTCTTTTCACTAAAAGCACGTTCACGCACTAAGCAAGAAATAAAAAACAGAAACACAAATGAAAGACGAAAAACTTATACTTTTTCATAGAATATAAGTTTAAATAACAAGAAATAAATAAAAAACACAAAGAAAAATTAGCCCTAATTCAGAATTATTTGACTGAACGCATACCTACGTTGATGATAACAAACAATAAACAAAACATTATTCAGAGTTTGACAAAACAAATGAGAAGTGCAAAAAGACAAGTTCTAATTCAACATTATTTTACTGAACGCATACCTACGTTGATGGTAACAAACAATAAACAAAATACTATCCATAGTTTGACGAAACAAATGACAAGCGTAAAAAAGACAAGTTCTAATTCAGCATTATTTGACTGACCGCATATCTACGTTGATGATAACAAACAATAAACAAAACATTATTCAGAGTTTGACAAAACAAATGAGAAGTGCAAAAAGACAAGTTCTAATTCAACATTATTTAACTGAACGCATACCTACGTTGATGGTAACACACAATAAACAAAACACTATTCATAGTTTGACGAAACAAATGACAATCGCAAAAAAGACAAGTTATAAATTAGCAATATTTGACTGAACGCATATTTACGTTGATTATAACAAACAATAAACAAAACAGTGTTGAGAGTTCAAAGGCACTAAAATACTAACTGGACTAAAGCAAATAAATTTTGCAGAAAGCGAATTGCTTCGCTGCTTACCACTGCTGAAAATAAAATTCAATTATTGTTCAAAGCAAGACACATCAAAACTTTATAATAGCAATAAAAATCCGCTTATTTTAATTAATTAGTTAATTTTATTAGGAAATAAACAGCTCATTTTCATTATTACTATAAAGTTTTGAACAGTATTTACCAAACTGCCCTTTTCAGGGCTAAACGATGTACAAAACCCGATCGTGCAACCTCCCCGCGGTGTACATCGGGTAACGCAAATGCCGACGGTACAATTATTCAATAAATTAACGTTTATTTATTGAAAGTAATTTCAGATTCGTAATCAGCGACCCCAAAAACCCCCGAGTAACGATTTCCAAGCGATTTCGATCAATTATAAGAAATTCGTCCGCCATATTGGATCCTCCATCTTGAATTTTGGAAAACCGACTTCAGATTCGTAATTAGCGACCCCAAAAACCCCCGAGTAACTATTTTCAAGCGATTTCGATCAATTCTAAAAAAATTCATCCGCCATATTGGATCCGCCATCTTGAATTTTTAAAAACGGACTTCAGATTCGTGATCAGCGACCCCGAAAACCCCGGAGTAACTATTTTCAAGCGATTTCGATCAATTCTAGAAAAATTTGTCCGCCATATTGGATCCGCCATTTTGAATTTTAGAAAACGGACTTCAGATTCGTGATCAGCGACCCCGAAAACCCCGAGTAACTATTTTCAAGCGATTTCGATCTATTCTAAAAAAATTCGTCCGCCATATTGGATCCGCCATCTTGAATTTTGGAAAACGGATTTCAGATTCGTAATCAGTGACCCTAAAAACCCTCATAAGCATTTGTGATTTTTAAATTAATGTCATAATGTTATGCATGCCGCAAAGGGTTAACAAATACCTAATATTGTTAATTTTTACAAGGAAGTAATCTTTTTTTACACAAAATCATTTTAATACAACCAACTTACATTTAAAAGTAGTAGAATAAAAATATAACAATTCAATAATCGATTATTTAAACAATTTTAATTAACAAATACCTAATATTGTTAATTTTTACAAGGAAGTAATCTTTTTTTACACAAAATCATTTTAATACAACCAACTTACATTTAAAAGTAGTAGAATAAAAATATAACAATTCAATAATCGCTTATTTAAACAATTTTAATTAACAAATACCTAATACTAACCGCACTATCCGCGCGCAAGCGCGCGGGAATGTTGTGTGAAACTGCTTATTATAAACAATTAAAAAAATTTAAAGAAATAATTATTATTACCTAACAAAGAGATTTAACTAACTAAAATTCAAATAATTTCACTCAATGGTCTCAATTCAAATAGAATTTACATTACTAGACTTAAACTATGGATAAAACAATTCCAATTAGTATCTGGGTCATCTTTTGCATTGCTTATTTTATAAACACATTTTAATTTAAATACATTTTTAAGAAATAATAATTATTACACACTGAAAAAAGTTTTACTTGAAATAGCGATAAGTTTCTCTAGAATAAGGAAAGTATTAATTGAAGCACTGAAAAATTTCGCTACTAAAGTGAAATCTGTAGTTTATCCAGCTATTTTTTGCCGTGCATAACGAAAAAAGAATTAAATTAACATCAGATTTATTAAATTAAAAAAAACGTATTCAAACAGAAATTCATCACTTTAAAACTTAACCAAATTCACCCCAGAAATCACTGAATTCGATAATTTAGAAGAAAGTCAGACAAAAGCAGGGTTCCTACAGTATCTGTAAATCATGGAAATGGTATGGAATTTTTAAAAGGCTTTTGAAATCAGGGAAATCATGGAAAAGGTCTGAAATTTTTAAAAGTTTTTAAATTTTTCAGTTTTCCATCTTTTTTCTTGAAATTCAAATAATAATAAAGCTTAATCCCATAAAAGAGAGGAAAAAAGTTGAATTTTAAAAAATTCAGATTTTTGAATTTTTGATAATTTTAGATTTTTAACCAAAGAGTCCAGACTATTTAATAAGTATAAAATATATTATATTATAATATATATATATATATATATATATATATATATATATATATATATATAGTATATTATATTTTTATAAGTATTTTCCAAGAGCACAAAAATAATGAAGCTAAATCCCATAAAAGAGAGAAAAAAATGTTGAATTTTAAGAAATTCGGTTTTTTGAATTTTTGATAATTTTTGATAATTTTTGATAATTTTAGATTTTTTACCAAAGAGTCGAGACTATTAAATAAGTAAAGTATTTTCCAAGAGCACAAAAATAATAAAGCTAAATCTTATAAAAGAGTGGAAAAAATGTTGAATTTTAAGAAATTCAGATTTTTGAATTTTTGATAATTTTCGATAATTTTAGATTTTTTACCAAAGAGTCGAGGCTATTTAATAAGTAAAGTATTTTCCAAGAGCCCAAAAATAATGAAGCTAAATACTATCAAAGAGAAGAAAAACTGTTGAATTTTAAAAAAATCGGTTTTTCGAATTTTTGATAAATTTTGATAATTTTAGAATTTTTACCAAAGGGTGGGGACTATTAAATAAGTAAAGTGTTTTTAAAGAGCCCAAAAATATTGAAATTAGATTTAAAATTCCACTGGAATTTCGTAAAAATTTGACCTGGAAATCATCGAAAAGGTATGGAATTTTAAATTCGGATTTCTGTAGGAATCCTAAAAAGGAAGTTCTATTTTGAATTTCTATAATTTAATGTCAAATTTAACGCATTAGAAACGAATTACAAGTGAATCCGATAAATTTTGTTAAAATGCTATTACTGCTGTTAAACTTTCTTGTTGTACGAAGAAAATTGAATATCGCAAAAATTGTTACATATTTTATACTTTTATTTTCAAAATAATTTAAAAATTAAAAATAATTTTAATAACGAAACTTTTAATTATTCTAAAAATTAAAAAAAATAATTATTTATTTAGCTTTTTAAACGAAGAATTCCGTATCTTTCGAATCTAACATAACTGCAAAAAATTAAATTAATTGAAAATGATAAAGTTAAACAACATTCAATTCTAATTTCTTTGGAAAACAAAAAATCTGTAGTAAAAATACTAATTATAACTTGCATTAATTATTTAATTACAAGATGTAATATAATATAATGAAGCAGGGTCAGAATTTCTCAAACGGATCACCTAAAACTAAAAAATTTTCTTTTTAAACCAAAATAGTTTTTTTGACGCCTAATATGGCTAAGAAGAATCCCTTAAAATATTAAGCCAAAGAAAAATTTTTTGTAAAAGTTATTAACAATTGAATTTTTTAGTACTGCTAAATTAACAAATTTTTTTCTCGAGTTCCAGTTGACGGATTTTAAAATTAAAATATGGGTTTTTTTCGTCTTGAATTGCACTATTTGAATATATTTTTTGTATTTAAATTTTTTTATTTTTTATAATTTTTTATATAATTTGTTTATAAAATATTAATAAACAAATATGTTCTTCACGTCCTAATAAAAAAATTAAAATTGTATTCTATTCCTTAAATGTCTCCGAGTCTAAAACTGTTTAGAAAAAAAATGAGCCTCAGTTAGAAAAAAAGTTATTAATTAAAAACTGCAGCTGTGTAGAGCTTTACATGACGTTAAACTGGCCCCGCGCACATTGGCGTTTTTTTACAATTTACTGTTCAAAATTGCCGGTAACCTACAGATTTTATCGGATTTGCATGGGCTTGGTCTTAAATTAAAGGGGATAAAATTTCTAAGAGATCCCACTAAACCAATTTTTGAATTTTAAATTGTTTATATTTTTTTTGTTACTCAAAGTTAACAATTTACAATATTTTTAGAAAAAATCATGTTTATTTTTTTATTGCAGATGATTGGAATCAATTTAAACTAGTCCAGCATGACCACCATAATACAATTTATTTAAATTGTTGCAAACAATGTTAATTAACAAATAGATAACTTTGGATCTTTTTTATAAAAAATTTTTTTTTTGCAGAGAAATTTATGTTTATTTAAGTAATCTATGTCGATTTTAGTAAAAAATGATTTTCAATTTAAAAATTATTATTGTTATTGACAATTATTATGAACTATAATCAAGTTTCTTTAACATTTGTAAACATTTTAGGCATTTTTTAAACATAAAATGTTTATATAATATGTACATTCTTTCAAAAACTTTAATAATTTATTAGCACAAACAATGACATTTTCTTCAAACAAATTATTTACTTTTTAAACAAATAATTGGCTTATTTCTTGGCTTAATATTTTCAGGGATTCTTCTTAGCCATATTAAGCGTAAAAAAAAACTATTTTGGTTCAAAAAGAAAATTTTTTAGTTTTAGGTGATCCGTTTGAGAAATTCTGACCCAGCATCAAATTAAAAAAAAATTCTAAATTTGTTTTTAGAAGCAACGAAAAAAAATGCCAGGTAAATTTTAGGCGTACCATAGCCCCAAAATTTTAATTCTATACATTGGTTGTTTAATTGAATTTTTAACTTTATAATTATCATTTTCTTAGCAGGTATGTGTCCATAATTTAATGTTAACATTATTTAAATATAGAGAAAAGATATTTGAAGTAATATATTTTTAATTGAAAAAATTGACAATATATTTTTATTGATTAGTTGAATATTCTATGAATCACGTATTAATTTAAAACATAAAAAAATGTTAAAAGTTTACAAAATTAACATTAGATTAAACAATATTTTTATGTAATAAAAATTATAAGAAATAAAAATTGTATTAAATTACTATTTTGTAAAATATACTTGGTGGATTCCACGTCAGTTCAACACACTTATTTTCATAACTTGTTGGGATTTGGCTGTACTTTTGTAAATTCATTACTTTTATAGTGATAAACAACTCCACCAAATATTTTTTCAAAATTTTGAAAATTACCAAAAATATGGCATTTTCAAAATTTTTGTCTTTTTTTTTAAAGTGCTATAACTTTGGTTTTAATTAACCGATTTTGGATTTTAAAAAAAGGATTTCTTTGGGTTTGAGTATATTTTAAGTTAAAATTAATATAAAAAAAAAATTCAAAAAAATTTTTTTTTTGAAATTTTGAAAAATTAAAAATCCGTTTTTGAAAACACATCATCTTCGATTTTTTTCAAAATTTTACTAAATGTTAGGGCAAATGTGCTTTACATGTCCTGTAAGTTTTATCTTGGGATCTCAAAGGGATTCGGAGTAAAAAAATAAAACGTAACCATATATTCACGGGCTATAAGCTGGTGACCTTTTTCTATGAGCCATGTAAAAATCAGAGTGGAACCATGAGAATTTTTGAGGAAAATAATAATTTATCATTATTTTACATAGAAAATGATTATTTATAATTAATTTCTTCAAAAAGTTCCATGGTCCCACTCTGATTTTTACATGGCTCATATGAAAAAAGGTAAGCTTTCGATCGGAATAGGTTACGAAAAAATAAAAAACACCGATTTTGAGATACAGTAGAACTTGGTTAATACGATTCTGTAGGGACCGCACTAAGAATGCGTCTTATGCGGGAAAACGTATTAGGTGGGATATAAAATGTATGTCTTTAATTGCAGGGACCACCATAAATGAGTGTCTTAAGAGGGAAATCGTATTAAACGGGATCGTATTAACCGGGTTCTACTGTATATTGAAATTAAGAATTTGACCTTGAATTTCAAGGTCAAATTGACAGAAAACAACTTTTTTTTCATCACCAGCTTATAGCCCGTGAAAACCCCTTTCAAAATCACTATTCATACTTTAAATTTGATTAATTTCACTTATAAATATATTGAATCGAAAAAAATGTATTTTCAAAAAAATCAAAATTTTGAAACTCCATAACTCAAAAAATATTTTATCAAATTAAAAAAAAATTAATATTTACACTTCTACTAATAATAGTAACATTTTAGCAAAGTTTAGAGAAAATTCATTTTTTCATCTGGGCAGTTGAGGAATTTTGCCCCATATGTTCGTAATATATGGTTACACTGAGAGAACATTATACTTAAATGAAACACAAAAATAATGTTAGACATTTTGTTTAATTGAAATTAGTTTGTAAGTTTAATCTCAATATATAAAAAATATCTACTGCATTAATTCAAAAGTATTATTTGTTTGAATAATTATATTTAATTTAAACATATTTTCTGTTACGGTTTAAACAAAAATTATGTTTAAAAATTTTATGTTTAAATCAAACTTAAAAGTTGACTACAGATAATTTAAAATCAATCACAATTTATGTTTGATTTCAATATATAATCTCTTAAACTGAACCAGAAAAGCCGGAAAACAGATACCCCAGAGTCTGCTGCAATAGAATCTTTAAATTGGCAAAACTAAAAGGGAAATCCGTCCTAAAATATAATTGGGCTTTGCAAATCGAAAGTATGCTGGATGAAGTTGATTCAATAAAAAATGTGAATGTGTTGGATGTGAATATTTTAGTGAGAAATACTCGCAAAATTATAGAAGCATATGAGCTCTCCTTAAGGGCAAAAGATAGAGAAAGACTCGAGGGCTCGTCAAGTCTTCAGATTTATCCGCACCTGCCCACAGAAGAGAAAAATAAATATTATTTGAGTGCGGGTCTACCAATGGTTATGACTCGGTTAATAGGCCAAATAAGGTTAGCGCAAACTAGACGGCATGTAATAAAATATAAAAAAGAAAGATTTGTAATCGACCCAACAGTGAAATGTTCTGTGTGTAATCTCGACGAAAATGAAACTATGTTTCATATTCTAGCGGAATGCCCATTATATAGGGGTTTAAGAATTAGTACATTTGGCGACTTGGATGCAAAATTCTCTGAGGGGCGGTTGTGGATGGATCTTTTGACTTCGAGCGAAAGAGGTAAACTGAGAGTTTTTGCGAATTTTGTGTTAAAGGCTCTGAGAGCGCGAGCGATTCTTGTATAAGCAATATTTGGCGTATGTTATAACTTAAGTATGTTTTAAACTTGTATCTTACTTTGTTTTTTTTTTGTTCTATATTGTATTTTATTTTATGTTGCTACTCAACGGTACTCCTTTGTATAAATTCTGAGAATTTTAAAACAATAAACTATATATATATATATAAACTGAACCAGAAAATATGTTTGAATTAAACTTAAATATGTTTGACTGTATAGCAAAGATATTTTAAGTTTGATTTAAACAAAATTTGTTTGAATCAAATAATTTCTTTTCTCAGTGTACGTTTTATTTTTTTACTCCGAATCCCTTTGAGATCCCAAGATAAAACTTACAGGACATGTAAAGCACATTTGCCCTAACATTTAGTAAAATTCTGAAAAAAATCGAAGATGATGTTTTTTCAAAAACAGATTTTTAATTTTTCAAAATTTCAAAAAAAAAAAATTCTTGAATTTTTTTTATATTAATTTTAACTTAAAATATACTTAAAACCAAAGAAATCCTTTTTTTAAAATCCAAAATCGGTTAACCCTTTGCGTCACAGTGGGTCGCTCAGCGATCCACCTTTTCCTTCTCAGTTTTCAGTATTTCTATGGCATATTTATTAATAAATTTATGGTTTTTTTTCCGGGCATGTTCCTCATATCTAAACAAGTCTAAGAAAACTGTTGATTCACAATTTGTTAATAATAAAAATATTATAAACAAATAAATAACAAAAAATAATGCTTCTTTTTCCGAAAAAATTCATTTTCTACTTATCCTTACTAATTTTTGAGATGATAATTTTTTTTCTTTACAAATTAGATCCTAAACTATATTTACAATTACTTTTTTGAAATTTTTTTTTATAATTTTTAATAATAAATAACAATTTTTTGTAATATTTTATGAAATAAAAGTATTTTAGATGAAATTTCAAACCTATTTTCATAAAACTCGTTACTCGGGGGTTTTTGGTGTCGCTGAATACGAATCTAGCATCAGATTTTTAAAATTCAAAATGGCGGATCCAATATGGCGGACGCGAAAATTAAAAATGAACTGAATTTGCTTGAAACTGGTTACTCAGGGGTTTTTGGGGTCTTTGAATACGAATCTGGCATCAGATTTTTAAAATTCAAAATGGCGGATCCAATATGGCGGACGCAAAAATTAAAAATAAACTGAATTTGCTTGGAACTGGTTACTCGGGGGTTTTTGGGGTCGCTGAATACGAATCTGGCATCAGATTTTCAAAATTCAAAATAGCGGATCCAATATGGCGGACGCGAAAATTAAAAATAAACTGAATTTGCTTGAAACTGGTTACTCAGGGGTTTTTGGGGTCGCTGAATACGAATCTGGCATCAGAGTTTCAAAATTAAAAATGGCGGATCCGATATGGCGGACGCGAAAATAAAAAATGAACAGAATTTGCTTAGAACTCGTTTTTTTGGGGTTTTTGGGGTCGCTGAATACGAATCTGGCATGAGTATTAATAAATTTATTAATAAACTTAGAAGATTGAAAACGTTCGGATAAAATTAAAGAGTAAAATCAAAAGTGAATGAATCCTGACAATCCACAGTCAGGTAACTCGTTTAACGTAAAATCCTCTTTATAGTATTTCTGTCTATAAAAAAAAGAATTAATTTTTTGATACTGAATATAATGTACCATTTTTGACAATCCGATTGAACAAACTGTAGATATTAGTAAAGATTTGCTAACCGATGAGTAACTGAAAATGTCAATCTTAATGCAGGATGTGATGTAAAAAAAACACAAACAATAATACTGCTTCTACTCAACAAAATACCTTCTTTCAACGTAAAAGCTATATTAACCTGTTAAGAGAATCGTTAGTAATAGTTTCTCGAATGTCGTTTGTTTGAATGAAGTTGATACTTACCTTTGGAGGGAATCGTTCGTGTTAGTCTGTCATGTCGTTTGTCATTTGTTTGTTTGAAGTCGGTACTTACCTGTGGAGATAATCGTTCGTGTAAGTCTGTTGATTGTGATTTGTCCGATTGTAGCCGATACTTACCTGTGGAGGAAATCGTTTGTGTTAATTGTGCCGATTTTTATTTGTTTGATTAAAGTCGGTACTTACCTGTGGAGAGAATCGTTCGTGTAAGTCTGTCGTTTGTTTGTTTGAAGTCGGTACTTACCTGTGGAGATAATCGTTCGTGTAAGTCTGTCGTTTGTCATTTGTTTGTTTGTCCGCCATATTGGATCCGCCATTTTGAATTTTGAAAATCTGATGCCAGATTCGTATTCAGCGACCCCAAAAACCCCCGAGTAACGAGTTCTAAGCAAATTCTGTTCATTTTTTATTTTCTCGTCCGCCATATTGGATCCGCCATTTTGAATTTTAAAAATCTGATGCCAGATTCGTATTCAGCGACCCCAAAAACCCCCGAGTAACGAGTTCCAAGCAAATTCTGTTCATTTTTTTATTTTCGCGTCCGCCATATTGGATCCGCCATCTTTAATTTTGAAAATCTGATGCCAGATTCGTATTCAGCGACCCCAAAAACCCCCGAGTAACGAGTTCCAAGCATTTTTTTATTTTCGCGTCCGCCATATTGGATCCGCCATCTTGAATTTTGAAAATCTGATGCTAGATTCGTATTCAGCGACCCCAAAAACCCCCGAGTAACCAGTTTCAATAGATTTCAATGAAATGAAAAATGTATGACTCAAAGGGTTAATTAGAACTAAAGTTATAGCACTTAAAAAAAAGACAAAAATTTTGAAAATGCCATATTTTTAGTAATTTTCAAAATTTTGAAAAAATATTTGGTGGAGTTGTCTATCACTATAAAAGTAATAAATTTACAAAATTACAGCCAAATCCCAACAAGTCATGAAAATAAGTGTGTTGAACTGACGTGGAATCCACCACTTTGATAATTTAAATTTATGTTGTAGTCTTTATTAATATAGTAATTATTTCTAATAATTATTATATCTGTCAAACATTATGAAAAATAAATATTATATTTTTAATAATTACAGTATTTAGAGTTTTGCAAGTTAAGAAATTATTAAAAAGTTAAAAAACTAAATATTCTGTAATTAAGAAATTTATAAAATTAAAATTCAATTGAATGTTATATCAAATAACTTTTTTTAATAATATTGAAATAATGTTAACATTAAATTAAATTATAAAAAAGTATTTACCTTCAGAATGAATGATAGTTGAAAAGTTTAAAATTGAATTAAACACATAATAATATAAAACATAACCATTGAAACACATCAAAACACATTAAAAAGTTTGACATTAAAAAATATAAAAATGCCAATACTTAATAAAATGAAGAATATATTTCAGAACTATGGATACGGAAAATTTTTTGAAAATCCTACAAAACCGTAGGTTGAAAATGTACGGAAAAATTTTTTCAGGAAAAGTTCTCGAACTGTACCTGAACACCTGAACAGTGAGAAAAGAACATGAGAAAAAGTTGAGGTCTAATCCTGCATTACACTAAAGAAATTCTTGAACTTTTCAGGAATCTACTGTGTAGAGCAGGAGAAATTCTCGAAGTTCACAGCAGATTTTTGAAAAATTCAGGGACATCTTTAGTGTAATGCAGAATTAGACCTTAACTTTTTCTCATACGAGAACGATCGCGCGCTGCCGCGCGCGCGTTTTTTCTCTTGCGCAATCCTTTTTTTAATTTTTTAATTTTTTTGAACAAAAGTACTTATAAAAGTTATAGAAAACCTTTTTATAATCAAAATAATCTATATGTTAATTAAATTTTGTAACATTTAAAATCTTCCATAGTAAATTTATATTTTAAAAAATAGTGATGAAAGAAAAACGTTACTAAATAAACAATTTTTAACTATTTTTCACTTAGCTAGCAAAAAAACATCTCTACTGTCAAAGAAAGCCATAAACAGAGGATATTAAATTAAAAATTTACTTTTGTTTCTTAAAATCGTTCCTACTTTTGCTATAAATTTTTGTCCGAGACTGTTACTCAAGAGATATATCTTTATTTTTTTAAAGTCATCTTTTTTCTCAGTTCTTTACTTATTTTTGCTTCCTCTTAAAGGAAGCCTTATAGAGATGTCTATTTCCGAATTTTTTAGAATCAATTATTTTTACAAATTTTCAAGTGTAGTATATATAATTCGTCGAGAGGAACAAATGTCCGGATGTATGTGTGTATATGTCACCGATTCTTGTGGACAAATTTTCTCTTACACGTCTTGACGAATTTTGATAAAATTTTGTAGGTGTATTACGGTTACGAATACCAAAAATCAGACAGAAGGATTTTCAAAAATATCCAAAAAAAAATTTTTTCAACAATTTTTTAAATTTTGAAAAAATTAATTTTTGGATTTTTTGAAATAACTTTTTTCTATATTAAAATTTTAATTAATTCTTGTCAAAATTGCATTCCTGACATAAAAACGAATCGATTCATGTATATAAAGTATATATTTTATCAATATTTATAGAGTTAATAAATATTTTAATTTTTCTACAAAAATTGAAATTTTGTATTTTTTGAAATTTTATCTTAATACTTTAAAATAATTATTATAAAATAAAAAATTAAACAATTGGTATATATTATATTCAGAAAGCTTTTTTATCTTCTTTCAATTATTGATAGTTAAAAGTGCCAATAAATTTTTTGGTATTTTTTTTAACTTTACGTTCTGTAGGCCTCTGAAAATAATTTACTAAATCATACTTCTGTCTCAGAAAAAAACAAAAGAAATATTTATAAAAAAATGCATGTGAAAATAAATGGATTTATACAATATAGAATAAAGTAAAGATAATTTTAGAAATGTAGAAAGATTTATAAAAGTCAAACTTACTATTTCGACGCCTCCCGTTCATATAATGCTTATTGAAAAACAAATGCAAGATCATTCTTATTCAGTTTTTAGTGCAAGACAATTCTTATTCGATTTTCCGTGCAATAAAATGCTTATTCAAAATTCTATGCTAAAAAGTACAATCTGAAATTAGCTTACACTATGAGTTTTATAAAATTTTCAATTGAATATAATTTTTAATTACAATTGCTTAAACAATATTTCTTAATACGTAAGAGATAGTCAAGTATTAAATTTTCTAATAACAATAGATACGCACTGAAATTCTCAGATATTTAATTGCAATTTAATATTAAAAAGATGATTTAGGGTTACATTTATTGTTCTGTCAGTGGCAATTGTTTTGCACACAATTTTGAATAAGCATCTTATTGCACGGAAAATCGAATAAGAATTGTCTTGCACTAAAAACTGAATAAGAATGATCTTGCATTTGTTTTTCAATAAGCATTATATGAACGGGAGGCGTCGATTTATTCAGTATGATTAATTAATATTAATAGAAAAGAAATATAAGTGTGGTTTCTGTAAATATTATACAAAAAATGTAAGTACTCCGTCATTTCGATGAAAATAATTTATTTCAATATATGCTTTTCTATAAGATTCATGAGATGCAAAATTTCGTTAATAATCTTGAGAAATATTATCTTTAAACTTTTTTCAAAGTTCATTTAAATGAACTGGTTGGCAGTACATTAAAATACGTACAAATAAGTGTCTTAATTATCTGAAGTTTGAACTATTATTTGAAATTAGGAAATTAAAACGTCTTTGACCAATTGATAAGAAAGAAACGTGTAAAGAAATCTTACGTGTGAATCTTATTACAAAAAAATGACGCAATTTACCAATAAGAAGCGTCGAAGAAAGTCTCACGCGTAAAGACAGCCATACTGAGACACACTCCTTTTTTAAGAAAAAAAATATATAACGACTCAGACATTTTTAAAGAAAAAATATTTACTTTTATTTCAATAATTCAGTGTAAACATAATTCTTGATTAGTAAATTAGGTCTTTGATTTCCTAAATATATAATTAATGATTCCCAAGATTTAACTCGTGAAAATGCAACATATACTTGCCCATGATTAAATACATTTTTACGAAGGTCTACACCAATCTTGTCAAAAGTTTGTCCTTGGCTTTTATTTATTGTCATTGCGAATGCTAATTTTATAGGAAATTGTCGTCGTTTGAAAGTAAAAGGATAAATATCCTCACAATACAGCGTAATACGATTTATAAATACAATATCTCCAACCTTATCACCTGTTAAAATACGACAACGTAGCAGATTGTTTGATAGTTCTAATACCTGCATTCGCGTTCCATTACATAAACCTTCATTAATACTAAGATTTCGAAGTAGCATGACAATACAATTGGCTCTTAATCGTAATTCATAATGCGGGAAATTTGATGGATTTAAAGTATTCAAATACTATGTTAAAATAGCATCATTTATAAGTATAAATTATCATTATCACAATTTTCGGTACTATCAACACTTGTATAAATTCGCTCACTTTTATTATCAAACAGTTCGAGTACCTTGTTGTTAATTTCATCAACATCAACATTTCGAGCAGACAATATTGCTACTTTTGCTAAATCATCGTATTTTTTATTGATAATTAATTCTCCAAATATTTTATGAATGATATCACCATTCTCTACACATTGCTCTGGTGCTAGTATATTATTATCATTATCATTTAAAGTACCATTTCCAACTGATAATAAATATTCTGAAAATTCTATTTCACCAGGTAAAGTTCTCATATTTTCTGTTAATGATATTACCTTAAAATGACTCCATAATGTGCTAGATTTAATAGATAAATTAACTAATTCGCTTCTAGTAGCATTAACTTTAACAGGCAATAATTGTCTAAAATCACCACCCAAAAGCATAGTTTTTCCACCAAATGGCATATCAACATTCATAAAATCGAGTAATGTTCTATCAATTAATTCCATAGCATATCTTTGCGCCATTGGAGCTTCATCCCAAATAAAGACATCAACCTCTTTCAAAAATGTAGCTTCCTTAGATTGACTTTTAATATTTGATGTAGACTCCGCCGCTGGTTGTCCACTGCCGAACATCATCGATGTCTTCGATGTGCTGGGAGAAGTGGATGCATATCCACTGCCAGACATGATTGACATCATGGATATGTTCGGTAGACCTTGTCGTGGTGGCGGGGCTTTCAACTAAAGGACAACCAAACAGCAAGAAAAAATGAATTCAAAAAATTCTGAGAAGGTACCCCATGTGAGCAGGCCGGAAACGGGAAATCTCACCATCGGTCCCAGGACCGATGCTCAAGTGCGCGCGGATTGTGGGGGCGCACAATTTCTTGCAGTGCCACGAGTGATCGTGGAAAGGGTAGATCCACAGAACATCGTGGAAAATAAAAAAACAAGGAAAGGAAGCACGTCGAGCCTTCTGAGTGTGTCAAGCTGCAGTAGCGGAAAAACCGTTCATAGCGCTATCCACTCAGAAGTAGACGACGAGGCGATAAAAGAGACTCGCGAGATATGCTTGCGGCTCAGAAAGGAGGAGGCGACTTGTCTCGAAAAAATGGAGTTGGAGGTCGCAAAGATGATAAAATCTTGCGACATTCAGAAGACCGTCAATAGGACGGTAAAGGATGGACTCAAGGTCATCGACGTCCTGCTAAAGGAGGCAAGGGCAAAGCATGCCGCGGCCGATGAGTCGGACTTCGATTTGGCATGCGTTCTGAGCGGTGCGGAATGCAACCGCAAGGACCGTAAGAAAGAGAGAGAGCGTTTCTATAGGCGTAATCTCAAAAGCGTCTTAAGAGATGCTCAGAAACGGAAGAGAGAGGGTGACAGTCCAGAAGAGACTCGAACCAAAACCGATAAGAGGAAGAAGGAGGAAGCTCCTCCAATGGAAACGGAAGTACCAGATCCAAAGATTCCTCAATTGGAAAGAATTGGGTCAAAAAGATCCACAGTTCTAATCCGAGTCGGTGAAGAATTGACGTATGCTGACGTTCTGGGTAAGCTTCGCAAAGAGGTCAACCCAGAGGACAGCCATACGAGAATAGTAGCAGCAAAAGCTACAAACAAGGGGGACCTTCTGATTAAGTTCAGAGGAGACTCCGATAAGGACGCTTTCACCGCTGAGGTCACCAAGGCGGTTGGAAGCATGGGTAAGGTGCAGTCATTGGATCGAAGAGTTACACTCGAGATCCGTGATTTGGATTGCCTTACCCAAGAAGCTGAGGTGCAACAAGTGTTGTCTGAAGCAATGGGTAAGCCAGTAAACAGGAGAGTGACGGTCTTAGGACCCAACCGCCGATGGATGAAGCTCGCGGTTGTAGTCACCAACCTGGAAGAGGCGAACAGGCTGGAGAAATTGGGACACGTAAAAATTGGTTTTATGTGTTGCCCAATCAAAAGAAGAGTAATGGTCGTCCGGTGTCATCGATGCCTGGGATACGGCCATATTGGAGCCAAATGCCAGAAGGAGGACAGATCAGCTGCGTGCTTTAAGTGCGGTGAGGCCGGTCACAGGTTCTCCAACTGTAAAAACAACTCAAGTTGCTTTTTGTGCAAGGAAAAGATTGGCAATAAGGTGTCAACCACCCATATTGCAGGCAGCGGAGGATGCGGAGTCTTCAGGACGGCCCTTGAGGAGGCGAAGAAGACTCTCGCAAGAACTAAAAGCAAATAAGAAGTATTAAAAGGAGCCAAAAAGCGTGATTTAAACAGCTTTTAATTTGTTTGTTTGTTTTTTATTAATTTATTTTGTGATTTATTTGTCCTTATACATTTTTTTGTTTAATTTGTTTTGTGTTTTTTATTCGTCTTTAAACAGTTTTATCTTTTCAACATTATATACGTGTTTACTTTTTTTTCTTTTCTTTTTTATATCCGTTTACAATTTTATCTTTTGACTTTTTACACTTCTTAAAATATTTGTTTTTTTTATTATTTTTGTGCTGTGAATTCCGCTTGGACTTTGTAATAGTTTTAATCATTTTTTTTAACTACGGACGCAGGAGGACCGCAGAGAAAGGGAGAAGGTCGCATTAGCGACAGAGTTGGAGCGCCACCCTCGAAGGCTAAAGTCTTACGACAGTTCCGAGGGAGGGTAAAGGGCTCCAGAAGAAGGGTTACTGGTTTTAGTGGGTCGGGCTGGTAGTAGGTCGCCAGTTTATTAAATTTATTATAACATTTATGTATTTATCTTTTTTTTTTAATATTCCCTTTTGTTTCATTGTACCAACCCCACATAACCTTGGAGTGCGGAATCCAAGGTATCTGTAGGCAGATTTCCCAAAAGTCCCTAAGCAAAAAAAAAAAAAAAAAAAAAAATATTTGATGTAGAATCATAGAACAATGGAACAGACATCCCAAACGTTTTATGTACAGTTTTACCACGGAGAAGTAATATTGCGGCAATGCCTGTAAATGCCATAGTACAAACACATTTTCCTTTACTTCTTAACAAATGGTATAAAGTTGTATAAACAAAAGTTTTTCTGGATCCACCTGGTCCATCAATTTAATAACATGAAGAAGATGGTATTCTTTTATCTTGGATAACTACATTTAATACTTCATCAACAATATCCTTCTGTTTGGAATTCAGTTTCACATATTGCATTTCACCAATCTCTTTATGTTGTTGTAATGACATTTCGTTGTTCGTTTGATTTTCTGTTTCAATACTTATTTCATTTAACTGTATCATTTCAGGAAAATTGCGAATATTTGATCCTTCATGCAACAGAAAGTTAATTATATCATTATATGCTCTTTTATGAGCTTCATTAGATGGATAATTTTCCTGATAATCTTCAGACATAGCCTCTTTAAACTTTTCCCAAAGTTCGTTTGGATGAACTGGATGGCAATAAATTAAAATACGCACAAATAAACGTCGTAATTGTTGTGGCATCATCCATACTTCTCCTTCTGTCAAAGCACGTTCCCATTCTTCATCATCTTCAATAAGGCCTAATGCTAAACATGCACTACGAAAAGTGTCATGTACAATATTGTTGACAGTTCGCAGATGATCATAACTTGTAGCGCCTTTAACTACTATTAAAAGTAATCTAAGATGAAACAGTTTTGATTGACTGGGCGAAATTGAATGCATCCGTCCAATGTCATTAAATGACCCTTTACGCTTCACCCATTTTAATGTATATTCACCACGTTCTCTCTTAAAAACATAATAACATGGAATTTCTGCATATGTATATTGTCTAGCTTGTGGATCACGCCTATTTAAATCGAAGTATTCTAATAACATAGTCCGTTTCTGTAAAGCTTCATTTATAGCATCATCATTTGCTTCTTCACTAATGGTTACAGTATGCCGATTAATTAAATGAACAGGTAATCGGAGAACAGAATGACTCTTACTCTGTAATGGTCTACCAAATATTCTATCACATGCTTCAACAGGACTAACATATCGAGTTTCAATAAAGTTTTTTATTTCATCACATTCTAAAGAACTTGTATTATTACTACTATCGGTAATTACTACAACAGCAGCATCATGTCCCTTAAAGATATATTTATACAAATATTTTACGGATTTAATACTTGAAACTACTTCTGCATTAATATGACAATTAAATAACTGAAGTAATGTAGGATTGTATGGAACAACGTATTGATTATCTGTAGTTCCTCCATTTAGGCGATCGTATTGTCCTGCATTTAGGCGGCGATACGTTGGGTATCCGTTTTCATCCATTATTGTCTCAGAACAGAATTGCTTTGGGAAACCTTTCAAACATTTACTATTATTATCTTTACACCAATTTCCACATGGGCCATGAATCATATTTTTCATAACGATGTCATGAAGTATAACATTTTCTGATTGACTTGGAATTTCTGTCGAAATATATTTGTCTACAATCTCGGGTGTTGTTATTTTATAATTTTGTTTCAAAGTCACTAATAAATGCATATGCGGCAATCCTCGTTTTTGATATTCAATGACATACACATAAGCAATCACTTCGCCAAATAATTGTTCCTTTACAATAGTATTAATAAGTTTATCTTTTTTTATGGTAAAAACACGCGATACAATATCTGGTCTGTCAGAGGCAGTTTGGTTAGGTAATAAATTTTCCTTTATTTCACGCCAGTTTGGATTACACGTCATCGTAATAAAAAGATCAGGTTTACCAAATTTTCTCACAATAGCCATTGCATCTTGGTAATGCTGTAACATATTTCTCGGAGAACCTGTGAAAGATGATAGAAGTATTACAATTTTCCCAACTTCATTGTTCGAATCATCAGCTCTTCTTTGTAAATGATCAATTAGACCTTCGTAAGTATCGGCACGAAGTTTTTTTTGATTATTTCGACAGAAATTTGTCCTATCTTTTTCAATTTTCACATAACTGTCGACAATCCATTGCTGAAATAATCTACCACCCTTTAAAAATACATTGTTGTCCCTAGAAGCCATTCTATGCCTGATGTATGCAGCTCTTGATACACGTTTATTTGTATTAGCGCAGGTCAGATTTTTGTCCCAACCTCTTGTTTCATGTGGATAAAATAAAGGATATATCCATGGCTCAACATTGGGATTCATAGAATTTATATATTCTAAACTATTTGTATTCTTATTATATACGGTAACATATGATTCTGGAATATCACCATCAGCAGTTGTAGTAAAAATTGCTGCAACTTCATTGACACTTTGTAAATTATAACGTCTACTATCCATCCCAGGCTTTAATGAAAATAATAATTGCATCTCAGGCTCAATTTCTGCATTATTTTCAGTCATTGTTTTTTTAATTTCTTCATGCATCATACGGTAGGACTGTGCAAATAGGTTACAATCCCGAAGGGCTGTATCAATTCCATCAACAATATCTCGGTTTAATGGAACATTATTCTTACAACGAATTTTGGAAGCTTCGTTTTGATCAACAATAAATAACTGTCCAAATGAAGGAGTATCGTTTCTTTCTGCATACAAAGATGTATTCATTTGATAATAAACCTGACCATGTATATTGAAACAATATGGTCCTGGTCGTCTTTTGTCAAAATTAACTAAGTTAGCGTTGAAAGAAGCAAAACCAAATGAATTATTGTAAGGTCGTATATTATGAAGAAAATGCCCAGATAATTCGTGGGTGCCATCAAATAAATTTTGTAATATGAGTGGAGGAGCAGGTAGATCTTCAAGAATGACTTCGCCATGTTTACAACAATCATGAAATGAGTTTTTTTATTAGATACTCTTTCTGCTTGGAAATGTTTAGCATTACAATGCTCACATGAAATGTTCATCGCACCAGCAAAATGTTCTTCTATATGCGAGACTGAAATACTGTCAGAGAAATTTTGATTCTGTGCAGAAGCCCGTTTCTTTGGCGATGAGTTTTTTGATAAGCTACATTTTTTTGACTACCGGAAATATTAGTATTTGACAAATTTGCTGTAACAGTTACATTATCTTTTGCCAAAGATGTAGTAACAGATGTAGAGGATTTTTCTAAATTTATATTTGATTTTGACACTGTAATAACACTGTCCTTTGTTTAAAGTGATTGAGGGTTGAGAATTCTATTATTCTCTTGTTTTTTTTGTCGAAACTTTCTTTGATAAGCAGCTTTCTTTTGACGTTTCATGACTTGATGTTGTTCTTCTTCCTGTAAAGAACATATTATTGATCTTTTTTTTACTTGATTTTCATTTTTTAAATTAGTATATTTTGTAACATTTCTTGAATCATTACAATCATCATTAGTTTTTGATTTTATAAATAATTCACTGTTAACTTTATGTTCACAAAGTTTAACATAAGAATGATCACGTGTAATGTTCATTTCATTACAATAACCTATCTCTATATGTGACTTTGAAATAATATCAGACTGATTTTGTTTTTGAACAGAAGTATGTTAATTTTGTCGAGAGGTGCGCTTGTAAGCAACATTTCTGTCAAGAATTGACATTTTAACTTTAGAAGTAGAAATATTTTCTTCTGCTGATGATAAAGCTGTAGATGTGCTTTGGGGCCTCGTATTTAAAGTTTGCTCTGCACTAATGAATTCATTAGAATCCAATGATTCAGAGCGAACAATTTTATTATTTTCTCGCTTTTTTTGTCGATATTTTTTTTGATAAGCAGCTTTTTTTGACGTTTTATGATTTTATATTTTTCTTCTTCTTCAGGAAAATGAACCATAGCTCTTTTTTCTTCTTGCTTCTCAGTTATTATTAATTTTGTATCTTTCATTCCATTGCTTGAATCAATAGAAATATTATTAACATCATTTGCTGGAATTAAAGGCAAATTTTCTAAACTATCAACAAAATTTTTTTTACAAACATTGCTGGTTGAATTCAACGATGATAAATTATTGTCAACAATTTTATTTTCTTCATTTTGGAAACTTTTTCTCTAGCTCGATTCCTAAGAAGACACTCCCAATTATATTCAACAGTCATAGTTCTAATATTAGTCGACCTTACTGACGGAAACTTACTTAAACGATTGTTTTTGAACATTAACATTAAATAATTTCTCATGTTATAATAATAGTAATTGACAGAGTGGGGCATAATATTAAAAAATATCGATGTTGCGAATGCTATTGCATATATTCCACAAGCAAGACTATTGTTTGGTTGTTGATTAACAGTTGTGAAAACTACTGGAGGTTTAAAAGGATATAATCTACTTAAATATTTCCTTTGATCTTCATTTAAACATCCTTCATTAAGACTATCATAAATATAAAGCCTCATTCCATCATAATAAGTGCAAATCCAATGACCTTTCTTGATAGGTCCACTAAAAAGTATTTGAATATATGCTTTTTACCTTTTTCAATCGGACTAATAAATTCAAGCGTATATAAATACAAAGTGCTTTTCATGCTAAAAGCAGAATTTGATTCTCTTCTTAATAATTTTTCAAATTCATCAATATGAGTATCATTTAACATTCCTCCTTCAGTAAGTATAATATTAAAATCTGTAACACTTAAATTAACAGTTTCTTTTTTGTTCGACATGATTTCTTTCAATTTATTGAAAAGATATCGCTTCTAAAAAATAGTTTTTCATAAAATTAATTAATTCAGAACACATGTAAATAATGTTACTATTGTCACATTTAACAGTAACTGGAATTTTTATCTTATCCTTTCTTATTGAAGATTATTAAGAATGTAAAGAATGTATCTTCGTCTATTAATATTATTAATATCTTTATAAATAAGATCAGACTTTTGTCTGTACATTGCATAGAATTTGAAATTTCATGTTTAGTTTTTCTATTCGAGTAGTAAGAATTGCAAAAATGACAATAAAAAAAATTATGTATGTATGTATGTCTGTACGCAATATTTTGTCCGGGATAAACACAAAGACTACTTGACCGATTAAAACGAAACTTTACAGTCTCTTTGGTCTGAGTCTAACTTAAATTTATAGCCATATCCGATTGAAAAATATTAAGCTGAACGAAATTTATAGCTTTTTTCACAAAATTCAAAAATTCAAAAAAATGCAAATTTTTTAAATTTTTGTCAAATTGATGTGACACTTTTTGTAGCTACTTTTTAATGTAAATACAACTAATTTTTACTATAAAAATGAAATATAAATAATTAATCCGAATTTTTAAGCCAAAATCATATTTTTGATTTTCAACAATTAATTAATTTTTTTTGTTGAATATTGTTTAATTTTTTATTAAGTTGGTAGTGATATCGATTGATGTTTTTAAATTTTTAATTACATTCATTACATTTATTTTATTAAAAAGCTTAGAGTCATGAATTTGATGCCGATTACAAATTTTCTAAAATCAATTAACGTGAGAGTTTGCAAACAATTTCTATATTGATATTTTCAGGTTTTAAGTTTGAAAATTTCATAGTATGTATTATCATATTTAACGTAGAAAATAAAATATTTATGTTTAATATAAAGGGTATACAGTAAAAGTATCAATAATACTGAAATTTGACTTCAGCGGGCACTGGGACACAGAAAGTCCTTAAGATGCCATTAGGGCAAATTGGGATTTATGAATCAAAATTTTCTTTTTTTTGAATTCAAGAAATGTTTTAGAAATGACTTTAAAAATAAATAACAAATTCCTATTTATGAATTAAAATTGTTCTTCTTGAATTTTAGAAATGTTTGGGGTATGTTGTTGCTTTCCAAAATTCTATCCGGGCATTACGCAAAAACGGGTAAAATGTAAAATCCCATGTGGAAATTTTTAATAGGGATATGGAAAAATTATACCATACGGTTTTACATAGGAATCAATATGGTTTCCTTTATAAAAGTGGATCCCATGTAGATTTCCCATGTGGGAATCAAAAACGTGTTATAATTTCTACTAATACATTTAACAGAGTGTCTATTAATCGCAAAGGTATCCCGAGAAATAGCCGGGAATTTAATTCGACTAGAAAAATCGGGAATTTTCTTATCTAATTAAAAAAAGTTTTATTATATTAATTCATTTTTAAAAAATTGTTTTTGCTTTAATTTCTATTGATGTAATATTTTTATTTGTCAAAATTTAAGACCTACTTTCAGATTACAATATAGGTCTTATTTTTGATTTTAGCAGTCGTAACGTGGGGCCTGCTTGCGATACAATTAGTTCGAATTAGACTCTTATATAACTCCAAAAGCTGGTGGAAAATTAGTATTAATTATTAACGGCGTTGGAGGTCGGGAACTGTCAAGTGTTGCCAACCCACTCTCCCCCACTGTCCAGTATGTTTCGTGTAATTTTCCACTTTGATCACTTTTTAAAAAAAAACAAAGAACTTAATCAAAAAAAGGGCTCTTTACCTTAAAATAAAATTAAATAAAGAATTAGTAAAAATTTACTTTGTCTCGATACGATGTTTCTACTAGCCACAATATGGTTATTACGATGACAATTTACAGATGTAGTTGGCTTGATATGGGGAAAAAATGGCCGCACAACAGAAGGTGGAGTAAAGCGGGGTTGCCTACGTAAAGGCATAACAGTATCATAATACAGGGCAGTAAGTTTTATTTTGTTGAAAATTATAAAAATAACATTTTGCAGTAATAAAAACTAATATAATTAATATAAATAAATGGGGTTTTGTTTATAATAATATACATAATATAAAATATGTTGAATTAAAACGAAAAATATGAAAAACATTTTTTTTAAATTTTGTTATTCATTAAAATAATTTTTTAAAGAGATTAAAAATAAAAATTGCTAATTAGTACCCCTAGAGGTACAATTTATTGAATTGTAATTAATGAAAATAATAAAAATGACAAATATACAGAATTTTGAAAAATTAAATTATTTATACCTAAAAATTGAATTTTTTTGTATTATTATATGTAAAAATTAATTAATTAGTAATTGGAAAATTATATAAAATTAAAAATTATTTATTAATTAAAAAAACCGTAAAAATATGTATTATTTTTTTCCTTATATATTGGTTACATTATTAGTTATCATGTTTTCTAGTCTATAAAAATTTATTTATTTTAATCCTTTGTATAAAAATAATTAATGTAATTATGTTTTTTTATTCCTCAATTATATAAGATAATAAAAGAAATTTATCGCTAATAAATTTTCTATTCTAAAACAATAATTACTTATTCTACTATTTTGAAGCCCCTTTCAATAGGCGACCAATTTATAAGTTTATTTTTTATGTTGAAACTGTCAATTTGTATAGCGAAAACAATATTGACGCTCGTTGAAAAATCGTATTATTAAAAACAAATTTTTTCTTAAATCGTTATTTCATATATAATCACAATAAAAAGCCTCCTTTTTTTATAAGTTTCTGCTTTTTCTCTTTCCATTTAAATTATCCAACACTTTCAACTGCTTCATACAAAACTTTTTACTTTGACAATTTTTTATAAAATAATTTGACACTTTCTCAAAAAAAGGGCTCTTTATCTTAAAATGAAATTAAATAAAGAATTAGTAAAAATTTACTTTGTCTCGATACGATGTTTCTACGAGCCACAATATGATTATTACGATGACAATTTACTGATGTAGATGACTTGATTTGAGAAAAAAATGTCCGCACCGAAAGGTGGAGTAAGGCGGGGTTGCCTACGTAAAGGCATAACAGTATCATAAAACAGGGCAGTAAGTTTTATTTTGTTGAAAATTATAAAAATAATATTTTGCAGTAATAAAAACTAATAGAATGAATATAAATAAAGGGATTTTTGTTTATAAAAATATACATAATATAAAATATGTTAAATTAAAACGAAAAATATGAAAAAAAAAATTTTTTAATTTTGTTATTCATGAAAATAATTTTTTAAAATGATTAAAAATTAAAATTGCTAATTAGTACCTCTAGAGGTACAATTTAATAAATTGTATAATTAATAAAAATATTAAAAATGACAAATATACAGAATTTTGAAAAAATTAAATTATTTCTAAAATTTATTCAATATTTTTGTATTATTTTGGAAAATTAGTTAATTAGTAATTGGAAAATTATATAAAATCAAAAATTAATTATTAATTACAAAATCATAAAAAAGTATTAATTTTTACCTTATATATTTGTTAAATTATCTTTAATCATGTTTTCTTGTCTATAAAAATTTATTTATTTTATTCCTTTGTATCAAAATAATTAATTTAATTATGTTTTTTTATTCCTCAATTATATGAGATATTAAAAGAAATTTGGAGCTAATAAATTTTCTATTATAAAACAATAATTACTTATTCTACTACATATTTTAAAATCCCTTTCTATAGGCGACCAGGTCATATAAGTTTATTTCCGACATCAAAGCTGTCAATTATTTGTATAGTGCAGGGCTGATAAAAATCATGACTTTTTTAAAAAATTCATTTTTTTTATTTAAATCATTTTTTTAAATATTTTAAATATTTAATTATTTTATAAGTAGTTTGTTTTTTAATATTAAAAATTATAAAATTAATAATAATAGGGTGGATGGAAAATTTTATTTTAAGAATTCTCTGACATTTCCTGACTAATTTTTCGGTTTCCCTGATTAATAAATTTTTTAATTATTTAATATTCTGCATTGATAATTAAAAATTTTATAATGCTTTTTAAGTAACAATTTTATTTAGAAAGAAAAACATAAGATAATTCAAAATTGTTTGTTAAAAAAAAATTTTAATGTGTTTAAAACTTTTATTATGAAAAAAAGTTAATGAAAATTTACAATTTAAATCGTGCTCAAAAAGTTATATTTATTTATTTAAATATAAACCGCCAATGCCCGTTTATCAAATATTATACAAAAACTAAATTGACTTTTATCAAAGTTTTTTAATTTGTGGTTTTTTTCGATTTAAATTCCCTGACTTTTCCCTGAACAAAAAAATTCTCTGATTTCCAGTTATTCTGTAATTTGAGTCAAATAAACAAAACTAATAATTATTATGTTTACTTTATTATCTCTGTAATGTATTCTTTTTTATTTTTATGAATTCAAAACTTTAAACCAAAATACTAATTTTGCAAACTTTTCTGTTTCTAATGCATTTTGCAGTTTGATTTAAATCATGATTTTAATGACAAGATTTAAATCAAGATTAAAATCATGATTTAAATCAAGTTGATTTAAATTATTGCAGCCCTGGCTATAGTGAAAATAATATTGACGCTCGTAGAAACATCGTATATTATTACAAACAGATTTTTACTTAAATCCTTATTTCATATATAGAATTTTAATAAAGAGCCCTTTTCTCTATAAGTATCTGCTTTTATTCTTTCTTTTTAAATTATCCAACACTTTCCACTGATTTTTATGAAACTTTTTACTTTGTCAATTTTTAAAAAATAATTTGACACTTTCTCAAAAAAAGAGCTCTTTACCGTAAAGCGAAAATAAATAAAGAATTACCTAATTAAAATTTATTTTGTTTTGATATGATGTTTTTATAAGCCACAATCTTATTTCCACCATAAAAATTGAGAGCTGAATGTGACTTGTGGAAGAAAGTGTCCAGAAATTTTGTGAAGGTTGCCTAAGTAAAAGACTAACAGCATCAAAAAATTAGGAATTAGTAAATTCAATTTGTCAAGTAATTTAAACGATATTTTGTAATAATGAAAGTTAAATATAAGAAACATAAATAAAGGGATTTTTATTATTATGAGAAATGTACATAATATAAACATGTCAAATTTAAAAAAAAAGATTTTGATAAATTTTTTATTTTTTCAATTTTGATATATTCATTAAAATAATTTTTTAAAATGATTGAAAATTAAAATTGCTAAATATTTTCTTTTAAGGTACAATTTATTAATTTGTAATTAATAAAAAATTTCGGAAAATTACATTTATTGTATTTTTACATTCTCATAAAAAATGAGAAAGTCTTGGATTTGTGCGATGTTGAGAAATTTCTAATTTTGATAAATCTTCATTTTTCATGACCCCCTGATGAAACGAAATTCCCCCCCGATGAAATTTTCAAAATTTTGTATTTTTTACAATTTTCAAAAAAAATATTTTTTTCTAATTTTTTTCTTAAATTTTGTACAAAAAAAAACAAATTTACCCTTGGACACTTTTTTGTAAATAAAAAATTAGGAATTTTTTTTTAAAATTTACTATTTAATGCTTTTGCTTCCTCATAAAGGAAGCTTTGTATTAGCAAAATTTTGGATGGTCATTTTTTGACATATTTATAAATTTTTTTTTATTATGCCTAATACTTTAGTACTTTATATATGCACAGGAACTCCCCGTATAAATGTTCTAAATAAATAAAAAAAAATTTCTACGTATTTTGATCTCCGATGTTCAAAAAACGGATTTTAAAAATTTGTCCGGATGTGTGTGTGTGTGTGTGTGTGTGTGTACTAACATTACATTTGCCTCAATATCTCAGAAAGAGAAAGAGCTAAAGGCCTCAATTTTTTTTTAAATTGTAGGTCTCCCCGGGGGACATAAAATGAGAGTATTTTCAGTCCGATTCATGAAGTTTAACTATTTTTTTTTTTGCATTTTTCATTTTGTAAAAAAACGTTTTTTGGACATAACTTAAAAAAATGTTAGGACACTTATAAATCTTTTTCTTTAGTTTTGTAGAGTTTTTTCAGACGCATCTTTTGAGCCCTAATTGAACATTTTTCGTCCATATTAACCGGAGATATTAAACTTTTAAAAATCAAAAATTTTGGAAAATTTTAAATTAATAAATTAATAAATTTTAATTTTAATTTTTTTTAGACTTTTTTAAAAAATTTTGTTAAAAAATGTAAAAGTTTTGTTTTGTTTTGTATTTAGTTTTGTAGAGTTTTTTCAGACGCATCTTTTGAGCCCTAATTGAACATTTTTCATCCATATTAACCGGAGATATTAAACTTTTAAAAATCTAAAATTTTGAAAAATAAGACTTTTATAAAAATTTTTTTAAATTATGTAAAAGTAACTTCAAAAAATTATTATCAACTTGAAGAGCATTAAAAAACGCTTCGATTGACCTATTTTTGAACCCGATTCGGGCAGAAATTATTGGTATTTGAAAAATCAAAAATTGTGGAAAATATCATTTTCAACATTTTTGTTTATTAAATTATCTGTAATTATTAAACAATTATTACCCTCTTATAGAATATATAAAAACACATTTTTTAGACCAAGATTTAATGATTTTTAACCCTTTTATATTTTTATAAAAGGTAATAAAGTAATTCTTATATTTCAATTATTATTATTTCTATGAGGAAGCAAAGTGTTCATGAAATGGACACCAAAATTACTTGGCAGCGGTTTTTAAATTTTATGTCAGCCATGTATAAAGTATAGAATATTTTTCCTAGGGGAGCCGTGTTTATAAAAATCAGTTCATATTATGTTAAAATACATCGCTGTTAAAATTAGAATCCACAATTAAATCGCTTATAACAATTTAAAAAATTTTTTCCAAAAAAGTGCAAAAAATGAACTAATAAAAAATTTTAAAATATTAAGATTTTGCTCCAAAATTACTAAATTGCGATTATCTCGAAAACTAGAACCGACAATATGGTCCCTTTTCATGCGGACGTCCACATAATTATATACATGTACTTGCGTAAATTCTATTCCTGGTATTTTTTCTAAATTTATTTTTTGGGTAGAAATATATTCTTGATCTTTTTATTTTAGCTGAATCTTGAGTTGTATGTGGAACATTCCAGGCCAAATCGGAAATTATTTTGCTTTTGCATCTCAAATTTTTTTTAAACTTTTTTTTCTTTTAGTACTCTTTGACATGAGCTACCTTGATTTTTTTCAAATTTTTTCATAAAGCGGTTCAAGAGATACGGATGTTTGAGAAATTTTTTTTTTTTTTTAAATTTTTTTTAACTCGGTCAAAAATTGATTCAATTGCAACCAAAATTTTTTACAGCAAATGCGTTTTCAGACTAAGTCTCTCCAAACTTAACCTATTTTCTGTGTAAAATTGTGTTTGCATACGATCGGACAAGACTTAAAAATTGTTAATTTAGTGTTAGTTTCTTACAAAAAAGTTTGAAAAAAAATCAACCGATACACACATTGTTAAAAATGAAATTTTATTTTAAAAATTTTAAAATCTTATTGTAAATTATTTGCAAATATTTTTATTGCAAGTTACGCGTGAAAACAAAACTTTTTATTATAAAAACATCCAATTTAATCAATTTTGATCGAGTTTTAAGCATTTAAAAAAAATTTAAGTAAAAAACGTCATTTCTCAAAAATCTATATCTCTTGAACCGCTTTATGAAAAAATTTGAAAAAATCAAGGTAGCTCATTTCAAAGAGTACTAAAAGAAAAAAAAGTCTAAAAAAAATTTGAGATGCAAAAGCAAAATAATTTCCGATTTGGCCTGGAATGTCCCACATACAACTCAAGATTCAGCTAAAATAAAAAGATCAAGAATATATTTCTACCCAAAACATAAATTTAGAAAAAATACCAGGAATAGATTTTACGCAAGTACATGTATATAATTATGTGGACGCCCACATGAAAAGGGCCCATATTGTCGGTTCTAGTTTTCAAGATAATCGCAATTTAGTAATTTTAGAGCAAAATCTTAATTTTTAAAAATTTTTTATTAGTTCATTTTTTGCACTTTTCTGGAAAAAATTTTTTTAAATTGTTATAAGCGATTTAATTGTCGATTCTAATTTTAACAGCGATGTATTTTAACGTAATATGAACTGATTTTTATAAACACGGCTCCCCTAGGACAAATTTTCTATACTTTATACATGCTGACATAAAATTTAAAAAAGCATTAAATAGTAAATTTTGAAAAAAATTCATAATTTTTTTTTTACAAAAAAGTGTCCAAGGGAAAATTTGTTTGTTTTTGTACAAAATTTAAGAAAAAAATTAGAAAAAAATATTTTTTTGAAAATTGTAAAAAATACAAAATTTTGAAAATTTCATCGGGGGTGAATTTCGTTTCATCAGGGGGTCATGAAAAATGAAGATTTATCAAAATTAGAAATTTCTCAACATCGCACAAATCCAAGACTTTCTCATTTTTTATGAGAATGTAAAAATACAATAAATGTAATTTTCCGAAATTTTTTATTAATTACAAATTAATAAATTGTACCTTAAAAGAAAATATTTAGCAATTTTAATTTTCAATCATTTTAAAAAATTATTTTAATAAATATATCAAAATTGAAAAAATAAAAAATTTATCAAAATCTTTTTTTTAAATTTGACATGTTTATATTATGTACATTTCTCATAAATAAGAATCCCTTTCCCGTGTAGAAATTTCCCCATTTGTCCCTATCTCTAGTAGGGACCTCGCTAGATTCTGACTAGAATCTCTAGTCTAGAAAAACTAGTCGGGCTTCAATCAAATTCTAGTTAGATAATTCAGACTGGAAAAAACTCACTAGGACCTTATCGATTTCAAACTAGACAAACTAGTGTACAAGTATGACATACATAAATTATCTTTCTATAGATATAAATAATTCAGATTAATAGATAGAAAAACTTACTAGCATTATTTATTAAAAAATTTTGCATATTATTTAATTATTTAATTTTTTAACATTTTTTAAACAAAATTTTAAATATTGTAGAATATTTTTACAAAAAATTCCAATAAAGCAATTTTATTAAATAAAAATCTTTTATTTAATATGTAAATTAAAAGAATAAAACATAAATAAATATTAATTATGTGGGTATAACTAATTTTTATTACCTAAATATTGTAATATTATTCGTAAAAATAATTTTTTTTTAAAAAGATATGTATGTGCAATTATACTTTAAAATGTTTTTCACAATTAATGCAAGTATTTAATAATAATTAAAAAGATGCTATAATATTATAATTACAATAATAAATTGAATAATATAATTATAATAATTATAGTAAATATAAAAAGCACTGCAATTAGTAATGTTTAATTTTTCAATAATGTCATAATTAATTATTATTAACTATCATTAGGAATGCAGAGTTAAATAAGAGTGATGAATAATAACTCCCTAAAATTCAAAATATTATGAATTAATTATATCTATAACGTTATTGAAAAATTAAACATAACTAATTTATTACATTACTTTTTATATTTTTATATTTACTATAATTGTTTTAATAAATAATAATAATAATAAATAATATAATAATAAATAATATATTACAATATTTAGTTAATAAAAATTAATTATATCCACATAATTAATATTTATTTATGGTTTATTCTTTTTTAATTTACTTAATAAATAAAAGATTTTGTTTAAATAATTAAAAAATTAAGTAATCAAATAATATGCAAACTTTTTTAATAAATAATGCTTGTAAGAATCATCTAACTAGAATTAGATTGGAACCCGACTAGTTTTTCTCGACTAGAGATTCTAGTCAGAATCTAGCGAGAGCCCTACTAGAGATAGGGACAAATGGCGGAATTTCCAAACGGGATGTACTTTAAGCGGAAGTCCATCCAACCTATCATGGCCGAGAGGTATGTGTATCCGTCTGGTGTCCCCAAGGTCCAAGGTTCGAACCCTCATAGGCACGAGATTTTTCGTGTGCAACAATCATTAATAATGTTAATATGAATGGAGAATTCAATTATAAATAAGTTAAGTTGAAAAATAATAATTTTTAAAACCGGTAGAAGTGAACTAGAACTTCTAGTCGGGGCCCTATCAACTAGAGCGTGACAAAATCGAGTAGAACCCCACCAGTTTCTCTAGTTGGAGCCCTTTTTCAAATGGGGTAAACTGGTGAGGTCCCCACTAGAACCCGACCACCATTTCTACACGGGTATTTATGTTTCTTATATTTAACTTTCATTATTGCAAAATATCGTTTAAATTACTTGACAAATTGAATTACTAATTCCTAGTTTTTTGATGTTGTTAGTCTTTTACGTATAGGCAACCTTCACAAAATTTCTGGACACTTTCTTCCACAAGTCACATTCAGCTCTCAATTTTTATGGTGGAAATAAGATTGTGGCTTATAAAAACATCATATCGAAACAAAATAAATTTTAATTAGGTAATTCTTTATTTATTTTCGCTTTACGGTAAAGAGCTCTTTTTTTGAGAAAGTGTCAAATTATTTTTTAAAAATTGACAAAGTAAAAAGTTTCATAAAAATCAGTCGAAAGTGTTGGATAATTTAAAAAGAAAGAATAAAAGCAGATACTTATAGAGAAAAGGGCTCTTTATTAAAATTCTATATATGAAATAAGGATTTAAGTAAAAATCTGTTTGTAATAATATACGATGTTTCTACGAGCGTCAATATTATTTTCACTATAGCCAGGGCTGCAATAATTTAAATCAACTTGATTTAAATCATGATTTTAATCTTGATTTAAATCTTGTCATTAAAATCATGATTTAAATCAAACTGCAAAATGCATTAGAAACAGAAAAGTTTGCAAAATTAGTATTTTGGTTTAAAGTTTTGAATTCATAAAAATAAAAAAGAATACATTACAGAGATAATAAAGTAAACATAATAATTATTAGTTTTGTTTATTTGACTCAAATTACAGAATAACTGGAAATCAGAGAATTTTTTTGTTCAGGGAAAAGTCAGGGAATTTAAATCGAAAAAAACCACAAATTAAAAAACTTTGATAAAAGTCAATTTAGTTTTTGTATAATATTTGATAAACGGGCATTGGCGGTTTATATTTAAATAAATAAATATAACTTTTTGAGCACGATTTAAATTGTAAATTTTCATTAACTTTTTTTCATAATAAAAGTTTTAAACACATTAAAATTTTTTTTTAACAAACAATTTTGAATTATCTTATGTTTTTCTTTCTAAATAAAATTGTTACTTAAAAAGCATTATAAAATTTTTAATTATCAATGCAGAATATTAAATAATTAAAAAATTTATTAATCAGGGAAACCGAAAAATTAGTCAGGAAATGTCAGAGAATTCTTAAAATAAAATTTTCCATCCACCCTATTATTATTAATTTTATAATTTTTAATATTAAAAAACAAACTACTTATAAAATAATTAAATATTTAAAATATTTAAAAAAATGATTTAAATAAAAAAAATGAATTTTTTAAAAAAGTCATGATTTTTATCAGCCCTGCACTATACAAATAATTGACAGCTTTGATGTCGGAAATAAACTTATATGACCTGGTCGCCTATAGAAAGGGATTTTAAAATAGTAGAATAAGTAATTATTGTTTTATAATAGAAAATTTATTAGCTCCAAATTTCTTTTAATATCTCATATAATTGAGGAATAAAAAAACATAATTAAATTAATTATTTTGATACAAAGGAATAAAATAAATAAATTTTTATAGACAAGAAAACATGATTAAAGATAATTTAACAAATATATAAGGTAAAAATTAATACTTTTTTATGATTTTGTAATTAATAATTAATTTTTGATTTTATATAATTTTCCAATTACTAATTAACTAATTTTCCAAAATAATACAAAAATATTGAATAAATTTTAGAAATAATTTAATTTTTTCAAAATTCTGTATATTTGTCATTTTTAATATTTTTATTAATTATACAATTTATTAAATTGTACCTCTAGAGGTACTAATTAGCAATTTTAATTTTTAATCATTTTAAAAAATTATTTTCATGAATAACAAAATTAAAAAATTTTTTTTTTCATATTTTTCGTTTTAATTTAACATATTTTATATTATGTATATTTTTATAAACAAAAATCCCTTTATTTATATTCATTCTATTAGTTTTTATTACTGCAAAATATTATTTTTATAATTTTCAACAAAATAAAACTTACTGCCCTGTTTTATGATACTGTTATGCCTTTACGTAGGCAACCCCGCCTTACTCCACCTTTCGGTGCGGACATTTTTTTCTCAAATCAAGTCATCTACATCAGTAAATTGTCATCGTAATAATCATATTGTGGCTCGTAGAAACATCGTATCGAGACAAAGTAAATTTTTACTAATTCTTTATTTAATTTCATTTTAAGATAAAGAGCCCTTTTTTGAGAAAGTGTCAAATTATTTTATAAAAAATTGTCAAAGTAAAAAGTTTTGTATGAAGCAGTTGAAAGTGTTGGATAATTTAAATGGAAAGAGAAAAAGCAGAAACTTATAAAAAAAGGAGGCTTTTTATTGTGATTATATATGAAATAACGATTTAAGAAAAAATTTGTTTTTAATAATACGATTTTTCAACGAGCGTCAATATTGTTTTCGCTATACAAATTGACAGTTTCAACATAAAAAATAAACTTATAAATTGGTCGCCTATTGAAAGGGGCTTCAAAATAGTAGAATAAGTAATTATTGTTTTAGAATAGAAAATTTATTAGCGATAAATTTCTTTTATTATCTTATATAATTGAGGAATAAAAAAACATAATTACATTAATTATTTTTATACAAAGGATTAAAATAAATAAATTTTTATAGACTAGAAAACATGATAACTAATAATGTAACCAATATATAAGGAAAAAAATAATACATATTTTTACGGTTTTTTAATTAATAAATAATTTTTAATTTTATATAATTTTCCAATTACTAATTAATTAATTTTTACATATAATAATACAAAAAAATTCAATTTTTAGGTATAAATAATTTAATTTTTCAAAATTCTGTATATTTGTCATTTTTATTATTTTCATTAATTACAATTCAATAAATTGTACCTCTAGGGGTACTAATTAGCAATTTTTATTTTTAATCTCTTTAAAAAATTATTTTAATGAATAACAAAATTTAAAAAAAATGTTTTTCATATTTTTCGTTTTAATTCAACATATTTTATATTATGTATATTATTATAAACAAAACCCCATTTATTTATATTAATTATATTAGTTTTTATTACTGCAAAATGTTATTTTTATAATTTTCAACAAAATAAAACTTACTGCCCTGTATTATGATACTGTTATGCCTTTACGTAGGCAACCCCGCTTTACTCCACCTTCTGTTGTGCGGCCATTTTTTCCCCATATCAAGCCAACTACATCTGTAAATTGTCATCGTAATAACCATATTGTGGCTAGTAGAAACATCGTATCGAGACAAAGTAAATTTTTACTAATTCTTTATTTAATTTTATTTTAAGGTAAAGAGCCCTTTTTTTGATTAAGTTCTTTGTTTTTTTTTAAAAAGTGATCAAAGTGGAAAATTACACGAAACATACTGGACAGTGGGGGAGAGTGGGTTGGCAACACTTGACAGTTCCCGACCTCCAACGCCGTTAATGCATTAATTAAAATACTACGAACGCATAAAGTACTACAAATTGACAAATACTGTTCTGTAAATCTGAATTAGTTGAAAATAGTATTTGATAGAAAAAGTCATTTACTGATTCAAATGGTAATATTTTGATAATGAAATAGTTAATGGTAACTAATAAAATTATTAGTTTTTCCCAGTCAAATTAAATTCCCAATTGGTAGACACCTGTTCAAATATATTAGTAGAAACTAAAACCCGTCGAAAACGGGTACGACAGCTAGTTATTAAATATAAGTATATTTTTGGTAAGTTTTTCTGTTTTGTATCTGTTTATATTTCTTATTTTTTTATCTTTTATTCTAGTATCTGTTAATCTAGTAGCTCTTGGCTAAATCTCTGTTTACCAAGTATCTGGTATCTCGTAATCACATGTTATCAATAGTACTTATCTTTAATTTTTATATATTTTATCAACAATAAATATATGCGTATTTTTTGTAAGCTTTTCTGTTTTGTAGCTGTTTAGTATCTGTTAATCTAGTACCTCTTGACTAAATCTCTGTTTATCAAGTATCTGGTATCTCGTAATCACATGTTATTTTTAGTACTTATCTTTAATATTTATAAAGTTTTTTCCAAATAATAAATAATAATAACTAACTACCAAAATGTTGAAAAATCAATAATTAAGATTAAGAAAACAAATATAAATCAATATTAAATCACAATTATTACCACTATAATATAATTATGTAATATACAAACATCAGAATTTAAAAAAATCAATTAATATTCTACATTCAGAAATCAAAATAACAGGCAAATGTCCTTTATTCCTTTAAACTTTAATTTAATTAAATTAATGTCTTTAACTTTAATTAAATTTATAATTAATTAATTAATAAATTAAATAATTCACATTATATTTACAAACTCCTCCTAATAAATATACAAATAATATTAGCAAAAAATATAATTAGTATTTACATGTATTTTAATACTTACGTACGTAACGTATGTAATGTACTTTAACTTTTTTTAATATACAAAAAACAAAACCACAAAATTCACAATCAACACTTTCAGAAGAAAAATCACTCGGTAAATAACAGTCAATATTTCTTATCGAAACAATACACGTGTCACACTTTGCAAATGGCTGACAGTTGCTAACACTTGTAACATTTCGTAATTTTCCGTATCAAAAACTATGCGTTTCACACTGAGGTGAGGTTACATAGCTATAGCGAACAAACAATTTTTGTTTGGAAAAAAGATGCGCGCGCAACAATTTTGAAGTGTCTAAAATGAATCATAAAATTAAATATATTTTAATATTAAACTTTTAATTTATTACAAACCAAACCATAATTAAAAATTATTATATTAAACTACTTTTAGTTAACTTTTAGTTAATAATTTTAATTAATTATTTTTTTAATTTTAAATTTTAAAAAAGAAAAACGAAAATATAAAAGTGTGAGGTCACCATCATTATAAAATTCAGCCAATGAGGAAAAAGTTCTACACTTGAAGTTAGCTGCTTTGACATCAGTAAGTAGTGTCACGACGATTATATCAAATCAAAGTAAAGGATTTTGAAAAAGAGCCAAACAAGAAAAAGTTCTACACTTGAAGTTAGTCGATCTTACACACCTCGTTTTTACGAAAGGATCCACCGTTCAGGTACAGTTCGGGAACTTTGACTGAAAAAATGTTTTCCGTGTGCTAAAAGTTTTTGATAAAAATTATAATGAATTTAATGAAAACTTTCTGAACTTAAGATGGAATAATTGTTGAACTACTTAACAATCGCAAAATTTTAAATTGTCTCTCAGTTTTCTCTTTTTTACTAATTAATATTGGTATATATTGTAATTTTTTGTCACTTCTCTAAAAAATTTTCCGTATTCACCATTTCAGAATAAATTCTCGATTTTTGTGAGACAACATTTTTCTTTGTTCCTTTTACAAATTGAAACATATCGATTATAATATCGATGTGTTTAAAATTTTTTTAAAGAATTTTATTTAAATTTTTTGAAAATAATCAGGGGAAGTTAGTCACCATAATTATAATTTTATTTTTTAAAATTTTCTTCACAATATATTCAATTATTTTCATAAATAGTAAAACTCATTGCAGAATTTCAATTATTTTTAAGACAATTTTAATCAAATTCCTGGAAAAATGTAATTATTCTTAAAAATTTTATTAAAATTCGTCGAAAGAATTCAATTATTTCTAGAAACAGTAAAAAATTTTTCTAAAGAATTTAATTATTTCTGTAAGTTGCAAAATTCTTTAGATTTACTAAATTCTTTTGAATACTATTTTTAAAAAGAATCCTTTACTAGAATTCAGCTATTTTCATAAATTTCCATAAAATTCTAAAAAACAACTCAATTATTTTCAAATGTAATAAAATTCTTCGCAGAAATTCAATTATATTTAAAAATTTGTTTAAATTCTTATCAAAATTTTAATTATTTTTATAAATAATTAAATTGTTCTGTACAATTCATTTTTTCAAAAATTTTAATAAAATTAAAAATGTTGTTTCTTAGCAACATCTGGTGTCCCACAAGGATCAAATCTTGGACCACTTTTATTTATTATTTACATGAATGATATTAGGCTAGTTTTTAAGAATTCGTTATTTTTATTATATGCTGATGACCTCAAGTGCTATAAACTGATTGGCCCTGATGAACCCTGTCAAGATAAAAATGGATTACAAACTGACATAGATTGTTTAGGTAAATGGTGTGACAACAATTTGATGTCAATAAATATGAATAAAAGTTCTATTATATCTTTTTCTAAAAGGCAAACTTTAATATATTGTTATACCATTGGCAATCAGGAGTTTGTAAGGGTTAATCAGATACGAGATTTGGGTCTACTAATTGATAGTAATATTTGTTTTAATAATCATATATTGGAAGTGATTTCTAGGTCCTTGAGGATGCTCGGATTTGTGATGAGAAGTGCCTCTTCTTTTCGTAGTCTAAGTACACTTAAAGTTTTATATTTTTCTCTTGTGAGATCCTTGTTCGAAAATCTGTCGGTGATTTGGGTACCATTCTATACGTTTTATATGATACGAATTGAGCGAGTACAGAATAGATTTCTTCGATTTACGGCAAAACAAATTGGAATTCCTTTTGATAGGTTTACTCATGATTATATGTAGAAATTTACGTTAAGCTTTTGGAATGCCTTTGATAAAATCAAGATTCATGTTTGCTGATATGATCTTTTTATATAAATTGATAAATGGTAAAATTGATTGCCCATCTTTGTTGTTGTCGATTAAATATGCTCCGACAAGGCCTACAAGGAAATGCTGCTTATTTGCAGTACAGTTGTACAGAACGAATTATGGGTTGCATTCATTAATTAACAGACTTAGTAGAGAGGCAAATGAAATTTCGGTAAATATAGATTTCTTTGATGAGAATGAAAGGAGATTCACCTCTTTATTGCGGAAAATTATATTAATTGATAAATAGTAGCTAACCTAGTTTTTAAGTGATTTAATTTTTATAAATAATATTATATTAGGCTAAGAGTACTTATGTACAAAAGGGCAAGTCCCGTCTATAATTGAATAAATAAATAAAATTCTACGCAAACATTCAATTACTTTCACAAATAATAACATTCTTTGGAAGTATTCAATTACTTTCATAAATAGTAAAATTCTTTGCAGAAATTCAATTATTATCAATAACATTTTAATAAAATTAAATAATCAAATTTTCAATTAAAATTATTAAAAAAAACATTATTTTAAAAAAATTGTAAGAAACTCGCCAAAAGAATTATTTAAACCAGGAACAAAAAAATTATTATTACAAATTTTTAATTCCTTAAATTGTCAATATTTAGGGACGTATGACTCTCCCCAAATTTAACTCTATATAACTGTTATTTCATGGAATTTTAAACTTTATAATTATTATTTACTTAAAAAGTAGATATCTAAAATTTAATGCTAACATTATTGCTTAGTTCTTATTTTATGTCACTGAATACGTAATTCGTAGAATATTCTATATTCTATATTCTATATTCTATATTCTATATTCTATATTCTATATTCTATATTCTATATTCTATATTCTATATATAAATATTAGAAAATCTATTGTTGATTATATGCAATAGAGATTATAAAAAATTATATCTTCCATTAAATTAAAATTATGTAAAATATTATTTCGCGTATTTAAATTTATGTTATTTGAAAAATATCCTATAAAACCATCATTATTTCAAATAAATAAAAATAGTTCATAAAAATTATGAGAAATAAATATATTTTTAACGATTGTATTTAAAAATTAAAATTTAAAAATTGTAATAATGTTGTCATTAAATTATAGCCACTCACCTTAAGAGCAATTGGTGTTTATAAATTTTAAAATTCTAAATAACAATTATAATTGTATAAAGTAGAATTTGGGGGAAGTTATGCGCCCCTAATTTTTAACCACAAAAATAGAAACAATACTTTAAAACATATCTGTCATCAAAACATTAATTATATAGAAAAACAAAAGGCGACACTTTTTGTTCACGGAATAGCAAATTATTATTATGTATATTGTTAATTTTTACAAGGAAGTAATATTTTTTTCACAAAATCATTTTAAAACAACCAACTTACATTTAAAAGTAGTAGAATAAAAATATAACAATTCAATAATCGATTATTTAAACAATTTTAATTAACAAATGCTAAAAAAATGTTAATTTTAATATTTCAACTATTTAAGAAAAGTACGTTTTTTATAATTGTAAGAAAATAAAACGGCCTTATAATTTAATGTCATATCTATTTTATTTAAACTTATGCATTAGGTAATTGTTTAAAAAAATTTTTTTTCTTCATTTGATAAAACTTTAATTAACAAATGCGTCATTTTATTAATTTTTTCTGTACAGATCTTAATAATTAAATTGTTATCCTATATATAAATATATTAATACAGTGTACATTCTATACATTTATGTTGCGATCATCCTTAACAGAGTATATTTTTCTGTTCTGTAAAATGTAACTTTAGACTTGGTCTGTTAAATAATAAAAAGTTGAGCGATTACCAAATGTAACATTTTATGGTTTATATGAAAGATTACAGAAAATAAATTTTTTTCTTTAAATGAAAACAAAAATCAGAATAATAAAAAAGTGTTTCGAACACAATAATGATTTCTGCAAAATTACAACAATTTAATTACGTATGTTTAATGATTATTAGTTATTAGTTTAATATTACTATTATTAGTTTTAGAAAAAGAGATCTATATATAAAAAATTAATAAAATGACGCATTTGTTAATTAAAGTTTTATCAAATGAATAGAAAAATAAAATTTTTAAACAATTACCTAATGCATAAGTTTAAATAAAACAGATATGACATTAAATTATAAGGCCGTTTCATTTCCTTACAATTATAAAAAACGTACTTTTCTTAAATAGTTGAAATATTAAAATTAACATTTTTTTAGCATTTGTTAATTAAAATTGTTTAAATAATCGATTATTGAATTGTTATATTTTTATTCTACTACTTTTAAATGTAAGTTGGTTGTATTAAAATGATTTTGTGTAAAAAAAGATTACTTCCTTGTAAAAATTAACAATATTAGGTATTTGTTAATTAAAATTGTTTAAATAATTGATTATTGAATTGTTATATTTTTATTCTACTACTTTTAAATGTAAGTTGGTTGTATTAACATGATTTTGTGTAAAAAAATTACTTCCTTGTAAAAATTAATAATATTAGGTATTTGTTAATTAAAATTGTTTAAATAATTCAACGGTGTTATTTCATTGTTTAAACATTATAATGGAATATGTTGAAAGAATGAAAGGTTTTACTAGTCAACTGCATGAAAAATAAAAAATTTGCTATAAGAAACATTTCTGTTATTTATTTGTTTATTAAAAATGTTTAATTAATTATTAATTTAATTAACAAATATTTTTTTTCAATATCTTAATTACAGGTATCATAAAATATTCTTTGTCCCATAAATATAACTTTTAAACTATAAAATATAGTAAAATTTTAAAAAATCAAGTTTTTAGTCTCTGAATTGTTTATAACAAATACAAAAAAAATTTCATAACGCGGTGCAAAAAAGGGCACTTTTTAGCACCTTGTTATGAAAAATATCGTTTGTAACTAGTGCGAGCAGTTGCCAATTTTTGAACGAGCACTTTTTTTGGAACAAACTGTAGGCGAATTCGCTTCGCCTACAGTTTGTTCCAAAAAAAGTGCTCGTTCAAAAATTGACAACTGCTCGCACTCGTTACGGAATATACTATTTTCTATTCTCTCAATTGGATAATGTTTCTTTGATGATTTTATATTAATTTATTTCTATAAGCGATGAATGCACATATTATATCACAAACGAGCACTACTTTTATGAAAAAAGTGTTTTTTTTAATGTTTATAAATAAATAAAAAAAAATTGAAGCTTTTTTTAAAAAATCTGCCTCGAGCGATCTCTTAGGAATTTAATGACGAGTGTTTAGAAAAAAAAGAATAAAAATCGGTCAAGATTTACGTGCTCTACGCTATTTTTAACCCCGTTTTTCGACTATAAACCACTGTGCATCAGTACACTTCAGAAAGCCTTACCAGGGTGTCTAGCGAAATATGATTTTTAAATTCCCGGATTTCCCGGATCTTAAATCAAATTTTTCCCGGATTTCTTTTTTTAATGATTAATAGCTATACTATTAAAATATTAATCGGATAATAATAAATATTAAGGGTCAGAATTCGTAAAATTTTTACAGAAAATAAAAAGTATTTTTTTTAAATCGTAATGTTAAAAAATCATTTCTATTTGGCCTTAGGAATGTGTCCACCAAAGAACAGAAAAAAATTATTTTTTATTAAAGTTATTGCAAAATTAATATTTTGGCAACTTTTTAAACAAAATTTAATTTCTCCTAAATGAATGAACCGATTTAAATGAACCAAGCGGGAATATAAAGAGGATAAAATATACTTTCGTTCAGATTTAGAAAATTTTTAAAAAGTTTTTTTTTAATAATTATTTAATAAATTTTTTACAAACAATTAATTTTTTTTAATGTTCTGCGCCTTTGAAATTTTTAAAAAAATATTAACATACACTTAAAACTTTATAAGAAATCAATATCTGTTGAGAAAATTTAGGAGCGACAATTATTTTAAAAGTAATAATGGAAATTATATTGGCGCGGTGTAGTGCATCAACGCTGAACTTAGTTTTTGATCATTTTTATGGTTATATAATTGAATAAAAATGTTAATTCGACAGTTTTTGTTCATTTCGTAGTTAAAAATAATGTTTTAATTCTGAAAATCAGCAAAATCGCATCTTTGTTCAATATAATTTTTATTATAACTTTTAAAATAATTGTCGCTTCTAAATTTTCTCAACGGACTTTGATTTCTTATAATTATTAAAAAATAAACTTTTCAAAAATTTTCTAATTCGGAACGAAAGTATATTTTATCCCCTTTATATTCCCGCTTGGTTCATTTAAATCGGTTCATTCATTTAGGAGAAATTAAATTTTGTTAATAAAGTTGCCAAAAAATTAATTTTGCAATAACTTTTATAAAAATATATTTTTTTCTGTTCTTTAGTGGACACATTTCTAAGGCCAAATAGAAATGTTTTTTCAACATTTCGATTAAAAAAAAATACTTTTTATTTTCTGTGAAAATTTCATGAATTCTGACCCTTAAGCAGATCGGTTTTAAAAAGTCAATATAGGGTAACTGCTCCAGTCGTTGGCACCCTTAAGGCCAAATTTTGACTTTAAGAATAATTTAATAGATAAAAACTTATATTATATAATTATTAAGAAGAGGGTTGTGGACTTAGGACCTTGCAGGTCAACGCCACTAACGCTTGGGTAATCCCTTTACGTTCCCCATAACTACCCCTATATCCGAAGTCCTTTCCACAACAGGAGGACTTCGGCCAGGTTTCTGGTAGCAATAACGGCCTCTCCCAGAAAGAAATAGACCGTAATGTGTTCCCGCTCCTTCACAAGTGCAGGGCAGTGACACAAGATGTGTATCGGGGTTTCATATTCCTCTCCACATCTACGGCACTTCGGGTCGTCTAGGATCCCCATTTTGTGCCTATGATAGCGCAGATCACCATGGCCAGTTAATAGCCTTGTTATGATCTTTGCCTTTATATTATATAATACTTATAGTAATATATGTATTCAGAATTTAATGCAGAATACGATAAAATGATCAATTTTGAATAAAAATAAAAAAAAACTTTTAAATTAATTAATAATGATATAATGACACCAATTTCCAGTCGTTGGCACTGCAAGCACCAGTTTTCAGTGGTTGGCACCTATACATAACCTTTAAGTTTCTTATGTTTCAAACAAGCAAATTAATTTTTTTTTATTTTCTGATTAATCAAGAATAATTCATTATAATTTTGAGTAATAAACAAATACAAGAAAATGTACTTATATACAATTCAATAATAAATGTATATATCACTTTTCAAAGAGACTGAAATTATTGACTAGACGTAAACATTGTTACATAACCTCACTTTTCATTGCGAATTGAGGGGTGTCAACGACTGGAGCTTGGTTAAAAATACGGCTTGTCCAGTCGTTGAAATGTGTGTGCCAATGACTTGAACAGTTGCTTTTCTTAATATTTTCATTGGCACCCCATTGAAATAAATAAATTAATAATTTTTAAGACAAGACGTGTAAAACTAATCAATATTTATATATTCTACTAAAATATTCGCAAAGAAAAAGCAAATTTATCCACTTCTAATAATAATAAATTAATAAGAAGAAAGAAGCTATCAATTATCCGAATCAAATTTTTACTAAATAAATTAAATATCTTAAATAAATCTCTATAAGCTCTTAGATTTCATATGTATCGACAGCACAGCTGCCCGAATACAGAAACCTGCTTAATCTGAAAAATATTTTCGAAATTAATTAATAATTTCAAAATTATCAAAGAATCCAGAAAAAACGGTAGCATGGTGGGATACGAGCCCACGACCTTTCTATTGCCGGTATAGTATAGTATATGTCAAAGAATTCGGAGAATCTCGGGGTGCATGTAGCTCAGTGGTCAGAGCAGTCTACCGGCAATAGAAAGGTCGTGGGCTCGTATCCCACCATGCTACCGTTTTTTCTGGATTCTTTGATAATTTTGAAATTATTAATTAATTTCGAAAATATTTTTCAGATTAAGCAGGTTTCTGTATTCGGGCAGCTGTGCTGTCGATACATATGAAATCTAAGAGCTTATAGAAATTTATTTAAGATATTTAATTTATTTAGTAAAAATTTGATTCGGATAATTGATAGCTTCTTTCTTCTTAATATTTAACTGCCGAATGATAAATTCACTTTCTATAATAATAAATTAAGTTCAAAAATTTCAGTTTTCTTAAGATTTTCTTTATAAAAATCGAAAATTTCCTAACACTTTGAGAATGATATTAATTTTATTTTTTTAATGCAATTAAGTAATTACTTCTAATAAGTTATATATTAGATTTTTGTAAAAAATGTTAAAAATTCTAATAATCATATGCAAAACATGCTAGATTTTTGCTATATCTTGTTATTTAAAGAAAACCTAAGAGGGGTGCCAACCACTAGCGCAGTGCCAACGACTGGAGCAGTTACCCTACGTCTTTATTATTTAGAAAAATATGCTATAATTTGTTTTATGAATTATCATCAGTGAACAACACTGCGATCTAAGTTTAAATATTAATTTAAAAATTTAAAGATCTTATAAATTTACATAACAGACAGATATAATTCGTGTTATTAACTAATCAGTCGACAACGTTGCGATCTAGATCTAGATTTAAAATTCGAATTTCTAGATTTAAGATTTTAAAAGTTTACACAACACTTATATAATTAATAATATTATATATAAGAATAGTAACACATGAATAGGACAATTTTCCTATTTAATACTTTTTTTAACCCTCTATCCGTCGCATGGTGAGAATTTCCCTCACCCAGTTTCTTTTTTTATTTATAACTTTTAAAATACAAAAAATTATAATTTTTTATTTAAATAATTAACAGGAAATAAAAGTTAATTTTACTGCCAATAGGTTGTTTAGAAATTCTAATAAACATTCAAAAAAAAATTTTGCATTTTAGAACAAGTTTAGACTAATTTATGAGGGTGAGAATTTCCCTCACCTGCGACGGATCGCGTTACAAAAAAAGGTGCGACGGATGGAGGGTTAATCATGTAAAATTGCGTTTAGTTCTTTGACTTTTTCATTCAAGTAATTGGTTTGATTATTATTTGTATCACATAGAAGTTTCAATTTTTTAGCGGTAATTTCTTGCAATTCTTTGGCAGCTTTCTTTTTTACCTCATTAATCAAATTATCTACTGAATCGAACACAACTTTTGAAAATTGTTGAAGAAGAAGACTTAAATATAAATTTTCTGTACATTTTAATTATGTAGTTGGAATTTTTAGAAATTCCCGGATTTTTCCCGGTCAAAATAAATTCCCGAATATCCCGGGTCGCTAGACACCCTGTAACTTAAACTTATACGATTACTTTCTTGTGTCGTAGTATAAGACAATATTTTTAATAACGACAAAAAACTAGGTGCGTTTTTGATAGTTCCGTTATGCGTCATCAGGTTGGGCTGTGTGGTCAAAAAATAACCTAAAGGCACTTTTTTAACGAAGTTCATTGTGTCTATAAAAGATCGATCTTTGATATACGCAAGTAATCGTCAACTCACCGCTTTGCCCCGATCCCCACTTTGCCCCACATTCCCTTCCAAGTATATTAATTCTTTTTATTTATTATCTACCTCAGTAGCACTATTAGTAGTAGCAATATTAAAATTATCTATTATTAAGAAATAGAAAAATTACAATGATATATAAAAGTTTAAAAAAGTCCAGAGACTCAACCCGACAACTAATTGTCTTTACGTTCCTCTAATTCGTATATTCGATATTTCACACTTCTTTCACGTTACATTACGCTCGTATAGCTTATCTCGATTACAGACCTTTGTCCACGATTTTATGACAACTCTTTTAATACTCTCATTCTCGAGGAGAACATCTCGCCAGATTCTCTCGAAGTCAACTGCCGAATTTACGCATTCACGCTCACTTACAGATCTCACTTACGCACTACTGCCAACCTGAATATTCTTAGGGTTCCTAGTCCCAATGACAAACTTCCTAGATACTATAATTTAATTTATAACACTATCATGAATTTCAAAATCAAAAGTGTGACAAAATTTTATAAAATTGGAATAACTGAACTTAATTGAAAGGACCAATAAATTTTCAGACTCAACCTCAACAAATATAGATTGTTGACCTTTGGACAGTTTTATTTGTTTGGTTTTGCTTGGTCCTGCACTATTTTCATCATTTTTAAGACTATGTGTAAAATTAACTGCAGGTAATAACGCTGGTAAAAAAACGAGAGCTCTTAAATTCCCTGTAAAAAAGTTTATCAGAAAAATTAAATTTTTTTACCTTTCGTCATTGTAGATTTCTGGCCGAACTTACTCTCACTTACTCTTCCATTCAGAAATGCTAAGTCAAAAACAGAACTCTTATATACATACTGATTAATAACTAATTTTAATACCATTGGAACAATGCCACATAGGAAATCATGCATTATGTCGAATATTTTATTGCGTGAAATGTGAAAGAATTTTGAACTATTTAAAGAACACTCACCAGAAACGCCACTTTCTGTTGTGATGTTTTGAAATTCTCTTTCAGCAGCTGCATTTTTTAAACGTTGCACATGATTGGAAAATAATGCTTCTGTTCTTTTTTCTTGCATAGTAACATTTCTAGCATACAATTGTTCTCTAGAAATAAGTCACGCATAAATTCTTTGATATCCATATTTTTTACATCTTCGGGGTAACATAAACATGCGACATGAATATTTCCAATTTTGGTTTTGATATGTAATGGCAAATTGTCAATTATAAAATAAAACACTCCCAGCTTATGAGGCCTAATTTTCGAGCCAAGAGGATTAACTATTTCCAAATAAGACAATTCTTAAGGCATGTTTAAATCGCTGGAAAAAATGGTTTTGTTTAAAATGTTCCCCATTTATATACGATGAAAGAACTTCTTTTTCTGAATTCCTCTCAGTTAAAGGATTTCGGATTGCAGGATTTGACATAATTAAGGTCAAAACTTCAATGAGGGAACATATTGAAACGTTTCTTTGACTAACTTAGGTACTGTAGTTGATGAATTAGTATCCAAAATATTATCTACTCTATCTCCTAAAGAAACTTCAATGCCATCTATATAATTACAATAGTTCTTAAGAGAATTTATTTGTTCCTTTAATGTTCGCAAGCCAGAAAATGATGTACTTGGTGACTGAAAATTCTTCATTAATTCTTGACTATATGGATTTTGTAGTATGTTATTGTTTTGAAGAACCTTCTCCGTTTCTTTCTTTAAAAATTTATTATAACTTGTTAATGTTTGTTCAAATTCATCCAGAACATTTGTTACAGTACTTCCTGTCATTGCTGGTTTTAATTGTAGTCTACTTATCATTCGGATAATACTGACTAGCAAGTTGAATTTAGGGTCATTTACAATATCTATATTTCCATCTGCATCATTAACCCGTTGCCTGTTTGCGACCCAACGTTGGGTCGCGAAAAAAGATGGCCCAGACTGTTTGCGACCCAACGTTGGGTCGTGAAAGTTTTAGCAAAAAATAGAAATTTGTTATTTAAATTATAAAATAAATTCTTTTATATCATTATTCACATACTATATGTATCAATGATACCAGAAAAAGTAATAAATAAATAATTGTTTATTATTTTTAAGTAATATAACAATTTAAAAGCTTTTGATGGACATTTTGGGGCACTAAAATGAATATTTTTCCAAACAGTGCAGGGGTTAATTTCAATTAAAGGTTCAGCCAACTCCAAATTTTCATCATTGCAATTATATTCATCCTCATGATCCTGTCTGCATTTAAAACCCAATTGTTTACCTCCTTTACTAAGGGTGAATCCACACGGAGAGAAGTTTGAACCTAAAATCACGGTGTGATCAGAGTCTTAGACGATGAATGGAAACTCATCATAATTTTCGACAAGATGTAGCGCTATCTGACGGTAACTGCAGGGTTGCCAGAATGAAATAGCGAGTTGTACTGACATCTGGGTCCGATATGTACTGAATTGTACTGATATGTAGACTCTGTAGTAATAGGTAAGACTATTGCCGCCAAAGTCAAATATTATAAATGATAACCTTTATATTAATATTTAATTTAAATATTTTGTCACGTAATTCAATTTAACTGTTTAAAAATCAATAACAATAATATTAACCTTTTAACGCCCAAATGGACAAAATTTTAGCATGAAGTTTGAGGACTTATTTCGGTACTTAAAAATCAATAGAAAAATTCACGAATCATCATTTCTTATGCTTTCATATGCACTCTATCGAATGGCGTTAAAAAAAGTCAAAAATTTATAAACAAAAAAGTTATTAATGTTTTTTATAAAAAAAGTCCGATTTTTTTCCAATTTTTGTTTAATTTTCAATTTTTTCTACTATGAAATAGCGAAAAAATAATTCCAAATGTTACAAATAACGTGACATAGATATATAACCTAGAAGATAGGACTATAGAGAAAATTAAAAATTAAAATGGCGGCTCAAAACTGGAGTTTGAAGTTCAAATTCTTTTCAAAATTTCATTCGAAAGTACGAAATTGTTAAAAGTGTTTAGATCAGCTTGAATTTTGTTACTCGGGGGTTTTAGGGGTCGCTGATCACGAATCAGAAGTCCAATTTTCAAAATTCAAAATGGCGGATCCAATATGGCGGCTAATTTTTTTTAAAAACTAATTAAATTTGCTTGAAACTTGTTACTCGGGGGTTTTTGGGGTCGCTGATTATGAATATGAAATCCAATTTTTAAAATTCAAAATAGCGGATCTAATATGGCCGACAAATTTTTCAAAAATTCATTAGATTAGCTTGGAATTTGTTACTCTGGGGTTTTAGGGGTCGATGATCACGAATCAGAAGTCCAATTTTCAAAATTTAAAATGGCGGATCCAATATGGCGGACAATTTTTGTAAAAACTCATTAAATTTGCTTGAAACTTGTTACTCGGGGGTTTTTGGGGTCGCTTATTACGAATATAATATCCAATTTTTAAAATTTAAAATGGGGATCCAATATGGCCGACAAATTTTCAGTTGAAATTCGATAATCACGTTCTTTAGCCATTGAAATACTTAAAATATTTTTAATGTTTTCCAACTTTCACCACGTGGAGGTAAACGTGAACTGGAAAATCTTTTTTTTTATTTTTAAATTTTATATATATTATTTTACTGTTTTATTTTTTTTATGTATTTTTCTTCTTTTTATTTGTTATTATAATTTTTGAATTTAAAGGTAAAAAAATAGAAATGCATGTTTTATTTTAATTATTACTTATTTCAGGGTCAAATTGAAAAAAACAATTGTTTTTATCTCCAGCTTGAAGCTCTTGTAAAACCTTTCAAAAATCATTCTTCATAGTTTTAATTCGATTAAATTTACTTATCTATATATTAAATCGAAAAAAAAAAAAATTGAAAAAAAGACTTATCAGTTCACGTTTACCTCTACGCGGTGAAAGTTGGAAAACATTAAAAATATTTTTAATATTTTAATGGCTAAAGATTGTGATTATCAAATTTCAACTGAAAATTTGTCTGTCATATTGAAGCGGCCATGTTTAATTTTAAAAATTGGACATTATAATCGTAATCAGCGACCCCAAAAACCCTCGAGTAACAAGTTTCAAGCGAATCTAATGATTTTTTAGAAAAATTGGCAGCCATATTGGATCCGCCACTTCAAATTTTGAAAATTGGACTCCAGATTCGTGATCATCGACCCCTAAAATCCCCGAGTAACACATTTTAAGCTAATATAATGAGTTTTTGAAAATTTGTCGGCCAAATTAGATCCGCCATTTAAAATTTTAAAAATTGGATATTATATTCGTCATAAGCGACCCCAAAAACCCCCGAGTAACAAGTTTCAAGCAAATTTAATGAGTTTTTACAAAAATTGTTCGCCATATTGGATCCGCCATTTTGAATTTTGAAAATTGGACTTCTGATTCGTGATCAGCGATCCCTAAAACCCCCGAGAAACAAATTTCAAGCTAACCTAATAAATTTTTGAAAAATTTGTCAGCCATATTAGATCCGCCATTTTGAATTTTAAAAATTGGATTTCATATTCATAATTAGCGACCCCAAAAACCCCCGAGTAACAAGTTTCAAGCAAATTTAATTAGTTTTTTAAAAAAATTAGCCGCCATATTGGATCCGCCATTTTGAATTTTGAAAATTGGACTTCTGATTCGTGATCAGCGACCCCTAAAACCCCCAAGTAACAAATTTCAAGCTGATCTAAACACTTTTAACAATTTCGTACTTTCGAATCAAATTTTGAAAAAAATTTGAACTTCAAACTCCATTTTTGAGCCGCCATTTTAATTTTTAATTTTCTCTATAGTCCTATCTTCTAGGTTATATATCTATGTCACGTTATTTGTAACATTTGGAATTATTTTTTCGCTATATCATAGTAGAAAAAATTGAAAATTAAACAAAAATTGGAAAAAAATCGGACTTTTTTATAAAAAACATTAATAACTTTTTTGTTTATAAATTTTTGACTTTTTTTTAACGCCATTCGATAGAGTGCATATGAAAACATAAGAAATGATGATTCGTGAATTTTTCTATTGATTTTTAAGTACCGAAATAAGTCCTCAAACTTCATGCCAAAATTTTGTCCATTTGGGCGTTAAAGGGTTAATCAAACTATTATAGGTTATGTTCAAAATAGATATTCAAAAATGTTATAAACTTACTAATTTAGTTAAATAAGTATAAAGTTTTTGCATGTTTCGACATTTAGTAATTGAAAAAAAACATTTTTGTAAAGATTTTCCTTCCTTTGAAATATTGTATAATTTGAATATGCACAAACATACGCCCCTGAATATACTTTACCGAAAGCTATATATATTCTCGTGTCTATAAAGTAGTCACGTGGTTTTTACTGTGAGTGGGGATAAGTCAGCGTAGGCAGAGGGTTAAATAATTATATTTGAAAATAAAATATTTTGTAATTTGCATAACAATAATAAATTGAATATCACGTTCCGCGCGTAACATTTGCTAGTAATAATATAATATACAATTTATTTAAAGATAACAAAAAACAAAAGTATAAACAAAAGACAACTTCAGAGTGTGAGGGACAGAAAAAAAGGATGAATGAAAGAACATTTAAATTATTAACAGTTAATTACTATTTTTTATTTAGCTCCTGCTGTCAATGTGTTGGACCTCCTAATTGCCGAAAGAAATCAGAAAGGTAAAAATTTTTTAATTTCTGTAAAAAGATACTAATTGTTTGTAGGAAATTACTAATTTGATCCGTTTGGAAGTATTTTAATTAATTGTAATAATAATAATTACTATTTTATATTTAGCTCCTGCTGTCAATGTGTTGGACCTCCTAATTGCCGATAGAAATCAGAAAGGTAAAAATTTTTTAATTTCTGTAAAAAGATACTAATTGTTTGTAGGAAATTACTAATTTGATCCGTTTGGAAGTATTTTAATTAATTGTAATAATAATAATTACTATTTTATATTTAGCTCCTGCTGTCAATGTGTTGGACCTCCCAATTCCAGAAAGAAATCCGGAAGGTGAGAATTTCTAAATTTCTGTAAAAAGATAGGGGAGATTGGGGAATTGTGGGCCACCTCAATTATTTAATAATATTTATAAGTTTAAACATCCAATTAAAAAAAATTTTTTTTTGTTCATCCAAAGTAAATTTTTCATAAGCATTTAATTACTTTACAACGCTTTATAATTACCTATAAACCGCAAACAAAAATCACCTGAAGAATTGCATTCAAATATTTATTTTGGACCTTCATGTTTTTATTGTTTTTACAAAGATTTTCAAGAATAAATTATGAAAAATATTATTTTAATTATTGTGTGGGATTGGTACTTTGACTAAAAAAACCCTTCTTTCATTTGTTTGACATTCGAGTCCCTTTATTTAAAAAAAACTTCAAACGCATTTTTCTCGAAACACCATTTTTTAATTTTGTGAACACGATTGAGAACGCCCTTTTAAACCAATTGGGCTTTATGATACATCATTTTAAAGATAATTAAATAATCTTCAATATGACATTTAGTGTTTCTTGAAAAAAAATTTTTTTTCATATTTTTTTGGAATTTTAAAGTCAATTTTTATGCACGAAAAATCACTTTTAACTTAAAAGTGGGTAAAAAAATCAATTCTTGAAATTTTTTTTAAAAAATCGAAATGTCATATAGAAGGTATTATCCTAAAGTTTAAAAAAAAGGTTGGTTTCTTTGTTTTCGAAAAAAATTCAGAGCGCTAGAATGTTCACAGATAAAATGAGGTGCCATGGACGCGGTGTATATTTCCATACTAAAAATGTTTTGTTTTTTCTCCAAAAATTTTTTTAGACTCTCAAGACATGTATTAAAGTACCCTATAAATTACAAAATGTTTGAAGTTATTTTACCCGAGAAAAAAGATCCCAAAAATGACGCATTTTTCGATCGTCTAAAGGAGGTTCCCCCCTTAATTGCACAATGTAGGTACATATTATTAAAATCACTCATACCTATATTAATTTAACAAAAACAATTCGTTACATTGCGATTTATGCGATAAAGCTGTTTACTTAAAAATTTGTAATTAATTAATTGTGATTCCGATTAATTTCATTTTCTTACTTTTTCTTTTCAAATTTTAAACTAATAATTAAACATTTTTAATATTTCTAACCATGTAATAAATATATTTCATCGCTATTTTTGATTTTGTTCTCAATTTTGGCAGTAGCCCACAATTCCCCAACATTTTTAAAAAACATAAAATTGCACTCTTTGGTAAATCTGAAATTTCTTTAAGGTAATTTTTGTAATTTTTTTTTTAAAAAGTTCTTCTTTGAGAATTTTTTAATCCATTTATTTACAATTCAATTTTACCTCAACTTTCGATTATTCTGTCATTCTTCAATTAAATAAATTAGAAATTAAAAACTTTATATAATTAAAAAAACTCCATTAAACTTTTTGAGAAAAATTAATTACAAATTTCCTTAAACATCTTGTCAAGAATTTAATTACTTTTATAGATAATAAAATCATTCCCAGAAATTCAATTATTCTTAAAAAAATGTTAATAAAATTGTTCTGAATAATTCAATTATTTTTAAAATTGACAAAATTCTTCGCAAGAATTCAATTATTTTCAAAAATGATAAAATACTTTGTAAATATTCAATTATTTTCAATATTAATTTTTACTTAATTTTGATTATTCTGACATTTTTTAATTAAATATATATTAAAAATAAAAACTTCCAAAATCAAAGAAAAATTTAATTAAACTTTTTTAAAAATAAATTCTACAGTTAATTAAAAGTATAAAAACTTCAAATTTTCTAATAGATTTTAATTTGAAACATTTTCAAAATTCAATTATTTCTAAAAATTTACGCTATATTGCTTTCAATATTCAATAATAATCTAAAACTTTAACTGAAATTCATTTTTAAATCAATATTTACTAGAAAAATCCACGAGAATTCAATTATTTAAATACAAAAATAAATATTATATTAAATAATAATTGAATGTTTTTTAAAATTGAATTTTTTTAAAGACTTTTATCAACAAATTTTTAAATAATTAAATTCTCTTGACAAATTTTAATAAAATTTTTAAGAATAAGTTTATTTTTCGGAAATTTGATAAAAATTTTATAAAAAATAATTGAATTTCTCCAAAGAGAAAAAAGTTTTTGAAACTTTTTTTTATAAGAGTTTTTAAAAATACACTACCGTCCAAAAGTATCAGGGCGATTACATTCGACTCTATGAAAAAACATGCCATCACTTTTTCAATCATATCTCGAAAATAAAAGGAGGTACAAAAAAAACTTAAATACGGTTAGAAAGCTGATTAAATTCTGTGTAACATAAGCCGTATTTGAAGTTATTAGAGTTGATTATTTTTTTAAGTTGTAGAATGAGAAAGAAATAAAAAAAATTATCAAATTTTGTCATTTTTGTCTCTTGACTTCAACTATTTTAAAAATCTAGAAAAATTTAAACAAAATTTTTTTAAAAACATAGAAATCTTCGTTAGAATTTTAGCTTTAAAATAAGCCTTTGAAAATTAAAAAAGGTTAATCCGTCTTCGATATATCATTCAAATGTGAAGCCGTGTTTCGACTGATTGGTGCATTGAAATTCAACTGTGACGACTCGATTCTGGCTTCGCGCGGCAGCGAATGAGAGAAAACAGGGGCGAATGTTTGCTGGAGAATAATAAATAATGATGTTTTACAAGTAATATAAAGAAACTTAAAAGTTCATCGTTCCCCCGCATGAATTCGTTCCTATTTTCTCTCTCATTCGCTGCCGCGCGAAGCCACAATCGAGTCGTCACAGTTGAATTTCAATGCATTTCAATGCACCAATCGGTCGAAACACGGCTTCACATATTTAATGATTTATAGAAGACGGATTAATCTTTTTTCATTTTCAAAGGCTTATTTTAAAGCTAAAATTCTAACGAAGATGTCTGTGTTTTTAGAAAAATTTTATCTAAATTTTTCTAGATTTTTGAAAAAGTTGAAGTCAAGAGACAAAAATGAGAAAATTTGATAATTTTTTTTATTTCTTTCTCACTCTACAATTAAAAAAATAATTAACGTAATGACTTTAAAGACGGCTTATTTTACGCAAAATTTAATCAGCTTTTTAACCGCATTTAAGTTTTTTTTGTATTACCTTTTATTTCCGAGATATGATGGAAAAAGTGATTGCATGTTTTTTCATAGAGTCGAATGTAATCGTCCTGATTCCTTTGGGCGGTAGTGTAATTGAAATTTTGATAAGAATGTTGAATGTTGGTTGTAGTTCATGGCATAGCCACTGACATATATTTTAAGAAATTCTTTGGATTTCTTGTTTCCGACATTTTGAAGCAGAGATATCGTGTCAACCAGTTTTTCCGGACAATCACTTCAGCCGCCATTTTGTCGCCATGAAGGAGAGAATTAATAAAAAAATACTTTTTTCTTAATCTTCAATATGTGTGTTAATATGTGTGAAAAGAGCCGAGTTTTTCGACACATTTTACTATGAAAAAATAAATGTTGAAAAAACACGCAAACGTGGTGTACGGTTCCCTGAACTTTTCGCCCCAGTCTCCCCTATTATTATTCAATAATATTGTAATTATTGAAATTTTCTTAAATATTTATAATTTTAAATTTCTGAATTTTAAAATAAATGTTATTTATTTATTTCTTGGTAAAATTTTTATTACTATGTAACTTATTAAATAAATAATTAATTATTACTGCTTATTATTTTCAAAAAATTTAATAAAATTCTTCGCATTCTTTGGAAGCATTTAATTGCTTCTATGCTCCACAGTGAAAGGGACCTAACGTGACAAACGCTGATTTTTCAGGAAAAGCATTTAAAGTCGAGCGTTCTGATTGGCGGAGATGCTTTAGCGAAAATCAGCCCCACTACTCACTACACATTGATAGCTGTCCGTGTTACACGAAGCGCACGAATTGTACGTACATGACCAGTGTAGTAGTATTGAAAAGTAGAGTGGCTGATTTTTTGAACAAGCACGTGTAAATATACAACAAGCTCATTTTTAAACATTAATAACAAAAAACCTGTAAGTAGAAATTATTTTTGCTTTTTGTATATGAAAGAGCAACTGAGGCATTTCACGTCAGAAATATCACGATTTGCAAAGGGTCTGCTGCTTTTCGCAAAACTTCGTGGGATTATAGTTCTATATAAGAGACTTCTTTCTTCCAAATATTTTCAAAAAAAAAAAAATTGATAATTGTTGAAGATACGCCATTTTGAATTTTAATATTAATTTTATAAAATTTTGAATATCTCGGAATATTGTTTATGGATTTTTATGAAATTTACACATTTTTCAGGTAGAAGTATGTACTTTAAAATACAAATGAAGTTATTAAAAAAAAATTAATTTTTAAATAAAAAATTAAAAAAAAAATTTTAAACAATTTTTTGTATATTTACTCCTCTCTGAGTAAAATGTTATTAACATATTTGGAATCCTTATGAATTTACTTTTAATTTCATAAAAAAAAATTGATGGAGACTCAACTGAGTCCGGAGACATTGAAAATTTTGTAAAAAAAAGCGTCGCCGCGCTATCGCACCATACTGCACAAGTCGCGTAGTAGGTTACCATAGCCGTGCATTTCCGTTGCAACTAGGCCTATTATTTACAAAAACTTCAATATCTCTGGACCCAGTTGAGTCTCCATTAATTTTTTAAATGAAATTAAAGGTGAATTCATAAGGAATCCAAATATGTTAATAACATTTTTCTTAGAGAGGAGTAAATAAACAAAAAATTGTTTAAAAAATTAAAAAAAAAATTTTTAATTTAAAAATTAATTTTTTTTAATAAATTTATTTGTATTTTAAAGTACATACTTTTACCTGAAAAATGTGTAAATTTCATAAAAATCTGTAAACAATATTCCGAGATATTCAAAATTTTATAAAATTAATATTAAAATTCAAAATGGCGTATCTTCAACAATTTAAATTTTTTTTTTAAATTTGGAGGAAAGAAGTCTCTTACATAAAACTATAATCCCACGAAGTTTTGTGAAAATCGGCAGACCCTTTGCATATCGTGATATTTCTGACGTGAAATGCCTTAACTCAAAAATTATAGAATGATATAAATAACTCAAAATTAATTTTTTGTCACATAAGGTCCCTTTCACCGTGGAGCGTTACAAATAGTAAAATTCTTTGCAGGAATTCAATTATTATCAATATAATTTCAATAAAATTGAATCATTAAATTTTTAATTATAATTATAAACAGACAAGATTATTTTAAAAAATTGAAAAAATTCTTTATTTAATTCAATAATTTCCAAATTTTTATTTAAAATTATTAAAAAAAACATTTTTGAAGCCATTTGTAGATTTATTCATGTTTGAAATCAAATTAATTTAAATTTGAGACCTGGAAAACCAGGAAAAGTCAGGGAATTTCATTCGAGAAAAAATTGTTGCAACCCTGTACTAATTTTTACTAAAAATGACTAAAAAATAATTGTTATAAATAATAATAGTATAAACAATTTTTTCGACAGAAAATGCACCAGTATGCTGCGTTTGCCAACGTCTTCGACCAACACGATGTTTTGTTCCATGTGAACATCTATCTACATGCGAAGAATGTTCAGCGCAGTACGTTTTAGCAAATCCACAACAAACCTGCCCGATATGCAGAAAGCAGTACACGAGTATTCAAGTAGTTAGAGAGCATATTGAATGTTGCATTTGTTATGAAAGTATTCCGGTCAGCTGTTTCATTCCATGCGGTGATATGTGCATTTGTGATTTTTGTCTTGCCGAATTTTTAGCATACGATGCACAAAGCTGCCCCGTATGTGGAGAAGTATACCAATACAACTAAAGAGTATTTTTATAATTTTAACTTATTCTATTATAATTTATCGATTTTTAATAAGGTATAAGGTCCCAATCATTTGTTAAACGTTGTATTTATTTACATTGAATAATGTAAGAGACCTATATGAAGGGACTATAAAGTTTGAAGCACGATTTCCAGTATTACAAAAATTTATCTATATGTGTCACGATCTGAGGAAAGGTACCTAAGAAGCAAAAAATTTGAGGTTATGTTTTTAATTTTTTGAGTAAAAATAGAGAAAAAAATTCAATTATTAATTAAAAATTGTTGGTCTTAAAGTCTTTATTATATACAAAATATTTAATAAAAATTGGTTTCAAATTCAAATAATTAAAAATAAACTTTTAATCAAGATAAATCTAACACGAACCCAACCTATAAATTATTTGCTTTTTAGGTACCTTTCTTGGGAGCGCGTCAAAAATGTGCTATTAAAGTTTTACTTTTAATAATATTTAATAGATACAATTTACAGTATTACGACTAAATTCAACAAGATGTGTTATTAAAATTTCGAAAATTTCTATTACTAAAATTGTTTGGAAAAAATAAACAATTACTTATAGCACTCGGACATTAGTGATATGCCACTGTCATTTTAGGGTTATCCTAAGCATTTCCGTAGTTTAAAGAAAATACCTAAGAATTACGAATATTATTTTGAATTATTTTTAAATTTCGTTTAACATATCTAAGCATCGATGTATTTATAAAACGTTCCTAGGACATGTTCTGCATAGTACGTTATAGCTAATAAAAAAAATCTGCCTGATATGTAGACAGCAGTAAGGTAAATGTCCCAGTATCTGGCCACCTTAAGAATGATCCTGCCCAAAACCTGGTCATTCATTTATAAGCCGCATTTATATTGTGACCAGGTTTTGGGTGGGACCATTCTTAAGGTGGCCAGCTATACTGGGACATTTATCTTATACGACTATTCAAGTGGTTAGAGAGCATATTGAATGTTGCATTTGTTATAAAAATATTCCGGTTAGCTGTTTTTTCTATGTGTTTAAGATATCTAAGCATCGATGTATTTACAAAACGTCCCTAGGACATCATTCTATCGGGTTATAATAAGTATTACAATACATTAGTATTGAGTATCAATCGATTTTCTTCAAAATTTTAAATTTTATTTGAAGAAAACAATTAAACTTAAAAACATGAAGAAAAATCGACTGAGACACATTTTCTAGAGTTCGAATAAACATAAATTTTTTATATCTACTGATATTTGTTCGACATTATTAGAAATTAAAAATTATTAATGGTGATTGGTGTTTTCTAAAAAAGAATTTAAACTTGTAATTTTGAATAATTAGAAAGCCAAATTTTTTTGTCTGATGAACATGAATTTGTGCTTAAAAGTTAACTATACCGTCAAAATAAAAAAAACACTATTAAATATTCCAAAAATGCACAGAAAAAAAATTTAGCAGATTTTGACGAAACTGAGTTTTGAAAAATGTAAGAAATATTTCAGGATAAAGTACAAAACTTTCGTATTTTATACTGAATATTTTTGACGTTTATCCTGAAATATTCCTTACATTTTACAAAACTCAGTTTCGTAAAATCTGCTTATTTCATCTTTTCCGTGTGATACTTTTTATGATTTGGGAGCGTTCACAAACGACGTCAAGCAATTTTTGGAGATTTTCGACCCCCCCTCCCCCTGTCACGCAATTTTTGCAATTTCATATGAGAAAAATACATTGTGTCACGTTTTAGAAAAAACACCACTTTCCTTTCGTTTGTGATATCATGAATATTAAGCAAATAATTGAGGGGCTGGATGCTATAAAATAGGTTTGTATTGTGATATTTATTTTAAATTATCTGTTTGCAGAATATGTATTGTTATAATATTATATTAGGGTGGTTCTCTCAAACTAACAAATTACTTATGCCCAGTATAAAATGGTATTTTTGTTCAAAAATAATAAAATAAATTCAAGTAAACATTCTTCTATGTTACACTAGAATATATAATATTTCAGTAATTTACACTTTTTTTTATTGTTCATACTCCTGCCCTATTGGCCTTACGCACTTCGACAAGAGTCCCCGAGAAATACTTTTTGGATTAAGCATAACCATTCTACTTATGAAATTTTCTATATATTAACCTAATTTGCGTCTACAGCCGACTTTTATTAGGAGTACTCGCATTCCGCCTGGACCACCCGTCAATGGGTTTTCTCGCCAGAGAAGAGGGAAACTGTAGAAAACCTCTCCTGAGTACAACCGGTTTATCGACAGTCGAGCTCTAATTGTGTGTACCGGACAATAATTGACGGTGCACATCATTATACCTCGACGTCAAACCTCCCGCTCAGATTTTCTCACGTGCCGGAAAAATACCAAGCCAAATGGGCGCGAACCAAGGGTACTTATACCCTTGGTCCTTAAGCGACCGCCAAGCGAGGCATCTATCCGACTGAGCTAATCTGTAGGTGTGATTTACACTTTTTTATAGTGATATGATTGAAAAATATTAAATCTTACAGTATAAATGGCTAAATTTTAAAGAATTTAAATCCATTAATTTTTAACAAAATAACGTAAGCGAGTAAGTTGTCATTTTTCAGAGATCCACCCATAAACATATATTATTACTAGCTTCGATACCCGTCTTCGACGTGTTCTTTAGTACCTTTATAGTTTTCAATATTGAGTATTGATTAAAATTTAACAAAAGACATTAAAATTTTCTGGATGCTTTTTAATTTTAATTTTAAATAATGCCCTAAGTGCGAATACCATCATGAGGATCCAAGTCGGGGAAATCAGTAATATCGATTTTGTCACGGATTTTCCAAAATTCCCTGAAATTCAACTAAATTATCTTTTCCTTGCCGTGGAAGCATTTTGTCTCTCTTGATAATGATATATTTTACTATCAGAAGCTATTTACAAAAATTGCAAGAGAAAAAAGTAGTAATTTTGAATTTTTTGTCACGGATTTTCCAAAACTTCCGGAATTCAGTTTCATCCAATATTTTCAATTACAACTTGCCATCAATAGATAAAAAAGTTTAGTCTAATAATCTGCTAAAAATGTGCCATTATTGGTTCATGCTACGCCCCGTTACCAGCAATAAGATTATCAGGACGATTGCACGCGACTCTATGAAAAAACATGCCATTACTTTTTCAATCATATCTCGGAAATAAAAGGATATACAAAAAAAACTTAAATACGGTTAGAAAGCTGATTAAATTCTGCGTGAAATAAGCCGTCTTTGAAGTCATTTCGTTAATTATTTTTTAAGTTGTAGAGTGAGAAAGAAATAAAAAAAATTATTAAATTATCTCATTTTTGACTCTTGACTTCAACTATTTTAAAAATCTAGAAAAATTTAGATAATTAACGCAGCAACGAATGAGAGAGAAAGCATGGACGAATTCATGCGAGGAACGATTAACTTCGAGTTTCTTTATATAACTTGTGAAACATCATTATTTATTATTTCCCAGCATAAATTCGTCCCTGTTTCCTCTCCCATTCGCAGCTACGCGAAGCTAGAATCGAGTCGTCACAGTTGAATTTCAATGCATTTCAATGCACCAATCGGTCGAAACACGGCTTCACATTATTAATGATATATCGAAGACGGACTAACCTTTCTTAATTTTTTAAGGCTTATTTTAAAGCTGTAATTCTAACGAAGATTTATGTGTTTTTAAAAAAATGTTATCTAAATTTTTCTAGATTTTTGAAAAAGTTTAAGTCAAGAGACAAAAATGAGAAAATTTTCTTATTTCTTTCACACTCTACAACTCAAAAAATAGTTAACGAAATGACTTCAAAGATGACTTATTTTACGCAAAATTTAATCAGCTTTCTAACCGTATTTAAGTTTTCTTTGTATCTCCTTTTATTTCCGAGATATGATTGAAAAAGTGATGGCACGTTTTTTCATAGAGTCGCGTGTGTCCTGATACTCGTGGACGGTAGTGTATAAAGGTCAAAAGGTAAAATTATAAAAGGACTTAAGACTCCGCATCCACCGCTGCCTGCAATATGAGTGGCTGACACCTTATTGACAAACTTTTCTTTGCACAAAAAGCAGCTTGGGCTAATTTTACAGTTGGAGAAACTGAGACCGGCTTCACTGCACTTAAAGCACGCAGCCGATCTGTCCTCCTTCTGGCATTTCGCTCCAATATGACCGTATCCCGAGCATCGATGACACCGGACGACCACTACTCTCTTTTGAATTGGGCAACACATATAACCAATTTTTACGTGTCCCCATTTCTCCAGCCTCTTCGCCTTTTCCGGGTTGGTGACAACAACCGCGAGCTTCATCCCTCGGCGGTTGGGTCCTAAGACCGTCACTCTCCTGCTTCTTGGCTTTCCCATCGCTTCAGACAACACTTGTTGCACCTCGGCTTCTTGGGTAAGGCAATCCAAATCACGGATCTTGAGTGTAACTCTTCAATCCAACGACTGCACCATACCCATGCTTCCAACCGCCTTGGTGACCTCGGCAGTGAAAGCGTCCTTCTCGGAATCTCCTCTGATCTTAATCAGAAGGTCTCCCTTCTTTGTTGCTTTTGCAGCTACTATTCTCGTATGGCAGTCGTCCGGGTTGACCACTTTGCAAAATTTACCCAGAACGTCAACATAGGTTAATCCTTGACTGACTCGGATTAAAACTGCGAATTTGATACACTCAGAAGACTCGATGCGCTTCCTTTTCTCTTTCTTTCTCCTTCCACGGTGTTCTGTGTATCCAACCTTTCCACGACCATCCGTGGCACTGCAAGAAATTGTGCGCCCCCACAATCCGCGCGCACTTGAGCATCAGTCCTGGGACCGATGGTGGGATTTCCTGTTTCCGGCCTGCTCACATGGGTTACCTTCTTTGAATTTCGTAAATCCATTCTTTCTTGCTGTTTTGGTTGCCTTTTAGTGAAAAGTCCCACCACCATGGCAAGGTCTACCGAACATATCTATGATGCCAGTCGTGTCTGTCAGCGGGCCCACTTCTTACAGCACATTAAAGACATCAATGATGATTGGCAGTGGACCCGCTTTTCCCAGCACATCAAAGACATCAATGATGTTCGGTAGTGGACAACCAGCGGCGGAGAATTGAATTCTTTTTGGAAGTTTTATTAAAATAGTAGACATACAAATTATTGAATTAAGAAAAATTTGTGAAAATAATTGAATTCTTGTCGTAAATATAATTGAATTCTTGTTATTTATAGATTATTATAGAAATAATGGAACTTTTACAAGAATTTTGTTAAAATTCCTGAAATTAATTTAATTTTGTCAAAGAATTTTCCTATTCATTTATAAAGATAATAAAAATGTTGTTTTTTTAGATTTTTTTAAAATAATTGAAGTTTTGCAAAGAATTTTATTACTTTTGAAAATAATTAAACTGTTTTTTTAGAATTTTATGGAAATTTATAAAAGGGTCAAATCATACCTAACAAATCAAAGTTGTCCCTCAGTTCTCCGATTTTTGTGAAACTTTAAGAAATTGTAGGGGAATACATGCAAATAAAAATTCCAAAAAAGATTTTCGAAAATAAAAAAAATTTGTGGTTGTTCAGGGTTTTCAAATTTTTTTTTTGAAATTTTGAAAACGCAATATCTCAGAGACTAATGGATGGATTTTAATGATTTTTTCAGGGATTACTTATTATTTAGAAACAATTAAAATAAAAAAAATTGCAAAAAATTTTTTTTTTGTTTTAAATAAAAAATTTAAAAAATATTGTTTAAACAAATTTTTTGTTTATAAGCGTATCTTTAATTTTTTCTAATAGCGATATTTTGATTCCTTAGGATTTCACGAGTATTTTGACATAAAGAAATCGATGGAGACTCTTCAACTTTCGGAAATATTGTATTTTTTGTCTTTGCGCGCAGGGCCAAAAAGCGCACTGAAGCAAAGGCTCTGTGTACAAGGTAACGGTCAAAATTACCTAATACTCGCGTAAATTTCAAACAAATTGAATTCTTTCTTTTTTAAATCAATTAATAACATTTTATTAATAAATAAATAATAAATGAATAATATTTCAATAATAAATAATAAATAATTAAATAAAAAATAAAACTCGTAAATTTCAATCGAATTGAATTCTTTCTTTTTTCAATCAATTAGTAATATTTTATGAATAAATAAATAATAAGTTATTAATAAATAAACAAATAATTTGTCTGCGTAAAATAAAATAAACAAATTAATGTAAATTAAAAAACAGTTCCTAGCAGATTATTTGACTACTTTTTAACTACTCTGATTTGTTCAACAAGTCCTACATTAAATTAAAAAACCTGTTTTAATCATCAAAAAGTAGTTAAAATAAATCAGATAAATAGAAAAATAAAAAAGTAATATATGATGAAAAAGTAACATTTTTTTCGTTTACATAAAGCAAAGACCTAGTTCGCGAATCGAGTAATTCTTTATATGAAGAGTGCGCATGCGTAGACTCAACTCGGATAACTTCGTTCAGTCTCGTGACGCGATTGCGCGTCCGGAAGAGTAGATTTGTCAAAGATGGGTTTCTAAGAGTCTCATTTTTAAATCAGCATTCGTTCGAGCTTCCTCTATGCTTGTAACAAGTGATAATTGTAGAACTAGGTGTTTTTAATAGTCTTTTTCGTAGTTAAAAAGAAATTATAAATTTAAACCTAAGGAAAAGATTAAAAAGAAACGCAAAGAAACTTATTTACATTTACTTAAATCTAAAAAAACAGAAAACTCAAATCAAACAAACAAACCTTAAACCACAAAAATGACACTGAAAAACATGCAATAAAACCTGAAACTATGAAAAAGACTAGTAAAAAGACCTAGTTCTACAATTATTACTTGCTACAAACATTAAGGGTGCTCGAACAAATGCTGATTTGGAAATGAGACTCTTAGAACCCCCTCTTTCACAAATTCACTCTTCCAGACGCGCAGTCGCGTTACGAGACTGAACGAAGTTATCCGAGTCGAGTCTACTCATGCGCGCTCTTCATATAAAGAATTACTCGATTCGCGAACTAGGTCTTCGCTTTATGTAAACGAATAAAATGTTACTTTTCCATTATATATTATTTTTTTATTTTTCTATTTATCTTATTTATTTTAACTAATTTTTGATGATTGAAACAGGTTTTTTAATTTAATGTAGGACTTGTTGAACAAATCAGAGTAGTTAAAAAGTAGTCAAATAACCTACTAGGAACTGTTTTTTAATTTCCATTAATTTGTTTATTTTATTTTACGCAGACAAATTATTTGTTTATTTATTAATAACTTATTATTTATTTATTCATAAAATATTACTAATTGATTGAAAAAAGAAAGAATTCAATTCGATTGAAATTTACGAGTTTTATTTTTTATTTAATTATTTATTATTTATTATTGAAATATTATTCATTTATTATTTATTTATTAATAAAATGTTACTAATTGATTAAAAAAAGAAAGAATTCAATTTGTTTGAAATTTACGCGAGTATTAGGTAATTTTGACCGTTACCTTGTACACAGAGCCTTTGCTTCAGTGCGCTTTTTGGCCCTGCGCACAAAGACAAAAAATACAATATTTCCGAAAGTTTAAGAGTCTCCATCGATTTATTTATGTCAAAATACTCGTGATATCCTAAGGAATCAAAATATCGCTATAAGAAAAAATTAAAGATACGCTTATAAACAAAAAATTTGTTTAAACAATATTTTTTAAATTTTTTATTTAAAACAAAAAAAATTTTTTTTGGAATTTTTTTCATTTTAATTGTTTGTAAATAAAAAGTTATCCCTGAAAAAATCATTAAAATCCATCCATATGTCTCTGAGATATTGCGTTTTCAAAATTAAAAAAAAAAATTTGGAAACCCTGAACAACCACAAATTTTCAAAATTTTCGAAAATCTTTTTTGGAAGTTTTATTCGCATGTATTCCCCTACAATTTCTCAAAGTTTCACAAAAATCGGAGAACTGAGGGATAACTTTGATTTGTTAGGTATGATTTGACCCTATTTTCATTACTCTTATTCTCTTCGGAATTACTTTCTTTATTAATGTATCTTTTTAAAAATATAAACACTGAAAAAAATTAAATATTTTTTTGAATATAACATAATAATAAAAACCTTAATTTTAATTTTATAAAAATGTAACATTTTTTTAAAAAAAAATTTTAATTTTTTTTTAAATTAAATTTTGTTATTACTTACTTTTTATTTATTAAATAATTTTTGAAGAATATTGAATTTTTTTTTAGATGGTTGTTCGCAAACTGGCAGTTGACAAATTGCGATTCTATTTTTTTATTTAATATTATCTACACTTCATATTGTTCAATTTAACTATTTCATTTTTTTTATTAAAAAATTGTATAAATTTATATAATTAAATTTATTTTATTTAAAACTATTTATAAATTGTGAACAACTATCTAGAATAGAAAAATTTAATATATTCCAAATATTATTTTTAAAAAGTTACATTTTTTATAAAATTAAAATTTTAATTATTTTTGTTTTTTTATTATTATATTATTTTTAAATAAATATTTTAATTCTTAAATGTTTATATTTTAAATAGATTATTTTAATAAAAAAATAAACCTGAATCTAAATAATCTATCTGAAGATAATAAAGCGCTTCAATCAGAAGAATATTTACGGAATTTAGGAATCTTTTGAAAATTTTAATTATTTATTTATTTTATTTCTCTAAATTAGATTATTAAAAAGTTGAATAATTATTTTAAAATTAAATAATTAATTATTTCTTAAAATTAAATTATACAGAAGTTTATCAAAATCTAAAAATGTTTTTAAATAGTAGCAAATTGTAAAAAAAAATTTTTTAATTAAACAGAAAAATTTTTTTAATGAAAAAAGTTTGAAAAATTAATCTAAAAAAAGAAAAATAATTAACAATTAAAGTTTAAAAAAAATATTAAAATAAATAAGATTGAGAAGAAAATTTAAAACATTTAAACATACATAATTTAAACATTTTACATGAATAATAGTTTTGTTTTATTTTTTTTGTAAATACAATTTTCTTTATATTTAAGAATTATCTTTTTTTTTCTTTTTTCACTATAATTTTTCTCCCATGTTAAAATAAATTCTAAAAGTTCTTCATCAGAATCTGTTAATTCTGTAAATACAAGAAAATGAGGTTAATAGAAAATAATAATAATTAATAATAATAATAAATAATAATAAAAATAATTACAACTATGAATAAAAACAGTTAATTTAGAAATAGTATGAATTACAAATTTTTGTATATCTTTGCAAATTTTTTGTCAAGAGATTTTAGATAGAAATAAACAATATAATGCGTTTAATTGTGAAATAAAAACCTTTCCTTTAAATATTTACAAGTATTATAATATATTACAATATATATCTAACGCTACAATGAACTAACCTGCACACTTATCTTCTTTATTATTTTGATTAGTTTCATTTTTTGGTTCACTTTTAATTTTTTTATTTTGTGATTCTTTTGAATCTTCTGGTTTTCTTTCTGTAAATATATCACAATTTTTATTTTTATCATTAATATTTTAATTTTATTTTTTGTTTTCTATTTTTATTATTATTATTATTATTATTATTATTATTATTATTATTATACATACTTTTATCATTATTACTATTATCATTATGCTCCATTTTATTCTGAATAATATTTTTATTATTTAATGTCAAACTTGATTGGTTTTAAAAATATCGAATTTTGTTGTTGTATTGTTTGTATGCTAACTTCAAGTTTAACTTTTTTAAATAAAAAGAAAACAAACACTAAATGTGTCAGATTAAAAAATAATGAACAATAATATTGACAATATTTTAAAAAAAATATATATTCCGTTTTGAATTATATAAATATAAAGAAATAATATCTGAAAAGAATTATACAAAGAATAATAAAATACTTAATAAAATATAAAAATTCTTTGGTGGAAAAAAAGAAGGAATCAATTGCAAGAAAATTTATACATAAATGTTAGAAATATAAAATTATTTAACCCCTTCAGTGTGTAGCTAAAATATAACAAAATGGTCCCAAAATGTGTAAGACCTTCTTGTAAATAAATTTTCATGACAATAGGTACTAAGGGGTTTTTGGGGTCGCTGATTACGATTCCGGTGTTAGTTTTCAAAAATTCAAAATGGCGGATCCAAAATGGCGGACACGATTTTGAAAAATTCATTGGATTCGCTTAAAAATCGTTACTCGGGGATTTTCGTGGTCGCTGATTACGAATCTGACATTAGTTTTTTAATATTCAAAATGGCGGATCCAAAATGGCGGACACGATTTTGAAAAATTCATTGAATACGCTTAAAATTCGTTATTCGGGGGTTTTCGGGGTCGCTGATTACGAATCTGTTATTAGCTTTTCAAAGTTTAAATGGTAAGAATTATTAAAAGAATTTATCCACTTTTAAAATTTTTCAAAATTTTTGGCGACCATTTTGGATGAAAAATTATTTGTTTTTAAAATCTTACTTCAGATTCATGATCAGCGACCCCAAAAACCCCCGAGTAAAAATTTTTAAAAGAATTTATCCACTTTTGAAATTTTTCAAAATTTTTGGCGGCCATTTTGGATGAAAAATGATTTATTTTGAAAATCTGACTTCAGAATCGTGATCAGCGACCCCAAAAACCCCCGAGTAAGAATTTCTAAAAGAATTTATCCACTTTTGAAATTTTTCAAAATTTTTGGCGGCCATTTTGGATGAAAAATGATTTATTTTGAAAATCTGACTTCAGAATCGTGATCAGCGACCCCAAAAACCCCCGAGTAAAAATTTTTGCGAATATACGTTAAGATGTTTTCTTGTTCGGGCCATGACGTGTATACACGTCATCCACTGTTTGGGCCAGTTTTTTTCATGACGTGTATACACGTCATCCACAGTCAAGGGGTTAATAATAACATTTAAAAAAAATAATATTTTAAAACATTACAGAATTAAGATTCACTGTTAAATTTTATTTATTAAATTCAATAAAATTAAAAATAGTGGTAGTTTAAATGTATAATATTTTCGTCTACTATTTTTGTTTAACAAAATTCCCGGTTTTTCCCGGTTTTATTTTCTTATTAAATTTAAATTTATTTTATTTCGAACATAAATAAATCTACAAATGGCTTCCAAATTTTTTATAAGAGTTTTTATGAATAATTAAATTATTTTGACTAGTTTTTTTAGATTTGTTTTATTATTAATTAATCCTTACAAAGAATGTTATTATTTGTGAAAATTATTAAATATTTTTCGTAGAACTTTATTAAAATTTTTGAAATTAATTCTATTGTGGAGTACAATTTAATTATTTATAAAAATAATTCAAATTTTAAGGATAATTAAAAAAAAATTTAAACATAATTGAATTTCTGTGAAGAATTTTATTACTTTTGAAAATAATTGAATTCTTCTGAAGAATTTTTAAAAGAATATCCAAGAGAATTTAGTTAATGTAAAGAATTTTCCTATTTATGGAAATAATTACATTCTTGAGAAGAATTTTTTACAGTTTCTAGAAATAATTGAATTCTTTCGACGAATTTTAATCAAATTTTTAAGAATAATTACTTTTTTCGAGGAATTCGATTAAAATTGGATTAAAAATAATTGAAATTCTGCAATCAGTTTTACTATTTATGAAAATAATTGAATATGTTTTATATAGCGAAGAAATTTCATAAAATAAAATTATAACTAACTTTCCTTGATTATTTTCGAAAGATTTGAATTAAAATTTTTTAAAAAACCTTTAGTAAATTATTTTTAATAGAATGTAAAGAAATTTCAATTAAGTATATAAAAAATTTTAAATTATTTGTTTATAAAAATTTAATTATCTGGAAACAACAGAATTAAAAAAATTTAAAAATCTTATTTTAAAAAAATTTTAAACAAGCTTTGTGAAAATTCAATTTTATTAAAAAATTTATCTTTATATAAAAAGATTTTTAATTTATTTTTAATTTAATTTAATTTATTTTCAATTTAATGTATCTTTTTTTAAATTAACTAATAAAAATTTTAATTATTAATCTTCGCACTAAGAAGAATGAATACATTAGAATGTGACTCTTTATAAAATTTAATTATTTTTAGTTTTTTTAGATTATTTTCGAAAAATTTGAATAAAAATTTTTAAAAAAACTTAAGTAAATTATTTTTAATAGAATGTAAAGAAATTTCAATTGAGTATATAAACAATTTTAAATTATTTGTTTATAAAAATTTAATTATCTGGAAACAACAGAATTAAAAATTTGTAAAAATCTTTTTTTTAACAAATTTTAAACAAACTTTGTGAAAATTCAATTTTATTAAAAAATTTATCTTTAAATAAAAAGATTTTTAATTTATTTTCAATTTAATGTATCTTTTTTTAAATTAACTAATAAAAATTTTAATTATTAATCTTCGCCCTAAGAAGAATGAATACATTAGAATGTGACTCTTTATAAAATTTAATTATTTTTAGTTGCATTTCAGGAAATTTCTATTAATTCGATAAACTTTTTAAAATTTATTTATTTACATAGAATATTTGAATCAATAACTGATTTTTAATATCCAATTAATTATTTTTAAATATTTCAAATTTAGAGAATAAAAATTTATCTATAAAAATTGAAATAAAAAGCTATTTTTAAAACACAAATTAAAATAATAAAATTTTTTCTAATTTTGTGTAATAATTCCTGGCTTTAAATAAAATTTCTGGCTTATTCCCGGTGAGTATACACCCCTGAAAATATGAATACTATTTTTTTTGTCACCGAGGCTACTATTTCTTACTTTTTTGTTATTGAAGCAAGTTTTTCTTACTTTTTTTAAACTTATAATGGAGTGCGAAGCCTGAATAAACAATTTTTAAAAAATTGTTTATGTTAATTTAATGACCAAAATTAAAGAAAATGATTTAAAAACTAATTACGGTAATTTTAAGACTCGAGTAAATATTTTTATTTACATACGTTAACTTTTAAAAAATTTGGTCGCCATAATGGATCCAAAATTTAGAATTTAAAAAAAACTCGTTTTAAAAAAACGAAAAGCTAGCAAATACTTGATCAAGCTTTTAGCCTTTTACACAAATCTAATGAATTTATAGAAATTTCCCTAAATTTGAACAAAATTCTTTGACATTACCTTAGTTTTCTCTAATTAAAAAAAGTTCTTGAACTTCTGTGACCTGTAAATGAAACCAGCGATTTAAGGGGTAATATCACTCAGAGCACATAAAAAATATACTGAATATCAATTAATTAAATTAATTGATAATTAATATGGGAGACGTTTTGAAAAAGAAATTTTTTATTTTTATTAAATTAAGTTTGATATGTGTTTAAAGTTAAATAAAATTAAGCTTTATGATAATAAAATGTATTTTTCTTAAAATAATTTATTAAAAAAATACTATATTTTTAGTTAGCTCTGGGTTATGTTATTCCTTAATGTTGCGCAAAAAATCTAATAACTTTAAAAGTTTATAATTTATTATTTTCAGATAATTTTTGAAAATTATAGAAGACTTTTATTATACAATTGAATTATCACATTTCTAAAATCGAAAGAAACAAAAAACTCATATTATTATGCTAAATTTGTATTATAATTTTATTTAAATTTATAAAATCAAAATTTATTTTATTTATAAACGGTTTTTATATTTATATTTTATATTTATATTATAAAATGGGTTTGTGTAAAAGAAAAAGTTTTGATCACCGTAAAAAAATGAGAAAAGATATTATGAGAAAAATGAGAGAGAATTGTTAAGAAAATCTTTCTTTGAATGTTTTGACCAGAGATAAGACTCATTCTAAATTATTAAAATTATTAAAGAATAAAAAACATAAGAAATTATTAAGAAATGATGTCACTTATCGAAAAAATGAAACAATTAAAAATATGCAACGTAATAAAATATTGCGATCTAATGTCGTGTATCGTAATACAGAAGCAATTAAAAATAGAGAGCGTAATAATATTTTGCGTATTAACGAGGCGTACATTCAGAAAGAGTCAATTGGAAATATTAGGCGTAATAAAATTTTACGTTTAGAAGAGGCGTACAGTCGGAAAGAATCGATTGAAAATATTAAACGTAATAAAATTTTACGTCTAAAAGAGGCGTATCGTGGGAAAGAATCGGTTGAAAATATTAAGCGTAATAAAATTTTACGTTTAAAAGAGGCGTATCGTGGGAAAGAATCGGTTGAAAATATTAAGCGTATTAAAATTTTACGTTTAAAAGAGGCGTATTGTGGGAAAGAATCGGTTGGAAATTTTAAGCGTAATAAAATTTTACGTAATAATATAAGTTTTTCAACAACAGAAAAATTATTAAACATTGAACGAAATAAAGTATTAAGATCCAATGAAATATATAAAAATACAGAATTGATTAAAAATAATGATCGAATTAAAAGTTTACGGAATAATGAATTGTATTTAAAACGAGAAAATGCTTTAAATATAAAACGTAATAAAACTATGAGAGAAACCACATTTTATAAAAATAGAGAACTAAATAACAATAATAAAAGAAATAAAATTTTAAGGAGTAACCAAAATTATAAGACTAACGAATGTACAAAAAATACTATACGAATTAAAAAATTGAGATCTGACAATAATTATTCAGAAAGAGAAAAAATAAAAAATCAAAAAAGAATAAAAAATTTAAGGAAAGATAGTTTTTTTTCTAATTCAGAAAAAATAAAGAATTCCAATTATAAAAAATTGAACGATATATATATTAATAAATCAGTGAAAGAAAGGGAAAAGAAAAGGAAAAAAGATCAACGGTTAGATGAACTTCTTTATTTTCGAGAACGTTATATGACGAATATTAGAAACAATTTAAATTTAAATAGTGAAAATTATAATGAAAATAAATTGATCTATGACTTTATAATGGAAAGAAAGAATGGTCCAAATGATTCATGTGTTTGTTGTGATAATTTATTTTTCTCAAGATCATTAGTTTCATGGAAGAAGGAAAGTATTGAAAATCTTTTACTAGATAAATGCTCTAAAAATGACTTAGAAAATTTTTTCATTAATTATAAATAACGATTTGAATTTAATTTGCAAAACTTGTAAAAATTATGTAACAACATTCCAAGTTCCTAAAATGGCAGCTAATTGGAATCTTAAATATCATGACGTTCCAGAAATTGTAAGAAGTTTATCGCTGGTTGAAGAACGTTTAGTTTCACCAATTATACCATTCGGGCAAATAAAGGCATTATTACCATTTTCAATGAATTCTCAATTATCTTTTAAGGGTAGCGTTGCAAACATTAAAGTTGAAATTAATGAAATGATTAAAGTTTTGCCAAGAAACTTTAATGAATTATCAACTGTGCAAATAAAACTTAAGAGACATGAAGATCATAAATCTCATTATATGTTTGAGACAATAAAACCATCAAAAATATGCGAAGCTTTAGAACATTTAATTGGTTGTCCTTTATATTTACAAAATGAAATAAAAATTGATGATAATTTTTTTAAATCATATGATAAATCATTTGAAAAAGAAATTAACTTCATTGTTTCTCCGCGAGATGAGAAATACGTTAACAAAAATAATGAATATAATAACAAAAATTGCAATGATAATGAGCAAAAAACGAATGAGTGTAATGAAACTAAAAATGAAATTGATAATGATTATACTTTGAATGATAAAACTGAAAATGAATTTAATAGTGAAAATAATTTTAATGATAATGATGAAGTTCTAATTATTGATAGAAATAAATTTATTAGTAATGATGTAATCAATATTGCTCCTGGTCAAGGGAAATCCCCTCTTCCATGGCATGTTATGAAACATATTCAAGAACTTTCATTTCCATCAATATATGGTGGTTTCCCTATGGATCCAGAAGAGAAATTAACTTATTCTGAACGCATAAAATCAGAATGTCGACGTACTGATCGTCGAGCGTGTAATCCTACAAACATATTATTTATGGCTGATAAAAAGATTGAATTGTCTGTAAATTTTAATCTTAATATTTGCCTAAGAAAACATAAATTAAAAAATGTTATAAATGCAAAACAAGCTAAAGACCAAGATTTTCTTAGCGGTATAATTAAACACGATGATGGCTTTTGATTCTTAAAACATGTTAGAGGATCTCCTGCTTATTGGGAATATAAGAAAAAGAAATTATTTTCTTTAATAAATTTATGTGGAATTCCTACATTCTTTATTACATTTTCCGCAAATGAAAAAAATTGTCCAGAGCTCTTACAAATATTATATAAATTGAAATTTCATAAATCTATTAGTGTTACTGATGCGCTTCATTTAGATTTAGATAATAAAACTAAATTAATTAGAGATGATCCCATCACATGCGTGCGGTATGTAGAAAACAAATTTAATGAAATACGAAAAATTTTAGAAAGTAAATATGGCCCATTTCGAGAAAATTTTGTAAATGATTATTTTGAAAGAAGAGAATTTCAATCTATAGGATCTGTTCATACCCATAATCTTGTTTATTGTAATAATGCACCTATCTTTGACAATAATAATAATAATGCTTCTCGTCTTGAATGTACGGAGTTCATTGATAAGTTCATAACATGTGAATATGATTCAAAGAATCCATTGGTATCATTTCAAAGACATTCTCATACACAAACTTGTTACAAAGGGTTTAAAAATTTGAAAAAATGTAGATTTGATTATCCCAAATTCGTAATGAAGGAAACTTTAATTCTTGATCCTTTAAATGAAAATGAAAAACAAAAAGATTAAAAAAAAAGAAATTGTAATTTAAAATAGATTAGAGATTTAATGGAACTATATTTTGATAAAATAACTTATATATCATTTGAAGAAATATTAGTTATTTTAGAAATTTCAGAAACAGAATATATTGACGCTATTAAATCTTCCTTAAAAAGAACTAAAATTTTTCTAAAGCGACGAAGTGAAGACGTTTCAATTAATGCATACAATTTAGAGCTTTTGAATTTAATGGAATCTAACATGGACATTCAATTTGTACTAGATCCATTTTCGTGTGCGTCATATATGATAAATTATGTGACAAAAATTGATGCAGGACTTTCAAAATTAATACGTGAAGCAGCAACTGATGTTAAAAATGGTAATCTTGATTTAAAACAACAATTGAGAAAATTCGCAAATATATTTATTAACGGCCATGTGTTATCAAGTCAAGAAGCTTCGTATCATGTTTTGTCACTTCCATTATCAAAATGTAGTAGGTCTGAAACTTATATAAACACTGTACATCTACAGATATATAGTATTCAAATGTATTCGAGAATTATTCTAAAGGATGTGAAGCATTAAAAAATGTATGTTTGGCTAAATATGCAACATCTTTGATAAATCCCACAAATTTTGATAATGAATTAAGTGATAATGATTTTTCCGAAGCAGATAATGTTAAGAAACGAAAAAAAAGTAAAATTTTAAGGTACAGAAGATATAAATTAAGTCAAGATAAAAATAATTACTTTCGCGAACAGATACTTTTATTTCTACCTTGGAAAAATGAAAAATTGGAAGTAGAAGATGTTAATCTAGAACAGGTTTATGATCAAAATCTTACATTAATTCAAACCAATCGTCAAAAATTTCAAAATACTACACACATATTACATTCTTTTAAAAATAATAAACTTCCTTTGCGAATTTTCATAAGTGGTTCAGCTGGAGTTGGTAAATCAAAAACTATTAATGCTATTTATCAAGTAATATCACATTATATTAATAAATATAAAATAATATTAAGTCCTGATAGTGCTAAAGTTTTATTATGTGCCCCTTCTGGTAAGGCTGCATTTCTAAAAAATGGTGTCACACTTTATACAGCTTTCGCATTACCAATAACACAATTCGGTGGAAAAATTCAAGAATTGTCATCCAATGTTGCAAATAGTTTACGCGAGAAAATTAACGATGTACAACTTTTAATAATTGATGAGGTTTCTATGGTTGGTAGTACAACTTTAAATAGAGTTGATATTAGATTACGACAAATTAAAGGAGTTAATGATAGTTTTGGGGGTGTTTCAGTAATTTTGGTCGGAGACCTCCATCAATTACCACCTGTTATGGACAAACCAATTTACTTAACACCAAACACTTTTGATTTAAGCATATTAGCATGTAATCCTCTTTAGGATGAGTTTGAATTTTTCGAGTTAACAGAAATAATGAGACAAAAGGATGAAAAAGTTTTTATTGAAAGCTTAAATAATTTAGCAAATGGGACAATTTGTTTAAAAGACATATCTCTACTTTCAACTCGAATCGTAAAAGAATCTGACATTCTAAAACAAGCTATTAGATTATTCACAGAAAATAAACTTGTAGATATATATAATGAAAAGAAAATTAAAGATAATGATAATTTATGTTATCATTCTTATGCAAAAGATCATATTCTTGGTAAAATTGATATAAAGAAAATTAAATATTTACAAAAAATTATGAAAAATAAGACAAGAATTCAATGTGCAGGATTTTCTTATAATTTAAATTTGAAGTTTGAAATAAAGTATATGATAATTACTAATATCAAAGTTTCCGATGGACTAGTAAATGGAGCATGTGGAACATTGAAAAATATAACATTTTCTGAAAATGGCACACCATCAATATTATGGCTAGACTTTTATAAAGAGACTGTAGAATGTAATAGTCGTCGCACGAATAAAGAATTTATGATACAAAACAATATAGATAAAAATCTGGTTCCTATAATTAAATCTAAAGTTCCAATTAATATAAATGAAAGAATGGGTTATAAAATAATAAGAGAGCAATTTCCTTTAGTTCCTGCTGAAGTAATAACCGTGCATAAAAGTCAAGGTCAAACATACAATGAAGTTTGTATAGACTTTAGAAATAGTTATCGACTAACAAGATCTATGGTTTATGTTGCTCTTAGTAGAGTCTGTCATTTAAATGATTTATATATTTTAGGTGATTTAAATTTTTTAAACAATTTAAAGAAAGATGTAACACTAAATTCTGAAATGGATAAACTCAGAACTAACAAAAAATTAAAACTGTCTTATATAAATAACATTGATGTTGATATCAAAATTATTTATCAAAATGCATGTTCGTTAAAAAAGAATATTAAGCATATACAATGTGATGCATGGTTTAAACAAGCAGATGTATTAATTTTTTCTGAGACCCGCTTGAAAGAATTAAATGAATTATCAATGGATAATTATGTAACAGCTTTCAGATCTGATTATGAATCATCAAAATTACCGCGAGGAGTTATTTGTTTTGTTAAAGAAAATATAAAATACCAAATAGTCAAGCATGTTCGTAAAACCGCTATTATATCCGATTATGAACATCATGTTGATTTATTTAAGGGGAGGTTCTCATTGCAAAGGCCAAAATAAACACAAACTTTGACAATTTTTTGCAAAGAGCGGCTATGACTTAGCGATGTAGTTCTTTTTTCTAAATAAAGATACATTCTTGAACTTTCAAAACATATATTTCATTTTTAAAAAAATGCAAAATGGCGGCCAATATGGCGCATCTAGAAAATAATGTTTTTTTAAATATGGAAAACGGTGGGCATTCTACACTGCGCAATTTTTAGTCTAAAACAAAAACTCAAAATTTTTTATAAAGATGACATCCTAAAGAATAGGTTATACCTATAAAATAGTTAAAAAGTTAACAAAATGACAAAATGGCGGACACATTTTTAAAAAAACTGCGATTTTGCATTATTTTTCTATATTTGACCTCTTGTAAAAATCTCTATTGTTAACAATTTTACCATATTATAGGTATAACCCCAGTAGAATTTAGTTACCTTTAATTAGCCGCAAACCCGAAGTTGATTGACTAAATAGTTTAGACGCTACGATGCCCACCAGTTTGAAAAATCTTGTTTCGAGAAAAACGCGTTTAAAGTTTGAGAAACATTTTTGTGCAATAATTAAATTCTTTCCAATTCTTTGTTCAATTTGCGTATTTGATAAATATCTATAGGTATTTAGGGTCACTCTTTACGATTCTGAGGTCAGATTTGCAAAATTTTTAAAAATCGATTCGATTTGCCTGACATTTGTTATTCAGTGCTCGGGACGCCGGTGAGTTCAAGACTCCATAAGAACGAAAATATTCTTCGGATTAAAAAATCGCTATACACACATATTCTACATATATATAGCTTTCAAAAAATACAATAAAAAAGAAATAAATTTTTTTGATTCCCGCAATGAGAACCTCCCCTTAATATAAAAATTTTTATATTTAAATATAATAAGTGGTTATAAATCTCCTAGTACCTCCAGAAAAATGTTTTTGAATAATTTTTGTAAAATTAGTAATTGTAATAGTGATACCAAGAATAATATTATTATTGGTGATTTCAGTTTTGATTGTTATCATGTGAATTCATTTTTAGAAAAACATTTATTTAGCCTTGGGTATAAAAGAGGTATTGATGCTGGAATATCAACGACTAATTTCAATACTCAAATTGATATAATATTTATATCCAGTGAATTTAAAAATTATTTATCAGGTGTTTATGAGAGCGTTTTTTCTGATCATAGACCGATTTTTATTGGTTTATTTACTAATGAAAATTTAAGAATTCAAAACACTAGAGATCAAATAAAAAATAATGAAAAAAATATGTATACTCATTTTAGTGATCTTTCTAATTACAAAGATGAAAGCAAAATAGGTAATATCAATGAGATAATAAAAATTGAAAATAAAGTAAACAATTCTGATATGACAAACAAACCTATCATTTTGCAAAATACATTAATTCGCAAAACTGAAAATATTCAAACAATAAATAAAAGCAAAACTAAAAGGAGGAAAATTAAGTTCTTTGACAGGAGTTTGACTGTGGGCAGATACTAATCGGTAATGAAAAAGTAGTAGGAACCCACGGTTGAGCAAGCGGATAATTCGATTGTGGGCAGATAGTGAGCGGTAATTAAAAAGTAGTAGGAACCCACGGTTGAGCAAGCGGATGGTTCGACTGTAGTCAGATAGTGAGCGGTAATTAAAAAGTAGTAGGGACCCACGGTTGAGCAAGCGCAGTGTTCGACTATGGGCAGATACTGAGCGGTAATTAAAAAGTAGTAGGAACCCACGGTTGAGCAAGCGGATAGTTCGACTGTGGGCAGATACTGAGCGGTAATTAAAAAGTAGTAGGGACTCACGGTTGAGCAAGCGAATAGTTCGACTGTGGGCAGATAATGAGCGGTAATTAAAAAGTAGTAGGAACTCACGGTTGAGCAAGCGAATAGTTCGACTGTGGGCAGATAGTGAGCGGTAATTAAACAGTAGTAGGAACCCACGGTTGAGCAAGCAGATAAGTCGACTGTGGCCAGAAAATGAACGGTAATCAAACAGTAGTAGGAACCTACGGTGGAGCAAACGGATAGTTCGACTGTTGGCAGATAATGAAAGGTAATCAAAGAGTATTTGTTTATAATTAGAAACCCTCCTTTTTAATAGAAATTCTTGATGGGTTTGTGTTATAATGTTCTTTGTTTTCGTGTTTAGATTTATATTTCAAGATATGTTCAATTTGTTTTTTCGGTATGTACAAATTTTTATTATTACTAATGAAATATTTTATTTAAAACTTTAGTAATTTATTAATATTAATTTTTTTTAAAATCTAGAAGAATTATTGTACAAGGAGTATTTAGAAGCATACGAATTAAAATTAAATTTGGATGAAGTACCACGGGGAAAATTTATTATTGAATGGGAGTCTAAAGAGTCGGCAATGTTTCGAGAATCAACAGTAACAAAGAATTCGAATTCGTCTAAGACTAAGAGAAGAAAGTTAACGAAGTCAAAAATCAAATCAAAATTATATGGTAAAGGAAATCGTTTGTGAAGAAAATCTGTATGTAACTACAAATTTTCAACAATTTCTAAAAAATTTTATATTTAAATTTATTATTTAAAATTTTTTATTGACTTTAATTTTTTTAATATTTACAAAATTTATAATTCATTTACGTAAAATAGTTAAAAAAATTTAAAGACAAATAATAAATTTTTTTTAGATTATTTTGAGATGTGAGATTGGTTACCTCCCCGTGGTACATCTTGGAAACAATGTCATTGATTTAAATTTAAATATATTTGCTTATATTAAATATAATATGAAAATTAAATGGCATTGGCAAAAAGCCAATTATCTGAATCATAATTATAATAAATATAACTAATTTTTAAAATTAATTTTTAATTAGATTTGAAGACAACAACATGGAAAATATGTCAATACGTGAAAGAAAAAAAAATTTAAAAAGACTCTTGTGGTTAGTGCTTCCTCCACGAGGAAGCAAATTTTTTTGCTGATCGTATAGAGGAAGCAAAATGTTCATGTAATGAACATCTGGATTTACAACTTGTTTAATTTTCGAAGGCTTATTTTAAACCTGAAATTCAAACGAAGATTTTTGTGTTTTTAAAAAACTTTTATCTAAATTTTTTGAGGTTTTTGAAAAAGTTGAAGTCAAGAGAAAAAAATGAGAAAATTTGATAATTTTTTTTATTTATCTCTCACTCTACTCGTGGACGGTAGTGTATTATGCACATAAATAATAGTACCTAATAAATGAAAGAAAATATTAACGAAATTTTTATTATACTGGTTCTACTGATTTTAGCGGCGAATTAATTTTTACTTTTAATTTTGTTTTTGTATGTACCACTTTTTTTAAAAAAATTGCAAATTCGTTTGCTGCAATTTCGCCATTTTAAAGAAGGAGAAACTGTGAAATTTTGTTAAAGTTGGGATTTACTTAAAAAAAGTAGTCAAAAATGAAGCTAGATGCTTTTTTTAAACTGCATTGGAAAGCTTATTAAATTTTCAATGAAATGCCACTATTTTCATTTGTATTGCATAAATAGGAAGAGAGATATCATGTTATAAACACAAAAAAATAATTCTATTTTTTTCGGAATTTCTTACCCTGACTTTGACTTCTGGCAAAATTTAGAAAAGTTGATGAAAAAAATTGTTACTTTCACAGACAATTCCTTGTAATCTAAGCTTTAAATAGAGATCAAGAACAGCAAAAAATATTAACGGGTTCCCGAGATATTACAAAAAGAATCTGACCGTGCGAAGCAAAATTTATAATCATCGATTTCTGTATTTCGCCGTTGAGTCAGTTGCGTGGCTGTAAAAAAAGTGTCGAAAATGAATTTAACCAAGTACATTCTTACTGGGAACCACTTTTTAAATATCATTATATAAGAAATTAATTTAAAAAGTGGTTCCCAGTAAGAATATAGTGGGAAGGGGGTTTTGAGGTTATGTTTGCCATGTGACCTGTGAGTGGGAAGGGGGTTTTGAGGTTATGTTTGCCCTTTGACCTTTGAGGAGGGGGGGGATGGAATCTTAAATCAGCGGCGACAGCGATATATTTTTGTAATATAGGGAGATATATTCAAGAAAATTGAAGAAAACATTAAAATATTGAAATTTAACCCTTTAACGCCCAGCGGTTTCGATCGAAACCACTTTTCATTTCTAAAATCTATAACTTCGACAAAAATTAAGATATCTTTTAATTCTAAACGCTTATGACCCACAAATTTATAAACCTTTATGAAAAAAATTTACGTTTTAAAAAATAATTAACAATTTTGTAATTACAACAAAAATAAAAAAAATTATTGTTGCAAAATTTGCAACAAAATTACAAATTCGAAAATAAAAGAAAACAAAGCAACTGAAAATTGTTACTCCGGGGTTTTTGGAGTCGCTGATTACGAATTTGATGCCAGATTTTAAAAATTCAAAATGGCGCATTCAATATGGCGGACATCATTTCTAAAAACTGATTCAATTTGCCTAAAAATTGTTACTCGGAGGTTTTCGGGGTCACTGATTACGAATTTGATATCAGATTTTAAAAATTCAAAATGGCGGATCTAATATGGTGGACGTCATTTCTAAAAACTGATGCAATTTGCCTGAAAATTGTTACTCGGGGGTTTTCGGGGTCGCTGATTGCGAATTTGATATCAGATTTCAAAAATTCAAAATGGCGGATCTAATATGGTGGACATCTTTTTTAAAAATTGTTTTAATTTGCCTGAAAATTGTTACTCAGCGGTTTTCGGGGTCGCTGATTACGATTTTGATTTTAATTTTTTAAAATGTAAAATACCGGTTTCAATTTAGTGTATAAAATGTCCTAATAAAAACAAGATCAGAATAAAATGTTCGATACCTTCGTGACAATGTGAAAAACAAATGCCTAACGCGAAACCAGCATCATAATGATTATTGAAATATTCATTTCTATATTCGTAATAATAATAATGTTACCCCTGAGTAACAATTTTCAAGCAAATTGAATCCGTTTTTAGAAAAGATGTCCATCATATTAGATCCGCCATTTTGAATTTTTAAAATCTCACATCAAATTCGTAATCAGCGACCCCGAAAACCCCCGAGTAACAATTTTAAAGCAAATTGAATCAGTTTTTAGAAAATGTGTCCGCTATTTTGAATTTTGAAAAAAGGACATCAGATTCGTAATCAGCGCTCCCAAAAACCCCCGAGTAACAATTTTCAGGCAAATTAAATCAATTTTTAGAAAAGATGTCCGCCATATTGGATCCGCCATTTTGAATTTTTAAAATCTGACCTCAAATTCGTATTCAGCGACCCCGAAAACCTTTATATACGAGCAATGACGTGAATTGCACTGCTACAAAAAAGTCGGGCGGTAAAGGGTTAAATAAAAGTTTATGAAAGAAATTAAAACATTTTACTTAACCCGTTAACTGTCGCTGACGCATATATGCTCAAAACTAAGACTGTCCAAAAGTGTTCATGACGCATTATAACCTGTCGCCACGCCGGTTTATTTATGGAAATTATGATCTCAGAATTGGGGAAAACAATTCCGGTGGCGAGAAATTATAAAGGCGATCTTTAGTATTTTTATTAATTTTGAGCGCCTGGCTGCTCCTCTAATAATATAAGAAAATACAAGCCATATTTAAAAATTGATTAGAACGTTTAGAATATATAAATTGAATTTACGATTAAATAGTTTGCCGACTAGGTATGGGAACGAATAGTGACTTTTGTTAAATAAATAAACACTAGTTTACACACATAACTCACATTTATTCTAAATATTTAAAACTTTAAAGAGACATTTATTATTCAAAGAAACAGACTTGCTAAGAGTCGGAGAGCGAGCAATTTTCAACAAGAAAACAAAGCAAATTTATTACTATGGCGAATTAATAGTCTAACTCACCATTATTCCACGAAACAAAATAACAATTTCTGCTTTAAAACTTATTTTCAACTTTGGAATTTCCAATAAATAATTCTTTCTCCTTCTTTATCTTAATTTTTCCTCTCCTTATAAAACAATCAACCATCCACCGTGATGTACAAAAACGTGAAGGACGAGCGCCACTCAGCTGCTCGTACTTTTCGCCTATTAGACGCGGCTCTTACTCAACGGCCACCCTGTCGATAAATGTAGATTAATACATCCACAAGTAGCGATTAATGGGTTGCAGCCTTGTAGGCGCGACTTAATATTAATCTTAATATTAAATTAAGGAAAACAGCTAATCTTGGACTAGTGACATTAATTACACAGGCCTGCAAATTTTGGCTTAGTTCTGTTACAGAAAAAGTGGTAGGTGATTCTTATAGCTTTTTTGACGTAAAATACGAATCCGATTTCCAAAATGGCCCATCACGTCAGGATTTCTTGTAATATTGCCTTAAATAGCCAAAAAACGGCTATTTTGGACACTTTTCGGAATTTTTTTTGGTTAACCAAAATTTTTTTGTTCAATTTGCAAAATTGCATCGTATAGTACTATATCTAAGCTTTAAAACCCATTTTTCAAAATTGCTTTACGATATTTTAAAAAAAAGTTATGTAGATTTGAAATTAAATGCCATTTTGAACTTCTTTATACCTACATTTTCCTAAATAAAAAAATTTCAAATCTACATAACTTTTTTTTAAAAAATCGTAAAGCAATTTTTAAAAATGGGTTTTAAAGCTTAGATATAGTACTATACGATGCAATTTTGTAAATTGAACAAAAAAATTTTGGTTAACAAAAAAAAATTCCGAAAAGTGTCCAAAATAGCCGTTTTTTGGCTATTTAAGGCAATATTACAAGAAATCCTGACGTGATGGGCCATTTTGGAAATCGGATTCGTATTCTACGTCGCAAAAGCTATAAGAATCACCTACCACTTTTTCTGTAACAGAACTAAGCCAAAATTTGCAGGCCTGTGTTATCACGTAATGAGCCTGGAGCAGTGCAATAACATTTTAAAATAATTTTGTAAACATAAATAATTAAACAATATTCTGTTTAATGATGATAGTTCTTATAAAAGAACTTTTGGCTGCATTAATTGATATTCGTCCTCAAGACTGCTCCCTGAACTCTGCTCGCTCCTTCTGAGAGTTCTCATTAGTTTCGTTGCGCAGTTTTGGTCGCATCTAGTAGGCTTAAACAAAATAAAAAAACAATGCGGCAGAAATTATTCTTAATTGATATTATTTCTCGGATGTGCTCTCGAACTCTTTGACAGGTTAAAATTATTTAATTTGACATTATGTGTATTTTCTGTATTTACATATATTGATAACCCCTTTCATAACTTAACAATTTATTAATAATAAAAAGGGGGCTTCACGTCCACATCACGGTCGAGGAATTTTGAGATGTAAAATATACAGCGTTACAGCATATATATGCGCAACTTAAGAAAGGTAAATCATTGCACTACAAGTATGTGTGGCATAGGGACGGCACTATTTTTGTAAGACGCCATGATAAGGAGGAAGCTATAAGGATCAATATCTCTGAGGATCTTAATAAGTTAAGTGAATGACGATCATTGACATCTGTTCAGCTTTCTGCATCTGGAAATGTATCTGTAGCTGCTACTAGTGTCTTAAATTCAGTGACTGATTCTACCTTGGAAATTTGCCATATTAACATCAACTCGCTCAAGTCAAACATTAATCTCTTGCGTACTCATTTATCATTGTTTACGTACGATGTCATAGCATCAAGTGAGACTTGGCTCTCGGAATCAATTAATGATTGTATGGTTGATCTCAGTAATTTTGTTTTGATTCGTAGAGATAGAATTGGTAAGAGGGGAGGTGGAGTTGCAGTGTATGTTGCAAGATTTCTTAATTTTAAAATATTATTTTCATCCCCAGGTCATTTTGATAATAAACCTGTGTACCTAATTATTGAAATTTCTAGTAAAAATACAAAACCGTTACTTTTAGCTGTAGTTTATCGTAGACCTGGAGGTGAGAATCTTGATGACTTTGAATATAATTTTAGTAGATTTTTTAATTTGTATGACAATGTCGTAATTTGTGGGGATTTTAATTATAATCTTAATAAAATATCAGCGGACTCAACTTATATGAGGGATTTTTTTGAATCATTTAATTTATATGTTGTTCCATTCACTGTTACTCATCATGTTGTAAGTTCGTCTTCTTGGATTGATTTGTGCGTTGTGGATAGTGAGGACAAAATAGTGTCATCATCTCAATCTCATGTTCCTTTTGTAGCGGGTCATGAACTTATTTCAATATCCTATAAATGGAAATCTGATAATGTCAAATACTCTACTCAAACATATAGGAATATTTCTGGAATTGATGATGAGGCTCTTTTGTCTTCTTTAAATCGAATTGACTGGTCTGCTTTTTATCAATCTCAATCTGTTGATTTTAAACAATTTTTTGTACATAATATTATTTTTGCGGCATTGGAGGAACATGCTCCTCTAAGAACTCATGTAATCCGAAAAAAAGTGTGCCCTTGGATGAATGGAAATATTCGTGATATGTTAAAGCAAAGAGAAAATGCTTTTAGAGCTTGGAAGAGATCTGGAAGTGAAATATGTAGAAGTAAATTTAAGACACTCAGAAATAGTGTTAAGTTTTCTGTTAGAAAAGCTCATGATGAGTACAATGCTGGTAGACTGAATAGTATTCATGATTCGGGTAAACTTTGGAAGGAGCTTAGACACATTGGTCTCGTTAAGGATAAAAAGGATGATGTTCCACTTACTTTCAATGTTAATATACTTAATAATTACTTTTTATCTATTAGTGGAAATTCATCTTTTAATATAACACCTTCCTTTATTTCTGATCTACTCATTGACTGTGATTTTGATGAAAACTTGTTTTATTTTGTGGATGTATGTAGTTCTATGTTACTAAAGGCTTTAAATAGTATTAAAAGTGATGCACAGGGTTTTGATGGTGTGTCCAATAGTGCAATTATGAAGTTTATACCAGCATTGTTTCCTTATGTGCTTGATCTTTTTAATATGTCTTTGCAGACATCTATCTTTCAAGAAATGTGGAAGAGAGTTCTCATTAGGCCGATAGCGAAAGTGAAGGATCCGCAGCAGCCTGGTGACTACCGACCGATCGCCATTCTGAGTTCTTTGTCTAAAGCTCTTGAAAAGATTGTCTACTATCAGCTGAATGAATTCATTGAGTGTAATGATGTTCTTAGCCCTTTTCAGTCTGGTTACAGAAAAGGTTTCAGTACTCAGACACTGTTGGTTTCTGCTGCTGATGATATATGTAGAGCAATTGATCAGAGAAAAGTAACTATAACTGTCTTTTTTGATTTTAGTAAGGCTTTTGACATGGTTCCTCATACTCTTTTGCTTCTTAAACTAAAAACTATTGGTTTGTCGGGTTCGGTTTTAAGATGGTTTGCATCATATCTGTCTGGTAGAACGCAGGCTGTTGTAGGACAGAATGAAATGTCTGAGTGGGGAGACGCCGGAACTGGTGTACCTCAAGTATCGGTATTGGGGCCTCTTTTGTTTATACTTTTTACGAAAGATCTGGGGAGTGTTCTCAAGTATTGTAAGCACATGTATTTTGTTGATGACCTGCAAATTTACTTACATTCAAGCATTGACGACTTAAACAATAATCTAGCTTTGATTAATGATGATGTTAAGTCGGTTTTTAATTAAGCGGAAACAAATTTTCTTAAAGTTAATTTTGATAAAACTTGTTCCATGATAATAGGAACTAGTTGGTACATAAATAATATTAATCTCAGTAATCACTACCAAATTGAAGTTGATAATGTGTTCATCCCTTTTGTAGATTTAGTTAGAAATTTGGGAGTTATCTTCAGGTCAACTCTTTCTTGGGATAAACATGTTGGGAAAATTTACAAAAATGTTTATGCCACATTATCGAACTTCAAATCAAACAAAAAAGCACTTTCTATTGAAATAAAATTTAAACTTCTTACTTCTCTGATTTTTCCCCATTTTGATTACTGCTGTGCTGTATATAATGATTTAACTGAAGAATTAAATCATAAACTTGAGAATCTACTAAATTCTTGTGTGAGATTTATATTCAATTTAAAAATGGATGAACACATAACACCATATAGATTAAGGCTGGGTTGGCTTAGCGTGAGTGAGAGGCGTCTTTGGTTTGTTGGTTGTCTCACGCATGTTATCTTAAAAACTAAAAAACCTTCCTATTTGTATGAAAAATTTACTTTTAGAGATGAAATTACTACCAGAGTATCAGTTGTCTAAAAACATTCAAAATAGTATTGTATAAACATCTATTTTCTCAATCAGTCTAGAGTGGCTTAGAATGTTGTATCTTACAACTGTACTTTTATTTTGTTGTATTATTGTGTTAACTATATTAATTTTACAATTGTTATTTTTATTTTGTTTAATATTAATTTAAAGAATTCTTTTTGTTACATGATTTATGAATTGTATGTTTTCTTTTATTGTATTTTTAATGCTTGTCCTCGTGGATTCCCTAGGACAAAATAAAGAAATTCTAATTCTAAATGTTCCTGAAACCGGTTACTCGGGGGTTTTCGATGTCGCTGATTACGAATATGATATTCGTTTTCAAAAATTCAAAATGGCGGACGACAAAATAAAAAAATTGATTGGATTGATTTAAAACGTAATACTCGGGGGTTTTTGGGGTCGCTGGTTACAAATCTGACATTAGTTTTTCAGAATTAAAAATGTCGGATCCAATATGGCGGACAACAAAATAAAAACCGCTGCCAAGTTGTATATTTTTTTTTATAATTTTGGTGCTCATTTCATGAACACTTTACTTCCTCATAGAGATAAAAATAATAAAAATATATAAATAACTTTTTATAAATATGGTAAAAGTGATTGAATTTTGGGTTAATCAATTTATTTTTAAATACCCTACAAGATAGTTACAATAATTTAATAGTTAAACAAAAATTTTCAAACAAAAAAGTTGAGAAAATGTCATTTTTCACAATTTTTGGTTTTTAAAATACCAATAATTTCGAAATTTATTATCGAATTAGGTTCAAAAAATGGGTCAATCGAAGCGTTTTTTAATGCTCTACAAGTAAATAACGATAATTTTAAAGTTACTTTTACCTTTTTCAACAAAATTTTCAAAAAAGTCTTTTTTTCCAAAATTTTTTATTTTTAAAAGTTTAATAACTCCGGTTAATATGGACGAAAAATGTTTAATTAGGGCTCAAAAGATGCGTCTAAAAAAACTCTACAAAATTATGGAAAAACATTTATAGGTGTCCTAACATTTTTTTAAAGTTATGGGCGAAAAACGTTTTTTTGCAAAATTAAAAATAAAAAAAAAATGTAGTTAAACTTTATTAATATATCAGAAAGTACTCTCACTTTATGTCCGCAGGTGAGATCTACAATTTAAAAAAAATTCAACCCAAAAGCTCTTCATGATTTCGAGATATTTATGAAAATGTGACGTTTACACACACACACACACACGGAATGACATTTTTTAAAATTGTCATTTTTTAACTTCTGAAGTCAAATAACATAAAGATTTTTTTAAAAAATCGAACTCGAAAAATTTCGGTATTACAATACTTCCTCTATGAGGAAGTAAAAATTGATTAGATTGACTTAAAACTGAACACTTGGGGGTTTTTGAGGTCGCTGATTACAAATCTGACATTATTTTTCTAAAATTCAAAATGGCGGATCCAATATGGCAGACGACAAAATAAAAAAATTGATCAGATTGACTACTTGAAACTGAATACTCGGGGATTTTCAGGGTTGCTGATTACAAAACGGAATTCAGTTTTTAAAAATTCAAAAAAGCTGATACAATATGGCGGAAGACAAAATAAAAAATTAATTCGATTAGCTTGAAAGTTACTTAGGGGTTTTAGTATTACGTAGCTCCATGCAACGACGCGTCTAGTATATAAAAAAAATTTTTTAAAATATATAAAATTTTTTTTAAAATAAGGAAATAAAATGTAAAATCCTATGGCAGCCTCCTCGTGATACATTCTGGGGGCGTGAATTAAAAAAATTTAATAAACTATAAAAATTTAATTCACTAGCTAATGTCAGGGTATTTAACGAAATTTGATTTTACTAAAAATTATTATACTGATGTCAGATTAACCAGTTTCAAACAAATTCAATAAATTTAAAAAAAATTTCCGCCATATTCAATCAGATATTTTGAATTTTGAAAAACTGATTTCAGATTCGTAATCAGCGACCCTGAAAATCCCCAAGTAACCATTTTCAAGCGAATTTGACCAGTTAACAAAAATTTCCGACATATTGGATCTGCCATTTTAAATTTTGAAAAACTAATGTCAGATTTGTAATCAGCGACCCTAAAAACCACCGAGTATTCAGTTTCAAGCCATTATAATTAATTTTTTATTTTGTCGTCTGCCATATTGGATCCGCCATTTTGAATTTGGAAAAACTGATCTCAGATTCGTAATCAGCGACCCCAGAAACCTAAGGGCACCAAGTTTCATAAAAATTTATTAAAAATTTTTTCAAAAAAACTTTTGGCCCAAACAGTGGAAATCTTGTTGACAACCAAGGGGTTAAAAATTAATTTTTAGTAATTCATTATATGTTATAAATTAGAATTTTAATACAGTTAATGGAAAAAAATATATTTTTTATCCCACATGCACAAAAATAGCGCTTTTAAAAAGCTGACGACAGGGAGTAAAGTCACTCATTTGTTCGACCATATGAAAATGGCGTCCATTTTCTCCCATGTGCAAACATAACCACTGATCCCATGCGTTATTTTTGCCCAAGGAAGAAAACGGCCGCCATTTTCATATAAGTCGAACAAGTGACTGACTTTTATTTTCTGTCGTCTGCTATCTGAAATCGCCACTTTTGTGCACCGTAAACAAATGGCTGCATTTATACCCTTGTTGCTTAATATACTATTCTGAAATTTATCTGCAACTTTATTTGATTTTGAAATTAGTAGGAATGATCTTAATATTTAAAAAATAGTCGAATTGATATTAAGGGAAGAGTAATTGTATAATTATAATCTATAGGTTATGTTTTAATTATTTTATTTACATTTATTTTATTATTTTGTAAATATTGTAATTAACAAATGGATATTTTGTTCATAAGAAATATAAAATTTCTGAAACAAAATGGGATTTACAAAATTTTTTCTGTTTCTTCTAATTAAAACGTATATGTATGTACATTGTTATTGAGAAACAAAAAAAGTGAACAATATTTTCTATTTCTTAAGCTTAATTTTTAACGAATTTAAAATTTATAATTTTGTTAAAAGAAAGAAAAAATGTCGAACTATTAGGTTTTTTTATTACCTATTTGTTTATTACCTGAAATTTTTAGTACAAAATGCTAATTTGTTTTAAAAGCAAAGAAAAAAAATTTGAATAATATTCCATTTTCAATGACAACTTCTCAACTATATTCCAAGTTTTTATTAATTTTCTGCGCATTTATGTTTTATGAGTCTTTGTAATTTATAACTCCAACGCAAAGGTAAAATAAAATAATAAACAAAAACAATAATTTGTTAAGATTAAGATCAATAGAGATTTTTTTAAATTATTTAAAAAACTAAAATAATATTAGGTATTAAATTCAAAAAATTAAGAAATGGGATATTATCTATCAAAATTAAAAAAACAAAAATATGCACAAAAGTCTAACTTTAGGAGTAGCAAAAATGAAGGAAAGAAAATACAAAGATTATTATAGTCAATTATAAAATTTTTATAAATATAAATTTACAAATCATTAATAAAGAGAATTACAACCCGTGTCTCACAGCAATGAAGTGAGATTGTTGTGTTGTTACTGACAGTTGTAACAATCACAGGCAAATCAGTGTGCTTTATTAAATCTGTTCTACAACTATCTTTAACTATGTAAGCATGATAGTTAGTAGTCATCAAACGTCACTTCAGTAAATACATTTACTTTGAAGTAAACATCATCGTTTACATCGATGATTTCTATAATTTCCCCGAAATCTTTTTCAATGCTTCTTACATTAATAATTAAAAACATACCAATTTTGAATAGAACGCCATTAACGTTTACCTGTTGATAATATTTACATTTTTTCGTTTATCTTCATCGGGTATATAAACATTTCCAAAATACGAGGATAATGAACCATGTTGTGAAATTTTGGGTACAGAGTTTCGCCAACTTGAATATATAATGAATTGCGGTCTTCTATTAATTGATTTAATATTTTAATATCAGCAGAAACTATTCTTGGTGATGTTATAATATCAATTATTTGACGCAAACATTTATTTGAGCTGCCGGATCAAAGAAGGGCACATAAACTCGCCGCGCTGAAAAACGTTGGCCCCTGGCCACTTGAAATTCAACTTTTGATTTAAAATGTTTATTATACATATTCTTATAGAAAATTTGATTGCGCATCTTTTTTTCTTATAAAATTTTTTTCTATTTATTACCGTTTTCAAAATAATGAGGAAAAACCATTTTTTAAAAACATAAAATTTAATTAAATTTTTCACTTCAACTCGCGATATTTTAGTCAATTTTGGATATTTTTTAATGAGACAATAACTAAATTACTCGGTGAAATATTCTGTGAATGATAAAAGAAGAAGAAAACTGTTTTAATTAAAAATAAAATTGTTATTAATTTTTTTCTAAAAAATTGCAAAAACCGTGAAGTGCAATTTTCACGAGCTTCGTTTAACGGGCGACCCCCATACCGACAATGCAGATCAAAAATGGTTAAAAATCTGCAACGACCGTTTCTTGAAAAATATAAGGAATTATGACCTATAAATTTGTGAAAGTCATTTTTTATTATAAATACATAGGATGAGTATTTTATTTGTTGTAATTATTAAAAAAAATATATTGTTTGAAAATTAAATATGGTCAGTTTCCAAGAGCCCAAACTGCAACGACCTTTTCTTGAAAACAATAAAACAAAATAATTTTTCCATTTAGCAAACTTAATTTTAATAAAAAATACACATAATAAGATTCATTACATATGAAAACAACAATAAAAAACTTTAATTTATGTAAATTGTTTTGTATAGCAATTTACAACAAGAAGAACACATGTGACAGCTTTTAGTAGTTCATAGAACCAAGAGATGGCGCCAAAGGTTCCAAAACTGACAAATTTTGATTATTTTTAGCTTTAAATTAACATCAATAAAATATAATGTTTTCTTTTTTAGTAAAAATTCATTAGTGATGAAAGACACACAATGTGAGAGATTTATTTTGTTCAAATTGTTAAAGAAAAGTTAATGCTAGTAAATTAAATATCAAGTGCCACCGAACAGCTGTCACATATACACTTTACAAAAAATAAAGTTTTTATTTATTCCTAAATGGCAAATGAGTCTCATCCTCCGTATTTTCCTACAAAATTAAATTTCCCAAATGGAAAAATTATTTTGTTTCGTTGTTTTCGAGAAATGGTTGTTGCAGTTTGAGCTAGTAGTCAAAGATGTGTTACAGGGAAACTGCCCATATTTAACTTTCTAACAATAATTTTTTTCAAATAATTACAACAAATAAAATACTCATCCTGTGTATTCATGATAAAAAATGAGTTTTCCAAATTTATAGGTAATAATATCTTATATTTTCCAAGAAACGGTCGTTGCAGACTTTTAATCATTTTAGATCTGCAATGTCGATAAGTGGGATCCCCTTGGGATTTTTTTCCCCTTAACCCCTTCAGTGTGTAGATAAAATATAACAAAATGGTCCCAAAATGTGTAAGACCTTCTTGTGAATAAATTTTCATGACACTAGGTACTAAGGAGTTTTTGGAGCCGCTGATTACGATTCCGGTGTTAGTTTTCAAAAATTCAAAATGGCGGATCCAATATGGCGGACACGATTTGAAAAATTCATTGGATTCGCTTAAAATTCGTTACTCAGGGATTTTCGTGGTCGCTAATTACGAATATGACATTAGTTTTTTAAAATTCAAAATGGCGGATCAAAAATAGCGGTCACGATTTTGAAAAATTCATTGGATACGCTTAAAATTCGTTATTCGGGGGTTTTTAGGGTCGCTGATTACGGATCTGTTATTAGTTTTTTAAAGTTTAAATGGTAAGAATTTTTAAAATAATTTGTCCACTTTTGAAAATTTTCAAAATTTTTGACGGCCATTTTGGATGAAAAATTATGTATTTTTAATATATGACTTCAGAATCGTGATCAACGACCCCAAAAACCTCTAAGAATTTTTAAAATAATTTATCCACTTTTAAAATTTTTTTAAATTTTTGGCGACCATTTTGGATGAAAAATTATGTTTTTTGAAAATATGACTTCAGAATCGTGATCAGCGACCCCAAAAACCCCCGAGTAAAAATTTTTGCGAATATACGTTAAGATGTTTTCTTGTTCGGGCCATGACGTGTATACACGTCATCCACTGTTTGGGCCAGTTTATTTCATGACGTGTATACACGTCATCCACAGTCAAGGCAACAACAAACTTTCAGTGAGAAAGTTGTTTATTATAGTTCATAGAAGTTTTCTGGAAAGGTATATTACAATTGAACAATTAGCAACAAATTGGTTAATTTTTAAAGTTGCGCGCGCGGCTGAACGTTTGACGCGCGTTTGTTGTTATAAGCTCGACTGAATATGTCACGGTGTTTCAAAACGAAAAAAGACCAAATTTAGTTTGCTGTTAAATTATATTTATTAATAATAAAACAATAATCAAATATAGTTTTTTATATTATATAAATTAAAATTTATTGTAGTAAATTTATTCTTGTAAAAAATAGTTAACAATGTAGAACACTTATTATTATTATTATTAACTATAATAATCGTCGTATTCTGTCCATTCTGTCCAGTCTGTCTAGTCTGTCCACACTTGAAGTTGGACTATTGTGCATGCTTTTGTTTTTTTGATATAGTCTGATAGATAATATTATACGTCATTATTTTTTCACTAATTTTTTAATTTAATAATATTATTTTTATATCTCAAATAATTCAAAAATATTTTTATTAATTTAAAAAAATTATTAATGTTATTATATTATTCATTATTTCCTTTTATTTCTAAAAAATAAATCCTGCAAAATATTTTCTTTTTTTTATATGAAAAGCTTAATTACTTGACAAAATTTTGACTTCTTCCCTAACTCTAAAGAAAATTCTGATACACTCAGACACTCTAAAAATGATTAGACACTCAAAAAATGTTCTATGACATTTATTTACCAATTTCTGAAATTATTTAAAAACATCAATAACTTGTTTTCTAAATAAATTTTAATCATTAATAAATACTTACAGGAATAAATTATATTTAATAATTTTTGAAAAAAGCTCTTTGAGAATTTTAAAATCCATTTGTTTACAAATCAATTTTACGAAATTTAAATTATTCAGAAATTCTTCAATTAAATATGAATTAAAAAATAAACACTTCAAATAATTTCAGAATAAAATTCAATTAAACTTTTTAAAAATAATTAATTCTACAGAATTGTTAGTTATAAGTATGAAAAATACAAATTTTTAAAGAATTTGATTTGAAGCCATTTTAAAATTTAATTATTTCTTAAAATTCATGCTATAATGCTTTTAATATTCAATTATTATGTAAAACTTTAACTGAAATTCATTTTGAAATAAATTTTTATTAGATAATTTAATAATTTAAATGCAAAAATAAATAATTTATTTAATATATTTAAAATTTCTTAAAATTGAAGTCTCATAAAGAATTTCATCAAAACATTGTAATTTAAACTCTGCGATTAGTTTGATTTCTGAAAATAATTTAATTTCTAAAAGAAATTTTATTATTTATAAAAATAATTAAATTATTGCGAAGAAATTTATTAAAATATTGTAAATAATAGATTTCTTATTAATTTCTTTAAAAATAATTGACATTTTGACGAGAATATAAAAAAATTCTTGAACATTATTGAATTTCTGCGAAAAATTGTATTACTTTTGAAAATAATTGCATTTATGCAATCAGTTATAAATTTTCAAAAATTCAATTTATTATTGGGAGGCTTACAAATGAATTTTGTTCAGAGTTAGCAAAGCATTCAAAATCTTTGCTCACAAATTTTTTTAGTTTTTTGTTATTTGTAACAGGAATTTGTCGTAAATTACTGAAGTAACATTTCAAAAAATTTTAACTAAATCATTTTTTCGGTGGGGGATCAATTTTCCCAAAAAAAATTATTCCCAAAAAATGTTTTCCCAAAGAAAATTTTCCCAAGCAAATCATTTTTCCCAATATTTTATTTCCTAAAAAAAATAATCCAACATTGTCCACCAATCTGTTCGAACTAGAATTTATTAAAAAAAATTTTTAAACTAGAATTTACTCAAACTATTATTTTTTCAAATTACAATTTATTCAAATTATTATTTTTTCAAACAAAAATTTATTGTAACTATTATTTTTTCGAAATAGAATTTACTCAAACTATATTATTTTTTCAAAGTAGAATTTATTGAAATTAGTCTTTTTTCGAATTTTGAAACTAATAGTTTGTCGAACTAGAATTTATTCAAACTACAATTTTATTAAACTATTAATTTTTCAAACTACAATTTATTAAAAGTATTTTTTTTAAACAAAAATTTATTGAAACTATTATTTTTTCGAAATAGAATTTACTCAAATTATTGTTTTTTTCGAAATAGAATTGATTGAAATTAGAATTTTTTCAAAATACTATTTATATTTATTCAAACTATTATTTTTCTAAACTAAAATTTGTTCAAAATATAATTTACTCAAACTATAATTTTTCAAACCACAATTTATTCAAACTATTGTTTTATCGAAATAAAATTTATTGGAACTATTATTAGTTCGAACTAGAAATTATTCAAATATTTTTTCAAACTAGAATTTACTACTCAAACTTTTATTTTTTCAAACTTGTTACGTATTTACAATCACTTGGACATTACGTTTGAATGTGATTATTTACTACTAATTTGACAATAAATATACATTTTGGAAAAAATATAACATTGGGAAAATTTTTTGGGAAAATTATTTTTTGGAAAATCCAGCATTGGGAAAAAAATATTTTGGGATAAACTGTTTTGGGAAAAGTTTTTTTTGGGAAACGGATTTTAGGAAAATTGTCCACCAATCCATTTTTTCACTCCGAGTCAACAACCTGATTCGGGGTGATCGATAATTTTAACTCTATTATTTAATTCATTCATTTTTTGAAGGCACAAGTAAGGCACTTATATAATTTTATGCAAAATTAGCAAAGCAGTGATAAATTTTGTAAATTTTAATTTTTAACGAAATTCATTTTTCTTACTAAACGAAAAAGTAGGCATGATTTGATAATTTCTATTTTATAATCATAATTTTCGCACAAAATTTTGTTTTTTTAAATATTTGAATTCATTTTTGTGATTACACATGTGTAATCCCGTTTTTATTGTTTATATGCATTATTATTAATTATCTATTGATACTAAGAGAAACTAAACGCGCGTTTGTTTAGCTGTTATCTATACAATAATTTAAAAAGATAACATTTTTGTAATTTTTCATAAATTTTTCGAAGAATTTTTTATTGAAATTTTGTAAAGATAATTGAATTTCTTTTGAGTAATAATAATAATAAATTAAATACTTCATTTGACGGGCGTGACAGTTGCTACTTATTTATATTACTTAATAAAAAAATTTTAAATACAAATTTCATATAATTCAATTATTTTTTTATTTTTGAAATAAAAAATTATTCCAAAATAATTTATAAAAAATAATTTTTTCTTTACAGTTTTTCAATAATTAAATTATTTAAAAAAATCAATTTTAAATCTGTAAAGTCTAATTATTGTTAAAAACAGGAAAAGTTTGAAATAAATACAATCTTTCAACGCTGAAGAATAACATTCAGAATTTTCTTATGAATTCTTGAAGTTAAATATATTATTCCAGCACTTTTGACAAAATTCCCTGACTTTTTCCTGATTTCCCTGAATAAATTTAGAAAAATAGTGATTTTGTGCAGAATTCTTCTGAATAGTTGAATATTTTTTAATGTTAATAACATGAAAATAATATTATTTAATTTTGACTAGAAAACTATTAGAAACAAAATAACAAATAAGTAATTAATTGTAATTAAATGTAATTTATTTTTGATAATTAATAAGTCAAAAATACAGTAATAAACATATCTTCCATTATCGTCTCATTGGCAATCACGCTTTTCTATGAACAATAGTCAACATTAAAATATAACATGCTTAACGAAATAAAAATTTAAGTCTTATTCTCATGTGACATGTAATGTAAAAATTACATTATTGTTATTTATGAGGCGTTCCATTTCAAAACGACCCCCTTCGTAAACAATTGACAATGAAAGACAATTTTTAAATGAATATTTCTTCTATTCTGTAGAACCAAACTACTTTTTATATTAGTGATTTCGAAAGTAGAATTTCTGTACTTTCTGATAATAAAAATATATATTTTTTTAATAATTTAATTTAAATAGAAAATTGAGTTTTGACGTGAGGGATTTTTCCTCACTTTTAATTTTTTGATCGATCCGGAAAAATGAGCGACCTTACGGTATTTTCACCGTAGGTGGCGCCTGTTCTCGGCCACTTACCGGTAAAGCTACGCAATTTTCCATATTAATTACATGAAGTGCTGTGTGGTGCGCATACGCGATTCGTACGAATATGACTTCGCTCAGTGCGTAGATATAAGCGGATCACCGAGAAATGTACTTCGACAACCGTACCCGACCTCTCATTGCCTGGAGGGGGAGGTACCGGTTCGAGCTAAGAAATAAAAGCAAACTTGAAATCACACAAGCTAGCTTAATTTTTCTCCTATACCCATTTTCCTATCTTCCATGCTACGAGCCTCGACTAGCAGCCAGACGGAGAAGGAAGGAAGGAGAGAAGGATGGAAGCTATTCCCCAGCCGCCTTGGGTCCCCCACCGCCTGCCAATTCTCTCCTAACCACGATGTCAGCTCAAAGGCCCCCATCGTCCGCCTCACTGCCACGTACCCCCCCCCCCCCGCTCAATGACGATACCAAAATTTAACCTACATCGCCGCACTGAGGGTTGCATTGGTTCCCCATGCAGTTCCCCATAAGGGTGAATTTTCATTTCCCCTAAATTCTCGCGGGTCAACCGGCCACTCTTAAAATACTAAAAATTCGATCTACCCTTTTTAAAGTTTCGCAGCACTCTTCTGTGAACAAATTTGACGAGAATTTCCCTACCCGTAAAAAAGGGAAATTCGCCCATGTCAAAATGGCGCCCAACGTGGGGCCCGAGTTAAAAAAGTTACTTTTACCCACCCTGCTTGTCTCAAATGCTCTTCTCGAAAGAAATTAATTTTTCTTTTCTTAAATGTTCTCCAGTGAGGAAATTAATTTTCCTCTTTCAAAAACCGCCCCCTGTGGCTTCCAAATATTTTTTAAAAAATTTTTCTTCCCCCTGTGGAAAAATTTCTAGGTCACCCTCTCCTGTGGGACTTAGCTCAAAATAAAATACCAGTCACCCCCTGTGGTGCACATTGTTAAAAAAAAAATTTTTTTTCTCCACCCTGTGGAGCTCTTATTGTTTTAAATCCTCCAATGGTCCAGACCAATTAAATCTGGTGGCGCCCTCCTTTAAAATATTTTTCGTTTTTCGTTTCAAAGGTGAAAAATAATGCCTGTTGAACGAACACCTCCAACTAATACCTCTATTTCAAATTCGCTTCTTGATCAATCCGATTTTGCGGGATTTGCAAATACCCCCCCTCCCCATTCCATGATGTCTCGGCGAACGGAAGAACCGACACCAGGCCCGTCCGGAACGCAGCCTCCTGGATACCGTACACCTGCAGCTGAGAGAACTTCACCGCCAGCCTACAGTGATCTCATCCCTGGATTCTCAAGACGAATTACTTCAGGCAACCTTCGAAATCAACTTCCCTTGGGTGGGACTTCACATTCGGTAAACCCGTGATTGACCTAAACGTGTTTCCCCTGAACAGCAGACTTCGTCCGACCAACAGGGAAACTGGCAAAAAAGGTCAACTCAAGGCTCTGATAACCACCCATTAGTTTATTTTCGAGTATATCTACTCTACAAACATCCGTTCCAATTTTTGTTACGTTCGAATTTAACAACTAAATAAGTTAAGTTCTTTTTGATTCGGCCTCTACTGACTTACCTTTCTCCCCTATAGTTAAATAATTAACCAGTTACCGTGAGAGTAGAAGTATTAAAAAAGGAGTTACCCTAAATATTGTCGGGTAATTTAGATTAAAATTTCTAATCAACAACCGAATTAGAAAAGAGATGTTTCTAATCTCGGAATAAATTTCCAATCCCATGGATAGAAGAGCACCAAGTAGTCTACGACCGATTCCGCCGATGTATCCATATTGGAAAACAAAACCGAGGTACCAGTTATTTCGGAAATCACACTCCCTCCTTTTCGGTAGAGAATCTTGATCCTAGTTTATTAAGACGGTTTCTGACATTCCGACAGATTACCGAACATTAATTTTAAATGTTTCATTTCGATTTCGGGAAACCGTTAACCCTGTGGGTCCCCTGACTCAAACCAATTGTATGGTCCACGAAATCAAATTATTAGTCCATAAGACGTTTAACATTCGTCCTTACTACAGCTGTAAAGAAAATAAATGCAGCGGTCTCATACCCAGTGAGATTCTTTAGCGACACAATTTAAATAGACCTGGTGATTGAACACTCCCCCTCTCAACTTATCAACATCCAAAGACAGAGTTGTTCAAGCCAGATAAAATCGCGGTAAAACATCTAAGTGCCGCCACGACTCCGACGGATATTCTCCCTACAAACTGGGCAATCTCGTTTATTTAAGAAACTACCAATTGTCAGACGCTTCAAAGCCTCATTATCTCCATCAAGAAGAGGACCTTACCCTATTATACGTCATCTACAAGGGCAAGAGTATGAAGTAAACCTGTTCAGCCGAACATCAAAAGCTCACGCGTCACAATTATGGCCAGCGAGATCCCGGACAGTCACTCTTACCGATCAGGAGATCAGCAACAATTGACCCCACTCTCCAACAATTACAAGTTGTCGAGAAAGGCCTAAGATTAGGCCTCCTTCAAATCCCATAGTGACCCACATCTATCCTGCAGCGCCTCTGATTCGCCGACGAGGATGACTGAGGAATAAGATAGTGACCACTCCAGAGGATCCAGTTCGTGTCCCTCCGATTTCGCCGACGAGGTCGACCACGAAGAACCCTAGTTGAACCAGATGGTCAACACTACAATTGTTCGCATCCCTCTGATTCTCCGAAGAGGTAGACCAAAAAAAAAAAAAACCTGTTGAACCAGACGGTCAACACTACAACAGCACCGCTCCCTCTAAACCTTAGCGTCAATCAAGCGGTCGGTTTATTTTACCCCCGATCCGCCGAAGAGGATGCCCAAGGAAACAGCGGTAATTGGTCCAGTGAATCAGTCTAGTAATCCTCCGATTCGCCGACGAGGAAGACCTAGAGAAAATTCTACTGTAACGACATCGAGGGAAGACCTCCTCACCATTCCTGGTTGAGTAGAGGCGACCGAAGTGAATGGTCCCAGTCCGTCGAGGGAAGTCCTCCTCACCGTTCCAGGTTGAGTAGAGGCGACCGAGGTGAATGGTCCCAGCTCATCGAGGGAAGTCCTCCTCACCGCTCCAGGTTGAGTAGAGGCGACCGAGGTGAATGGTCCCAGCTCATCAACGTGTCATACATTGTTAATAACATTAGTGTTAAATCTTCGGTTGTACCGCTCCATCTTTCTGAATCGATCAACCCTGTGGTTTGACGTGAGGGATTTTTCCTCACTTTTAATTTTTTGATCGATCCGGAAAAATGAGCGACCTTACGGTATTTTCACCGTAGGTGGCGCCTGTTCTCGGCCACTTACCGGTAAAGCTACGCAATTTTCCATATTAATTACATGAAGTGCTGTGTGGTGCGCATACGCGATTCGTACGAATATGACTTCGCTCAGTGCGTAGATATAAGCGGATCACCGAGAAATGTACTTCGACAACCGTACCCGACCTCTCATTGCCTGGAGGGGGAGGTACCGGTTCGAGCTAAGAAATAAAAGCAAACTTGAAATCACACAAGCTAGCTTAATTTTTCTCCTATACCCATTTTCCTATCTTCCATGCTACGAGCCTCGACTAGCAGCCAGACGGAGAAGGAAGGAAGGAGAGAAGGATGGAAGCTATTCCCCAGCCGCCTTGGGTCCCCCACCGCCTGCCAATTCTCTCCTAACCACGATGTCAGCTCAAAGGCCCCCATCGTCCGCCTCACTGCCACGTACCCCCCCCCCCCCCCGCTCAATGACGATACCAAAATTTAACCTACATCGCCGCACTGAGGGTTGCATTGGTTCCCCATGCAGTTCCCCATAAGGGTGAATTTTCATTTCCCCTAAATTCTCGCGGGTCAACCGGCCACTCTTAAAATACTAAAAATTCGATCTACCCTTTTTAAAGTTTCGCAGCACTCTTCTGTGAACAAATTTGACGAGAATTTCCCTACCCGTAAAAAAGGGAAATTCGCCCATGTCAGTTTAAAAGTTAAACTTTGAAAAATCTCAAAACACGTTACCTTCGATTTTAATAAAATTCATATCAAACGAAAGCTTCAATATTCTACTTTTTATTTATCAAGCGATAATAATGGACATTTCAGTAAATTTTAATTAATTAATTAAATTTTACAGACATTTAGAAGGTTATTATGCATAAATGGAGAAGAACAAATGCCGCCCTATACTTAATAAATGGTTCTCTCAATATAACCTTCGAAATGTTTGTAAAATTTAATTATTTTCTCAAAATCCACTGAAATGTCCATTATTATCGCTTGATAAATAAAAATTAGAATATTCAAGCTTTCGTTTGATATGAGTTTTATTAAAATCGGAGGTAACGTGTTTTGAGATTTTCCAAAGTTTAACTTTTAAACTCAATTTTCTATTTAAATTAAATTATTAAAAAAATATATTTTTTTATTTTTAGAAAGTTCAAAAATTCTACTTTCAAAATCACTAATATAAAAAGTAATTTGGTTCTACAGAATGGAAGAAATATTCATTTAAAAATTGTCTTACATTGGCAATTGTTTACGAAGGGGGTCGTTTTGAAATGGAATGCCTCTATATTAAAAGTGAAACAAGAATCTTCACGCGCGCTTTAGCGCGCGTTATTTGTGCTAGTATTATAATAATTCATGATAACAGTTAAAATTTTTTAATTTACATGTTTCATAAATTATTCTTTTAATTGAAATCACTGTCATCACTATAAGATTCATCATTTTGACTGACACCTTTGCGTGTACTTTTTGTTCCCACTGTTAATAAATAATCGTTGATACATAAACGTCCTTTTTCGGTGACATAGGTCAATAAACTTTTTACATCATTTTTTTTAGACTGAGTGATTCCTATTGTAGGTGGTTTGCATTTGGGAAGATCTTGGATCTTTTGAAGATTCGTTTTTATTTCGAATATTTTGGGATTTTTTAAATCGTAGCTTTTAAAAACTTCAATATTTCCATTTAGAGTGTATCGAATTGCTGAAGCTTCGCTAATTTTTAATCCTTTCGGCTTTATTAATTTGTTTTTAAATAATTTTTCAAAATCTTGAAGCTTGTCAGTCGCTGATTTATCTACTGTAAAAGGTGGATTTCTTGCGTTTTCAATTAAAGCGCAATAATCATCAAATGTTTCAATGCGCTCGAGTTTTTTCTTTTTCTTAGCGTACATGCCGAAATTACGGTCACATTGGCAGTAGGAGTGTCCGCGAACAGGAAATATATGTACAATCTCGACATTTTATTCCATTAACAAAAGAAAGCAGAAAGTAAGCACTGTATAATTACGATTTTGCCCAGGAGCCGCATCACAAAAGAAATATATTTTTTTATGATTTTCTACATCAAATTCTTTCTTCACGCTATCATAAAGAAAGCTGTAAACCACATTTGCTCCTTTTTTGTGATTCCTTCAAAAAAGGGATACATATAGCTGCCTTCTGAATTATGTATGTGAACATTAAATAAATAAAGCCAAACTAAACGTTTATAAAATTGATTATTTACAGGAATCTTTGGCAACGGTAAATTTTGCGCGTAAACAAACTCACAACACAAAACGTTTGTTTCTGATAAATACCGATTTTTTAAAGTTAAATAATCGTTGGCTTTTTTTATGTTCAACATAATTCTCATTTTCATTAGTATTTGTTTCACTTTTGTAACATAAATTACAAACATCAGTGCGAGGAAGACTACAAGAAAATGGCAAATTGTGGTTAAAATATTTCGCGTACGTCGATCTGTTTAGAGATATTTCATCTTTTTGCGTGACACTTTTATAAAATTCAACGAACAAATCATAGAGTAAATCCAAAGTTAATTCCGAAATTTAAAAATACTTTAAACCATGTAACGTTTTATTACGTTTCTGTTCTACTGACAATCCTTGTTGTTACTCAGATTGAATAATTCATATTAATATTATATTTTCAAATTATATTTCGCGCCTTAGCGCCAAACTTCAACACCAGGCGTCGCGCACGCCAAAAACAGCAGACGACAAAAGCACATGTTGCTTTTGACCGGCAAGAGACGCCAGATTGGTGTGAACTATAAGTGCGAAAACGCACCATTGCGCATAATTAATATAATTGTATTTTTATTCCTTGTGCCAAATAAATTGTTGTTTATTGTGAGTGCGCTAATTATTTCCGCCGTTTCCAGCGTCATAATCGCTAATTTCAGTTGTGGGAATACTAAAAAGGTTAGTCTTCTAATTTCGTTTTTCTTGGCTTGTCACCGAAGGAAGGAGGAGATATCTTTCGAGCAGTGGATTCCTGGTTGGTAATTGTGTCTCGCTAAGCGAGTCGAACCAATCCTCGAACGAGCAACTCCTCGTAACCGAAAAGAGTTGCGCCGGTTTAACGGCTCAGTGAACTGGTATCACCGTCACTTGCGCAATATTGCAAAAGTGCAAGGACCGCTAAATAAATTAGCGAGTCCCAAGGTACCTTGGAACTGGACCGAAGAACACGAGGCCGCGTTCAACGAAGTTAAGGAATCCTTAAAAAGCGCCTTGACTTTAGTCGCGCCTAGGCCCGGTTTACCCCTCTACATGTATACCGATGCAAGCGACACCGGTATCGGTGCTATCTTGACACAGCAAGATGGAGAAAAAGAATACTTAATCACATGCCTAAGCAGACCTTTAAGAGGTGCTGAATTAAATTACACCACCACTGAAAAGGAATGCTTGGCTGTGATTTTCGCTATTAAGAAGCTCCGCTGCTACCTCGAATGCGCTGAATTTACTGTGATCACAGATCATTCCAGTTTAATTTGGTTGCAAGGTCTCAAGGACCCAAAAGGTAGACTTGCGCGATGGGCTCTCGAGCTGTCCGCAAATAACGTCAAGATTGAGCACAGAAAAGGTACGACTAATGAAGCGCCGGATACGCTTTCGCGACTTTACGAAGACGATACTAGTGATACGCTCGTTACCGAACTAAATTCCGTTAAAAGTCAAAGTTGGTACGACCAGATGCTAGAAAAAGTTCGTAAAGATCCCTCGCGCTATGAAAGATATAAAGTTGATTCGAACAATCAACTATACTATTATAAACCAAATATGGTTAAAGAAACCATCGGCGATAATAACGCCTGGAAAAAGATCCTTAAAGAAAATGAAATTTTACCGATTATTACCGAACATCATTGCACTACTCAATCCGCGCACCAAGGCATCAATAAAACTTATCTTTCGATAATTAATCATTTTTATTGGCCCGGTATGCGCGAAGACATCAAGCGTTACGTTAATGAATGCGAGATTTGCCTCAAGTGTAAGCCGAAAAATACGCCCCCACAAGGTTTAATCTATCCGCGCAAAATTACGGAACCCTGGGAAACAGTGTCACTCGATATCGTAGGTCCCCTACCTCGGTCAAAATCCGGTAAAAATTATATCTTAGTTTGTGAAGACACGTATACTCGTTACATTGACTGCTTCGCGCTTTCTAAAGCAGACGGTCCCAAGATTGTAAAATCTTTAAACACCCTTGTTAACCGCTGGGGAGCGCCTAGAATTGTCATCACCGACAACGGTACAGAGTTCGTAAATCGGAATATCACATCGTTTTTACAAAAAATCGGTTCGGTACAACGGACAACACCCGTATACCATCCTCAGGCCAATCCTGTCGAGCGCGTAAACCGTAATTTGAAAACAATGTTAGCAAGCCTCCTCGGCGAAAATCAACGCGAATGGGATGTTCTGCTCGAAGATATCCAGTTCGCCTACAACACCATTGTACACACATCCCTTGGAGTCACTCCAGCTTTCTTAAATTTCGCTCGCGAACCGAGACGAATAGGCGAACCGCCACGTGACACAAACACAGACGTTAAAATTGACGAAACAATTAACACATGGTTAGATCGAATAAAACATATAGATGCGCTTCGCGCAAAAGTTGAACAATTCATGAAAAAGGCTAGTAAGAAGCAAGGCAAGATATATAACAAAAATCGAAAGAATAATATTGACTTTCAACCTGGAGATCTCGTATTCTACCCTAATAATGTCTTGTCTAACGCTGCACGTGGTTATAGTTCTAAACTAGCGCCACGTTATAAAGGTCCAGCAACAGTTCTAGAAAAATTGTCACCCATGATAATTGTTATCGGCAATTCGCATGGCAAAAAGTTAGGAAAATATCATATAAACGACTTAAAACCTGCAAGAAAGAATCTTCGATCGCGCTCTACGTTGTAAAATTTCTATTACAGATATACGATCACCATGGAACCAGCACCCAACGACAACACGAACAACGCTACTGGATCTGCCCTACAAGAGATTCCGGTTCTGTGCATTACGCCACTCCCCGAAGACCAAGGCGAACCCAGCAGCGCCGTCACTCTCGAGCAACCACCAAGTGGTCTGGTTGTTTTACGCAAGACAACCTTAGAAACCCTCTTAGCCGAACGTGACGACCTTAAAGAAAAGTTAACTACTATTCAACAACAATTGTCCTCTTTTGAAGAAAAAGAAAAACTAAATTGCGCAACGACCAGCAAGACCGCCGACCAAAAGGAAGAACACTACCAATTTATGGCGGATTTGAACAAGGAACGCTACAACCTAACAAACACGATCTCAGAACTCCAGAAAGAGATCACTGATCTAAAAGTCGAACGCGCCACCATGAAGAAAGATCTCGATTCATATGAAGCCGATTTCAACCGAGTTTGCGACGATTACTCTTACCAGGAAGACTACAGCCTCCGCCTCAAGAAACTCTTTTACAACACGGTATCCGAAGTATGCCATGCTCTCGCAAATTTGCGCGAACCGAAGCTGAGACCTAAGGCCCCCGAAGGCTGCCTTAACTGTGGTATCAGCGGGCATAGTTTTCGTTCCTGTCAAAGGAAGTATAACGGACGTTTCTGCCAAACCTGCGCACACCCCGACTTTTCAACCGAAGAATGTCCTTGGCCTCACTACCCTAATGGACCCTCTAGCATTCCCGAAAGCAGCAGATGTAAATCGTGCTGGCAATCAAAGACTACGCCAAACCCGCATTGCGCTGAGTGCCGTCGAAGAATGATAAGAGAAAATACCATTAAGCGCAATAAACTCGCCCAAGAATTAGAAGATGCATCATTCTCACTCCCTTCCACCAGTCAATCAATGAAGGATGGAAGACAAGCAACTCGCGCCATCATCGCTCCCCCAGCTTCTCAAGCCCAGCAGATAGCCATTACGTCAGTTGTAACTAACAACTCTAAGAGCGAATTTTGCATTCAATCCGAACCAAAAGCCGAGATTGGAATGCAGCCTTCTACTCAGCCAGCAAATCCCAAGACTGATCTGCAAAACGCGCAATCCAACGAAGAGCCAACGGTTTCACAAGACCCAATAGTTGAACCATTAGTACTCTCACTCCAAGTACAGCCCAGTAATGTGCAGAACCTGATCTCTCCAAGGGAATCGATCGATGACAACGTTGCTCTATGGGAATCTCTCACGGAAGCGTTTAAAATTGGACTAAACAAAGACGTCGAAAAAAATTAAATTCCAGTCTTCCTTGTACAACTAGTTTAGTAACGATAAACAGTATTACTTTAATTTTTTTAATTTAGTTTTCTTTTAGTTAAGAACGATCTCTTGACAACCAAATATTATAATTATCACCAATTTTGTTTTCTTTACTAAGTATTATTTTGCAAACTAAACTAAGTCATGATTACTATAGTAACTATTATTAAACAAAAAAAAAAAAAAAATTTACTTATTTTTGTTAGACTTCTAATAATAGTCGAAATTTTTATATATTGTTGCACCGTTGTGCCTTCGCGCCGTTGCGCAGTAAACTATTAGTAAAATCAAAAATATTAGCTTAGTATTTCATTTAGTTTCTAACCACCAAAGTTACTTAGATATTAGCGCCGTTGCGCAGTATTATTCTCATTATCTAAAGATTATATATATTTTTGTACTACTTAGATCCTAGCGCCGTTACAATTGTAATCAACGACTTCTCAGCGCCATTAAAACTTTTCGAATAAAGCAAATCTAATTGAAATATGTTGTTAGATATAATTATATTAATTAATATCCCACAACTGATTATTAAGACGAGAAGTGAGATATCAGATAAGTTTTGATTTCAGATTCTTTTCCTTCCTTTCATTCAGTTATCTTTGCATCTCAATTTTTAATGCTTTGTTTTATTCCTAAATCATTCTAATAATTATTCAATTCTAACTTAAAAGGATTAGTCTCTTTTGCAAGCCAAGGATTATGGGTTGGAGAGATTTAGCCAAACGACTCAATCCTGGGTAGCAACAACGATTTAGGAAGGGGGAATTGTAACGTTTTATTACGTTTCTGTTCTACTGACAATCCTTGTTGTTACTCAGATTGAATAATTCATATTAATATTATATTTTCAAATTATATTTCGCGCCTTAGCGCCAAACTTCAACACCAGGCGTCGCGCACGCCAAAAACAGCAGACGACAAAAGCACATGTTGCTTTTGACCGGCAAGAGACGCCAGATTGGTGTGAACTATAAGTGCGAAAACGCACCATTGCGCATAATTAATATAATTGTATTTTTATTCCTTGTGCCAAATAAATTGTTGTTTATTGTGAGTGCGCTAATTATTTCCGCCGTTTCCAGCGTCATAATCGCTAATTTCAGTTGTGGGAATACTAAAAAGGTTAGTCTTCTAATTTCGTTTTTCTTGGCTTGTCACCGAAGGAAGGAGGAGATATCTTTCGAGCAGTGGATTCCTGGTTGGTAATTGTGTCTCGCAATATGAGTCGAACCCTTACTCTATTTTTACAATAAATTCTTATATTGTTGGTCACAACCAGTGTTTTCTCTTCTGTAGTGAGATGATCTATGAGGTATACTTATGCAATGGATTTCAATCAACTCCTTTAAAACGTCATTTAATTTTACTACATGGTTACCATGTTTTCCTCGAAGATCGCTCACAGTATCTATGTTTAAAATTTTATTTTGCACAGTCCGTATTTTTTTATTCCTATATTGAGTACTTCGCAAAGAAATTTTTGGCAAATTGGAATATTTTTGCTCTTGTGCAATAATTCGAAGTTCCAACGAATTAATCTCGGTTTTGCAGAATTTTTATTTATTGACAAGGGATCGCTACATTTCATTACTGTACTCAATAAAACATTTTGTTTGTCATAATTGGCTAGTTCCCAACAATTTTAGTAAAATTTTTGTTGATCTGAAACGTTAATTTTCTCATAACATTTAAAGCGCTGACAACAGGAATCGACTTTTTTAAACGTTTTTGCATCAACCGCTTTACTTGAAGTAGATATATATTCTTCTCCCTAAAAAGTAATTATTAAAAATAGTTTTTTAACCCGTTGACTGTCGCTGACGCATATATGCGCAAAACTAAACTGGCCAAAAGTGGTTCATGACGCATATATGCGCAACTTAAAAAAGGTGATTAAAAACTTCTTAAATGTTCCTGAAACCAGTTTCTCGGGGGTTTTCGAGGTCGCTGATTACGAATATGACATTCGTCTTCCAAAATTCAAAATGGCGGATCCAATATGGCGGACAACAAAATAAAAAATTGATCAGATTGACTTGAATCGTAGTACTTGGGGGTTTTTGGGGTCGCACAGTGGGACGATATCACCAAAACGTGGCCAAAATAGAAATTTTTTTTTTTATTTTCTACTGTAAATGGTGTGATTTGTTGCCGTGATTATCCAAACTTTAATACCGAGAAGGACGATTTTATGTAAGGTTTGATTCAGCTAGTTGTTCATCGCAAAGTTAGCCTTCGTCCCGCATCCACACGACGCGTTGCACTAATTGTGATATTAAGAACTCTAAAAGTGTAGAGAAACAAAGAAAATTGGTCTTTTTAAATCGCTCTCAAAATAGAAAATCTTGCTGAAGGTATATATAAACATTTTATATAACGTTAATATTAATCCACGTTTACGTAAGTGCAAATAAATATACATATATATACGTATCTCTATAAATAGTGATTAAATAAAAGTCTATTTTAAAGAATGTTTTTAAAAAAACTTACGCAAACTTATGCTTTTATTCTACCTGGGATTTGTACCTTATAATATTACTTTTGACATATTTTAAAGACAGCTGCCATAAACTGCCTAACAAAGTTTAATAAGCAATTCTCTACCTGAGCGCAGTGGGACATAATAACAAATAAATAGTTAAAATCTAAAAGCGGTTTCAAAATCAAATTAAACTTATTACTCAGGGGTTTTTAGGGTCGCAGATTACAATTCTGAAATCAAAAATTAAAAAAAAGAAAATGGCGGATCCAAAATGGCGACAATTTTTTAAAAAAATTTATTAAAATTTAAAAAAAATACTTGTTAAGGAGATTTTGGGGTCGCAGGTTACGAATCTGAAATAAAAAATTATAATAAAATTAAAAACAAATACATGTTAAAGGGGGAGTAAGGTATTTTTTTATATTAATGTATGATATCTTAACCCCTTGACTGTCAACGAGATTCCCACTGTTTGGGCCAAACGTGTGTTAAAAAATTTTTTAATAGATTTTTATGAAACTTGGTACCCTAAGGTTTCTGGGGTAGTTGATTACGAATCTGAGATCAGTTTTTCGAAATTCAAAATGTCGGATTCAAGATGGCAGAAATTTTTTCAAAATTCATCGAATTTGCTTGAAACTGGTTACTCAAGGGTTTTAAGGGTCGCTGATTATGAATCTAATATTAGTTTTCCAAAATTCAAAAGGGCGGATCCAATATGGTGGACGACAAAATAAAAAAAATTAATTATAATGGCTTGAAACTGAATACTCGGGGGTTTTTAAAATTGCTAATAACGATTCTGACATTAATTTTCCAAAATTCAAAATGGCGGATCCAATATGGCGGACAACGAAATAAAAAATTGATCAGTTTGACTTGAAACTGAATACTTGGGAAAATTTATTGAATTTGTTTCAAACTGGTTAATCTCACATCAGTATGATAATTTTTGGTAAAATCAAATTTCGTTAAATATCCTGACATTAGCTGGTGAATTTAATTTTTATAATTTATTAAATTTTTTAAATTTTTTAAATTAACGACCCCAGAAGTTACTACGAGAAGACTGCCATAGGATTTTACATTACATTTTTTATTTATTAAACATTTTTATATATATTTTTTAATTTTATTTTTTATATACTAGATTATATACTAGACGCGTCGTTGCATGCAGCCACGTAAAACTGAAACCCTAAGTAACTTTCAAGCCAATTCAATTAATTTTTTATTTTGTCGTCCGCCATACTGTATCAGCCATTTTAAAGTTTCAAAAACTGATTTCAGTTTCGTAATCAGCAACCCTGAAAATCCCCGAGTATTCAGTTTTAAGTCAATCTGATCATTTTTTTATTTTGTCGTCCACCATATTGGATCCGCTATTTTGAATTTTGGAAAAATAATGTCAGATTTGTAATCCGCGACCTTCAAAACCCCCAAGTATTCAGTTTCAAGTCAATTCAATCAATTTTTTTATTTTGTTGTCCGCCATATTGGATCTGCCATTTTAAATTTTGAAAAAATAATGTCAGATTCGTAATCAGCGACCCTAAAAACCCCCGAGTAATAAGTTACAATTGATTTAAAACATGTTTTCATATTTTGACCAGGATTTAGTGATTCTGTCCCACTGTGCTATGCCGCAAAGGGTTCAAAAAAATCCAAAATTGACTAAAATATCGCGAGTTGAAGTAAAAATTTAATTAAATTTTATGTTTTAAAAAACATGGTTTTTGTTCATTATTTCGAAAACGGTAAGGGGCCGTTCAAAAAAAACGTAACGCTATTTTTCGGAAATTTGGACTTCCCCTCCCCGCATGTAACGCAATGTTGTATACATTAGCGCCATTTTTTCTACTGACCGTAACAAATAGCTTGACCCCCCCTCCCCCCAAAAGCGTTACGTATTTTTTGAACGGCCCCTAATAAATAGAAAAAAATGTTATACGAAAAAAAGGTGCGCAATCAAATTTTCTATAAGGATATGTATAATAAACATTTTAAAACAAAAGTTGAATTTCAAGTGGCCAGGGGCCAACGTTTTTCAGCGCGGCGAGTTTATGTGCCCTAGCCTGGCCGCGATTTGTTAAGATAATTATTTTTTAATCTGGTGATATCATTGAGCGCCGGGCAGAAAAAGTTTCCTTTTTACCTAAAGAAACAAATACGAATATACTTAAGTTGATCTATAAATAATTAATAGACCCAAAAACTTAATAATATTAAAGAAAAAGAAATTTTATTGACATTTTGAATTTTAATATTAATTTAATAAAGTTTTGAACATCTCGGACTATTGTTTATGGATTTTTATGAAGTTTACACATTTTTCAGGTAAAAATGTGTACTTTAAAATAAAAATAATGTAAATAAAAAAATTAAAAAATTTTTTTTTCATTATTTACTTCTCCCTGAGAAAAATGTTATTAACATATTTGGAATCCTTATGAATTCACCTTTAATTTAATAAAGCAAAATTGATAAAGACTCATCTGGTTCCGGAGATATTGAAGTTTTTGTAAAAAAAGACTAGCTGCAGCAACAAGGTGAGCTTCGAATAAAAAGCCAAACGTTCTTGCCCATCCCATTTTTTAGTATCGTTTCGGTAAAGCCATACAATAATTTTAAGACAAAAAAGAAAAAATCGGTACATGAAATTTTGAATAAACTCAGTTTTTCGATTTTTTCATTTTGGAAATTTCAAAAATCTTCATTTGTTAGTAAGTTGGGCAAATTCTACAAAAATTGAGTAGAAATAGACAAAACTTCGATAATATAGAAGAATTTAACTACAAACATCTAAATTTCAAATGGTTCTGGGTCAAATTTTCTCAAAAAAATCAAAGTTGGTCATGGGTCTTTCAATTTTTGTTAAACTTGGTATAAAGGTAGTGTTTTATGACAGAAGATTTTAGGAAAAAAAAAATTTTTAAAAATTTTCAAAATTGTGGATTTTACCGGGCATTAAATATTAAAGCACATTTTTTTTGAAAAACGAATAACTTTTGTCCATTTAGTTACATTTTGTTTATATTTTAGGTAATAATAGTTGATTATATAACAATTTAAAGTGCAATATTAAAGAAAAAAAAATCCATAATTTGCCCGGAAAAAAAGTCAAAAAAAATTTTGATTTAATTTTTTCGGGCATAAGCACCCCTTCGACTTTTTTGTAACTATAATATTTGGATTCGTTATCTTCTCCAGAATTTTTTGCAAAAAAAAAATCTCTGGAGACTTTAAAATTAACCGAAATATCGAATTTTTTGTCTCGAGGTGCACAAATATCGATCTCGCGTAAACACGCCTGAGATGTGCACCAAACGTTTTTAAGCGTTAATTTTCGCATTCTAATATGTTTTTGTTAATTTTTAGTAAACAAGGAAGATTTAAAATCAAGTTTTGCAATTATAATTTTGTTTTTAAACAATTTTGAATCTCAAAATGTGTATGTAATATATAAGGGGCAAATTTTCTCAAATGTACCAATGTCAAAATTGCAAGTTGTTAGATCGGGCTAATATTTTCACAGTATTTAGAACTATGAATGAGTACTTAAAACCACCTAGTAATTATGAAATTTTTTTAAAAATTGTAGGGGGAGGGGGTTGAAGAGTTTGGATAAGTATAAACAGTGAGTTTTATAAAAAATCGTAGCTTTTATATAATAAAGAAAAAATAATTGTGACCTATATGTTTTTGGTAGGTTTTTTTCTGCTCTTTCAAATAGTGAGAATTTTTTTTCAAAAATTCAAAATTTAACCCTTCTTTTGAAAACTAAATTTTTTTTATTTTTCTTCAAAAAAAGTCCCCTTTTTTTTCTTGTACCAAAAGAAAGCTTATGATGTGTACTTTCAATATGTGAAACGAAAAAATGACGTTTTTTTGTTTTTGAATTATTAATTAATTAATTAATAAAAATTGAAATATTTTACAATATGAAGTATTTTGACTAAATTGACGTTTTACAAATAAATATTTATAAAAATAAAGATAAAGAGTTAGGTTTTTTTAAACAAATGTTTATATAATTCTACTTAAAAAAAATATATTCCAGTAATTTGCAACGATTGTTTAAATAAAATATTCAACACCTTATGCGTGTATCACGCTTGATACAGATATTAAAATAATTAAAAATTATTCTGATAAAAAAATCATCTCTTCTTACATCAAAAAAGTAAAAATTAAAAAAATGTACTTTAGAAAATGTCAAAAAATATTAAGCCTTGAAGTTTAGTTAAAAAAGTTTAGAAGTTTAGTTTTTTAGAAAAAAAATTTTTCATTTTCAAAAGAAGGGTTAAATTTTAAATTTTTGAAAAATAATTCTCACCATTTGAAAGAGCAGAAAAAAACCTACCAAAAACATACAAGTCACAATTATTTTTTCTTTATTATATAAAAGCTACGATTTTTTATAAAACTCACTGTTTACACTTATCCAAACTCTTCAACCCCCTCCTCCCTACAATTTTTTAAAAAATTTCATAATTACTAGGTGGTTTTAAGTACTCATTCATAGTTCTAAATACTGTGAAAATATTAGCCCGATCTAACAACTTGCAATTTTGACATTGGTACATTTGAGAAAATTTGCCCTTTATATATTACATACACATTTTGAGATTCAAAATTGTTTAAAAACAAATTTATAATTGCAAAACTTGATTTTAAACCTTCCTTGTGTACTAAAAATTAACAAAAACATTATAGAATGCGAAAATTTACGCTTAAAAACGTTTGGTGCACATCTCAGGCGTGTTTACGCGAGATCGATATTTGTGCACCTCGAGACAAAAAATTCGATATTTCGGTTAGTTTTAAAGTCTCCAGGGATTTTTTTTTGCAAAAAATTCTGGAGAAGATAACAAATCCAAATATTATAGTTACAAAAAAATCAAAGGGGTGCTTATGCCCGAAAAAATGAAATCAAAATTTTTTTTGACTTTTTTTCCGGGCAAATTTTGGATTTTTTTTTCTTTAATATTGCACTTTAAATTGTTATATAATCAACTATTATTACCTAAAATATAAACAAAATTTAACTAAATCGATAAAAGTTATTCGTTTTTCAAAAAAAATGTGCTTTAATATTTAATGCCCGGTAAAATCCACAATTTTGAAAATTTTTAAAAATCTTTTTTTCCTAAAATCTTCTGTCATAAAACACTACCTTTATACCAAGTTTAACAAAAATTGAAAGACCCATGACCAACTTTGATTTTTTTGAGAAAATTTGACCCTTCTGCAGATTTTCGGTATAAATGGATACGAATTCTATGTCAGATTTCCAAAATTCAAAATAGCGGATTGTATATGGCAGGCGATTTGGTAAATTCGACATCGTATTCGCATTTAACCGAAAATACTTAGAAGTATTTAAAATTTATATTCTGGTTTGTAGTAATATTCTTCTTCATTATCGAAGTTTTGTCTGTTTTTATTCTTAGTTTTCAAAGAATTTGCCAAACTCAGTAAACAGAATGACCGATTACTCAGAGGAAAATGAAAATATTTTAAATTTTCAAAATGTATTTTATTACATATACGCCATTGGTATGATTGCTGAGCTAATTCACTAAGTTCTCATAACAAAAACTCACGACAGAGGGCATGCAAAGCACGTTGAGTATTTCAATTTCAATACTATATTATGTAGCAATTTCTCTCAGTTTAGGCAGAACTGAATCTTGTAAAATCAGTTTGTTGCATAATGCAGCGCCAGCGGCTGAATGAGTAAATACTGAATTTCGATAATTTAAAAAAATTCTGAAAAAATAGTAAAAATCATATACCTACGACGGGACAAGGATTAAAATTTGCGTAAAGAGAAGTAGTTTTTTTGGAATTTTCTTAAAGAAAATCGAAGGATACAAACAGATTTGAAAATTAAATTTTAATCTTAAAATTTTTAAAAATGCAGTAAAAAATTTTTGAAAAATATTTTTCATAAATTTTTTTAAAAGTTCATGAAAAAACAAAAAATTTTCATATAAGAAAGTTTAAAATCGATCAACATTTGTAGAAGTTGTGAGCATTCAAAAATTTTTTTTTTTCAAAACGTAAAATTTTGAAAAATTCGTATCTTGTAAACGGCTGGGTAAAAAAAGTTGAAAAAAATCATGAAGCTCTTTTTCAACTAGTGCTAAAAGATAAAAAATGTTTGATCCAAATAAAAAATGTGAATTTTGACGATATGTTGGTTTGGCGTGGAATGTCTCATATACACAAACTCCTTCTAAAAGTTCAAAAATTAAGTCGACAGTTAGATTTTTAGCAATGTAAAAGTCCTGAACTTTGTGAAAAACGCACGGTGCCTTAATGCCATTTTGAGATGTATTCAGTATTTTGCTATGTTCATTATAATTTTCTTTTGTTCGTAATTTAGCTGCATCTTCTTTCACCATTTTCGAAATTTCTTTTGATGTTGCTATACATATTCTGCATTACACATTTGCATTAAAACACTCTACCAAACCGAATATTTGATTTAAGCCCAAATTATCGCCTAAAATAAGTATTAATTGAAATTTAACAAGTTTAAGAACGCCATTAATATTTATAAAAATGCCTGTAGTGTGCAAAAAATTCAATTCATCAATAAGCTTAAAAAAAGTCTTTTATTGTCAAATTTTTTTTATTGTCAATGTGTATTAATTTTGAGAATATGATGCTGGATAATTTAGAAGCAATATCTGGCGGCAGGCAAGCAATTGACGCGTAGACAACTCCAAATTTATTGGTTCCAGTGTGGCTTCCTAGAAGGTTTCCTGTTTCTATTTCGTCGTAATAAATATTGTGATGCGGAATTTTCCACGCACAAAATTTTCTTAATTTTCTCTTGTTTTGAATTGGATTTAAAAAAAATAACTCGTCAAAACGAGAATATTTCCTTTCCTAAAATAAAAATAAACTATTAATTAAACAAATACAAATTATAATTAAATTATTATTATAATTATTAATTAAATTATTGAATTAAATGAAACAAAACCTACCAGCTTGTCAGATCAACAATACTATGAAACTCGAAATTAGAACATTTTCTGCCGTTCGTATTTTATTATTTTTATAGTCATCGAAAAAATGTTCACTGGAAATCTGCTGGTCTTTTAACGCTGTCACAAGTCGAAATCTACAGGGAAAGTGCTTTCTGGTGCATATATTCGGATGTGAGTCTCGAATATTCAAGAGCACCAGGAAGACGAAAATTGTTTATTGTTTTGGTCCTGTTAAAACACTGACAGCGGTCACATTGGATTAATGGGGGACGCGGAGTAAACGACAGCGACTAATAAGTAGGCGCTCTGCATTATCAGCGGCGGATATCTTACCTCGCGCGGATAAGAGTAGAGAGAGTAAAGTTAAAATAATAGTACGCCGGGGACTCACCTTAAAACTAAAAAGAAGCGCGTGTGTAGCGACGCTCTCGTAGCCAGACACACGGCCATTTTTATTCATTCTCGTTCTGATTGTATAGTAAGGCGCATCACGCCACTCTAAAATTATTCAAAATTGTTTAACTAAAATTAAAAGTTAAGTGTCATGTCTGAACGAGGGGCCATGCAGGGTCGCAGGCGCATTGATGGTGAGTCACAGTAATCTCAAATTATAATTTTCTCGCCAGATTGGCAACTATTAATATTATTCGAAAATTGTGAAAAGTGATGCTTGTCACTGCCTTTGTCATGCGGTAAATTAATTTGAAAATTCGGCCTTTTGCCGAATATAATAATTGTTAATATTAAAATTTAAAGTAAAATTTATTGAATAAAAATAATTTTGTGTAAAATCTAAATTCAGTGACAGTAATAATTGTGTTGATCTCCTTACTCCTCCTTTCTCCGCGGTTTATTAGGAATTTTTCTAATAATTTCTGAATTAGTCTGGCAAAATAATTAAAATTAACTAATTTAATCTTTTGGATATTTTTAAGTAAAATATCCTGGCGCTAATAAAATAATATATTGTTACGATCCTAATTATTATAATTTCCCTAATGTTTCCCGATTTTATTTTAAAATTAATTAAAATAGGGACGGGGTAGTAAATAACAAGAAATTACTTTAGTTGAACAAATGTATGTGTATTTTATGAAATAAGATAAAATTGATGAAAATAAGAGATGGACACAGGCTTTTTAATGTGAGTCTTAGAGTGGTTAATTGTTTACCTTGGGACAAAGGGTGATGCTAGACGTTCAGGTATAATGGCACTGGTCCTTTAATGGTTGACTAATTGGATGCAGTATTGTGTCTCGAGAAACAGGAACACTCTTTTCAAATGGCAAATTTGACTTCCAGATCGACTTTCCAAAATGCACTTTTGAAATATACGTAGAGTAAAGGACAACTACTGAAACTGGGATTAGGGCACTGTGTCGTGAAGAACCACTTGTTATAGATAAAATTTTAAGACTGACTTGTGCAGAGCACCACTTCTCAATTTGAGACTTATAATGTTGACGACTACATTTTCTTGACTGCTTTTCTAGACTGATTTCTTAGACTGAACTGCTGTTGATGGTCTGGCTCTTCTTATACCCAAATTTTCCTGTATATTTTAGAGTTTGTTCGACTTTTCATGTATTTTAGGAATCGTTCGAGTTTCCATGCATTTTTAGAAACCCTCTGTTGCGGGAACACTTGTGGTGACTCACCATTAGATCGCACGTGTCCATTGTTTATTATTCATACGTTATTTTATAATGTTGTTATTTCCATTAATTGTTTATAATTTGTTGTTACAATTGATTGTTTATAATTTGTTATTACAATTCATTATTTATAATTTGTTGTATTATTTGTTGATATTTATTATTACAATTCTATTATTTAATATTTATTATTACAATTTATTATTGTTTATTATTATTTCTTAAAGTTTGTTGTTAAGATTGTTATATTTAACTATTTATTACATTTTGTTATTATTTGTTAATATTTATTATTACAATTTATTATTGATTATTATTAATATTTATAGTTATTATTTATAATAATATGTAAATAACAATTTTGTTATTAACTTTTATTATGATTATTACTATTATTATTAATTATTATTAATATTATTAATTAACATGATTATTATTATAAATTATTAAGATTAATTATTATTCTACATATTATTATTGAAAATAGGTTACGGTGACGTAACAATATCCAAATTTATTAAAATAATTAAATTCAAAGTGTAGATAACGTTCTATTTTAACCTCTTGTCAAAATATTATTTTGTTTTGGTTAAATAAAGTTAGAACAGGAGTAAAATCTCAAAATAAATATCCTAAATGTTTAAAAGTCAATAAATAATTATTAAAATAATAATTAAAAAATAAGCATGAACGTTATAATATATAAAGGAAGAACTAGACTGTCTGTACATTTTTTAGAATATTTACTTAACCATAATTTTGCCTACATGATATTAGATATCATTACTTGTGATTCTTCAGAAAGAGTTTAAATATAATTACATATTTCGCAAACAACAGAACAACAGGTTTAAAAAGTTTTGCATGTTGATTAAAACACTTTTCCACATTTCTTAAAACTGAATCATCAGCTTTATTTTTTAAAACATCAATAACATCCTTTTTAAGTGATGGTATATAAGTGTTTCGCATGAAATCATTTAAATAATCGAAAACAATTTGAACAATCTTTCTCGGCAAGATTGGATCACCGTACAAAAGTAAAATAAATGTTAAAATATGATTCAACATCATTAAAGGATCCATTATTAAAAAAACTTTTAAAAAAATTTTGCTTATCGATATATATGGGCAATTCCACGTGAGATTTCAGTCGACCTCTTAAAATCGGCCAAAAATATTTTTTTTCTATTCTGTGTTGAAAAAAAACAGATACGTATTTTTTTATTATTTTTTTGGAGGCCAAATTTTTGAGTTATGAATTTTCAAAATTTTCGCTTTTTAAATGTAGGTATATTTTTAATGTCAGATAACTCAAAAAATATTGCTTCTTTTCATTTTTTGACAAGAAAAAAAAAGTTTTGTTTTTCTCTCTACTTTTGAATAATCACAACAAAAAAATTTTTTTTTCATTTTCTATTAAAAAAATAAAAAAATTTTATAAACAAATTAATTTTTTTTAACTTTGGGTATGATAAATTTTTAATTTTCTTTTTTTAAAACATACCTGGAAATGATAAGAAGGTTTTGCAAAAAGTTTCAGAGTGGGCCTGACAAGTTTGATGGGTCCAAAAAAATAATTAAGCTGTCCGTGCAGGTCGCACGCACGTGGCACAATGGGATTTATTTACAATTTATTATTAAGAATTGTTTAGAGCCTAAAAATTCAATAATAATCAAAATCCGATAAAATTTGTAGTTTCTAGACAATTTTTAATAATAAATTGTAAAAAAATCCCATTGTGCCACGTGCGTGCGACCTGCACGGACAGCTTAAATATTTTTTTGGACCCATCAAACTTGTCAGGCCCACTCTGAAACTTTTTGCAAAACCTTCTTATCATTTCCAGGTATGTTTTAAAAAAAGAAAATTAAAAATTTATCATACCCAAAGTTAAAAAAAATTAATTTGTTTATAAAATTTTTTTATTTTTTTAATAGAAAATGAAAAAAAAATTTTTTTGTTGTGATTATTCAAAAGTAGAGAGAAAAACAAAACTTTTTTTTTCTTGTCAAAAAATGAAAAGAAGCAATATTTTTTGAGTTATCTGACATTAAAAATATACCTACATTTAAAAAGCGAAAATTTTGAAAATTCATAACTTAAAAATTTGGCCTCTAAAAAAATAATAAAAAAATACGTATCTGTTTTTTTTCAATACAGAATAGAAAAAAAATATTTTTGGCCGATTTTAAGAGGTCGACTGAAATCTCACGTGGAATTGCCCATATATAATAGTTTGAAATTTCTCTTTATAAACTCTGTTAATACTTTTAAATATTAAGAATGAACTTCGACACGAACGAATTAGCTTTAAAAAAATTCAAGGCATACACTATCTTTTCGAAGAATGCCCATACACAATCACACAAGAAAGAAACCGTATGTAATGCAGTTATGCTTTTATAGCATGCAACCACTGCTTTCAAATGGTCACAGTAAATGTACTATTCACTATTCAATACAGGATACGTTTGGAAATTCTCAATTTTTCCTTGAAAAATTAAATACGGATGAATCGGGAGACCCAAACTGCTCAACCAATTTTCAAATTTGGCTTTTTTTTCGTCAATATTGTCCGATTCCTAGTAGAATAAAATATTATTAAAAATGGATAATCTAAATCTGTTATTTATTATAAATTTTTTACCTTTATTTGTAGAATAAAGGATTTTGTAATATCCTATTTCGCAAAAGTAACAGTTTTCGTTTCAACTTTAAAGACTATATAATTTTGATCCATAAAGGCACCAATATCCTTGCCTTTCAATTTTTTGGCATGTGAAATATTTTTTTTTGATAACGTCGGCCAAGTTTCACAAACTAATGTTGATTATGATGGGATTAAATCGATTGAAATAATTTCTTTTCTCAACAGATCTGCAATTATTGTTTGGAAATCTTGTTCCAACAATATTATACCTCGTAGAGCTGATATACACGGAAAGCTTTTAAAATATTTTTCTAACAAGTCGATATTTTTATTTTTTACTTTTTTCGTCAATAATTTCACTCGATCTTTAAATGTTTTTTCCCATTGTATCAGTGTTTTTGCAAATGAATTTTCAGCTAGACATTGGCTCGTTAAACAATTATTATCAGTTTCTGGTAATATTTCTGTACCTATGTAACAAATATATTATTACAGTGGAACCTCGATTATCCGAACTAACCTAGGCAAGGCCGGGTTCGGATAATCGAAAGTTCGGATAATAGAGATTTAAATTTTTTTTTATATAATTAAAGTAAAAAAATCGACAGTTGAATTATATATATTTCATTTAATCCATTTCTTAAATATACATAAGTATATATACGTAAATATATATTAATTCATAATAATATATTAATAAAACATAGAATTTAGAATTTTTAAATATTTTTCTGGCATAAATTTCGTTATTTTCCTTTGAAAGATTCAGGAGGCCAAAAAAAGTTCGGATAATAGAAGTTCGGATAAAATGATTTTCGGTTCGGATAATCGAGGTTCCACTGTACTAAAAAGGTTAAATATCAAATTCTAAATATTAATACTGTAAAAGATTTTTATTACCTTCTGCAGTTTTTGTGTAATTTTGCAATTTTGGACCTAAGATAATAAACAATAATTATTAAATGTCAATTCGATATGTTAACAATTGTATAAACAATTAATTGTTGTTATTTATTAACTTTTTTTCTATTGCATCTAGGAAGATGCAGTTTTTTTCTAACCAACAAAAACGTTGGTAAGGTTTACAACGTTTATTATCAACGTATATTATCTTAGATCCAAAATTGTAAAATTAAAAAAAACTGCATCTTTCTAGGTGTAATAAAAAAAGTTAATAAATAACAACAATTTATTGTTTAAACAATGTTAATTAATAACTATAGCAAATTTAATTTAATGTTTTATTTAATTCATTAATTTAGCATTAAATAATACCGATATCATGCTGCCAAATATATAGAAATTTGCTTTATTCTCTATTTTGTTTTAGGAATTGTTATAAATTACAGGGCTCGAACTAGGTCCGTAAATCCCGTAAAAGTCCGTAACTTTGCTTGAAGTCCGTAAAAGTCCGTTTTTTTGAAAAAAGGTCCGTAAAGTACGTAAATTATACGATATAATTTGGATAATTTTAGAGAAATTACAAATGATTGAAGGAATTCAATTATTTTCAAAAGTAATAAAATTCTTCGCAAAAATTCAATTATGTTCAAAAATTTTTAAAAATTCTCGTCAAAATTTCAATTATCTTTAGAAATAATTAAATTCTTCTCCGAAATATCAATTATTTTCAAAAATTTTAATAAAATTCTTAGAAAAATTTCAATTATTTTTAAAATTTTTCTCAATTCAATGATTTTTAATAGGTATCTATACTATTCTAATAAAATTTTCCAACAGAATTCAATTACACAGCCACACAAAAAAAATAAAGTGTTTTGATCTGGGGTCGAGACATATGTATTCCGATGTATTTCGATGCGCTGAATCCGAATCCGCCATCAGAATTTGGCCAATGGGTCCTGGTTTCGTCCTAACCTCAAAAAATACCCTAAAATCGTTAAAATGGTCACTTTTAATTTATCAAAATTGAATCTAACCGCATATTGTTAATTTTCTAAGATCCCTTAATTTAAATAAACTATTCTATAAGCTTTTTAATTCAAAATTCATATAAAACATTAAATCTATCGAACCTAACCTCAAAAACACATCTAAGATTCCAAACAAACAAATTATACCATACACAGCGCAATAAAAATTATGTAAACTCATGAAAGTTACAACTTAGGTGTTTTTATGATTGCTAATTACGAATCCGGTGTTGATTCTATGATCAGTATCTATAGGCTCACAATTTTGAAAGGTATTTTTCGGTACTGGTTTAAGAGTGTCCAAAATAATTCAAGAATCTTCATTACTAAAAATGAAATTAGACGTACGTTATTAATTATAAAACGAAAGGAAAGAATGTGTATTAAAATATGAATTATAACTTTAGAACTATCGACTAGGATAAATCTAAGACACTAACAGTAAATTTGGTTTTAAGTTTACAAGGCTCGAAGCAGTGAAAGTATTTAAAAATACGGACTTTACGGACCAACTGACAAAAATAGAATCAGGCCTAATCAAATAAGAGAACATTTTACTTAAAACTACAAATTCAATTTTTCATAACTATAAAACATAAAGAAATCGATAACTCCGAGTCTTTGACTCGACGTCATCGATTTCTTCATGTTATATAATAATTAATAATAATAATTATTAATAAAATTAATTTATAATAATTAAAATCATTATGAATTCAATTATTATTTTTAAGAATTTTTATCTAAAATTCTTTTTTATATCGATTTTTTAAAATAATTTTCGAAAAAGTTCTTTGACAATTTTCAAATTCATTTGTTTATAATATTCAATTTTACGAAATTTCAATTATTCGTAAATTCTTTAATTAAATAAATAGGGTGATGGAACCATTTGTCGAGGAAATAGTGAGGTTCAACATTTACACATTTTTTAATCACAATTAAGGCCATCCATGTAAATTAAAAAATATGATTTAAGTAAGAGGAGTACCTAAGCTATTATACTTAATAAAATTTCGTTAAAAAAAATAAATTATATATTAAATAATTAATATAAAAGAAATTGTTTGTAAAATACCATTTGTTGAGGCTCAGATACCAATTGCTCGAGTTTTTGACCCAGTTGTCGTTTTTGTTTTGTCATATAATAGAAATTAATAGAAATTAATTACCGACGGATTAGCTTAGTCGGATAGATGCCTCGCTTGGCGGTCGTTAAAGGACCAAGGGTATAAGTACCCTTGGTTCGCGCCCATTTGGCTTGGTATTTTTCCGGCACGTGAGATAATCTGAGCGGGACGTTTGACGTCGAGGTATAATGATGTGCACCGTCGATTATTGTCCAGTACACACCATTAGAACTCGGCTGTCGATAAACCGGTTGTACTCAGGAGAGTTTTCTACAGTTTCCCTCTCCACTGGCAAGAAAACCCATTAGACGGGTGGTCCAGGCAAATGCGAGTACTCCTAATAAAAGTCGGCCGTTGACGCAAAAATTAGGTTAATAATATTAACATTAATATTAATAATATATATTATATAGAATTTTCATATGTAGAATGGTTATGCTTAATCCAAAAAAGTATTTCTCGGTGACTCTTGTCGAAGTGCGTAAGGCCAATAGGGCAGGAGTATAAACAATAAAAAAAATTAATAATTAATTATATTTCATAACAAATGTTTCCAAAAAAGTAAATTTTAAATTGAAAATGATTTCTATAAAAAATTTAATTTAAAGAACATTTCTTACGTTATTAGATAATGTTTACATAAACCTAACCATATATTAATCTACGAAAATGACAGATAATATTTATGCTTACGTTTTTAATTGACAATCGAAAAATGGTGTCAAATAATAAAATATGCCAAACCCATTTCTCGAGTCAACAAATCGACAATTGGAGAGCAATCAAAATTCAGTACCAGTTACCAAGTATTAATTTTATTTAAACTAATAAATAATCATATAAAGTAATTATCAACAGTTATATACTCTTTGTTTTCTTCTAAATTTGATGGTATTAAAGAAGTTTTTAAATATTAAAAAATATACTGTTTTTAGAAGTAAAATAACACTAGTCACATTACGAATGAAAATAGCAAATGGTGTCATTCCTCTGATTTCGTGAGCAATGCACATAAAATTATTTTTTTTAAGAAAAACAATTTAACATTACAATATAAAACATTGTTTTATAAATAACTTTATTAAATTTGGAATATTGTTATATTATTTTATTTTACGTATTTAATATAATTTACTATTTATGGACATAAATGACTCGAAAACTGGTGTCGACTCGACAACTGGTTCCTTCACCCGATTAGAAAATAGAAACTATAAAAATAATATTAAAACAACTCAGTTAAACTTTTTAAAAAAAATTAATTACAAAATTCAATTTCGTTTTTAAATTCACGCTCTATTGCATTTAATATTCAATTATTATCTAAAATTTTAACTGAAATTTATTTTTACGAAATAAAAATCAATTTTTATTAGAAAATTCTACTAGAATTCAATTATTTAAATACAAATAAAATGCAAATAAATAATTTATTGAATAATTGAACGTTTCTTAAAATTCAATTCCCATTAAAAAATCGTTATCGACAAATTTTTAAATAATCCTATTCTGTCAACGAATTTTAATAAAATTTTTAAAAATAATTACATTTTTCAACAAAATTTGATTAAAATTGTATTAAAAATTATTGAATTTTATTATTTATGAAAGTAATTGAATTCTTGCGAAAAATTTTATTAAAATCTGCAAGAATAATTAAATTCTTGTAAAAAATTAACAGGAATTCAATTATTTAAAAAAAATTTAATAAAATTCTTGGCATAAATTAAAAATAACAAAATTATTAGCACATATTCAATTATTTTCAGAAATTTTAATAAAATTTTTCGCAAGAATTTAAATATTTTCGTAAAATAATAAAACTTTTTGCAGAGATTAAATTATTTTCAAAAGTCCTAATAAAATTCTTCGCAAAAATTCAATTCTTTTCAAAAATATCAGAATTTTAGCAGAAATTCAAACATTTTAAAAACTTTTGATAAAACTTTTTTTGGTAGAAATTCAATTATTTTTAAGACAAATTAAATAAAATGTCTTGATAAAATTGAATTATTTTAAAAATTTTAATAAAATTCTTCGACAGAATTCAATTATTATAATCTAAGATTTTAACTAAAATCTATTTTTAAATCAATGTTTATGAGAAAATTTTACCAGAATTCAATTATTTAAATACAACAATAAATAATTTATTGAATAATTGAATGTTTCTTAGAATTCAATACCTATTAAAAATTTTATCAACAAATTTTTAAATAATTAAATTTTTTGGACGAATTTTAATAAAATTCTTAAGAATTTTTTCGATGAATTCGATTAAAATTCTATTGGAAATAATTGAATTCCTAAAAAGAATTTTATTAATTATAAAAATAGTTAAATGATTGCGAAGAAATTTATAAAAAGAAATTTGTTATTAATAAAATTCTTGTGAAATTTTTATTATTTTTTAAAAATAATTAAAAGTTTTTGTAGAATTGTATTACATTTTTTTTAAATAATTAAATTCTTTTGGCAAATTTTATAAAAATAGTAGTAGATTGAACAATATTTAATTTTTGCGAAGATTATTATTACTTTCAAAAATAATTTATATTTTGCAATGAATTTTATTAAAATTTTTGAAATTAATTGAATTTTGTCGAAGAATTTTGCTATTTATTTATAAAGATAATTGAGATGTTGACCATTTTTTTAGATTTTTTGAAAATAATTGAATTTCGGAGAAGAATTTTAATATTTCTAAAGATAATTGAAATTTTGACGAGAATTTAAAAAAATTTCTGAACTTAATTGAATTTTTGCAAACAATTTTATTACTTTTAAAAATAATTGACTTTCTGCAATCATTTGTAATTTCTCTAAAATTCTCAAAATTATATCGTACAATTTACGAACTTTTCATCCTTTTTGAATGAAATTACGGACTTTACGGACCATTTTTCAAAAAACGGACTTTTACGAACTTAAATCAAAGTTACGGACTTATTAGGATTTACGGACCTCCTTCGAGCCCTGAGTTTATCTATGTTTCAAATAATATGTTACCTTTAGTGACCATTTCAGAAAACATTTTTATTTATTCATAAACGGGCAAAGTTTTTAGCAGAGCCCAGTCGTACAAAGTACTAAGAGTATAACAAAAGAAAATACATTAAATAGCCGCATTGCCAACATTATCGTTACTATTATTGTGATAATACAATTTTCTGCGCAACTGTGTAAGAAAGGAACTTAGTTGAACGCCATAGAAATCTAAATCGTGACAGAAGTTATTCGCCTCGCGACTTAATTTATGAACTACCGAATTATCTACATTATTGGTTCTGGCTAATTTTAATTTAAATAATGGAGCATTTCTTGATAAGCGTGAAGGTATATAAAAATTAAAAAGACCTAAAAGGTCAGAACAATTAACAAAACCATTAATGATTTTAAACAAAAAGAGTAGGTCAGAAAACAAAAATCTTTGGGAGATTAACGGGATATAAAAAATTGCTCGTATATTACTATAATCATGATTATAAAAATCAAAAGGCACGCCAGTTTGCCTTGCCAGAAAGCGTAAAAATCTATTTTGTATTCTCTCAATAGAAGTCATAAGGTACTCTTGACAAGGCCACCACAGAATCGAGGCAAACTCAATTATAGGTCTAACCAAAGTAAGAAATAGAATTTTCAATGCTAGAACATTTTTAAAATGAGACGCGTTTCTGATAACAAAGCCTAATACTCTGTTAGCCTTATTTATAGTAGTAATAATATGGTCATAATAAGAAAAGGAACAATCAATTATCACCCCAAGGTCACGTACCTCGTATACTCTGGAGATTTCAACATTACCAAGACAATAATTGTAAACTGTACCACTCAGAGATCTAGAAAAAGATATCAGACTACACTTCTTGACATTAAAAAACAATTTGTTTTTTATTGACCAATCATATAGCCGTTTGAGATCAGATTGTAAATCCAGATGATCCTGATCACAAGAAATAATTTTGTATATTTTTAAATCGTCAGCAAATAAAAGGAATTTGGAAAATTGAAATACGTTTTTAATGTCATTAATGAAAAGAATAAAAAATAGCGGTCCGAGGTGCGAACCCTGAGGCACACCAGAGGTGGGGAAAAAGATATCGGAGAAATCATAATTAATACGTACTGATAAGGTTCTAACCGAGAGGTAACTTTTAACCCATAACAGTAAATTATTTGAAAAACCCAACGTTTCAAGCTTCGTCAAGAGTATACTATGGTCGACCTTGTCGAAAGCCTTTGCGAAGTCAGTATATATAGCGTCGACCATAGACCCAGACTCAAGGTTATTTATAACGAAGTTAGAAAAAACACTAAGATTAGTTAAAATAGATCTACCCTTCAAGAAACCGTGCTGCTCATTAATAATTAAACATTGAAGCTGAAAATAGAGCTCATCATAGATTATGCTTTCAAATATTTTTGAGATAGCACTCAATATAATTATCGGTCTGTAATTTGAAACATTTTTTTTATCACCATCCTTATACACTGGAATAACTATCCCTCTTTTCCAAATAAAAGGAAATATTCCACACGAGAGAGACCAATTAAATAGTAAGTACAGAGGCTCAACAAATGACAAGCAGCACGATTTCAGGAGAGAGGGGGGGGATTCCATCAGGGCCAGCCCCCTTCTTTACATCAAGTGATTTCAATTTAATCAGTATAGATTCTCTAGAAATATGTGATATGTTAATCATGTTATTATTAAATGAGTCTGTATCCATGGTAGTGATATAATTAGAAGATGTATAAACAGAAGAAAAATAGTCCTTAAAACAATTCGCAGAATCAATATTTTGTTGAAATTAAAATCTTGTGTTAATTGTTTTTCATTTTCAGAAGAAAGGGCTTAATTCGAAATATGATCGTCAATTTCAGAAGATATTTCCCTATAAGCAAAACTTCGAGGTGAACATTCTCGACCGTCTGAAAGTGTCTGATTCGAATTCTGATTGTCAAATATTTCGCTAAAATTAAAATCTCGAGGTGACCCTTGTTGATTTGTCTCAGTCTCAGCAGATGTTTCAGTGAACATTCTCGACCGTCTGAAAGTGTCTGATTCGAATTCTGATTGTCAAATATTTCGCTAAAATTAAAATCTCGAGGTGACCCTTGTTGATTTGTCTCAGTCTCAGCAGATGTTTCAGAATGAATGTTTTGAGGTGATTGTTGTTGACTTTCAGAAGAAACTTTTTGATCAACATATCCAAAATCTACTTTCCATTTTGTTATTAGTAACCCCAGCATATCTTCAAGTAATTAATCATATGTTTCTCCAGTATACTCTGCTGCAAAACTGGCTAAACTTCGCCCAAAAATGAAAGCTTGATTATATCGCTGATTCTTTGTTAATGTTTTATCAACATTTGTGACGTGGATCATGCCTTGAAAATTAAAAATGATAGGACTTTCAGCAGACTGAATTTCAGAACATACTCGTAGGAAGTAATTTTTACTCCAGCGTTGATCCAATAAACTCTGGTCAAACAGATTCATGTTTTCCTGTTCCCGCATAACGAAGATGTGTCTGTAATGAATTACAAATTTAAAGAATTGTAATTATTTTTACTTTTTTATAGCGTTCTTTTCAAAGTTTTAAATACAATACTTTTTAAAAATTCTTGTCAAGAATTAAATTATCTTTATAAATAGCAAAATTTTTTGCCAAAAATTCACTTATTTTCAAAAATTTATAAAAATCTTTGCAAAAGTTCAATTATTTTAAAAGTTTTTTGCAATTTAATAATTTTCAATATTTACTATTTTCATAAAATTTATTAACAGAAGTAATTATAGAAAAAACTTGTTGATATAATTCTACGAAAAGATTCAATTATTATCATAAATAATAAAATTTTATTCACGAATTCAATTATTTTCATCGCAGAATTTTAAATATTTGTAATACAATCTTAAATAAATTCCGTGAAAAATGCAATTGTTATTAAATTTTTTTTAAACTTGAGGAAAAAATTCAATTTTAAGAAACATTCAATTAAATAATAACGTTATTTTTATTTATTTATCTAAAGTTGAAAATAAAGTCAGAAAAATATTTGACTTTATAATTTTTTAAAATTCGCGGTCTCAGCGATGCGCATGTGCGCAGGGTGCGCAGCCAATTTTCCCAATATGGCTCAAAATGTACTTCTTGCTGTCCGTCTCAAGTCACATGACGTCCAGTTTTATCGTTTGGTGAATGTCGTGATTGTTTGTTATTTATAAAAAGTGCGTGTGCGAATCACAGTTTTGTTTCTTTTATGATTTATAAATATGTGTGCTTGTTTAAACTCGTTTTTTAATTGAAAAATTAAAAAATGTAATGGTCATATCGCAAAAGGGCATTTAAAGTTGATTTGCTTCAGATAGAAAGGCTCTTAGACGCAGTCCAAGTTGTAAATTTATTATATTATACAGTTGACTTTTGTTGAATTCGTGTTGAAAAGTTTACATTTATTACGAATTATGATCTCAGCTAATGTTTATTATAGGTTATTTAGGAGATTATGTATGTTCAAGACTAAAGAGAAAAATGTTCATTATTAATGCCATGTTTATATTAATAAAATAAAAAATTTTAATGAAACATTTTTAAATTTAACCTTAGTTTTTTGTATTTAATTTTTTACAATATATTTATCATAAATAATCCTCAAAAAACGCACGAGACTCGCATTTCACTCTCATGCATCATGCACCTTTATGACATGCGAGCGTAATGCGTCTCATATGAGGACACATCTGTCAGCATCAGTGAAGGTACGAGTGTGAAAAGAAACCTCATACATGCGAGCGATATGAGACGCATATCAATCTCAAATTGTTAAATATTGTTATTGCAATATATTGCAACAAAATACAACATTTTTAGTATAAAATTTAATATTGAAACGAGTCTTCCAAATTTTGTTAAATGGAAATAGTTCTTAATAAAGCAACTTATATACGTTAGTGAGGTAAAAAAATAAGCGTAAACAGAAATTGCTGTCCAGACATTATTCAATTTAATAAAAAGTCACTTTGGTTAATTAAACTATATTATATAAATACACTATTAGAACATTACAAGTTTCATCTTCAAACGTTAACGGTAAACTGACTGTAAACTGACTCATTCCAAAAAAATTCTCTCTCTCTCTGAACTTGACAAGGTAATGCGAAAGTATACAAATAAAAGTGCAGATATACTCTGGCATCAATCTTACGTTAATTCAAATTGAGGGGTGTTACGAAAACAAACGCAATCAAGATTCAGGATAAAAAATCACCCCCGATGAAAATATAATCGAAAATAGTTTTTATTTAAATTTTTCTGCACAAATAAGTTTTTTCAAATTTTCTCTTTGTGTTGGAATATTTATATGAAAATTTAATGTAATCAAATTAGTTTTTAAAATTAAGAGTTAATTTTTAAATTTAAAAATCGGGAGTGTTAGTTTTCTTGCAAAGAAATTGAAAGAATGTTTTTCTTCGTATCACCCAGCGAAATATCAAATCACACATTTAACCTATTTCGATTTTTATAGTGTGAAAAATAACTATAAACACATCTTTCAAAAATTATTTAGTAAGATAATTAACTTTTTAAAATATATCTGTAATAAAAGTTTTTAAGTAATTGAAATTTTGTAAAATATAATGGAAAATAATTAATTTTTTTCAAGTATTTTGTTAAAATTTTTGAAAATCAACTTTTAAAGCATTTTAATTGCATGAAAATAATTGAATTATCAAAAATTTTAATGAAAAATTTTTAAATGCAAATTTAAAAATGAAAATTAATAATAATTAGCTTCTAATTTGGTAAATTATATCAAAAACATTTTATGAAATTCTATTCATTTTGAAAAACTACATTATTATATTTTTAAAAACTAATTATTTTAATTGTTTTATCTTAATTTTTAAGATTTAATTATTTTCGAACAAAATAAATGAAAAATAACTTTTTTTACTTATTTTTAAAATATTTTACCAAATTTCAATTGGCAGAAAAATGTCCAATTATATATAATTAAAAAACTATTACCTTTCAAAAATTATTTTAAAAAATGAATTGTGAGAATTTTTTTAATAATATTAAGGTATACCTCAATAACTTAAGAAAAAACATGTTTAGTAATTGAATTCTAGAAGAATCTAAACTAGAAGTTAAATTGAAAATTGTAGAAAATAATTAAATTCAGGAAGGATTATAGGTAATTGCATAATTTTTAGAAATTATAAAGTTTCATAAATTTTACTCATTTTCTCCAAACCTTCATATTCTCCTGTAAAAAGAAATTTGCTACGGAAAATAATTTGAATGTCAGGGAAATTGATAAAATGAAACTTGTGACCACCCTGGTTAGGTTTACACGGAGAGAAAAAAAAGAGAGCCGTTTGATTTGGCAAGAGAGCGCTGTTTTCCTTTTATAAAGCGCAGCAGTAGCGCCGCAATCGTCGAACGGTTATACTTTTTGAGGAGTATCGGTTCTCTTCTCCACACAAATAGAGCCGCTTACTTTCCAAAAAGTGTACCCGCTTTCCCCAAAAAGGAGAACCGTTCTCCCCTCGAGAGTAAGCAGCGTGCTTAACCTCAAGTTGAACGGCTGTTTCGCATTTAACGCAACCGCTCTACCGACAGGTAGAGCCGCTTACTTTTTCTTCTCTCCGTGTAGGAAGCAATTTTTCGATAATAACAAAGAGATGATAAAAACCAGTTAAATAATTTATTATTCATTAAATTAATTAATTAAATCAATTTCCAATACTTACTTTCAGTCTGCATTGCTTTGGCACTCATTTTTTTCTAAACTTATACGACTTATACTAATTTCATATTACGTAGGTAGGTAATTCACTTTTTATTCGCAAAGGCAAACAAACATGATTGAACTTGCATAAGCCTTGAAGTTATTTCATAGTCGATTATCAATCGTTCACTATTGATAATATATTGCATTCATGGTTACCGCATTCATTCATACCCGCTAAATTTCAAACTCAAAAAAAATACTTTTAAAATCTTCATTAATTAAAGGTCTTTCTTAATTAAAATCTTTCTCTTATTAAAATTAAAATATTATTTATTTTATATTATTTAATGTAAAAATTTTACTAATTGTTCCAATTAATTGTTTCAAAATTTTTTTTTTAATATTCATTTAAAAAAATTAAAAAATCTAATAAAGCTGAATTTTACATTTTGGAAATGGAACCTTTTTTTTATAAAATTTAGAAAATTAAAAATAACAACTGATCCAACCGGACTCTTACTTTATAAAATTAGTCTCCCGATCAACAGTAGCCAGACCTTATTCGAAATGGCTAAAAGTTCCGGTCGACAATTCAACAGTTCTGAGCGCAGCCGGATCTTTAATATTTCACATTGAAGTTCCGACTAGAAGTTGAATAATAGCCAGGGTAATAGCCATGGCCAAAACTTTAACGGCAGTTTAAAACAAATAAAAAAAAATTTTGTTTCCATGCAAAAAAAGAACAGTTGTGTTGATATTAATATCGGTAGATTTTTATCTGATATCTGTAAACAGTGTTTTTAAACTGCATAAAAGCATGCAGTATATAAAAATTATTCGACTGCGGTTATAGACGGTTACAAGGTTTCGGGGTTATTTCCTGAACTATGATTAAAAGATAATAAGTGATTAAATTTTTAAATAACCAATGAGCAGCGTTTAAAATGTCTTTAATCATTGATGCAAATATATTTAATTATCCTAAAATATTTTGTAGCAATTTCTATTTTGACACAAATAATGTTATTTTTTATCGTTTTGAAATTAACTAATTTTAAAAAATTAAGTATTAAAATATTTTTTTAAGTTATTTATTTAATTTATAAAAAATAAAGAAAAGTATTAAATTAGCTATTCCCATTTGGTTAGCATTGGGACGAGTCGCATCAGGGTTGTGTTTTGTCATTCTAGAGCTGTAATGTAATAGTGCACTCACACCTTGGGTGGCTGCCTGCAAGTGCAGCAGAGATGGGAAGTGACGCGTCACTTTATGGAGCGTTTACACCTTCTGTAAAAATTGTCCAGAAAGGAAAATTTGCATTGGAGTAAGAGAGTCAGATGCACAGTCTGTCTCTCTATCTCCATTGAAAAATTTTACGTTCTGGAAATTTTTACCGAAGGTGTAAATGCTCCCTAAGGCTTTCTACATAAAGTACCTTAAATGAGGTATTTTACGTAATAAACTGTAAAATATTGTAAATCACACGTTCATTATAGCGGACTTAATATTATTTTAAATTTGACGTACCGTTTTTATGTTTTTAATAAACACTATAATTATTTAGGTTTAAGAAAGCTTTTTTTTAAAGAAATAGTGTTAAGTGTTTTATTTCAAAATGCCTAAGCCAAGAAAAAACGATTTCTTAAAGTCTCAAACACAGTAAATTTAATTTTTGTTTACGTTAGATTGATAATTACGTTTCTCGTTCTGCAAAAATAAAGAAATTGAAATTATGAACAATTTGATACATTTTAGTAATTTTTCATCTACAAATATATAGGAGTATTTAAAAAAATCTTTTTTTATATCACGTTCAAGTGACACTTTTTAGGTGTGGAAAATTTTTATTTTACAAATTAATTAATCTATTTCAGTTGTGACGTCAGAGTCGTTTTCAGGTGTGACGTCAGATAGCTAGTGTAGCTAGTGGTAAACAGACGTTTCTAACCTTAAAAACATACATTTTAGCATATTTTCAAGTTCCGGTAAAGTGTAAAGTGTTACTTTCACTACAATTATTTTACAGAATGCGTTTCAATTACATGTATGTAGATAGAAAGTTCACTTTAAAACAGACAAAATGAAGATAATGAATTTTTAAGCGATTGAAGAAACACCCTTACCTTTATATATAAACGTGGTTTCGACATTTTTAGGTAAATTTCCTTTTTAGCGACATAGGTATAAATAAAATCCAGATGTGGTGTAACTCTACCTAAATTCAAAAATCATACGAATCATTTTCACCTGTTTTGTTTATCTTTTGTATCTCCATAACCTAGAATGATAAGAAAAATATATGATTAGATAATAATAATAATAATAAGTTTTCATTCGTTATTCATTACATACATTTACTTTTTACAAGCATGTAAGTGTTATAATAGTAAGAATCTGTGTGACATACTTATTGTACATATATATATATATATACCCAGATACCATTCGTATTTTAAGGTAAGGATATTTTCAAATTGGTTTAAACTAAACTAACTGCGAAACGAAGTACAAATTAAATTAAGAAAAAGATTTACTATTTATTTTCATTTACTAATGATTGGAGAATAATTTAATGCTTTTTTCTCTTTATATTCTATTCTATTTTCCTATTTACATTCATTTCTACTTGTAAGGTTTCATTTTTCTTATCTATAATTACAATTTTTCTGATTTGTGACAAATGTACATTTTAAGGTTATGTAGGAAAAAGAATGTTGTTTGACAACAATCAAGATTAAAAGCCCGTAAATATATTTAATAATTTTCTAAAGTAAAGTAATTGTAAATTAAAAAGTATAAGTTTGTTAGTTTATTTATTTATTAATCTGTTACTAATTAAAAAAAGTAATAAATAGTAAAACTATATTTTTTAAAATAATTTTATTATCTTTCTTTTATGATTTTAAAGTTTCAAAAGTTAAAATGAACGAAAATATTTTTGATACTACTTTTAAATTTTTATTTTAATAAACGAAATTATTTTACACAATAGAGAAGTTACTTCTTAAGTGAATTAAATGTTAAATCTACATTACTTTCCATTTTAGTGAAGTAAATTTTAAAAATATTTAAACAGAAAGGACATACTGTTCATTTGAACATTCAAAACTTTAATGGAATTTTCTTTTTCCAGCTTATCATTGTAAAAAAATAAATAATGTACTGGCTGAGTATAAAAAGACCTCGAAAACCGAAACCGAAAACCTCGTAGTGAACGCCGAATGATTCAAATTGATAATTCAAATAATATTCCCATGAAACCTGATTTTTTAGAAAATAGTTCAAATGAATATCATGATTTAGAAAATTATCCGGATCATCATTTAGATTCTAAACCTTCAATTTCTGTCACGCCAATCAATTTTAATAATTTAAATAATACACCAAATGAAATTTTTAATGAATTTAATGTTGAAAATGATGAAAATGTAACAATTTTGACGACAAATTTAAATTATCACAACGAATTGAATGCGGAAGATAGTGAGAATTCCACAATTTTGTTAAAAGAAATGGAAAACGAAATTGAAAACACTATCTCTCTTCTTCGGAGTTCATTTATTAACACTGGAATGAATCACGTTCAAATAAATTCCATTTTGCGCGTTCTTCACAATCATTTTTGTTTTAAAAACTTCCTCTAGATGCTCGTACTATTTTGCAGACTCCCCGTTCAACTTTTTCTCTTTTTAATATGGCTGGTGGAGAATATCTCCATTTAGGAGTGAAAGAGGGCCTTATAAAAATTTATCAAAGAACTCCCATTCAATTAATTCTTGATTGTTTGCTTTTAGATTTTAGTACTGATGGCGCGACTTTAGATGCTCAGAATAAAATTCAAATGTGGCCTATTCAAATAAAAATAGCAAATATTTTTCAATGTAAACCAGAGATTGTTGGTATTTGGCGTGGATCTTCAAAACCCACAGATTTTTATGAATTTTTCAATCCATTTATTGAGGAATTATTAGGAATATTAGGTGATGTAGGTTTATGCTATGGAACTGCGGTGTATTCTATCAAAATTAGATGGTTTATTGCAGACACACTCGCTCGTGCAACAGTTTTGGGACATGCAAATCACAAATCTTATTATCCATGCTCAAAATGCTGGATAAAGGGTAAGGTTATTCGTCAAGGGGTCATGTCTTATCCTTCTGTAAAAACTAAATTACGAACAAGCGAAGAGTATGCAAATCGCGTTGATAATAATCACATTGCTAATGCCCGCAATTGTCTTGACCGTCTCCCAATGGATTTAGTAAAACAAGTTCCTTTTGAATATATGCACATGGTATGCCTAGGATCAATGAAAAGATTTCTAAGCGTATTAATTCACGGAAAATATGCAAGACACTGCAAACTTTCTGCAGATTTGATTAAATGTCTTAATAACCGTCTTGTTGAAATAAAAGCATACTGTCCATCGGATTTTTCACGTAAACCTGTCAATCTATTTACATTTTCAACTTTCAAAGCAACAGAGTTTCGACAAATTTTGTTGTACTTTGGTCCTGCTCTTTTTTATGGAATTTTAGATGATGCTATTTATTTGCATTTTCTTATTTTCCACACAGCCATTCGAATTTTAGTTAATCCGTCTTCATCAAAAGAGAATATTGAAGTTGCCGACAATCTTTTACATATCTACATATCTAGATTCGAATAGAAATATTCGGCATAGAATTTATCTCTTATAATATTCACGGCCTTTGGCACCTTGCGAAAGATGTTTTAGAACATGAGGCATTAGATTCCTTTTCAGCTTTCCCGTATGAAAATAATATGACATTCTTCAGGGAAGCTTGTCGTAAACCACATCAACATTTGCAGCAAATTGCAAAAAGATGTGCTAAAAGTAATTTAGTAGTATCTGAGGAAAGTGAAAATGTTGATGTGTTTTCTGGTATGGTTCCAGGAAAACCTTGGAGAAGTGTTTTAACTCCATGTTTAACAGTAAACTGTTGTCAATATGAAACACTTAAATGCCCGTCATTTTCGGTCTCAGTAAGAAATAATGACAACACATTAATGTTACTTGATTGTACAATCTGTGTTGTTCAAAATATTGTACAAGTTCAAGATGAATATAATTTAATTATAAAAAAATTCCGAAGGTCTATTAATTTTTACAATGTGGGTTATTGGTCATCGACAGTGGGTATTTTTTTATGCTCTCATCTTAACGATGACCTAAAGGTAGTTCGACTTGGTGATATTCGTGGAAAATGTTTTCGTATACCTTATTGGGAAAATAACAAATCCGATGTCCCTATTCCAGACAAATTTGTTGTTGGGTTACTGCCTTCGACTATTCATTAAATGTAGAAACGGTACAATAAATTCTAATTTTATGAGAAAAAATAATAATACATAAAATTCATTTGTATAATTAAAATTATTAATATTTTCCAGATGAATTCAAAACCTTTGTCGAGAGAAGGGGGAGAAGAGAGGGGTCGAGTTCGAACTCGAGGACGGGGACAAGGACGAGGAAGGGGACGGGAAGGACAAAAACAAACAGGAACTACATTTGATCAACCAAAAGAATCGTCATCAGAAGAAAAAAATTCATATCGTGGACTAGCGAAGAAAAGTAGTGGAGTTACCAATAAGCCACAGAGGCATGACGATCATCAAACTCAAGAAAATAAATTAATAGAAGATCGTGGAAAGGGGAAACAAATAGTTAAAAAAAGCATTAATAATAACACGTTGGTTTCAGCAGCATTAAAAGAAGACTTAACTACTATAAAAAATAAATTCTCATCTACCTCTGTTGATCTACTCTCTGAACAGGATAATCCTGAATTTACGAATTCACAACCTCTTGTAACTAGTTCACAAACCTGTTCACAAACAAAACCTGGAACCTCTAAAATTGTAGCTCCCACATCTCAACCTAGACAACTTGGAACTCAATCTACAGTTGCAAAATATTTATCACCTCAAATATCACAAACTGGATCAAATTCAAACCAATCAGCAATGACTTCATCTTCAAGTAAATTACAAATAGGTTCAACTACAAAACCCACTTCTAAAAAATCTGAAATTGAATCAAATTCAAATCGATCAATATTAAATGTGCCAAAAATTAAGGCTATTGAAATTATACCAAAAATATCTGAACCTGAAATTCCTAAGGTTCAAGTTGAATCATTGTCTATTCCGCCTCCATTAATTAAACCTCCACCAGCTAAAACGGATTAGACAATATTAGTGGAACAAAATTTAGATGTTCAGGACGTGCCTGAACTTATACCTACATGGGGGTATGTCTTTATTTTAAAGAAAATTTTTAATTTATTTACATTACCATTATAATGTTAAGCATTTCTAACTTAAAATTTTTATTTCAGTTTATATATACTTGAGCAGCTTCAGAGCTTATGTGAAAAAATAGAGTAAGTTTGAAAAATCTGTTTCTACTGATGTTATAAAAATTTCCTTTAAATTATATACGTTTAGGTTTTATAATATTATTTTTTAGTGTCAACACTGAAATGATTAGGCGTCAAAATAGGGAAATTTTTAGACGTGCTGAAGATTTTCCTGAAGGCATGCCATTTAAATTACTTGATGACTTTGTAACTTTTAATAATTCTAACGCAAAAGCATTTGATCATTTGGTATGTATAAACTTTTCTACAAATAATTATAAACGGGTTTGTTACAGTCTTCTTTCTATTAACAATTACTATTTGACGAATCGTGTTATTCATCATTCTTATTTGCCTTAATATAGAATCCTATATATATATATCTAGAATATATCTAATATATCTAGAAGTTAAAACAAATAGACACGTAAAATATATTTATTAAAAAAATAAAAGTAAGAGCTAACGAAAATAAACTTTTTAGTGAAATTGACCCGGAATAAGCTAGGAATTTTATGCTAAACCGGGAATTTTTTCATCAAATTAAAAGAAGCTTTATTATTTTAATTTGGATTAATTAATAATTGATAGAAATTTTGTGCAATTCAACTGAAAATAATTAAATTTGTTAATGAATTTTATTAGAAACTATTTAACAAATAGAATTTTCAAAGTATTTTAATTTTATAATTGACTAGCTGTCGTACCCGTCTTCGACGGGTTTTAGTTTCTACTAATATATTTGAACAGGTGTCTACCAATTGGGAATTTAATTTGACTGGGAAAAACTAATAATTAGTTACCATTAACTATTTCATTATCAAAATATTACCATTTGAATCAGTAAATGACTTTTTCCATCAAATACTATTTTCAACTAATTCAGATTTACAGAACAGTATTTGTCAATTTGTAGTACTTTATGCGTTCGTAGTATTTTAATTAATGCATTAATAATTAATACTAATTTTCCTCCAGCTTTTGGAGTTATATAAGAGTCTAATTCGAACTAATTGTATCGCAAGTAGGCCCCACATTACGACTGCTAAAATAAAAAATAAGACCTATATTGTAATCTGAAAGTAGGTCTTAAATTTTGACAAATAAAAATATTACATCAATAGAAATTAAAGCAAAAACAATTTTTTAAAAATGAATTAATATAATAAAACTTTTTTTAATTAGATAAGAAAATTTCCGTTTTTTCTAGTCGGATTAAATTCCCGGCTATTTCTCGGGATACCTTTCCGATTAATAGACACTCTGTTAAATGTATTAGTAGAAATTATAACACGTTTTTGATTCCCACATGGGAAATCTACATGGGATCTACTTTTATAAAGGAAACCATATTGATTCCTATGTAAAACCCAAGAAGACTAGAGACAGGAGGTAAAACTTCGGTAGTGGGGGTATGGCAATGCTGAGTCGCTCAGCTGATGTATGGTCAGGCGTTTACTTTCAAAAAAAGTTTTCGCCGCAGTAGACCAGACGGACTTCTGCGCAATCTAACACACGTAAACACGGGAAAATATATTCTATACAAATACAATATGAAATATAAGTGTTTATATTTTCAAACATCTTTTAGTTATTAAAAAAACGTTTTAAAAACAAAAAAATGTGTAAACTGTAGCATGAAGTGTATTAAAAGTTAACAAAAAGTAATAGTCATAGTGTTGTGTAGGTTTATCTTTCTTCTTGTTACAACTTTTCACACAGCACGTTTTCGGAATTTTTAACTATTTGAATAACAATTTAATAATCACTCACAATATTTCTATATATCCGTTATGACACACATTGTCAATTGTGTCTCGATTGCACTGATTGCACTTTAAAGTTAACCTCAAATTAAAATCATATCATACACATATGTAAAACATGGTATACAAGAATTTGAATGTGTGAGTGATGTGCAGAAGCACCGCGCCGGCGACTTTTCGAAACGAAAAACGCCTGGTTAATGAAAGGCTTTTGACTCATCCCCACTACCGAAGTTTCACCTCCTGTCTCTAGCCTTCTTGGTAAAACTGTATGGTATGATTTTTCCATATCCCTATTAAAAATTTCCACATGGGATTTTACATTTTACCCGTATTTGCGTAATGCCCGGATAGAATTTTGGAAAGTGTTGAGAATTTAATACTTAAATTTACGCGGTAATATGTCTCCTCGTTTTTCGTCGATTGAGGAAAGGGACATAGGGGTATCCCTTCCTAATTTAATTGTAGTGGGAAGGAGTTTTCCTGAAAATTTGCTTATCGCCAGATACGACCAAACGACCGAAATAGCAAGACGCAACATTTTGTACAGAAGTTTAAAATATATATTCGCTAATCAATTAAGTGGTTATTATTCATATTACTCCACTTCAATTATATTAAAAGTGAAAAGTGAATTATATATATTTATTAATCCTGCAATTCAAAACATGGTCCTTCGAGCCGGATAATTATAATACCGGAAATAAAATAATTACTCGCCACGTGCTTGACGCCATTTTTGTGCAAAAATTCTTCAAGAGTTATCGCAGTGGATCATCTGAGTAATAATTATACAAAAAGTAAAATTGTGTGATATTACTAGTCACACATTTTTTAAAAAATTGTTGCTGTCTATCGGTCGTCAAAACTCAACATCGAATTTCCTTGGGGATCGATATTGGAGAAGCTGAGAATTGGATCATCGAAGCCAGTCATCTACTGGAGAATACCAGCCAGGCACCCGCACCCGTTGGATTTTTTGTCTCAACCTGAAGAGGTCAACAGGACAATTAAACCAAAAATTGGAACCTGCAGAGGACCGGAACCTGGGGTTACTTCGCCATTCATCTCATGCATCTATAATCCAGTCGCCATCCGAAACGAGAATTCCATGAGTCGAGTTGCTGCTCTATCTCAATCAACTTATAAGAGGACTGCATCCTGGAGGAGAGATCATCGCACACGTCATATATCAGGTGAATGCGCTTCCTTCTTATTATTTTATCCTTTTTAAAATAAATAAAATTGATTCCTTATATCTTTTCTATTACAAAAAACGCTTTTATTTGCATGTTTTGATTTTTTAACAAAAAAAAATATAAATATATAATTAATCATGCCTACTAATGAATCAAGTGATGAGTCATCTAATATGAGTTTAGAGTCGTTAAAGCAAAGACGAAAAATAATAAAAGCCTCATTGACGCGTTTCGAAACTTTTGTTTCTAAGTATAAAAATAGTGACAATATTGAAATTTTAAAAGCGAGAACGAAAAAAATAAATAGTGTTTTAGATTCTTTTATGGAAATTCAGGAAAAAATTATTGAAATCGAAGGCGAAGATGAAAAATCGTCGGAAGATTTGACAAATTTTGAAAATTCCTTTTTCGTAATTATCGGATCGGCAAACTTGATAATAAATAGAAACGAGAGATTAAGTCAAGCACTTTCACAAATAAACAATTCGTTAGGTCATAACTCTAATCACGAAGTAAACACAATTTCGAGTCATGTCAAGTTGCCTACTATCAACATTCCAACGTTCTCGGGAGCATACGAATCGTGGCTAAATTTTCGAGACACATACAAGTCATTAATTCACGAAAATAACTCGTTATCAAATATACAAAAGTTTCATTATCTTCGATCCTCTTTAGCGGACGAGGCCGCTGAGCAGATACAGTCTTTAGAAACAACAGACGCGAATTATGATATTGCATGGTCACTGCTAAAAGATCGATATGAAAATAATAATCTTATTATAAATAGTCACATTAATGCAATTTTTGAAATTCCGAGTATAGAACACGAATCTTATCAAGGAATTCGTTTAATTCAATCGGGAATTGAGAAAAATATACGCTCCCTGGAGGTGCTCGGGGTGCCTGTGGGGGGGTGGGACATGATAATAATAAACATAATTATGTCGAAATTAGATCCTATTACACTTCGAGATTGGAAAGGGTGTCAATCAAAAAGCGCGTTACCTACATTAAAGGAAATATTAAAATTCTTATCCGAGCGTTGTCAAATGCTCCAAGGAATAAAGAGTAGTAATGCCAAGGTCATTCCCTCAAAATCTTCCTCGGGCACAACACGAACACGTCAGCCAAGTAAAACATTGGTCACTACAGATACAGGTTATTGTCATTATTGTAAAGGGGCTCATTTTATAAATTCGTGTGGGTCTTTTTTGAAACTCGATATAAATTCACGAATAAATGAAGCTCGAAAATTGCATTTGTGTCTCAATTGTTTAAAAAAAAGACACAATACTCGTGATTGTAGAAATCAAAGTAATTGTCAAAAGTGTTCGAAAAAACACAATACTATTCTTCATTTAGAGAGAATGTCAGACTCAAGTAGCTCGAATCCATCATCTTCTAATTCTGAGATATCCGCTTTATCTTCCCTTACCGCTTGTGCTACTTTTGGCAAAAAGAAGCAGGTACTATTGGCGACAGCGTTGGTAAATATCAGAGATAGTGATGGGAATATTCACGAGTGTCGTGCTTTATTAGATTCTGCATCACAGTCGAATTTTGCAACAGAAGAGTTATGTAAAAAACTTAAACTTAAAACTAAACCCGTTCACGTGAACATTTCAGGCATTGGTCAGGAAGAGTCTCGTATATCAAAGCATGTAACTTTTACAATTGGTTCAAGGTTAAATAGTTTTAAAGCAAAATTGTCTTGTCTCGTTTTACCCAATATTACAACAAATGTTCCTTCGGTTTCCTTTGACATAGATAATTTAAACATTCCAGAAGATTTACGCTTAGCTGATCCTGAATTTTTTGAATCAAATCGTGTCGATATATTAATAGGCGCATCTCTTTTTTGGGACTTGTTGTGCCAAGGACAAATTAAATTAGGATCAGATTTGCCTACTCTACAAAAAACTCATTTGGGGTGGATTGTCTCCGGGACTTTGTCATCATATAAAGAACCAAAAAAATTACTTTGCCATTTTGTAAAAACGAATGATCTCGATAGTCAGGTTCGAAAATTCTGGGAGATAGAAGAAAAATATCTTGAATCTAAACCTGTTGTCTCTATTGATTGTCCCATGGAAAAACATTTCAAGGACACGACGAGTGTTTCGTCCAATGGTCAATTTGTCGTTACGTTACCTTTCGAGAAATTATCGAGAAATTATTTTGGGAGATTCTAAACAAATTGCTATTAATAGGTTTTTATCATTAGAACGCAAATTAGCAAAAAATAAAGAGTTAAAGTCCCAGTATGATCAGTTTATGAGAGAGTATATTGAATTGGGTCACATGATAAAGGTTGACGATAGTGATTCGAGTGTTATCAGTTATTATATACCGCATCATGCCGTTATTAAATTATCGTCGTTAACAACTAGTCTTCGCGTTGTTTATAATGCTTCATCTGAAACAACAAATGGTGTTTCACTTAATGATATTCTTTTATCGGGACCTCCTATATTGAATGATTTATTCGAAATTTTGCTTCGGTTCAGAAAACATAAATTTGTAATCACCGCGGACATTGCAAAAATGTACCGACAGGTGTTGATTGTCGATTCTCAGAAACCTCTACAGCGCATTATATGGCGATTTGGTCCAGATTTGCCGCTGGAAGTTTATGAACTGAATACTCTCACCTATGGTACTGGTCCAGCATCCTACTTAGCAATCAGATGTTTAATTGAAATAGCGCAAAATATTAAAGAGTCATTGCCGGTAATAAGTGAAGTTGTTTTGAATGATTTTTTTGTCGATGATATGCTGACGGGATCAAATTCATTGGACGAATTAAAATATATACAGGTTGAAGTGAGTAAAGCTTTGAAAGCGCGAGGTTTCGAATTGAGAAAATGGTCATCAAACAATCAGGATTTTTTAAACGATCTTCAGGGTGATAAGGGTAATGATTCGAATTTTTTAATTAATATGAGTGAAGAATTTAAGACTTTAGGACTTTTATGGAATCCTAAACAAGATATATTATTTTTTACTGTTAATCTTAAATTAAAGGGTCAATTAATTACTAAACGACAGATTTTATCATGTATGGCTCAAATTTTCGACCCCCTGGGTTTTATCACGCCATTTTCCACGGTTGTAAAAATTATCCTTCAAAAATTGTGGCAGTTGAAGCTTTCATGGGATTAGTCAATTCCTTTAGACTTGAGAACTCGATGGTCGGAACTATGTAAGAGTTTACCTGCACTCGACGAAATAAAAATACCGCGACATGCATTATGTGTCAACCCTGTAAATTTGCAGCTGCATGCATTTTGTGACGCGTCTGAGGCCGCTTACGGCGCCTGTATTTATATAAGGGCGTGTGATGAAGTTGGAAATGTGTCGGTTAGTCTTTTGACCTCGAAATCTAGAGTAGCTCCTTTGAAAAAAATCTCAATTCCTCGCCTCGAATTATGTGGAGCTCTTGTTTTAAGCCAATTGGTAAGAAAGGTGTGTGAGTCTATGAAAATGTCATTTGATAATTTTTATTATTGGAGTGATAGTACGATTGCCTTATGCTGGATACGGTCATGTCCCAGTAGGTGGAAGACATTTATTGCAAACAGAGTCAGCGAGATTCATAATAATATCGGAAACTCTAATTGGTATCATGTTGATGGAATTGAAAACCCAGCCGATTTGTTGTCGAGGGGATTGGATCCTGTCGATCTCAGAGATAATAAATTATGGTGGAATGGTCCAGTTTGGTTGGAGCGATCTGTGTCTGAGTGGCCAATTCATGATGTGGATGAGGTAATTAAACATGTCATCGTTGAGGAGGAAAAAGTTGTAACTTTAACAGTTATTGATAACGGGGTTTCGGATTTGCTTTCGCATCATTCAAAATTTCCCAAAATGCAAAGAATCATTGCCTATTGTGTAAGATTCATTAATAATATAAGATGTAAAAATCAAAATAAACAACTCGGGAATTTGTCTAGTAGAGAAATTTTTAATGCTACAATTTCAATTTGCAAAATGATTCAGCGCAGGGAATTTTATTCGGAAATTGTTGCCTTGGAAAAAAATAAAAATGTATCGAATAAAAGTAAATTGCTCTCTCTTAGCCCTTTTTTGGATGACGGATTATTAAGAGTGGGGGGGAGGATAAAAAACTCTAATTTTAGTTACACTAAAAAACATCCCATTTTATTGCCTAAACATCGAATTACAAAATCAATAATTGAATATGAGCATGAGCGTTTGTGTCACGCTGGTCCTCAAGCGGTCCTGGCATCTCTTAGGGAGCGATTCTGGCCAATTTCAGGTCGTAGTCAAGTACGCAGTGTAGTGATGAAATGTATTAAATGTTACCGAACAAATCCAAAATCTGCGGTTGCCTATATGGGAGATTTGCCTGCGACTCGATTGCTTTCAACCCGCTCTTTTTTGAGAGCTGGCGTTGATTACGCGGGCCCGTTCGCTATTAGGGATCGAAAAGGGCGTGGATCAAAATTATTAAAATCATATGTGTGCTTATTCGTATGCTTCTCAACCAAGGCAATTCACATTGAATTGGTGGGCGACTTGACAACTGAAAATTTTATAGCGGCCTTGAGACGTTTTGTGTCAAGGAGAGGAAAGCCTATTGATATTTATTCCGATAATGGGACAACATTTGTTGGTGCGAAGAGAGAACTTTCGGAATTGTCGAGTTTTTTAACGCGTGAAGAAGCGAACATTGAAAATTCTGCATGTAAATTGAATATTCAATGGCATTTTATTCCCGCGCGATCGCCACATTTCGGTGGGCTTTGGGAAGCGGGAGTAAAGTCCGTAAAAAATCATTTAAAAAAAGTCTTTGCTGACGCCTCGTTAATTTATGAGGAATTTTATTCTGTGTTAGTGCAAATAGAAGCGTGTGTCAATTCGCGTCCATTAAGTCCCATGTCCGATGACCCGAATGATTTCCTTCCCTTGACCCCAGCGCATTTCCTGATGGGCGAGTCATTGAAGTCAATACCTGATCCTGATTTGTCTCATCTTCCAGAAAATCGTCTGTCCAGATTCCAGAACATGCAGCGGTTGGTGCAGCACTTTTGGAAGCGATGGTCTGGTGAATATGTTTCCGAACTTCAAGGTCGTTCCAAGTGGAAAAATCAAAAGGAGTCGAATATTAAAGTAGGCTCCATGGTTATATTGAAGGAGGATAATTTGAGTCCGGTGCATTGGAGGATGGGCCGCATCGTTTCTACGCAAGAAGGCACTGACGGTGTGATCAGAGTAGCGACAGTCAAGACTGCACTCGGCGAATATAAACGGGCAATTAATCTTATGAATACATCAAGGTGGCCGGTATGTTGAGAATTTAATACTTAAATTTACGCGGTAATATGTCTCCTCGTTTTTCGTCGATTGAGGAAAGGGACATAGGGGTATCCCTTCCTAATTTAATTGTAGTGGGAAGGAGTTTTCCTGAAAATTTGCTTATCGCCAGATACGACCAAACGACCGAAATAGCAAGACGCAACATTTTGTACAGAAGTTTAAAATATATATTCGCTAATCAATTAAGTGGTTATTATTCATAATTACTCCACTTCAATTATATTAAAAGTGAAAAGTGAATTATATATATTTATTAATCCTGCAATTCAAAACAGAAAGCAACACCATACCCCAAACATTTATAAAATTCAAGAAGAACAATTTTAATTCATAAACAGGAATTTGTTATTTATTTTCAAAGTCATTTCTAAAACATTTCTTGAATTCAAAAAAAGAAAATTTTGATTCATAAATCCCAATTCATAAATCTTAAGGACTTTCTGTGTCCCAGTGCCCGCTGAAGTCAAATTTCAGTATTATTGATACTTTTACTGTATACCCTTTATATTGAACATAAATATTTTATTTTCTACGTTAAATATGATAATACATACTATGAAATTTTCAAACTTAAAACCTGAAAATATCAATATAGAAATTGTTTGCAAACTCTCACGTTAATTGATTTTAGAAAATTTGTAATCGGCATCAAATTTATGACTCTAAACTTTTTAATAAAATAAATGTAATTAATGTAATTAAAAATTTAAAAACATCAATCGATATCACTACCAACTTAATAAAAAATTAAACAATATTCAACAAAAAAAATTAATTAAAAATTTTGTCGAAAATCAAAAATATGATTTTGGCTTAAAAATTCGGATTAATTATTTATATTTCATTTTTATAGTAAAAATTAGTTGTATTTACATTAAAAAGTAGCTACAAAAAGTGTCACATCAATTTGACAAAAATTTAAAAAATTTGCATTTTTTTGATTTTTTGAATTTTGTGAAAAAAGCTATAACTTTCGTTCAGCTTAATATTTTTCAATCGGATATGGCTATAAATTTAAGTTAGACTCAGACCAAAGAGACTGTAAAGTTTCGTTTTAATCGGTCAAGTAGTCTTTGTGTTTATCCCGGACAAAATATTGCGTACAGACATACATACATACATACATACACACAGACATACATACATACATACATACATAATTTTTTTTATTGTCATTTTTGGAATTCTTACTACTCGAATAGAAAAACTAAACTTGAAATTTCAAATTCTATGCAATGTACAGACAAAAGTCTGATCTTATTTATAAAGATAAATAATTGAATTTTACAAAGAGTCACCTCCTAATGTATTCATGTTTCTTAGTGCGAGGATTAATAATAAAAATTGTTATTAGTTAATTTAAAAAAAGATATACACTTAAATTTTTTTAATAAAATTAAATTTTCCCACATTTTTTTTTTGAAAATTCTGAAAAATAAGATTTTGAAAATTTTTTAATTGTATTGTTTCAAGATACTTAAATTTTTATAAACAAAAAAGTTAAAAAATTTTTAAATAATTGAAATTTCTTTACATTCTGTTAAAAATAATTGAAATTTTTTTAAAGAATTTTATTTAAATTTTTTGAAAATAATCAAGGGAAGTTAGTGACTGTAATTAAAATTCTATTTTTAAAATATAAAGTCCCTTTTTTTTAAATCAATTTTTTGCCTCTTAAAAATTATATTATTATACTTTTATTCAATAATTATAATTATAAACTGACAAGATTATATTAAGAAATTGAAAAAATACTTTGTTTAATTTAATCATTTTTCAAATTTTCAATTAAAATTGTTTAAAAAAACAATTATCCCTTTCACGTCCATGGGACATATACGTCCCACCTACAAAAACCTCAATATCTTTGAAGAAACTTAATATTTTTGAATCTAATTTAGTGCGTTCTCTTCAGGAAGAATAGGGCTTTCAAAAAAAGTAACCTAGATCATGTTAAAAAATTCCTATTGTTTAAAAAAATTCATAAATTATTGTTAAAAACCATGAATTTTTAAAATATTTTAAAATCGCCTGAAAATTGTTACTCGGGGGTTTTCGGGGTCGCTGATTACGAATCCGGTGCTAGTTTTTCAAAATTCAAAATGGCGGATCTAATATGGCGGACGACAAATGTAAAAATTAAACGGATTGGCATGAAACTTGTTACTCGGGGGTTTTTAGGGTCGCTGAATACGAATCCGGTGTTATATTTTTAAAATTCAAAATGGCGGATCCAATATGGCGGGCGTTATTTTTAAAATCGTTTAGTTTTACCAGAAACTTGTTACTCGGGTGTTTTCGGGGTCGCTGATTACGAATCCAGTGTTATATTTTTAAAATTCAAAATGGCGGATCCAAGATGGCAGACGATTTTTTTTAAACATTTTAATTTTACCTGAAACTTGTTACTCGGGGGTTTTCTGAGTCACTGATTACGAATTAAGTGTTAATTTTTAAAAATTCAAAATGGCGGATCCTATACGGCGAACGACAAATGTAAAAATTGTTTGGATTAGAGAAAAACTTGTCACTCAAGGGTTTTTATGGTCTCTTATCACGAATTTGTAGTTTATTTTAAAATTGCGATTGTGTATTTATTTATTTCTGTCAATAGATGGACTTGTTTTTTCTACTCTCACTGGATTCGTAATCAGCGACCCCGAAAACCCCCGAGTAACAAGTTTCTGGTGAAACTAAACGATTTTAAAAATAACGTCCGCTATATTGGATCCGCCATTTTGAATTTTAAAAATATAACACCGGATTCGTATTGAGCGACCCTGAAAACCCCCGAGTAACAAGTTTCTGGTAAAACTAAACGATTTAAAAGAAATCGTCCGCGATCGTGGATCCGCCATTTTGAATTTTTAAGAAATGATGTCATATGCGTAATCAGCGACCTATTGGATACCGCCATATTGGATACGCCATTTTGAATTTAAAAAATTTTATAATTCTGATATCAGATTCGTAATCAGCGACCCCGAAAACTATGAATAACGTTACACTTACGTTTTTTAACAGTCCAGTTATACCTGGGTGTGAAAGGGTTAATTTCAAAAAATTTAAACAAACTCGTAAGAAGAATGTAATTATGCATAAAAACTTATATAAAAATTTTTGAAGCCATTTGTAGATTTATTTATGTTTAAAATCAAAGAAGTTTAAATTTGATGAAAAAAAAACCGGGAAAAATTAGGACAAAGCCGGAAAATACCGAGAATTTTGTTGAACGAAAATAGTAGAAACCCTTGTAATGTTAATGTGATTAATTAATTTATTAAATTAATTATTCCTTTAAATTGGTTTTCTTGTGAGTCTTGGGCGTGACAATGCTACTGAATGTGGTAATGTTTATTTCCATGCTTCTTTCCATGAAGAAGAAGAAGTATCCCCTCATCTAACGTGGAAAGGAGTACCAAGTCGCAATAAACTTTCCATGGAAAGCAGTCGTTTCGTATCAGCATGTCGTGGTTAGTAAAGTGTTCTAATTAAAGTTTTACGCACATAAATAGTATATATTTGTTTTTGAATAAGCATGATGATTTAGAAAATATTTTTTTAGAGGCAATGCGGTTAAATCCAAGATTTCATGGTCCAGTTGACAGCGAATTTAGAGTGAGTATAGAGAAAGCGTTTAAAGCTCTTGAAAATCGAAGAAGGCGAAGATTTAAGAATGTGCAAATTGAGGAAAACCTCATTGAAAATAATGAATTAAATGATGGCGACGAAGGTGAAAATATCGAGTTGGATGATGAGCGTAACAAAGTAGATGATCCAGATGAAGAAAATGAAGTAAATAGAGAAGAATATTGGGATGATGAGGACGAGGGTGACGAAAATGATGGACGCTAATATGATGGTAGACACTAGTTGTATTTCTAAAATGCAGTCAAAAATTTTTTTTATTTTAAAAAGTAAAACTTTATTTATAAAAAATATTGTTACTAGAAAAATCCAAAGTTTCTTACCAATGAGTATTATTATATTTAATGTTTTTCAAGCGTACTTATTTCATTATTGTTATAATATATAATATATATATATATTTATTTATTTATTATGTATATTATAAAAAGTTAACGTATATGTATAACAGAAGAGTTCTAATAAAAAACAAGTTTTTTTATTGAAATTATATATTCTTTTCTTGACAAGAAAATTATTTATAATACATAAAATGAAAGGGGGGGGGAGGAAAAGGGGTGGATATTTAATAGTATGCATTTAGAAGCACGTACTGGTAAAGTAATAGTAATATACCAGTATTTCGTACGCCGGGATGGTAATACAATCACTGTTACGCCGTACTAGTATAGTACAAGTACAATAATAGTACTACAAACAAAATTGTCAAATTCTTTTAGCATGCTATACTTTTAATGTACTAGTATTATACAAGTATAGCGTATAAGTACGACGTACCAGTACAGTACCTGTTACCGTGCGAAGGTAGATGGCGGGTACAGTACCAGTACGACTTTTACGCCATACTTGTATTGTTCATGCATAGTACTAGTACGCTCGTTATCTGGGTATATATATATATATATATATATACGTGATAATTTATTCCAATATGAACTATAAATACTTTGAATAGTAACACGCTTTCAAAAGGAAATTTAAATTACCCACCTGATGACAAACTGTGGCGACATCTTTGAAGGTGAAGTGGAAATCGATGCACGATGGCTGTTTTTGGCACTTGCCCCGAGTTAACTCCGGGTTAATGGTGATTGGTTAGACCAACAGAATGTTTTTGATGATTGGATAATATTTAACTCGGGGTTAACCCTGGGTGCGTGCCGAAAACAGCCATTGAAAGCAATAGACACCGTCTTGTCAACTTCATCATGTCAATCACATAACACGGATAATACAGTAGAACGTCTCTAATTTCAAGGTCCTATAATTTCAACTTTCCCCTATTTTAGCTCCCCACCATTCAGCCGAGTCGTGACGTCGGCAAACAGTTTTTAATGGCGGACCGGTATATGTACATAATTTGAACTAGCCCGCGTGTTACGTCACGCGCAGAAACCTACTGCGCAACAATTTTCCCCTATCGCGCAAAAAGTGTATAATTTCAAGTAATTAATTTTTTTTACATATTTTCAAGTCTAAACCATCGTAGCTGTGACCTTGGACTTACCCTTAATAGAATTTATTTGAAAAATTGAAGTATCTTTGAACAATTGAATTAAAATTTCTTTAAAATACAATTTATTTGACTTTTCCTTTAATTTCACTGACTTATAGTTCATAAAATTTATTTCTCTGGCAACAAGAATTTTACTATCTGTCACTTTTCAAAACACTTTTTAAGTTAGGATACGTTAACTGGCTGTTTATTTGACGCTCCGTTAATGTCTTAATCGAGGTTGGTGGAACCGGGCATAAAACTTTTATGCTCCAGGGCCACCATCGGTTAGCATTTACTGTAGCTGTGTAAAATGCCAAAAAGGTATCTCGTTAGATGGGTCAAAACGAGCTAAAAACGTATGTTTCTTAAATAATTTTTTTATTCAAACACTTTGGTATCTGAAAGTGCACTATTACATGAGTAAGATATTAAATTTTTGATAAAAAATATTAAAAATCAGGCCCGTAACAATAGTTCTTCGGGCCCCTTTCAAAAAAATTGCTTTTGCGGTGGTCAAGACATCTTTTGCCTGTTTCATCTAAAATCAAAATACAAAAAATTTTCTGTTAGTGGGTAGATATATCTAGTGAATGAACGAAGGGTTTTTAAAAAAAATTGAAATTTGTATTTTTGACAGTGTCTTTTGTCAAAAGTTACAATTTTTAGAACCATTAAGACCATGTAAAATCGGTTCTAATCAACGAAAAAAATATTCCTTCGTTCAATCACGAGCTATACTCATCCACTAACAGAAAATATTTGGTTTTTTGATTTTCAATGATCCGGTCAGAAGATATCGTGACTACCGCTTTTTTGGGAGGGTTCTCAAGGAACCTGTAGGTACGGCCCTGATTTTAAATATTTTTTAAAGAAATTTTTACAAGTTACTCTTTTAATAGTGTACTTTAAGATATAAAAACACTCTAATAAAAAATTTATTTATTTTATGAAAAAAAACTTAAACAATCATACATTGTCTGGACGTTTTGACCCATGTAACCCCTTAAGTATATTTCAGTTTCACCTTTCTTACTTCTGATCTTTTGTGAAAACTTGCATTTTATTTGATTTGAAACTTGTTTCAGAGTTTAGAAAAATGAAAAACATTATGAAAAACGATATGGAAAATTATAAACCAGTGAATGTGGAGATAAACAGTGATGCACTAGAAAGCAATGCAGATGTGGAGATTGTAGTTTTTCATGAGTACTATCATAATTCTTATAAGGAGGAGGAGTCTGACGATGAAATTACAAGTAATGCAGATTATGATAGTCAGGGTTCCACGATTACACAGCCACACAAAAAAAAAAAAGTTCTGATCTGGGGGTCTCACTATGTAGACTTTATGTTTTTTGGGTCGCTGAATCCGAATCCGAGGTCCATTTAACCCCATCAGATCAGGATTTTGACATAACCTCAAAAAACCAATATGGCGGACACATTTTTGAAAAGTTCATCGGATTCGCTTGAAATTCGTTACTCGGGGGTTTTTGGGGTCGCTGATTACGAATTTGAAGTCTGATTTCAAAAATTCAAAATGGCGGATCCAATATGGCGGACAAGTTTTTGAAAAATTCATCGGATTCGCTTGAAATTCGTTACTCTGGGGTTTTTGGGGTCGCTGATTACGAAACTGATGTCGGTTTCTCAAAATTCAAAATTTTTTTTTTTTCAAAATTTTTTCAAATTCAAAATTTTGAAAAACCGACATCAGTTTCGTAATCAGCGACCCCAAAAACCCCAGAGTAACGAATTTCAAGCGAATCCGATGAATTTTTCAAAAACTTGTCCGCCATATTGGATCCGCCATTTTGAATTTTTGAAATCAGACTTCAAATTCGTAATCAGCGACCCCAAAAACCCCCGAGTAACGAATTTCAAGCGAATCCGATGAACTTTTCAAAAATGTGTCCGCCATATTGTTTTTTTGAGGTTATGTCAAAATCCTGATCTGATGGGGTTAAATGGACCTCGGATTCGGATTCAGCGACCCAAAAAACATAAAGTCTACATAGTGAGACTCCCAGATCAGAACTTTTTTTTTTTTGTGTGGCTGTGTTATTATTAGCAGCGAAGATGATGAGCTGGAACATGCTGAACTGGAGTATGAAAATGATGAGCTGGAAAATGACAATGATGACATGGAACATGAATTTGGAATATTAAACGATGTGTGTGACTATACTTTCGAGGATTTCAACAAATACGACGATATCTTCTTCAATTCCGTTGATGACGAAAGTGATGTTTTTGACGACGGTGATTTGTTAGAAATCAACATTAGTGAAGATGAGGTGAACAATACATTTTTCGAGACAAATAATAATTATTACATTCATTCATTAAAATTAATTTACTGAACATTTGATTTTTTGCAGATTTCAGAAGTATTAGAATGTGTTCCAGACATAGACGAAATGTTAGAAGCATATTAATTTACACCACTTCAAAATCTAAAAGAAGATGATTTACCATGAAGAAATTGTTTACCTTCTATTTAAAAAAAAATTGTCTAAGAAAACAATTGCAGTTTTTTCTTAAGTAATTATTGTCCACTCATTATATTTTACAGATGCGTGCACAGAGTAATGGGATTGCAGAGTAGGGAATATATGTGAGGGGCGCTATTATATAAGGTGGTGTTCAAAGAAGAGCGTCTCATTTCTGTTTCAGCAGTTTACATAAAAGAGCATCTTCTTTGTGCTTTCTTTTTTTCTTTGCAGGTATTATTTTCTGTTTCTGGTTTATTATTTTGTTCTGTTTCAGGTTATATTTTCTCTTTCTGTTTCAGGTTTCTGTCACAGGATTAGTTTCGTGTTTTGTTTTAGGTTATTTTTTCTTGTTTTGTTTCAGGTTATATTTTCTCTTTCTGTTTCAGGTTTCTGTTACAGGATTATTTTTGTGTTTTGTTTTAGGTTATATTTTCTTGTTTTGTTTTAGGTTATATTTTCTCTTTCTGTTCCAGGTTTTTCTGTTTCTTTTTTTTGTTACAGGATTATTTTCTTGTTTTGTTTCAGGTTATATTTTCTCTTTCTGTTCCAAGGTTTTTTTTCTCTTTCTGTTACACGATTATTTTCGAGTTTTGTTCCAGGTTATAATTTCTGTCTGTTCCAGGTTTTTCTGTTTCTTTTTGTTACAGGATTATTTTCTTGTTTTGTTCCAGGTTATATTTTCTCTCTGATCCAGGTTTTTCTGTTTCTTTTTTTTCTTTTTGTTACAGGATTATTTTTTTGTTTTGTTTTAGGTTATATTTCTCTTTCTGTTCCAGATTTTTCTGCTTTATTTCAGTTTTTTTTCTTTTTTCTGTTTCTGGATTTTATTCAATGATTAAGCAGTTATGGATTTGGAAAAAGTTAACGCAGTTGGAAGATTGGACGGTTTCCTACCAACGAAGCCACTATCAGAGTTAGCTTTTAATGGCCGATACGTTGTGACCAAAATCAAGAAAGTTCAAACGAAATACGGACCTAGGATCATCGTAGAACTTGATGCTAATTTCATGACATACCTTCCATCCCGATTTGCAAAACATTTCGATGAGGAAGGGTCCAACAGCCTTAAACTGATGCAGGAGGCTGCATTAACTAAAGACATGCAACTTCAATATTTTGGAGGACCATATAACAACGTTTAATTTAAATGATTAAAGTGAAAAATATGTTTTAAGATATGAAGAAGAAAATTGTATAAAAAAAAGATAAAATAAACATAATTTTGTTAGCAATTATGTATGTTTTCAAAGTAATTTTCTTACCTTCAATACTTAATTTTAAGTAAAATAAGATTATTTTAAATTATTAGGGTTTTCGAAAAAAATGTATTTAATATTGAAATAAAAGATTTTTAAGGTTAGGTTTTTAAAATTAAGATACAGTATTTCAATTCATATTATTATAGTTTTTTTAAAAAAAACTTATAATATTTTCAAAAAAGATTCCCAATTTTCATAAAACCATTTCAAAGTAGAATCAACTTTATCTACTCCTTTAACGACAGCAATTACATATTGGTTTAGAGGGTTTAAAAACCATTCTCGAAGAAGTTTAACATTTTTTGCAGCACAATTTTCTTTACGTGGAGTATGATGTAAACATCATACTCATATCATGTTAACATCAACATGTTGTTGTTAAAAATTTCGTTTCGAGTTTTTTTCATCAAAGTTTAGGTTTAAATTTCCATACGGATAATATTGTGAATTTAAAAAAAGTTTAACATTTGTAATATTACAATGGTCAAAATGACCTGTTTGAAATACAACAATAACGTAGCGTGGTTTTTTCAATTGCGTTAAAGTTTTAATTTGCCACAAAACTTTTGAGCTGGCAGGAAGTAAAGGATATTCATATATTTCCCATGATCGAAAACTTATTGAAATTAATGGATCTTTTTTAATATATTTAATAGTTTTATTTTATTATTATCAGCAGGTAAAACGTATGGAACTATCCATTCAAGTTTATTGCTAAAAATTTTGAATTCTTCATCACCGCCTTGTTCTGTTTAAATTATAGCATTCATATCAGAACGTGCTCTTGTTAAAATAAGTTCATAATAATTTTTTATAATCTTCAGCTAAACCAAAAATCATGCTAAGTGGTATTCTGACATCAAAATAGCCATTTTCCAATACAATTTTTGCATCAGCTGTCATTCTTAAATATCTAGCATTTTCAATAAAGTTTAGCTGAGTAGGTGTTTGTGAGACATAATTTTTCATAATTGTAGAATGTTCAACGTATTTGCATCGATCTATTTCAATTACATTTATTTCATAGCGAATTTCATCAAACAAAAAACATACAGCATTATTATATAGCGCTGGTAACACATGCTCATGAGAATGATCATTTTATTAGTTTCGATTCGACAAACATTATTTGTAGTGAGCGAAATTACAGACGCAGGAAATGTAGAGAAATGTTTTACATTCTCAAAGTCCAAAACTCTGTAAATAAGCAAACTGACATAAATAATTTAAATCAAAGAATGATGCTGAAAAATGGTCAAAATTTGCCCCTGAAGGGGATTGTAAAATAAGTGTATGTTTTTAAAGATTTTGACCTGCTGAATCCAAAAATCACCCTTAGAAAGTTCTATACCTTGGGGAAAGGGTTGAAAACCCACCCTTAACTCAGAGATACCGTTTTCAATAAAAAACAAAAACAAAAAAAAACATATATGCATTTAAAAATGCATAAAATTTTAAAATGCATAAAATGTGAAAAAAAATTTGTAAATAAGAAATGTTTACACGATAATTTAATAAAATAAGTAATAGCAACCGCATAACTTAAATCACGATTACGACCCTTAAAAATTAAATTAATTAATTAATTAATTAATTTTTAATTAAATTTATTTATAAGATTACGACCCTTGTAGTATAAAAAACTACCCCCTCATACATCAACCCTTATGCCAAAACCCCAAAAAGGTATAAAACGTAAATATATTGATAGATAACAAAGCAATAATTAATCCTTCAAAAATAAATCATGATCAGAAACCATCCCTATATCATCCCTAAAAAATTACCTCCGAAGTTACAAATTAAAAACCAAGTTATTTTGCTATTTATGACACTTTAAATAAACATTTGATATGGTGATAATCAATTTTTATCAATCAATAAAGAAAACACATAAAATATTCAAACCTTGAAGGTAAAGTCTTTGCTTGTCCAATCAATAAAGATCAGGGCTAAGGGATCAAACCACTAAAGGTAAGATACATTGTTGTCCAATCAATGAAGATCAGGGTTATCAGGTCCAACCACAGAAGGTAAGAAACATTGTTAACCAATCAATGAAGATCAGGGATTCAGGTCCAACCACTGAAGGTAAGATACCTTGTTGGTCAATCAATGAAGATCAGAGTTATCAGGTCAAACCACTAAAGGTAAGATACATTGTTGTCCAATCAATGAAGATCAGGATTATAGGATCCAACCACTGAAGGTAAGAAAAAATGTAGTCCAATCAATAAAGGTAAGGGTTATCAGGTCCAACCAATGAAGGTAAGATACATTGTTGCCCAATCAATAAAGAAAACGGTTATCAGGTGCAACCACTGAAAGTAAGAAACATTGTTGACCACTCAATGAAGATCAGTGTTATCAGGTCCAACCACTTACGGTAAGAAACATTGTGGACGAATCAATGAAGATCAGGGTTACTAGGTCTAACCACTGAAGGTAAGAAACATTGCTGTCCAATCCATGAAGATCAGGGTTATCAGGTCCAACCACTGAAGGTAAGATACATTGTTGCTCAATCAATAAAGATCAGAGTTAATAGGTCTAACTACTAAAGGAAAGAAACATTGTTGTCCAATCAATGAAGATCAAGGTTAACAGATCCAACTACTGAAGGTAAGAAACATTGTTGACTAATCAATGAAGATCAGGGTTATCAGGTCCAACCACTCATTAGACAACAATGTTTCTTACCTTCAGTGGTTAACCCTGATCTTCATTGATTGGACAATAATGTATGTTATCTTCAGTTGTTGGACCTGATAACCCTGATCTTCAATGATTGGTCAACAATGTTTCCTACCTTTAGTGGTTGGATCCCATAAACCTGATCTTCATTGACTGGTCAACAATGTTTCTTACCTTCAGTGGTTGGATCCCATAACCTTAATCTTCAATGATTGGACAACAATGTATCTTACCTTCAGTGGTTGGACCTGATATCCCTGATCTTCATTGATTGGTCAACAATGTTTCTTACCTTTTGTGGTTTGACCTGATAACCTTGATCTTTATTGATTGGACAACAATGTATCTTACCTTCAGTGGTTGGATCCCTTAGTCCTGATCTTTATTGATTGGACAACCAAAGACTTTACTTTCAAGGTTTGAATATTTTATGTTTTTTCTTTATTAATTAAAATGAATTGATTATTACCCTATTAAATATTTATTTAAAGTGTCATAAATAGCAAAATAATTTGGTTTTTAATTTGTAACTTTGGAGGTAATTTTTTTAGGGATGATATAGGGATGGTTTCTGATCATGATTAAAGGTTGTTGAGTTAATGGTGGATGTAACAATAGTTGCTTATTTGTTATTGGTGAGTATAAATCTTTAACAAAAACATTAGAATCTTAGTCCATGACATTTCGAGTTTTTTTTTGTTTTTGGTTGTTTAGGGGTGGTTTTTTTTAACATATTTAGGAGTGGCCGATATTTCTACAGTAGTGGTAAACGTTGTTTATTTTTAAAGGATTAATTATTGATTATTGACGTTTTATAACTTTTTGGGGTTTCGGCATAAGGGTTGATGTATGAGGGGGTAGTTCTTTAAACGGCAAGGGTCGTAATCGTAATTTAAGTTATGTGGTTGTTATTACTGTTACCTTATTTTATTAAATTATAGTTTAAACATTTCTTATTCACATAATTTTATCATATTTTACAGTTTTTGATTAAAAATGGTATCACTGAGTTAAGGGTGGTTTTTTAACCCTTTTCCCAAGGTTTAGAACTTTCTAAGGGTGATTTTCGGATTCAGCAGGTCAAAATCTATAAAAACATATACTTCTTTTACATTCCCCTTTGGGGGCAAATTTTGACCATTTTTTAGCATCGTTCTTTATTATTTGTTAATTCTAAACACTAATTAAATTTTTCAAATTAATCAAATTGTCTTTATTTTTAAATTAATTAAATTTTCTTTATTTTCATTTTTGAAATTATCGATTAAGCTGTTTTCTTTTTTATCATACTCCGAATCTGCTTTATCCTCATATGGCATTCAAAAAACATTTTTTTATACTTTAAAGAGCAAGTATGCTCACACGTTTTTCAAATTATTTAACGTTTGTTTTTTTTCTAATCAAGAACAAAATGTTCTTGATTAGACTGTTAATATATTATAAAAATTTATAAAAAATGCAGTTTTTTACATAAAGTTTTTTGTTTTCATTTTTGAAAGAGACCTCTTGGTAAGTTTTTGGTTAAGTTATTTACAAAGTTTTGTTTTTTTTAAAAAAAGCTTTTTAAAGATGTAAAAGAAAAAAGTTTTTAATTAAAAATTACATGTATTTCAGTTTTGAATATCTGAGGATGCCTGTCGTCGACGGGCGAAAGCTCATAAATGAAATATTTTAAATAATTAAGATTATGGATTTTTATCAAACAATATAATATCACACTAAAATTATAAATATAAACAAAATAACAGCACAATATATATCATTATTGCTTAAATGTACATTTTCTGTAAGAGTAATTGGGACGCATGAATACTCCCCACATGGAACTTGCAACAATATTTTTGTGGTATCGAAATAAAAAACTTAAAATTTCTACTTATCAGAACTGCAATAGTTCGAGTTTTCTTTGAAACAAATTTTTATCACAAGAAATAAGTATTTGAAGAAATATTTATGAAATACATTTTTTATTTGACTGTATTTCAATTTATAAAGATATTCATGTAGGGAAATATGATAGAATAGAACATTGAGTTGTTTAGAGTTTTTTACAGCATGCATTTAAAAAAATAAAAGTTTGGCTTAAATGAGATTTTAAGTACATAAAAGTTTATATAAAGGGATTAGAACCAAAAAGATTGGTCAATTATCAGAATTTGTATGTCGCAGCATTTCTGTATTATCGAATTTTTATGTAACGTAAAATATATGTAATCGAGGTATAATCTCACAGAATATATATTTAACATAGTTTTGATGTACAACTATTTATATGTAGTTGAAATTATATTTAAAATAATTTTTATTTAATCAAATTTTTATTTAACTATATTTGTAGTTAACCGAATTTTCGTATGAGTGAATTTCCAAAGTACCGAATCTATAAAACATAGAATTTTCAAAACGTCTAATTTCTAAAGGCGATTGTACACCTCACCGATTCTGAGTATGTCCTCGTCGTGCAAGCAGTTTTTCAAAATGGAATGAGTTTTCTAACCAAGAAAACCAAGTTAGAAAATTGTTTGCATGGCGGGATAATTTAAAAATATAAGTAATGATCAGTAATAATTAGTGAAAGATATGTAATAGAATAAGAATAAAATGATTTTTTTTAATAAAACTAATGTAAAATAACTTGTGAAAATGTTATGAGAAATATGTTAAAATAAAATTACATGGAAATCGCAAAAAATATTTAACTACAACATTACCTTTTCTGCAAACATCGACTAAATCATAACTTTTATTTTTTTAAAGATATTTCTTGTAACATTTTCACTTTTTTATTATAATAATTTACCACAAATGTATTTTACATAAGTTTTATTTAAAAAATTCATTTTATTCACATTCTACTATTACACATATTTCACAAATCATTGATCATTACTTATATTTTTAAAGTATCCCGCCAAGCAAACAATTTTCTAACTTGGTTTTCTTGGTTAAAAAACTCATTTCGTCTTGGAAAACTGCTTACGCGACGGGGACATAGTCAGAATCGGTGAGGTGTACAACCGCCTTAAAGCATTAAACTTTTAAAATGTCGAATTTTCATTTGTCCTAACTTTTTTTGCCACAAGAGTTTCCTCTCTATAATTCTTATTGATTTATAAATCTCATTTAAGCCAAATTTTTATTTTTTTTAAATGCATGCTGTAAAAAACTTTAAACAACTCAATGTTCTATTCTTTCATATTTCCCTACATGAATATCTTTATAAATTGAAATACAGTCAAATAAAAAATGTATTTAATAAATATTTCTTCAAATACTAATTTCTTGTGATAAAAATTTGTTTAAAAGATAACTCAAATTATTGCAGTTCTGATAAGTAGAAATTTTAAGTTTTTTATTTCGATACCACAAAAATATTGTTGCAAGTTCCATGTGGGGAGTATTCATGCGTCCCGAGTAATTCCAACATTCTTAACTAATCTACCAAAAATGTGTAATGAACTTTTACTTAGTAAAATGCATATATCTTGATGTTGTACTGCAATTCGAATTTCATCACTATTATTGAAAGATGAAGATGCATATGGTTGATGAGCATGAATTTCATAATGAGCTATGGACTCATCAAAATTTACTGCTGCTGGAATGTTGAGAAGTTCGTCCATTTTTATTGCAACAGGACCTAAAAATATATAGATTAATTGTCCTGTTGTCGTTTTCCTTGAGGAATAACTCTTAGTCCTAGTTCTTAAAGAAAGCGTCGATTCTGAGGTTTTAACACCTTGTGAGATTCTTTTAGACTGATCTGACTCTTGCACGTTGGCTGACTTTTATAGTTTCCACCAACAATAGCTCTTTGATTATAAACGATTCCCATTACAATGACTTTATATGCAATCGAATCGTTATAGTTTCTTCTCTAAAATTTATTAAATCACCGTCCTGATCAACAATTCGCAGCTGTATATTATGTATTGTCTTGGTGGCAATCGGAAGATAAATAACGTTTGCAGGCACTTCCACAATCTTATATCCTGGTGGAACGCTGGGGAAGAATTCATGGATAGTGTGGACTTTTTAGTTATTTATGTAAGCTCTAGATGTAATATTGCACTCAATTCTAACTGAATTGATCTTTAAAATAGCTACAGGTAAATCAGAAGTATGTGCTCTGTGAGGTGCTAGATGCTGCGATGTAAATCCTAACAATTTACCAATCGAATCAATAGGTTTAAAATTAATTGGCAAATTTGATTTAACTACACTGCACAAAATTCTATAGAAATTGGAAAAAGTTCCAATTTCTATAGAATTTTGTATATAGGATTCAATGTCTTTAATTTCATAACTTCCAGTTGGAATATAAATTACTTGATTTCCAACGCAAAAGTTGTTATTTTCTTTATCAATATTGGGAATTGAATTAAAAGTCAACAATTCAACAAGACCAAGTACATAACTTTTATTTGAATTTAGTTCTATTAGAGGGAAATATTCAGCTTCAAGAAGTGAAGAATTTCCCGTTAACGTTAAAGTAAATGAATCACTCATCTTGCTATCAGATTTTATACTGAAAGCTTACAATCGTTACACACTTTTATACAGGTTAAAGCTACTCTTAATATTTAGTTGATTACATAAAAATTTAAGACACTAGTGCCCACACACATATGTATCATAATTTTGATGTATTTCATGATTATATTTTATTAAGCTACCATTACCTAGATAAATGACTAGATCTGTTGGTGGAGCAAGGTTGCCAAAATTGTCAAAATACATGGTTTTATTATTCCATTTTTTATATGCTACCCAATGTGTTCCTGAACCTTTATTATTATCAAAATTAATTATTCATGATTCATATCGATGAGGACCGCTGACAGGTAGTTCATTTCGCATAAAAACACCACGAAAACGAGGTATTTTGACAGGTTTAGCATATTTTATCAGATCAAAATCAGTTAATGGTCGGTGAGGTAGCTTCACTGCAAGTTTTTTTTCTTTCTTGTTGTTCGCTTCTTCTTCTTCTTTCTTGATGCTCGTTTTTTAATTCCTTCTAATTTAATGTAGGGTTTCAAGTGGAGACCAAGTTCTTGTCGATAAGGTTTAAGGTGTAATCCTTTTCCAAGCGATATAGCTTCCATTGTTTTATTGTGACGCTGAGCTTCTGAAAGCTGTTCACTAGCTGTTTTAGCCTTATTAACAGCTCTTGCTATTCCTGAAGCTCCTCCAGCAAGAGCACCTAAAGCACTAAGTCCATCAAAAATTGGAACTAGCGGTAATATTCCACCTACTTTAGTAGGTACAGGAAGAATTCTAGGTGATAAAACTTTGATTTACCACCAACATTTTTTATTGCTTTTCGTGCACCAATCATAGCTGCTCGAATTGATTCTTCAGCATTATTACTAGGAATCATGCTTTTTCGCGCAGCGTCAACAATTTATTCTAATGCTATCCGTTTCTTTTTACACATTGTGTTCCTTTTTTTATTTCTTACAGATTACTTTCTTTTTCTTCTTTTCACCCCAATACCTAATTTTGATTTAGTTTTTATAGTTCCAGAAATAGCTAAAGCAGCTGCTCTTTCACCTAAACTAGAATCACTAGTTTTAACACGTTCCCAAGCTTTCTTAGCTAATACTATATCTGCCTCGTTTCTAGCTTGAATATTTTTACGATTTTGTGAATATGCAATGTCGTGTTGTTTGCAAGCAGCGTCTAACGGATTAATTCCTTGTCACCACGAGACAAATGCTTTGCAAACTTTGTACCAGGGCCACAGAATGGTAACCTGGTAAATGTAACTCGAACGGTAAACTATTGATAATACGATTAATTAAACCTTTTCCTTGACAGCGACCTTTTTCACGTTCTGATGCAGAATTATTCTTCACTCTACAAAGGTTGGCGTAAAACTGACAAAACGAATATAAAAGCTTGGTATTTATAGATTTTAAGCCAGTTACTGGCAAGATGAAGCTCATGAAACAACCTGTTGCTCTGCCAAACACTAGTATAGACGTAGAAACTAATAGAAAAAAGATTAAACGTCATGGTAGTCTGTTTTCAGACAGCATTCGAGCTGTTTTCTGTGGTCTTTCAAATTGTGGTAAAAAAATGCTCTTTTTCCCTAATAATACATCCAAATGGTCTGAGTTTTGAAAATATTTACCTCTACTCGAAATCTCTACAACAACCGAAATATAAATTTTTGGAAAATGTAATAAAAATGTAGATGGTGTTGAGTATTTCCCATTTAGTGAAAATGAAGAAGTAGTATCTCCAAAAGATGCTAAACGAAACTCAATTTCTGTTTTCGATGACATTGCTTGTGAAAAGCAAGATAATGTTAGAGCTATTTTTTGTGTGGGTAGACATGTAAACGTTGACAGTTTCTATTTATGTCAAACGTATGCTCGTATTCCTTAACATCTAGTTCGAGATAATGTAAATTTATTGGTTTTATTTAGACAAGATAAAAAGAATCTAAAACATGTATATGAAGATCATGTTAATACAGATATGGGTAAGACTCCGTCAAAAATATCACGATTTTCAAGGGGTCTCCGGATTAATTCGACATTTGGCGAAATTATAGTATTGGATAAGAGTAATAAATGTACCAAAATTTTTTTGACAATTTTTAAAATTGTAAAAGTTACGCCATATTTAATTTTTTGACACTTATTTTTTTAAATATTAATATTTCCGAAGCCATTCATCGGATTTTAATAAAATTTAAATATGTTATCTCTGAAATCATACCTTTTAAGACTGACCTTTAAGAGGACCGATTTTCAAGTAGTTTTTTATATACAATAAAATATTCTTTATAATTTCACCTTTATTTTAAGCATGTACGTGCACGTTTTTTGGAAATTAGAAAACACACTTTTTTTTACATATATCAAAAGTTTTACGTAAAAAAAAAATTTCTTGCAAAGTTTGGAGTCTGTTTACTACGGATTTTTTGAATAATACGAATTTTAAATTATAAACTTTTAACATTGATTCTTATAAAGAAATGTGAAATTTATCCTTTTAATTGAAAAAAAATGTTGAAAGAAATCCAAATCAATTCATGTTTTTTAAAAAATAAGTGCATGGGAATATCACAAATCGTTTCAAATAAAAATTATACCATGTTGCCGGAAATATATTCTTTTCAACGATAAATTACATGCACTGACATTTTTCTGCATTAATAAAGAATATTTTAATTCTAACCAACTGATCATAAAACAATAACATTCGTGCTATTGACGGTTGTGAAGTTGGCAGATTTCAACACGACAGTTATGACATAGTATTTGTTTATATACGAATATAAAATTTTTCTGGTGTGTGTGACAGTAACAAAAAAAAGTTTTTTTCTGAAGTATGAATATATCCCATATAAAACATCTCATTTTGAGGTTTATATTTTTGTCAGGGAAAGTCGTGCACGTTCTGTACTGGGCATTGCAATTTTAAAAATTTAAAAATCCTCATTTGTCTCTGAGTAATCGTTTATTGGATTTTCTGAGTTTGTCAAATTCTTCGAAAACTGAGTAAAAACAGACAAAACTTCGATAATTAAGAAGAATATACCTACGAACATCTAAATTTTAAATAGTTCTGAGGATTTTCGATATAACTGAATACGAATTCATTGTCAGATTGACAGAATTCAAAATGGCAGATTTTAAGCAAATACAATCAAGTTTTAAAAAACCGTCTGCCATATTGTATCCGCCATTTTGAAAATCTGACATCGAATTCGTATTCAGTTATATTGAAAATCCTCAGAACTATTTAAAACTTAGATGTTTGTAGTTATCCTTCTTCAAAAACAAATTAAGATTTTTTACATTTTCAAAATGGATATTAAAGGGGAAGAGTAGCGCTTTTAGATGTAATATTGACCTTTTAGAAAAAAATTATCTCTTGACGTAACATGACATCATATATTCGGTAAAGTTATATCGAAAATCCTCAGAACTATTTAAAATTTAGATGTTTGTAGTTATCCTTCTTCAAAAACAAATTAAGATTTTTTACATTTTCAAAATTGATATTAAAGGGGAAGAGTAGCGCTTTTAAATGCAATATTGACCTTTTAGAAAAAAATTATCTCTTAATGTAACATGACATCATATATTCGGAAAAGTATTGTCTGATTATTGGAAAGTAAATTGAATCAAATTTTGTTGGCCTGTGTAATAATACGTTATATTATTAAAATGCTATTGCATCATTAATGAGCCGATTTTTCAACAATGAAAGCCTAGCAGCAAGTGAGATACATAAACAAGAGTGCTTTTGCGCAGCAGTGCCCAGTACAGTAAGCTATAGCGAGGCATGATGCCCAATAGGCGTAGCACCGTGCGGCACTGCGCCAGCGCTAGAACGCTGCACGCGTTCACGAAAATTGCGATATCTCGAAAACTATTAAAGTCTTCATAGTTTTCTTAGTCTAAAAATAAAGTTAAAATTATAAGGAATATTTTATTGTATATAAAAAACTACTTGAAAATCGGTCCCCTTTGAGTAAAAACGTTTCAAAATTTTTTTTAGATTTTTTTTAGTCAAAAATAAAAAAAAATTTATTACACAACAGTCTTAAAAGTATGATTTCAGGTATAACATATTTAAATTTTATTAAAATCTAATGAATTGCTTCGAAAATATTAATATTTATAAAAATAATTGTGAAATAATCCAATATGGCGTAACTTTTACAATTTTGAAAATTTTCAAAAAAATTTTGGTACACTTATTACTCTTATCCAGTACTATAATTTTACCAAATGGCGAAATAATCCGAAAACCCTTTGCAATTCGTGATATTTTTGACGGAGTCTTACCCTATTCAATTCTTATGTTATTACACGGAGAAAATTTCTTTCGTAATGATTACAATAGTCTATATTACAGCTCGGATATGTGACCACTTTTTGTAATGATTACGAAAACTATGTAATTTATTAAGAATTTAGTAGGAGCGATTACTATAGTTACTTTAATAAATCCAAACACTGTATTAATCGTGTTGAAATTTATTTTTTGGAATCATTAATAATTTAGACGTACAGGTTCAGAAAGGGAACTGTACTCATTCACGCAGAGACTTGTTATAATTACAATAGTCTACGTTAAAAGGAAATCTTGGATTCTGTTCACATTTGCAGTGGTCTAAGGGAATCAGTAATACAGACTGTCGTAGCCCTTACAGCAGGACTATTGAAATGTAATAAAAAATAGACCTTATAATATTCAAGACTAACAATGAACAATAATTGTATTAATTATTAAAAACGAAGTGATTTATTTACATTTAAAGTGTATTAGTCTTTCTCGCAAGCGGTGAATTTTCATATCAGTTAGTATATAATGAAGTTTAAGTCATGTATAAATATGTGTAAATAGCGATCGTTATTATGTTATGCGTTTAGTATTTACGTTAGATTTATGTACTTAAGGTTTAGTAAAATTGTCTAGGTTAATAGTATGATTAATCTTGAAGTTGGGAGTCTTGGAAGAGTAAAATTAATGTGCAATATATGATTAGAAGTCATAAATTACAAAAAAAAATTATTTTAGTTGAAAATTTTCTTTTTTTACTTTACAACAGTCATTTGTAATCAGAAATATAGCAATAGTAGTCTATACGAAGAACTATAGTAAAATAAGAAGGCAAGGCAGCCGCGGTCACCTTATTTTACAATAGTCCTGTTGTAAAGGCTACTACAGTCTGTAGCACTGGTTCCCTTAGATTGCTGTAAATCTGGATATAATGTTTTTTCTATAGATACACCTAAAGGAAGAAAACCTACCACATGGCAGTCCTGGCAATCCAAATTATTTTTTGTGTGCCGGTGTAATTTGTTTATAGATTGAAAGGTTGGTATTTTGTGAACAGTATTTAGGCCCTAAAATGTTTATTTTTCATGAAATAAAAATAATATTAATTAAATTGTGAAACCCTGCACTAGTGTCGATTATGAAGCGATGGTTTCCTGTATGTACCGGTATTTCAAAATGAATGTCCCGATTATGAAACACCTATTTTATTCAATTAGTAATTGAAATTGTATTGACTTATCCCAATAATTTGAATATTAACTATAAAGAATTAAATACAAAGAATAAATTCTAGTTAAATAGGTAATTATAAAATCAATTTTGTTGGTAGAAAAGTAATGCGAAAATATTTGAGGTTGTGTTTGCTGCATATTTTCTATCTGTTCCATCAATCAGGACAAGCAAATAATAAGTGTATCTAATGTAAAACGGCATTTTGACGGAAAACCTGGCTAACCTTAATTTAAAAGCAAAAATGCAATTAAACATTTCTTATTAAATTAAATACTATACAGAAGGGTCAAATCATACCTAACAAATCAAAGTTGTCCCTCAGTTCTCCGATTTTTGTGAAACTTTGAGAAATTGTAGGGGAATACATGCAAACGAAAATTGCAAAAAAGATTTTCAAAAATTTAAAAAATTTGTGGTTGTTCAGGGTTTTCAATTTTTTTTTTGAAATTTTGAAAACGCAATATCTCAGAGACATATGGATGGATTTTAATGATTTTTTCAGGGATTACTTATTATTTAGAAACAATTAAAATGAAAAAAATTGCAAAAAAATTTTTTTTTGTTTTAAATAAAAAATTTAAAAAATATTGTTTAAACAAATCTTTTGTTTATAAGCGTATATTTAATTTTTTTCTAATAGCAATATTTTGATTCCTTAGGATTTCACGAGTATTTTGACATAAAGAAATTGATGGAGACTCTTAAACTTTCGGAAATATTGTATTTTTTGTCTTTGCGCGCAGGGCCAAAAAGCGCACTGAAGCAAAGGCTCTGTGTACAAGGTAACGGTCAAAATTACCTAATACTCGCGTAAATTTCAAACAAATTGAATTCTTTCTTTTTTAAATCAATTAGTAACATTTTATTAATAAATAAATAATAAATGAATAATATTTAAATAATAAATAATAAATAATTAAATAAAAAATAAATCTCGTAAATTTCAATCGAATTGAATTCTTTCTTTTTTAAATCAATTAGTAATATTTTATGAATAAATAAATAATAAGTTATTAATAAATAAACAAATAATTTGTCTGCGTAAAATAAAATAAACAAATTAATGTAAATTAAAAAACAGTTCCTAGTAGATTATTTGACTACTTTTTAACTACTCTGATTTGTTCAACAAGTCCTACATTAAATTAAAAAACCTGTTTTAATCATCAAAAAGTAGTTTAAATAAATCAGATAAATAGAAAAATAAAAAAGTAATATATGATGGAAAACTAATATTTTTTTCGTTTACATAGAACGAAGACCTAGTTCGCGAATCGAGTAATTCTTTATATGAAGAGTGCGCATGCGTAGACTCAACTCGGATAACTTCGTTCAGTCTCGTGACGCGATTGCGCGTCCGGAAGAGTAGATTTGTCAAAGATGGGTTTCTAAGAGTCTCATTTTTAAATCAGCATTCGTTCGAGCTCCCTCTATGTTTGTAACAAGTGATAATTGTAGAACTAGGTGTTTTTAATAGTCTTTTTCGTAGTTAAAAAGAAATTATAAATTTAAACCTAAGGAAAAAATTAAAAAGAAACGCAAAGAAACTTATTTACATTTACTTAAACCTAAAAAAAACAGAAAACTCAAATCAAACAAACAAACCTTAAACCACAAAAATAACACTGAAAAACATGCAATAAAACCTGAAACTATGAAAAAGACTATTAAAAAGACCTAGTTCTACAATTATTACTTGCTACAAACATTGAGGGTGTTCAAACAAATGCTGATTTAGAAATGAGACTCTTAGAACCCCCTCTTTGACAAATCCACTCTTCTAGACGCGCAGTCGCGTTACGAGACTGAACGAAGTTATCCGAGTCGAGTCTACTCATGCGCGCTCTTCATATAAAGAATTACTCGATTCGCGAACTAGGTCTTCGCTTTATGTAAACGAAAAAAATGTTACTTTTCCATTATATATTACTTTTTTATTTTTCTATTTATCTGATTTATTTTAACTAATTTTTGATGATTAAAACAGGTTTTTTAATTTAATGTAGGACTTGTTGAACAAATCAGAGTAGTTAAAAAGAAGTCAAATAATCTACTAGGAACTGTTTTTTAATTTACATTAATTTGTTTATTTTATTTTACGCAGACTAATTATTTGTTTATTTATTAATAACTTATTATTTATTTATTCATAAAATATTACTAATTGATTTAAAAAAGAAAGAATTCAATTCGATTGAAATTTACGAGTTTTATTTTTTATTTAATTATTTATTATTGAAATATTATTCATTTGTTATTTATTTTTTAATAAAATGTTACTAATTGATTTAAAAAAGAAAGAATTCAATTTGTTTAAAATTTACGCGAGTATTAGATAATTTTGACCGTTACCTTGTACACAGAGCCTTTGCTTCAGTGCGCTTTTTGGCCCTGCGCGCAAAGACAAAAAATACAATATTTCCGAAAGTTTAAGAGTCTCCATCAATTTCTTTATGTCAAAATACTCGTGAAATCCTAAGGAATCAAAATATCGCTATTAGAAAAAAATTAAATATACGCTTATAAACAAAAAATTTGTTTAAACAATATTTTTTAAATTTTTTATTTAAAACAAAAAAATTTTTTTTTGCAATTTTTTTCATTTTAATTGTTTGTAAATAATAATTTATCCCTAAAAAAATCATTAAAATCCATCCAATTGTCTCTGAGATATTGCGTTTTCAAAATTTCAAAAAAATTTGAAAATCCTGAACAACCACAAATTTTCAAAATTTTCGAAAATCTTTTTTGGAATTTTTATTCGCATGTATTCCCCTACAATTTCTCAAAGTTTCACAAAAATCGGAGAACTGAGGGACAACTTTAATTTGTTAGGTATGATTTGACCCAGAAGTAATAATTCTTATATCGTGTAAAATTTATTGAAATAACTAGAATTTTCTTATTATTATAGTATTATACTATACTATGTAGTACTGCACTACAATATATAGTACTGTACTATACAATAAAGTACGATACTATTCAGTAGTGTACTATACGAGATAGCACTGAACTATAAAGTACTGTATTGTACTGTACTGAAGTATATAGTAATGTACTAAAGTATATGCATAGTACTGTACTAAAGTTTGTAGTAATATGCTGAAGTATATAATAGTTTACAGTACTATATAGTACAAGACTGTATTGTACTATATAGTACTTCACTATACTGTACTGTTCTATATAGTACTGGACTATACTTTACTATGTAATACTGTACTGAATGGAACTGTACCATACTATATAGTACTGTAATATACTGTACTATATTATATAGTACTATACTGTACTGTACTATATGGTACTGGACTATACAATATAAATCTGTCAATCTCTCAATCTCAGTCTCTCAATCTCACAATCTCTCAATCATTCAATCTTTCAATCATTCAATCATTTAATCATTTAATTATTCAATCACTCAATCATTCAATCTTTCAATACCAATCTCTCAATCTGAATATTAATCTCTATATTAATCTCAATATAAATTTCAATCTCAGTAAACTGCCATAAGGCAATTCTGCACAACTGCCATAAAAAGTCTTTTTACGGCAGTTGTCCAGAACTGCTTGAAAAAGTGCTACTTTATTTGCCCAAAATAGGTCCCAAAAAGACACTTTTTTATGTCTATGTCGAAAAAACAAATATTTACCGATCATTATAAAAAGTGGTAGTTTCATTCTATATAAAATTGCGAAGAACATGAATCAACATTTGAGATGTTATCACGATTTTAATGATAGTTCTTTTTGTATAACTAGAGAAAAAAATGGTTGAAAAATAAAAAAAAATTTCAAACACCTTCAAAATTTTTAATGTAATTATTTTAACCTGGATTGAAGTTCATATTTTTAAAAAATAAGTTACAAATGTAAGAACAAAATTAAATTTGATTTCAGATAAAAATTAAAATTGCTACACGATACGCAAGCTGAGAAAAAAAATCAGGACCATCAGCGGTTACCACAGCATAACTGACTTATTTCTGGTTAAAATAGATCAAAAAATATAAAAACATTTTTCAAAACCCCCTAAAAAATCTTTAAAAATCCATTAAATTGAACCTCCTAATATGGTTTCCCCGCTTAATTAAGGCACAGTAGATTCCACAAACATTGCAAATTCTGTTAAATAATTCGATTAAACATACCAATTTTGCATCATATATCTAAATAATAAATTTTAAATAAAGAATGATATAACAAATACATTTAAATAAGCAAATTAAAATTTTAATATTTTCATTTTACCTTGATTCGATCGAATGCTGTAAACTCAAACAGTAATAATCGCAAGATTATTTTTGAAATTCTTTGGTTTCGGACAGAAGTTCAAGAGCCAGTTGGAGCAGCATAGGACAAAATTTGCCTTCATCTTCTCTACTTTTTACTGCCGTGTATCCTTTAGCAGTTTGGTTAACAAGCATAGGAGGTAGTAACAAGACGGTCAGGCAGAATGTTCCAGAGTCTTGATCGACGACGGCAGCAGTATTGCATCCCAAAATGTGCATGTTCTAGAATCAAACTAGTGAGCTCCTTGCTCAGAGGTGATATACGTCGTTCTAATCGATTGTACGCACTACGTCCGGAAGCATTAGTTACGAGATAATAAGCATCCAAATTATATTTTAGAAAATGCTTAACAGCCTCAGCAATGACTCAAGCGTAACGCAGGTTTTTATCTGGGCCCCCGTCAGAAGTTGAAATGTAAATCGGTTTCACCAAGCCATCTTTGGTTTTCACGAACGAAATGCTTGCCACCGCGAATTGCGATATAGATGGGTCCCGAGTAAGACACAGCTGTTTATTGACCTTTCCCATTTCTAGCAATTTCAATGCTTGTGTACACCAAGGGAATCATTTTATGTCGCTCAGCAACAACAAAATCATGGTCTGGTAAATAAATTTGGTAATCAAGATGCATTAAAAATAGGAGCCTGCTTATTAGCAGCAGTGATTTCCAATGGTACCCTGGCTTTGTCATCTTGAGGCAAGATATCCTGGTGTTGTGAGGGCAGTTATATAATATAACAAACTTGACACAAATTTTTGCATCAAAATAGCACCGACCTCATCATATATGTATTACCTACATATAATAAATACAAAAGATTATTTCGGTTCCTTCATTATTTATTATAATTAAACACTTTTTTATTGATACTTTTAAGATAATGTAGGCCTTTTAACAATATAAAAAATTAAAATAAATAATTTAGAACATAATCCTTTTAAAAAAAATTATGGAGGGGGCCTCAAAATTTTTATGTGCTTCAGGCTCGCCAAGGCCTTAATCCGGCGCTGTTAGACACATTAAAGGGTTAGAAAATTGTGTTGCTGTTGCTTTGTCTCGAATTAAAACGGTTTCAGAAAGTGTCAGTTATATATTACTTGAAAATGAACAGAAAATTGACATCGAATTAAAAAGTATTCTGTCATCATCAAATTCTCTAAAATTAAAGAAAATTAATTTTCCGGATCAAAATGTCTCGATTTATTGTGATATTGCAAATGATGTAGTTAGACCGTATGTTCCGAAGTCATTGCGATTTTCTGTTTTTAATTCTCTGCATGGACTTTCTCACCCGGGAATAAGAGCATCGCAAAATTTAGTTCCAACTCGTTTTGTATGGCCTTCCATAAATAAAGATTTCAAGGATTGGGTTCGTCAGTGCCTAGCTTGTCAAAAAAATAAAATCACGAGACACGTTTCAGCACCGGTTAATAAATTCCATACTTTGTCTGGCAGATTTGAACATGTACATTTAGATCTAATTAGTTTACTAAATTGTCAAGGGTTCAGGTATTGTCTGACCTGCGACGACCGTTTTTCACGCTGGCCTGAAGCTGTGCGGCTCGCCGATATGGAAGCCCATACTGTTGCCGAGGCATTTCTCTCTACCTGAATAGCCCGTTTTGGGGTGCAACTTAGAATTACATTCGATCAAGAATAACAATTTGAGTCGGACTTATTTAAATAATTGAACCCCTTGATGCAAGAACCAGACATAGACCATTGAAATTAAATGGGCTGCGTCTGGTTCTTGCATCAAGGGGTTCAATTGTGTATTTTGCCTGGTTCAAAACATTTGCGTACTACAGCTTATCACCCACAATCAAACGGTGTTGTATTCAAGGTAAGTTTGATACCAGTCAAATTGTAGGGGGGAGATTAACTGGCTCAGAAATGGACAATTGAGATTGTCGGTAAACAAAGGTTCGATGAGTTGAAAAGAGAGTTACTAATAAGCGCTTAATTGATCTACTTGATAACGGAGTGATGTCGAGAGGATAACCAGCTCGACGTTGATTGTTGTTGTGTTGAGAGAATATCCAACTCGAAGCATAGTGTAGTAAGCCCAAGAGGATAACCAACTTGGTTGATGTGTGTGGATATCGAGAGGATAACCAGCTCGATGAAAAGTGTTGGTGTATTGAGAGGATAACCAACTCAACGTACGATGTAGTGTGTCCGAGAGGATAACCAACTCGGTTGGTATGTGTGGATGTCGAGAGGATAACCAACTCAACGTATGATGTTGTGTGTCCGAGAGGATAGCCAACTCGGTTGTTATGTGTGGATGTCGAGAGGATATCCAACTCAACGTATGATGTTGTGTGTCCGAGAGGATAACCAACTCGGTTGTTAGGTGTGGATGTCGAGAGGATAACCAACTCAACGTACGATGTAGTGTGTCCGAGAGGATAACCAACTCGGTTGGTATGTGTGGATGTCGAGAGGATAACCAAACTCAACGTATGATGTTGTGTGTCCGAGAGGATAGCCAACTCGGTTGTTATGTGTGGATGTCGAGAGGATATCCAACTCAACGTATGATGTTGTGTGTCCGAGAGGATAACCAACTCGGTTGTTATGTGTGGATGTCGAGAGGATAACCAACTCAACGTATGATGTTGTGCGTCCGAGAGGATAGCCAACTCGGTTGTTTTGTGTGGATGTCAAGAGGATAACCAACTCAACGTATGATGTTGTGTGTCCAAGAGGATAACCAACTCGGTGGTGATTTGTGAATGTCGAGAGGATAACCAGTTCGGTGTTACTCTAATATTCAGAGGATAACCAGCTCAATGAAATATAGTGCACGGGTATTGAGAGGATATCTAACTCAATACTATGCTATGTTTAAAGACGGCGGGGGGGGGGGGGGTGCATGCAAATAAATGAATTGAATCGAGTCAAAAGCATGTAAAGTTTCAAAGACAGTTTATTTTAAAAGTACAAGTCAATGAAGAAATTTAAGTATCGGAGCTCAAGAAAATATTCTAAGTTCCTAAGGACGAAAACATTTTAAGTTCAAAATTGGACGAAAATATTCTAAGTTCAAAATTGGGTGAAAATATTATAAGTTCAAAATTGGACGAAAATATTCTAAGTTCAAATTTCTTCGAAATTTTCTAAGTCCAAATTTCTTCGAAAATTTTCTAAGTTCAACTTTGGGTGAAAATTTTCTAAGTCCAAATTTCTTCGAAAATTTTCTAAGTTCAACTTTGGGTGAAAATTTTCTAAGTCCAAATTTCTCCGAAAATTTTCTAAGTCCAATTTTGTGCGAAAATTTTCTAAGTACAAACTTCGGAATTTTAGTATAAGTATAACGTAGTGGTTAGGCTGAGCGGAGGAGGAAGACCAACCTCTAGGTGAGCTCAGGACAGAACTGACGTTTTGGTCCAGTGCATCGAGCTCCCTCGATCTGCAACTTCCCAAAACGTACGGTGGGAGAACTTCTCTAAGAGAGAGGGCAACTCGCGTCTGCGCTTCCTATCTCTGACTCAACGCGATGCGCGTACGGTTCACTCGTTTCGCTTGGGCCAGAGACAGAGTCGCGCGTCTTCTCGCGAGTTATTCCTATATCTCAAAGAATTCTCTTAAAATAAAATTAAAAAATAAAATTACTCAGCCTTTCCTAATTTACTAAATTTACTTAACTTTTAATTAAAACTAAAATTATAACTAAGTTATAATGTACGGTATTATTAGATTATAAAAATGTTATATATTGAACTATATATATATATACATATATCTATATAATACATAGCATAAAATATACATATTACAATATAACCTAATAACCCTTTATCATTATACGCTAAAATACATTTAAAATTGTTAATTACTAGTATTGCTTCGAAAAACGCTTGGTTTTAAACAACTTACCGCGAAATAATGTCTAAAAGGAAAACTAAAAAAAAAGATATTACAATTTTCCTTTAAGATAGTAAGCATTGGCTCGGCCAAGAAAATACGGGAACGAAAAATAATGTTTTGTTTTTTCCCTACCATTTAGTGACCTGTATCAACCCCCTTCTTGGAAAGACAATAGTTACGAATTAAAGAGTTGTTCGAAGCAGACTAGTAGTTATGAAGTTACAGATTTTATTTCAACGAAGGAAGTTCGACTGTATATCTTCTTTGTAGATGTCCTCTTCCTGGTCGTTGGTTGTTGGCGAGTTGGACACGTGAGCTTTTCCAGCTACATGTGTCATTGTTGTTGTTTCATCCAAGGGTCCTCTGGTGGTGATTCTTGAAGCGCTGGTAGCGTGAACTGTTCCGAGTTCACGTTTCGTCTTTGTCACTTCGTCCGAAGTGACGGTATCTCGCAGTAATCCTTGAATATTTCGAGGTCCTTACGTCGGCCGAGGCAAGGAGCGGCTTGCTGAGAAACTCGAGTGAAAAGGTGCAGCACGAGTTTCGTCATCGAAATATCGGGATTAGCTGAAGATGGTGAACTAAACCAGTATGGATTTGAGTGTATACAACTTCATGATAAGACAATTTCTCGGAATTGGCAATCAACTGGTTAAGTTCGTTCAACGATTTATTATTGGTATTATTCCAGGAGGAATAAAGTCCCTTAGAGAGAACCTATTGGGTCTGGATATCTTAAATGAGAGTGTTTTTTGGTACAAGAAACGACTTGATAATATTTATAAAATGCTAATCTTAAACTTATTTTTTATGACGTGCGTAAGGACGAGCGTCGCGATATTTCGCGGTTTTACGAGGACGCAAGCGATATTGTAGTTCGACGTGTGGAGTATCGTCGAGTTGTTCTTGCTGATGCGAGGTAGCAGGAATCTCCAAATCAATTTGCTCAGCAAGTGGAATCGTGGTTGGTTGCGTAATTTCAGGGATTGAATTGTTGAGAATAGTCGGAGATGTAAGCCTGAGTGGGAAGTTGACTTGAGCGTGTACCGCCTCATTTGTAAATAACTCTTCGGAGTTATCAGTCATCTTCTCGTTTTCATCGAACGTTGTTCTAGTTGGAGTGGGATCCTCTGATGGTGAAGGTACTTCTGGAACTACTGGATCGCGTTGCAGGATAGGAGCTAATATCACGTCCGTAACATAGACTTTATGGGGTCCATCTTCTTTTTGGATCCAAAGTACTCCAGGGGACACGATTTCTAGAACTGGATAAGGCCCGGTCCGAATAGGTGCCAATCTGGCATTGTACCGTTCGGCGGCATTTGAAAGGCGTGTATTTTTTGCTAGAACCAAATCTCCAACTTTGATGGGGGGTTCGTTTGGTGGACCCGCGTAGCGTCGTTGGTATTTCGTTTGGTGCTGGTAGGCCTTATTCTCGCGATGTTGAAATTCTTCATCCTGTTTTGGTTCCAGATCCATAGGTAAATCCCATTCTCCGGGACGTCGGATTTGTCGACCGAACATTAAACTTGCTGGAGTAAATCCTGTGGCGGCATTTCGGCGGCGTCGAAGACCAAAAAGTAGTTGTGGTAACTTTTGGTCCCATATTCGCTGATTTCCATCATGGAGACGGAGTCGAAGACCTTTTTTCACCTCTTGGTTACGTCGTTCCGTAGGGTTTCCTTGGGGATGATATTCTGGTGTAGTCCACAAGGTACAAGCCCATTGTTCACCAGATTTGGCCCACAAATTACTTCGGAACTGAGGGCCGTTATCACTTAAGATTTTTCGTGGATATCCGTAACGGGAGAAAACTTCTTCCTCGAGAATTCTGATGATAGTTGAAGAGTGAGAATTTCTTATCGGAAAGGCTTCAACCCATCGGGTAAAAAGGTCTGTGATTACCAGGATATAGCGGTTACCTTTAGTGGTTAGGGGGTATGGTCCCATTAAGTCTAGGGCAATTGTTTCCCATGCTGAATGAGGTTTTCTGGGCTTTAGGCCGACGTGGTTCCGGTGATGTATCGGTTTTGAGCAGAGGCACAAATGACAACTGGCCACGTAGGAGCGGATGTCGCGACCCATTTTCGGCCAAAAGAAATGTTCACTTATACTGCGGAAAGTTTCTTCCGCACCGGGATGCCCAGCTAAAGGGACATCGTGGTATTCCCATAATACTCGTTCTTTCATTGTGGTAGGAACACGTAGTTGCCATCGCTCGTTGTATGGGCAAAACTTCCAGAACCCACGCTCGTCGAGGTAGTTGTTTTCATAGAAATTCTCCTCTCGTTGGTTGGATGGTCCCTGTTGTCCTATGGAGATCCACTCTTGCATTTGTCGACCAATGAGTGGGTCATTTTGTTGCAACTCCACGATCTCGTCTCGAAGAGTGGGGGTATAAATTGCACTAATGACTGGTAGATCTATTTCTTGTGTAGGAGGAGAATTTTGATCAGGAAACATGATTCTCTCCAGATCTGATTCTCCAGGGGCTCCTTCCATTGGATCAGGAACGGAGGATAGGGCATTAGGTAATCCTCGATCATTTTTCGGTGCGTGCTTTATAGTGAATTTAAACTCGTTTATCAAGATGTGCCAACTTGTTAATTTGGTCCGAGTACCTTTTAGTTTGTCCAACCAGACTAGGGCTTTTTTATCTGCTCGGAGGACAAACGGGCGTTCTTCTAAATACGGACGGTATTTTTTAAAGGCCCAGACGATAGTCAGACAGGTTTGTTCGTCTAACGGATAACGGGTTTCCACGGGTTTAAACTTTGCACTACCGTACGAGATGATCCGCCTTTCTCCAGTTTGAGTTTCTTGGAACAGGACAGCTCCCATACCAAGTGAACCTGTTTCAATCTGGAGTACGTAGGGGAGTTGTGGGTCGGGACGACTTAAAGCTGGAGGTTCTTTAAAGGCTTCTTTGACTGTTTCAAAGGCCTTCTGATGCACTTCCGTCCATTTGTAGGGCTTTTTTACGGACAACAGGTTCGTCAGAGGGACCGTCAATTCTGAGTAATGGTGCACGTACTTCATTAGCCAATTACACGTCCCTAAGAAGGAAGCTAGTTGTCTCCGGTTTCTTGGAGGTGAAGCATTTTGAATAGCTTCGATGTGTTTTGGTTGTGCCTCGTTTCCGTCTGCTGAAACGACATGACCGAGATACGGGAGTCGGTTGTGTCCAAAACGACATTTGGCGGGGCTGCATGTGAGACCAAAGATTTGGATCCTTTCGAGAACTTTGGCTAAATGTACCAGGTGTTCTTCCCACGAATGTGAGAATATGATGATATCATCCAGATACGCTATACAAAACACCCCCCAGAATGAGGCGAGTACTTGACGGATCAAATTTTGGAAGGTGCCCGGTGCGTTTTTTAAGCCGAAGGGCATCCTCTTGAATTGGTATTGGCCTCCATCAGGCGTTGAAAAGGCGGTATACTTTCTCGACTTTGGGGACATGGGGATTTGCCAATAGCCATTTTTAAAATCCATTGTTGAGAAAATCGTAGCGGTCCCTACAGTTTTGAGGACGTCGTGGATTCGGGGCAAACACTGTGGTGCGTCCTCAGTCTGTCCGTTGACGGGACGATAGTCGACACAGAAACGGAAACCCCCTCCAGGTTTATCAGCAACAACGATAGCCGAACTGAAATCAGCTGTAGCAGGTTCGATGACTTCTTGGGCGAGAATTTCCTTTGTCTCGGTGTCAATGAATCTTCGTTTTTCTACCGAATATTGACGGGGAGCAGCTCTGAAAGGTCGGGGGTTTGCTATTCGGATTTCATGACTAGTGGCAATGGTGTGGCGAAGTTTTCAGCCCTTATAGAAGATCGGGTCAAAAGTACTTAAGACGCTTCGAACTGCTGCTTCGTACTGAGTCGGAACAGAGGTTAAATCAAAGGGGAGCGGCTCTGTTGGATCAGCGAGGGGAATTGATAGTGGTGTCAAATAAATTTGGCGGCGTTGCTTTCTTCCAAGGTAGAGACAATCGTTTCGATGTTCATGATGAACATCGTGATCTTTGAGCCATGCTCTACCAAGGACGATATCAGCTCGCAAATCGCGGCAAGCGTGGAAAACACCAGGGTAAACTTGATCTCCGATGAGGGGGCAGAGGGTCAGCGAGCCTTGTAGTTGTATCGTGGCTCCGCTAGCGGCAAGTTTCGCCTGTGTAGGTCCTGATTGAAGAAGGGAACGTTCGTGAGCAGTGAGGACTGCTAATCGTACGAAGTTGTGAGTGGCGCAGGAGTCAATTTCTGCCACGATTTCTCGGGTACCAATGCGGATTCGAGCACGAGGCAGATCCTGTGCTGAAGAATAAATGGCGCTTAAGACTGGGAGTTCCCCGCGACGGGTGCTGTTGGAGTCGTACCCGCCGGGGCTCGCCAGTTTTCCGGACGGGGTTGAGAACGCTGAGTTTGGAGTACGGGACAGTCCCGATGAAAGTGCATCTCGGGACAGAAGTGACAAGGGGGCGGTGATCTTTGTTGACGAGGGTTAATTGGTTCCGAAACTGATTTTTTTGGAGGTTCTTCTTTAGTAGGAACCGATTTTCGGGGAGCACAATCGGCCTCGTCTTGTTCCGCTTTAGAGGACACTTCTAAGAGTTCCGTGACTGTTCTCGGTTTTGAAAGTCTAACGAGTTTGCGCAAGCTAGGCTTTAGGGATTCTAGCAGCAAGGTAGTAAGGTCTGCGGGATTAAATTGGGGATTTAATCGTCTCGCTAACAAGATTTTTCGCTGGAGAAAGATAGCGACAGGTTCTCTCTCTCTCCTTGTTTTTGCGAATACAGAGATTCATGTAATCGCATTACTGCAGTGCTACTAGCATATTTGCTTAACAGCAAAGACTCGAATTCTCCCCACGGCAGGGAGAGATCTTTGTACAATGCCCACCATTTCTGGGCATCCCCCTTCAGTCCCTTATTTACGAGCTGCGTTCGTTGGTCTGGATCCGTGCGAGCGTTACGGAAATATTTCTCACAAGCTTGCAGAAATTTTTGTGGATCTTCATAATCCTGACCGTTAAATTCGGGAAAGGGGGGAGCGGGAGCCTGGATGGCTCTAATGAGTCCCATCCAATCTTCTGCCGTAAAATTCGACGGCATGGCTAACGGAAGAGACGGTGGAGGGGCGAACGAGGAGCTCTCTGATGATCCCGAACCGCCAGGTATCGGGATGAGCGAACCAAGAAGGTTGAGAGGAGGTTCTGTCCCCCCCCGATGTAGAAGGTGGAGAGGAGGTGATAGGCGGACCGGAAGTCGCCATGTTTAAGATGAGGCTGTTTGAAGGATTGGGCGCCACCGGGTTTTCTTGACCACTCCCGGAAGTGTCTCTTGAAGGGGAAGTCGTGATGGTTTCTTGAGAGCTTCCCCCTTGAAGTGGAGATACTCTAATCGAAGATGCTGACGCAGAAAGATCGCTACGTATACTTTGGTTAGTCGTAGGAGGGCTGTGTTGGACTGGAGGACCTAAGGGCGGATTGAATGGAGGTATTTCGATCTCCGTGAGATTATCTAGCCCCTTGGCGATAGATTCTCGTCGGCTTGGACGAACTCCCGAACTCAGACGCTGCTCTGAAGCGTGTCTGATGAGTGGCGGCGAGCGGAAAAGTCCGTTCGCTCGACGACTTGGTAAGTTCCTTAGGGTCCTCTTTTCTGGATCAGAGGTTATGGGCGTTTGTTGGTTAGCTCGGCTGGGAGAAGGAGATATCAGGTGTGTGAATTCGTTCTGACATCCATCAGAACCAAAAGCTAGAAAAGCAATGTCGAGCCCCACGTTGGGCGCCAGTTGATACCAGTCAAATTGTAGGGGGGAGATTAACTGGCTCAGAAATGGACAATTGAGATTGTCGGTAAACAAAGGTTTGATGAGTTGAAAAGAGAGTTACTAATAAGCGCTTAATTGATCTACTTGATAACGGAGTGATGTCGAGAGGATAACCAGCTCGACGTTGATTGTTGTTGTGTTGAGAGAATATCCAACTCGAAGCATAGTGTAGTAAGCCCAAGAGGATAACCAACTTGGTTGATGTGTGTGGATATCGAGAGGATAACCAGCTCGATGAAAAGTGTTGGTGTATTGAGAGGATAACCAACTCAACGTACGATGTAGTGTGTCCGAGAGGATAACCAACTCGGTTGGTATGTGTGGATGTCGAGAGGATAACCAACTCAACGTATGATGTTGTGTGTCCGAGAGGATAGCCAACTCGGTTGTTATGTGTGGATGTCGAGAGGATATCCAACCCAACGTATGATGTTGTGTGTCCGAGAGGATAACCAACTCGGTTGTTATGTGTGGATGTCGAGAGGATAACCAACTCAACGTATGATGTTGTGCGTCCGAGAGGATAGCCAACTCGGTTGTTTTGTGTGGATGTCGAGAGGATAACCAACTCAACGTATGATGTTGTGTGTCCGAGAGGATAACCAACTCGGTGGTGATTTGTGGATGTCGAGAGGATAACCAACTCAACGTATGATGTTGTGTGTCCGAGAGGATAACCAACTCGGTGGTGATTTGTGGATGTCGAGAGGATAACCAGTTCGGTGTTACTCTAATATTCAGAGGATAACCAGCTCAATGAAATATAGTGCACGGGTATTGAGAGGATATCTAACTCAATACTATGCTATGTTTAAAGACGGCGGGGGGGGTGCATGCAAATAAATGAATTGAATCGAGTCAAAAGCATGTAAAGTTTCAAAGACAGTTTATTTTAAAAGTTTATTTTAAAAGTGAAAATATTATAAGTTCAAAATTGGACGAAAATATTCTAAGTCCAAATTTCTTCGAAATTTTCTGAGTCCAAATTTCTTCGAAAATTTTCTAAGTTCAACTTTGGGTGAAAATTTTCTAAGTCCAAATTTCTCCGAAAATTTTCTAAGTCCAATTTTGTGCGAAAATTTTCTAAGTACAAACTTCGGAATTTTAGTATAAGTATAACGTAGTGGTTAGGCTGAGCGGAGGAGGAAGACCAACCTCTAGGTGAGCTCAGGACAGAACTGACGTTTTGGTCCAGTGCATCGAGCTCCCTCGATCTGCAACTTCCCAAAACGTACGGTGGGAGAACTTCTCTAAGAGAGAGGGCAACTCGCGTCTGCGCTTCCTATCTCTGACTCAACGCGATGCGCGTACGGTTCACTCGTTTCGCTTGGGCCAGAGACAGAGTCGCGCGTCTTCTCGCGAGTTATTCCTATATCTCAAAGAATTCTCTTAAAATAAAATTAAAAAATAAAATTACTCAGCCTTTCCTAATTTACTAAATTTACTTAACTTTTAATTAAAACTAAAATTATAACTAAGTTATAATGTACGGTATTATTAGATTATAAAAATGTTATATATTGAACTATATATATATATATATACATATATCTATATAATACATAGCATAAAATATACATATTACAATATAACCTAATAACCCTTTATCATTATACGCTAAAATACATTTAAAATTGTTAATTACTAGTATTGCTTCGAAAAACGCTTGGTTTTAAACAACTTACCGCGAAAGAATGTCTAAAAGGAAAACTAAAAAAAAAGATATTACAATTTTCCTTTAAGATAGTAAGCATTGGCTCGGCCAAGAAAATACGGGAACGAAAAATAATGTTTTGTTTTTTCCCTACCATTTAGTGACCTGTATCAAGTTTAGTGAATTAATCTAACCATTCAAGGTAAGTATAGTGTATGAATCCAACCATTCAAGGTAGAATCAGTGTATCAATCTAACCATTTAAGGTAAGTTTAGTGTATGAATCCAACCATTCAAGGTAAGTTTAGTGTATTAATTCAACACTAAACTTACCTTGAATGGTTGGATTCATACACTATACTTACCTTGAATGGTTGGATCAATTGACTAAACTTACCTTGAATGATTGGATCAATTGACTAAACTTACCTTGAATGGTTGGAATAATACACTAAACTTACCTTAAATGTTGGATTCATATACTATACTTACCTTGAATGGTTGGATTGATACACACATGCTACCTTGAATAGTTGGATTAATTCACTAAACTTACCTTGGATGGTTGGATGAATTGACTAAAGTTACCTTGAATGGTTGGATTAATACACTAAACTTACCTTAAATGTTGGATTCATACACTATACTTACCTTGAATGGTTGGATTGATACACACATCCTACCTTGAATGGTTGCATAAATTCACTAAACTTACCTTGAATGGTTAGATTTATACACTATACTTACCTTGAATGGTTGTACTAATACACTAAACTTACCTTGAATGGTTGGATTGATAAACACATCCTTCCTTTAACCTCTTCGCAGTCAAGACCAAAATCTCATAAGTGGGTTAAAAATGTCGACAACTATTTAGAAAAATAAAATTTGCGCAAACGAGTATACTATTGTATTTGAAGTCGCTGATTACAAATCCAATATTAAATTTTGAAAATTCAAAATGGCAAAGAACCTGTCTCGAGACTTAACATCCAAATTGGAATTTATGATACGCTCTTTACATATATTTAGTGATTTATTTAAAAAGGCGACATGTAAATGAATATCGTTGATTTCAGTATTTAGTAATTTTTTTAAATAGGAATTATTAAGTTTAGAAAAGGTTTTTTTGCAAAACTTACTGTGAAAATAAACAATATTTAAGCGCTTTTGGAAGTTGTTTATATGTTGTGGAAAAACGTTTTGAATTTTCAAAATCTGATATCGGATTCGTAATCAGCGACCCTGAAAACTCCTGAGTAACAAGATTCAAGTGCATCCGATGAATTTTTGAAAATGTCGTCCGCCATATTGGATCCGCCATTTTGAATTTTTAAAAATCTGAAAACGGATTCGTAATCAGCGACACCGAAAACCCCAGAGTATAAATTTGTAGACAAATCTGTGTGTCTATATAGCCAAAAATCTGCTTGCGTCTATACACGTCATCGACAGTTTAAGCCCACAAGCACCATGACGTGTATACACGTCATCGACAATGGGTTAATGGTTGGATTGAAACACTAAACTAACCTTCAATGGTTGGATTAATTCACTAAACTTACCTTGAATGGTTGAATTCATACACTAAACTTACTTTAAATGGTTGGATTGATACACTAAACTTACCTTGAATGGTTGGATTGATACACACATCCTTCCTTGAATGGTTGGATTGAAACACTAAACTTACCTTGAATGGTTGGATTAATACACTAAACTTACCTTAAATGGTTGGATTCATACACTATACTTACCTTGAATAGATGGATTAACACACATCCTTCCTTGAATGGTTGAATTGAAACACTAAACTTACTTTGAATGGTTGGACTAATACTCTAAACTTGCCTTGAATGGTTGGATTAATACACACATCCTTCCTTGAATGGTTGGATTCATACACTATACTTACTTTGAATGGTTGGATTAATTGACTAAACTTAATTTGAATGGTTGGATTAATACACTAAACTTGCCTTGAATGGTTGGATTCATACACTAAACTTACCTTAAATGGTTGGATAAATACACTAAACTTACCTTAAATGTTTTGATTGATACACTCCATCCGACCTTAAATGTTTGAATGAATAATGCTCTGTAGTCAGACGATTTGACAGTCAATTGTCATTGGTGAAATGTTCTTAATTTAATGTCTAATTCGCAATCTGAACCCCAAAAACCTATATAATTTAATTTTTATTCAATTAAATTTTTTTTAGCAAAGTTGACAGTTGACTTGACAGCTGTCAACTGTCGTATTTTTAATCTGTTGTTAAATTTGCAATCTGTGACAGTAAAAACCCATATAATGCTATTTTTATTCAAATAAATTACTTTTTTTAGAAAAGTTGACAGCAGATATGATAGCTGTCAAATGCCAAATTTAAAAATTGACATAATATTTGCTGTTAGTGACTCTACAAACACATAGAATGTCATTTACATTTCTGTGGAAGAAAGGCATAACAGCATAACTGACATTTTTATCAAATTTGAGATAACATCAGATTTGTATATATTTAATATTGCTCTTTAAAGTTCAATAGCTGAAAAATCATTAAAATGGTTATTAATGTAGAAAATAATGGAAAACATAATCGCATAATTGCGTTTTTGACAAAAGGAGACCAGCATAATAACATAACTGCATTCAGCAAAAAACAATTGACATAATTAAAAATGAAAATAACCTTTATGAATAGAAACAATAAGAATTTTGTAATAAAATGTTTTTAGTAAAATACATTTTTCGTACTTTAAATTAAATATATTTATTTTAATAAAACTGGAACAAATTTTTTATAACATAAATTGTGCATTTAATTATGTACTTATTTTTAAGGGTATTTCTATTCTAAAAAATTTTGTAAAGTATTTCAAAAAATAAATTGAAAAATTCTTCAAGTTGAACAGTAAAGTAAATTTTTTTTCTCGTTTCAATAAATTTAAAACATTTTATAAAAAAATAAATTTTGTAACTAAATAAACTCTTATAATTTTTTCTAGCGAATTAATAGTTTAATTTTTTTTTGTATGAAAAATCTTTTTATTATGACAAATCAAACCAAAATAAATTGTGACATTAAAAGTGTCTGAAGTTGGACTCATATACAATCTGAACTTGCATAACCGCATAAGTGCAATAAAACTCATGATTCCGATGAAAAATTATCAAAATTTATATCAAATCGTGTGTTTTATTAAATGTTATAAAAAAATTTTGAAAATATATTAAATAATAATACTAAATGCAAAAGACCGAACAAATCTGTTGATTTTCTGAATTGACAGAAGTGAGAGAACATTAAAATTAATTTATCTCGAAATCATGACAAATGCAGTTATGCTGTTATGCCTTTCTTCCACAGATTTAGAGAAATCACTCTTTACCAAAGATGATAATTATTATTACAGTTGTCAACTGTCATACTGTCAATTTGACACTAAAACTCAATATTCAGTACAGTTTTGATTTATAATATGTTAATTTGTAAGTTTCATGAGATTTAAAAAAACAGTAGATTTTGTGCAATAAACAGGCGTATACTAAAAAATTTTATTTAATATATTAACTTTGATAATTATTAACAATTTAACAACAATTATTTTTAAAATTTGACAACCACAGAGTTGTTAGAAATTTATTAAGCTTTAATTTAAAAAAAAATTTGTAAATCGGTTAAGAATTGTAGCCTCTGGAGATTTTTGAACAGTAAATTCTAGTTTCAGACCACTGTGCGCCAGCATGCCAACCTTGAAGAGGCTCGGTGGTTGGAAGAGCGATGCAGTCGCCGAAGGTTACATTAACGAGTCATTGAAGAACAAAAAGGACATACTTTATCAAATATGATGGCCAGACCATCAACTTCTACACCAACTAATTCGTCTCCAAAACGACTTAAGCTTCAGGAAATAAATATGAATGAAAATAACGGAAATCCTTACCCTTCGATAAATGATGATTTATCCAAAGACAACCGTTTTAAATTCGAAAATTGTAACATTACTATTAATTTCAAGTAATTACAAATTTATGCGTAAATAATCTTTTATATGACTTTTACTTCAATTGTTATAATTTCACATTCTACTTCGTATGTTCTTATAAGTTAAATTTTGTATTGAATTAAAAGACTAAATATATTTTAGCCAATCTTACGATTGCCAAAGATTTAAAGTAGTGCAAAATACAAAATAACATGAATATCATTGTAAATTATTTGTACTACTTTTAAGACTAAAATAATAAAATATATTTTCTTGAATTTTCGTTATTATGTTTCTACGCAAACGTGTGCGCGGAAAGAGTAGAAGACTACTTTCCGCGCACACCTCATCCCATGAAAACTGCTCTTAAGAACTGTCGTTATTAAAGAAAATATTTTATGGCATTTTGTTCCGGGGGGCTTCGCCCCCCGAAGCACTGTTTTGCTTGTAGGCTACACTACAGTTTTTTTTAACATTTATAATGAAATAAATTGTTCACTTTTGGACTGTCATTAAAAGTTAATCTTTTGCGTAGGTTTTTTTTTGCAGTCGGGGGGCTCCGCCTCGGGACTCCGCCCCTGGACCCCGTCGGGGGGGGGGTTACCCTCCGAACCGCCCGCGCGACAAAACGTGCATGTACGATTGAATGTATATTGGTTCACTAGTCTCTGATACTTGTTTTTTCGCACGCCATTAAAAAAAGTGTGTGTGTGGTGCAGGCATAACAAACTTAACATTACTTATTGTAAATTATCATTACACTGTAACGCTGTATATTTACATCTTAAAAATTCCTCGACCGTGATGTGGACGTGAAGCCCCCTTTTTATTATTAATAATATTGTTAAACTATGAAAGGGGTAATAATAAATAATGTAAACAAAGAATACACATATAATGTCAAAATACAATAATTTGACTGTCAAAGAGTTCGAGAGCGCATCCTAGCAACAATAGTAATTAAGAATAATTTCTGCCTTATTTTTATTGTTTTTGTTTAAGCTCGTTGGACGCAGCTTTCAATAGCGCGAGTCTAACCAATCACTAATAAGTCCTTAGTCTCGGAGTGAAAAGGACTCGGAACACAACTTGAGGGCGTTTAAGTCAGAAGAGCAACGTAAAAACAAGGAACAATATTCCTTGCAACAAATAATTATATTTGTTATTTATTTTAATCGTTAATGCACTACTCCGAAGCTCAAAGAAAGGCCAGTCCAAGATTAGTTGTAGTTTCGTGAAAAATATTAGATCGACGCCTGAAGCGGCTGGAACCCATCTTACATCTAGATTAATTAGAATTAGATCTTATCGACAGGGTTGTAGCCACTCAAAATTGTATCCAACGAGTTGTAACGAACGAGCTACCGCCAGGCGCTCGTTCTTCACGTTTTGTACATCACGGTGGATGGTTGTTTGTTTTATAAGGAGAGGAAAAATTAAGATAAAGAGAAAGAATTATTTATTGGAAATTCCAAAGTTGAAAATAAGTTTTAAGGCAGAAATTGCTATCTCGTTTTGTGTAAAATGGTAATTAGACTATTAATTCGCCATAGTAATAAATTTGCTTTGTTTTCTTGTTGAAAATTGCTCGCTCTCCGACTCTTAGCAAGTCTGTTTCTTTTGAATAATAAATGTCTCTTTAAAGTTTTAAATATTTAGAATAAATGTGAGTTATGTGTGTAAACTAGTGTTTATTTATTTAACAAAAGTCACTATTCGTTCCCATACCTAGTCGGCAAACTATTTAATCGTAAATTCAATTTATATATTCTAAACATTCTAATCAATTTCTAAATATGGCTTGTATTTTCTTATATTATTAGAGGAGCAGCCAGGCGCTCAAAATTAATAAAAATAATAAAGATCGCCTTTATAATTTCTCGCCACAAGAGTTGTTTTCCCCAATTCTAAGTCTCTAATTTTCAATAAATGAACCGGCGTGGCGACAGGTTATAACACGCATTTTTGTGCCTTTGGAATAAAAAATATCGTAAGTGACACGTGGCTACGCCATTTATATACTCGACTGATGTTTGCAGCACTCGTCTCCGTCTCGGGCTTTTTCGGAGCCCTCACCGACGACTCGTACTGAAAACATCAGTCTCTTAAATAAATGGCGTCTTTTAGCCACTTATCACTTAATATACTATCCCAGTGGGCACAAAGACAAAAAACGTTCTTTAAACGTCTTTAGAACGTTTAATGTCTGCCAATTTATGTTTTAAAAACGTCCGACTGTTCCAAAAATGTTTCAGAACATTCGGATGTTCTTTGAACGTAAATTGTCAGACATTAAACGTTCTACAGACGCTTAAAGAACGTTTTTTGTCTTTGTGCCCACTGGGATTCTTCTTGTTCAAAAAGATCTGTGCTTTTTCCTGATCGTTTACAAGAAGGATTTAATTAAAATTGTATTATTTCTGTTTAGGATGCGCGATGTGTTTTCATTATTATAAACCGTATCAGTGTGTTTATTTTACATTGTACTATTCTTTATTCTTAAATTAACATTAATGCAACCATTAACACTAATTTTTATATTATATCGCTATCACTGGTAAGGGGGTACTGTGGCGGATGAGATGTTTTTACTATTTATTTATTTAGGGTTTTAAGATTAAATTTTATACAGAAATTTATGATTTTTTTTCAATTTTCATTTCCAAACACTTTCTATTTTATTTAACCCAGCAGTTGTTTTGCACATTTTACCGTAGGGTTTTATTACCGCGTATCGGCCGTCTAGAGTTTAATTGCTTTTCTACCCGGATTAACGCTCGGACGACAATTTACCGATTTAGGTATACATTTTTTCATGTTTAAGAAAAATGTATACTCTTTTCGAAAACATCTCCTTACCTTCCACCATATTATTTTACAAATTATTGTCTACTATCTTTTTCAGCAAAAATGCATTTTTGCCATCTTTGTGAAATCAGTTTGGCTTGGGTCTTCGAGTTATACGTTTCTTTTTGTCGATTACGTTTTACCCAGCCACGACTGATCACATGAATTACTATTGAATAAATTATATATATTTATTTGTTATTTAAAAGTAAAATATTTGTGTCAAATTTATTGTTCACCACACTCCTTCATTCCACAGTATATACTAATAAGTATAGTTAGCTATTCTACTACTATCAAATTTTCGATTATGAAATTTTAATTCATCTATTTTTGTGACTTTATTATTACTTAGTTGTGAGTATTTTCACACTTAATTAATGTTCTTTATTTAAAAATGATGATAATAGTATTTTTTCTTTATATATTTTTGAATTTTATTATTTACATTTTTTAATTGGTTCTAAATAACCTAAAATGACCATTAAAAACAAGGAAGGAACATTTTTCCTTACAAGATTCTTACTAGAATTCAATTTTTGATAAGGAAACTTAGGGAAATTTATACATGGGAATAAATATAACATAAATGTAATAATGTTGAAATAAATTTTTGTAGAAAGCGATATAATTTATATAACAAAGATCTTAAACTTTTTTGTTTGGCCTAATGGCTTCAGTATATTTTTTACGTTAGATAACGCGGTTCGATACAGTATACTGTATCCTCATCAGATCTACAGAAAAAATTATAAAATAAAATAATGAGACGATAACTCGACATTTTTTACCGGTAAGAAAATGAAATAAGTAAATATTTTTTTACAAACCATGTATTAATTAATATAAAGTCACATGACCCATTTGTCCAAAAATGTTTTTAGGTTATAATGTTTATGTTGCAATTTAAAGGTTAAAAATTGATGGTCATGATTTATAAATAAATATAAAAATTTGATTAAAAACAAAGATAGTTTAAAAATAGGTATCCTGGAATAAATATTCATGGTATTAATATTACAATAGAAAATAATTATAAAAATTGAAAAAAATAATTCATTAGATATTATAAAATCATAGGTACCTTTGTTCTCTGTACTGAACAATTTATTTAAAATAATAATATAATTGATGTCCATAAATGTAATAAACTTGTCACGTTTGTAAAATTGCTTATTTAAACTAATACACAATCTGATTTCAAACAATTAAATTAAATCTTCTTCACTGAAATAGTATAGTATAGCACAATAGAGGGCTTCGAAGTTTATGCCCGTGTAATATACGTAGGGGAGAGTCTCCAGTTGTGAGACGGGTTTTATTTTTGACCCGTAAATTGTAAGCGGGTAAACGAAATTGTAAATAAAATACACCGATCGAAAGGTAACAGAAATACGCAACTTTTATTAAAAGAAAGTATAGTGTTTCGATGAACTCAAAAAATTTTACGATACATTTTCCGAGCACATCGCTTTTTTCAAAAAAAAAAAATGTCTCCAGTTGTGAGACACTCATTAAAAATTGCTAAAATTTAATAAGTTTGACATAAAACGTTATGTTTAGTAGAAATAATTAAATATATTAATAATATATATTATTATATACTGAATAATAATATTTATTCGCCAAAATATGACTACCAAATAAACACAATTTAATAGCTTCAACAAGAGTATTAAAATTGATTTCTTCTGAATCAATTGACTTTTTTCCACTTGACATGCCCAAAAATACTAGAAAAAGAAATCAAAACAACATTTAAATAGTATGCCTGCAAAGTCGTATTTTTTATGCTGCCCAGATGGGTGTTGACACCGTCTCACAACTGGTGATATGCTGTGTCTCACAACCAGAAATTGGCGCTATTTTGAAAAAGGAAAATTAAATTATTTTCAACTGTAGATTGGAACAATGCAATATTGCATCACAAAATATAAGGAAAACACTAAAAGAAAATGCATTACATTTACCTTTTCCAATTAATTAACTTGGAAAAAAATTACTTTGCATTTATTGAAAAAACGCTTTTTAGTCGATTATCACACACAGTGTTGGTATTTATCAAAAACAGTTTATATATCCGCTTCGGCGTACACGAAAAAGTTGGCTCATATAAAAAGAAATGTTTTTATATAAACCAATCGGCTTTTTAATATTGCATGTTAAAAAAAATTGACTGTCTCACAACTGGAGGTGTCTCACAACTGGAGACTCTCCCCTATACTATTTTTCTTTATATTGTGACGAAGTGATTACGTCAAAGATTATTTTTGTTTATTAATATTATCATTATTATTATTATTTATAACTTTTGTACTACTTTCTTTTTTTATAATTTACGCGCGCTCTGTATCTTGACCAAGGGTGTACGTGAGATAGAAACTCACCTTTATGACGAATACTGCGCGACATAGAAAAAGGGCAGACAAAAAAGTGATTTTCAAGTGTTGAGAGTTTATTTTGAAAGAGACAAGTTTGACAAAGGACAAGGAGTTGTATTTTTGAAAGTTATTTTATAAGAGTTTTGTTTGATAATAAATATTGTCTAAAAATCATAAGTTGTGTTATTTCGCCGAGGAATTGTTTTTACCTGACCTGGTGACAAGCAGAGAAAATATTTCGACTAGAAAATAGTAAGTGAAATTGCAATATGATGGAGTTGTGTCTCAGAGGTTAAATTTCCCTTTATTTAACTTTTCCCAACGGAATCTTCTTTGAGATCTTTTTGATTGAAGTTATTGTTGGTTCTATTTTTCTTTATCATTTATTAATTATTGTCTTTGTTAGTTTTTCAATAATTAAACTAACTGGCGTCTGACAAACATGTTTGGTGTTGAATTTACTTTTGACGAATAAGGAAATTAATAATCTATTTGAACTTTATATATTTTCTGATTTATTATTAAACGAACCGTCATAAAATTTGGCGCCCAACGTGGGGCACATTTGTTGGGAAACTTTTGAGACACGACAAGAAATTATTTTATGAATTTTGACTTGTGAATTTTTGACTTGAAATTATTTTAGTGACATGTATTTTTGATTTGACTAGGGAAAGGAGGAGAATTTATGTGTATTTCTATATTTGACTTGGGAGAGGAGAAGATTTACATGTAAATTGTTCTTTTTATTGTATTTGACTTGGAAAAGGAGGACATAATTGTGTAAAATGAAACATTTTTACACTTGAGAATTTTTGTTGACGGCATGGCGAGAGACGCCATAACCTCATGTTAGACATTTTTTTTTGAAGTTGAATATTTCGTGTAATTCTTGGACGATTTCAATAATTTTAATTTTAATAAATTCAGTGAATTTTTCTTGATTTTTCGCGAGTGATAAATAATTTTTGCCATTATTATTTAAATAATTAGTCAACACGTGCTTGGCGTTGAATAAAATTATAGTAGTCACGTGACATATAGCGCATGCGCATAGTGACAATTTTTTGCATCTTCTTTTAAATTCATTTTCGTTCATAGAAATTGGTGGTCAATGGAAAATTTCGACTAGGGAAATTATTGCGCATTAAATGGGAGACGTGCCCCCTTTTTGTTAGTAATTGACAAATTTTCAAAATTTTTATCCTTTCTAAAATTGATGAAGAAAAAAATTGATTAAATAAATTATTGAATAGTATCAGGACCGTATATAGTGTGTGTTGGGCCCTAAAAATTAATTTTTATTTTTAATGATTGGAAATTTTTCAAAATTTTTCTAAATTAAATTGAAATTAATTTATTCTGATTTTTGATAAAGCGTGAAAATTTAAAATTACCCTAATTTAATATTAACTAGTGTAATAAATTTTTTTTGACAGTTAAATTTGTTTTAAAATTTCTTTTTTACAATTGAAATCGCTCACGCAATAGAGAAAATAATAGATTATAAAGAAAGAATGGCAATACTTTTAGATAGTCCCGAGATTAAAGATATCTGGACATCTATTATTGCTATGCCAGTAGGACAAATAGAGACAATGTTACTTGCAAAACAATTATCAATTGCAGGAACATTAGAAGTTTTCCGAGAAAGATTGTTCCGAATCGAATTAAGAACAATTTTTACAGATGAATTAGACATTCCTTTTTGTATTAGTATTAGTCCTGAAATTAGACAGTTTATTAAATTAAATAAACAAATGACTAATACTCTTCTCCCTATCGATGAAAATAATGACTACATTAGGTTAGAAAATAATTTTGAATGGCCACCAAATGACATGAACCCTCATTTAAAAAGAGAAAAAGTCCAACATTATTATCAAAATCAGAATTTTGAACAAAATGACAAGACAGATGTTTCTCAATCCATTCAAAATAAGGATAAGACAAGAGAAAGTAAACATGACAGAAATATTCCCCAACCAGTACAGACAAATAAAAAATTTCTGTCCAAGGGGGGAATATCAAATAACGACAGTGATAGTGAAAATGACTCTGACAAATCCGACAAATTTTCGACTAGGGAGAAAAAGATTTCTCAGAACAAGGACAAGTGCAAACGACAAACTAATAAAAAATACAAAGAAAAGAATGTACGAAGGACATTATTTACTAATTCATCAAGTGACTCTGACTCGGACATTTCTAGTGAATCGTCATTAAAATCAGGCAAAAGTATAGCAATTAATAGGTCAAAAACAATTAAAACGTTGATTAATTGGGATGTTAAATTTTCGGGAGATGACAATGCTGACCCTGAAGATTTCCTTGACAGATTAGAAGATTGCAAAACTTGTGTGGTAACTGACGACGATGACTTAGTACATTCAATTCCCAGTATTTTAAAAGGTCAAGCAAGTCGTTAGTATAGGACTATAAGACGAGAAATAGACACATGGAAGATGTTCAAGAGAGCTTTTCGCCATGAATTTTTAACAACAGTTGACGACGACGAGGTAATTGACGAACTTAGGGCTAGAACACAAGCAAAAGGAGAAAAGATTTCTTCATATTTGACAAGTTTAAGACTAATAATGAGACATTTAAAGAGACCATTACCAGTCAAGCAACAGGTTAAAATTGCTTATAAAGGCCTTATGCCCACATACCGCAGACAAGTTGACTCATCAAGTTTAGAATCACTGACTAAACTAAAAAAAAATCTACGACAATACGAAAAAGTTAAAGACTTGAACGACAGATATGTTCCCCCACCATCGAAAGACAAAATGCGTTTTTCAGCCGCTGCATTCCATGGTACCAAGAAGGACGATAAGACGCATGAGACCAATAAAAATGAAAAGAAAGTAGCAGCTATAGAAGACGAGGGAGTTGTCGAGACAAGTGAGGAAGAGAAGATGAGTAAGAAGAAGGGTGAAAAGAAGAAAAAGGACAAAAAGACAAAAGGGGAGAAGAAAGTTGACAAAATTGACGAAAAAGTTGACGCTCTCAACCAGACAACCCCCACCACCAATGTGACACCAACACCAACTCCAAATCCAGCCATGTTGTACGCGGCTATGATGGCAGGAAAATGGAAGAAGAAGCAGCAAAATAACAACCCCGTTAATCCTGCTGCAGGTCAAGCGGGTACGGCAAGTAATACTAATGCACCAACCCCTTTTTATGGTGCATGTTTCTCTTGCCAGTCAGTGGGACATAGGGTGTCGGAATGTCCTTTAAAAATATGTTTTGTATGCCAACAGCCAGGTCATATCGCGAAACATTGCCCTAACAAAATAAAGCAGACAGAAATTTGTCTAGTTTGCAAAACTCCTGGGGTAAATTTCTTGACTTGCCCAAATTGTATAAATGTTAGAAACGCATTGGGAAACGGCCCATGGGGGCGCAGTCACTGCCTGTACCCCCCACCAACCCCCCTCAGACCCAATAATTACAGTTTCTTTTGACAAAGAAAAAATTACAGTAATTGGGAAAAATAGGGATAAATTAGACAAAATTAAAGGTTTAAATTCATTCCCTATTAATGAAGGTGCAACATGCAGTTGGGACATGGGTGACGAGATAGTAGACGACAAGAGTGGGGAGATACCACTCATTTGGAAAGAGGATAGAATAGGAACTGAAGAATTAAATGAGAAAAACTCATTCAAACTATTGACATGGGATGAAGGAGAGAGTAAGAATGAGAAAGACTCATTTAATTTTTCATTTAGGGATGTTGAGGCCAAGAGTGGGACTAGTGATCCACTCTATAAGCGGTGTTTAATTGAGGGGATGAATGATACTGATAAAAGATCAGTATCAATGGTCCAAGGGAGGGGAGAGGTTGTGATGGGCACAACTGACCCATACCTTAATATTGACAAGGATGTAGACGGAAGCCGACTGGAAAATCGATACTTTTTTCGAATGCACATCGGCAACAATTCATATGAAGCAGAGTCTACAATGAGAGAAGGTGCGCATCGATGTTCATAGCTATAGATATACCACAGCATGCTTTAGTATACCTATAGCTATGAACACCGATGCGCACCTTCTCTCACATTGGAGATTCAACTTGAGGCGCTTTTTGACCCTGGAGCGATGATATCTGTGATCAGCGACAGAGTGGCAGAGCCCTATAGGAACCGACTACAGCCATGCAATACCTCAATAAGGAGCGCAATTGGTGGCAAGACAGAGACAGCAGGGTTGTTAAAACTGAATATAACAGTTGACGGACATTCAAAACAGTTTGACGTTAAAGTTCTCAGTTCAGTTACACAAGACATCATTCTGGGCATCGACTTTTGTAAAGCCTGGAATATGGAAGTTCAACTCGGACCTGGTCTCTGGAGAGTATTTGATGGTGATTGGCATGTATTCTGTATCAAAGATGTTATCAAGGGTGAAGAAGAAATTTATGCTGAATGTGCTGGTATCTCTGCGTTGACAAACCAACAAAAGGATATTATTCAAGACCTGGTGAGAAGATTAGTACTACCGCCATCTGAAGAACTACCAATGACCAACTTGACAGAACATCACATTAGGGTAACTGAAGAAACCCCTGTCCAACACAGACAAAGACGTATGTCGCCAATAATGATTACTTGGTCACAAAAAAATACAGCAGAACTGTATAAGAAAAAAGTAATCGAGACTTTCGACAATGTTTGGACTTCAGAGACGTGAATAAGGTCACAATAAAGGACATGTACCCATTACCGACCATTGACTCCATATTGGACAAATTGAGAAAAGCAAGATACATCTCAAAAATTGACTTGACACTAGCCTATCACCAAATTCCATTATCCCAAGATAGCAAAAAGTATACAGCTTTTGCTATCCCCGGATCAGGACTTTGGCAATACTGCCGAATACCTTTTTGACTGGTAAATGCTTCAAGCACATTTTAAAGACTTATTGACTCTCTTTTTGGACCAGAACTCGAACCCTATGTGTTCGGATATCTTGACGATATCATCATCGTGACGGACAACTTTGACGAACATATAAAAAGATTAGAATTTGTATTAGAGGAACTTAGGAAAGCAAATCTGGCTGTTAATCCTGACAAGTGTGAATTTGGATGTTCACAAATCCGATATTTAGGATATTTATTAGACGAGGAAGGATTACGACCAGATCCAGAGAAGACTTAAGCAGTACGAAGCTATTCACCACCTTAAAATGTCAAACAACTAAGGAGATTTCTAGGAATGGTTGGATGGTATTCAAGATTCATCAAAAATGACAGTGAGATCAGACTGCCACTTTTTAAGATGCTGCATAAAGGACGACAATGCGAATGGGGAGACGAACAACAGGAAGCCTTTGACACTTTGAAAGTAAAATTGACGACAGAACCAGTACTCGCTCGCCCTGACTTTAATTTGCCTTTCACAATCCAGTGTGATGCAAGTAATTATGCCCTTGGCGCTGTTCTGACTCAGGAATTTGATGATGGAGAACATCCAGTGATGTATATCAGCCGTGTGTTGACCGGGGCTGAAAGGAACTATTCTGTGACAGAAAAGGAGTGCCTAGCACTACTTTGGTCTATAAAAAAGTTTAGACCTTACATTGAAGGATATAAATTCAAGGCCATTACTGACCATTCAGCTTTGAAGTGGCTGAAGAATTTAAAGGATCCGACTGGACGAGTCGCAAGATGGGCTTTGGAGATGCAGAACTGGGACTTTGAAATTATTCACAAAAAGGGTGCATTAAACCAAGTCCCAGACGCATTGTCAAGAATGACCGAAGACGACGAATTGATTGATGCTTTTGAGACGATTGAGGATCAATGGTACATCAGACGACAGGAAATGATCAGAAAATTTCCAAGACGATTCCCTGGTTGGAGAATTGAAAATGACTTTTTATACCGTCATCGTAGTGACCCTTTGCTCCTCCCTATTATTGGTGATGAAGATGGATGGAAGCTGTTGTGCCAGATGAACATAGACTAAGGGTGTTAGACGATGCTCATTCTATTCCATCTATGGGACACTTAGGAGTGGAGAAAACATATGACAGGGTTGCGAGAGAATACTATTGGCCAGGAATCTGGAATGGCGTTCACAAATTTGTGACTCATTGTGTAAAATGTCAATTACACAAAGTATCTCAAGCCGGACCTGTAGGAATGATGGGACAGAGAATAGTTGAAAGACCATGGGCAGTAGTTGCAGCTGACACGATGGAATTTCCACCAAGTAAAAATAAATGCAAATACCTTGTTGTTTTTCAAGACCTGTTTTCTAGATGGATCGAACTAAAGCTATTAAGATCTGCAGATGGGAAATCAGTGACTAAGGCCATCGAAGAATTAGTCCTCTTCAGATGGGAAACTCCAGATTTTCTTTTGACTGACAACGGGAAAGAATACGACAACAAGACTCTTAAAGAAACACTTGACGAATATGGGGTGAAGCATATTACAACACTACCATACCACCCTCAAGCTAATCCGGTAGAGAGAAGCAATCGGACCTTGAAGACTATGATATCTACATTTATTGGAAATGATCATCGAGACTGGGATCTGCATATTCATGAATTTCGACATGCAGCAACACTGCCACACAAACTGCAACAAAGACTTCTCCTGCATTTTTAAACTTTGGTCGGCGTCCACGACCAGTAAAAAGTTTACGAAGAGAAATCGAGAAGAAGGATAGAGTACACAGAATTTCTCCCGAGGAATGGATTGACAGGATTAAAAGACTTGACGCACTACGTGACTTGGTTACAAAATTTATTGACAAGGAGAGAAGTAGGCAGACTAAGTATTATAATAAAAACCAACATAAAATTGACTTTAAGGTTGGTGATTTAGTACTTAGAAAATCTTATAAATTATCGAGTGGGGCACAAAAATTTGCATCAAAATTAGCTCCGAAATTTGAAGGCCCATTTAAAATTATCAAGCAATTATCTCCTTCAGTTTTTATATTACGTACTCAAGATAGTCGTAGAAATCCAAAAATCCACGTCACAGACCTAAAGAAATACTTACCTAATTAAATTAAATATAATTGTTATTAATTATTTATTTGATTTAGGCTATGACAAAATCTGACTTGGGTTAAGATTGATCTTCAAAGTGGAGAAGTACCAAGGAAAATTTGACCAGGGAAAGTAAAGAACCAGGACGTTGGAAAAGCAATCACCTTATCGCCATCAATCAATCATGTTTTGACGTGGAATATTACGTAACCAATCAACATCTCGACACCAACCTATGGAGGAATTCCAACCTCCTAAAGATATTTCAATGCCACCATCATGGTTGGACTTTCCAGTGCATGACTCCATCGCAAGAAATTCTTCGAGTATGAGACCTCGAGGTAATGAGACTGACATTGGGAAGGGAGAAGTACATGAGATTGCAACACTTAAAACAATAAATCCAATTTTATTGCAAAAGGCAGAGGTAATTGATTCAAATTTGACAAGGAGAAATCAAGAAAGCTGGGAGGAATTTAGAAGCAGACTAGCTGTTGAAGAATTAGACAGATTTGTAAAATCAATGGATCCGAAGACTTCAGTGGCAATAGAGAAACTCAAAGAACAACAAACCATCGAATTAAAAGCTAGGAAATCTGTTCTTAGAAAGGAAGATATTGTTAGCTTAAATAATGATGACGAGGTCGGTGAAGCTCGCGCTATCACTCCTCCAGGACCACCAACAAGAATCACACCAAGAGATCCAAATTTGACAATGGGAGAAAGGAGTTCTGGTAATATTGATCCAATGACGACAAAGGAAGCATTGCCTAGGAAAACCACTGGAGTAATGTTTGACGACATCGAATCTATTCCAACTGATCCGACAGTTGATCCTCCTCCAAGAGTTTGTCAAAATTGTTGGAGGAAGGGTCATTACAGAGCGAAATGTCCCAAGAAGATAACGGTAGCAAGTTGCGAAAATTGTGGCCGTAAATTCCAAACGGTTGCTACTTGTCCGCGATGTGCTGCCGGTTATCGGAGATTCCTGTTACGAGGCAAAAAGAGTGATAAAAAGAACTTCCAAAGGACCAGGGATGAAGCAGAAACGGATGCTTTGGACGATAGGACAAGGGGAATCAGGAGAGAAGGAAATCCATTTTTGCCAGAAATTTGGACGAGAGAAGTGAATTTAGGAGTAAATCCTGAAGGTCTTGGAAATAGTCAGCGAGCACGGCAAATTCCGAAGACCCCATCTCCTGCAATATCAAAATATTCATCAGCTGAATCATTATTGGACATCGATAAACCCCAATCACTTGTGAAAATTCAGGATAATATTATGACGGTTTCACAAGGTGGAACGGGAAAACTGCCTATTTTTGACGAAGGGATTTCCAGTGAACCACCCGCATACAGTGAGATTGAGCCGAGAACCGAACAAGTGGACCTGATTACTGCTATCCTAGAAGTTACAATGGTTATGAAAGGACTACCAATTGAAACCATTAACATGGCCATACAACAATTTATTCGTGAGAGAGAAAAAAAGTTGAACAAGGACTAGACTAGAGTGAGATTATTCTAAAATTTTTTTTGTGTTACTTTTGGTACAAAATGTGACCAAAATTTAAAATTCACTATAAATTATATTTTTTTTGTTCATTCTACGATAAATTGGTTGATTTTGTTTTGTTTTTCTCATTTTACATTCAAAGTTAATTCTGACTTTTTTTTTTGACAGAGTGGAAGAATGATATTATATTTTTCTTTAATTAGTTATTTACTTGTAATTTTTAGTTTTTTTTGTAGTTGAATATCCAGAAGTAATTCAATTCTTAGTAGAGGGGTGTTGTGACAAAGTGATTACGTCAAAGATTATTTTTGTTTATTAGCATTATCATTATTATTATTATTTATGACTTTTGTACTACTTTCTTTTTTTATAATTTACGCGCGCTCTGTATCTTGACCAAGGGTGTACGTGAGATAGAAACTCACCTTTATGACGAATACGAGACATAGAAAAAGAGCAGACAAAAAAGTGATATTCAAGTGTTGACAGTTTATTTTGAAAGAGACAAGTTTGACAAGGGACAAGGAGTTGTATTTTTAAATGTTATTTAAGAAGAGTTTTGTTTGATAATAAATATTGTCTAAAAATCATAAGTTGTGTTATTTCGCCGAGGAATTGTTTTTACCTAACCTGGTGACAAGCAGAGAAAATATTTCGACTAGAAAATAGTAAGTAAAATTGCAATATGATGGAGTTGTGTCTCAGAGGTTAAATTTCCCTTTATTTAACTTTTCCCAACGGAATCTCCTTTGAGATCTTTTTGATTGAAGTTATTGTTGGTTCTATTTTTCTTCATCATTTATTGATTATTGTCCTTGTTAGTTTTTCAATAATTAAACAATCTTGCGTCTGACAAACATGTTTGGTGTTGAATTTACTTTTGACGAATAAGGGAATTAATAATCTATTTGAACTTTATATATTTTCTGATTTATTATTAAAAGAATCGTCATAATATACGGTTGAACGTACGCTAGCTAATTTATTTTTTAAGAAAATTACAATTACAATTAAAGTCTTTAATGTTTACTAAAATATGTAATTTTTGAAAATAATTATAAATTTTGTATATTTGGATTTTAAGAACTTGTGAATAATAAATTAATAGAATATAAAGTATTCTTGTTAATTTTTCGTCTCATTTTATATGCCAATAACAATTATTCTTTAAATTTACATGGAACTCGCAATTTTCGTATCTACCGGTAGTAGTATTTTCACCGACAGAGAATTCTTTTTCTCCCACGTAACCTGTTCATTTGCGACAATTAGAGGGCGAGATTAACAGAGGGCTAGTGCGTAGATCAATCAAAGCACAAATGTTCGACTTTATGCTGCGAAATCGAAGAAGGAAGTACGTATACTTTCGACCGAGGTATAAATAAAAATTTTAGTTGTGTAAATAAAAAAGGATTTTACTCATGGAGACATTCCCTTATTCTTAAAATATTCTATGCACTCTAAAGCTTTATCTATCTATGCCCACCGATTTGCTCTGCAGAGAAGCGAAACCAACTTTGGCACCCTCTGCAGGCAAAAAATTAAACTCCCCTTAAAGAAACGTGTTATAAATAGTGAAATAAGAATTCTTATCAATTGTGATTTTGAGACAGATTTTTAATTTTAAAAGCAATTTTGAAACTATTTATAACTTAAAACTTTATATATACATAATTGATTATGGTAAAGTGAGGCTAGGTGGCGAGTTAATACTATCTCAAAAACCAATTATTCAAATCATCTAGCTGTCGATCAGGAAGACCCACTATCACAAACTGACAAGATAACGGTAGGTCGGACATGTATCACCTATATATTATTCTTTTCATCAGATCATTTCGTAGAAACCTGATTTTGTTATTATATTTTCTTTTCTTTAAATTTCACTAAGAATTGTATTTTATTTACAAAAAAACCATGTGATTACATTCCGATATGAAATTCATTGCGAAACAAATTTGCTGTTTATTATCTTTAATTTTATTCTAATACCTAATAGTTTTGATTAATTTTTCTTCGTTACAGTAACATTTAATAATATTTAAAAAATTTAAAATTAGTCAAAGAGTATAGATAACACCTTAGGAATTTTCAAGCTTCCCTAATATTTAACATTTTGAAGCAATTTCGGGGTGTGATCCATAACTCAGATCGATTAAACTAATGAGTCTGAATTTGTTCCTGCCGCAATACAGCGTTATAATATTAGATCGGAGGTTTATATTTTATCCCTAACAGAAGGGTTGATCGACAAATTAAGTAATCAAAATGAATTTGTAACGTGAAATTCGCGGAGTAAAATATTAGAAAATAATAGGTTTAATAGTTAGATCATCAACCGACAGATTGGCTCAGTCGGATAGATGCCTGGCGTTGGTGGTCGTTTAAGGACCAGGGGTATAAGTACCCTTGGTTCGCGCCCACTTGGCTTGGTATTTTTCCGGCACGTGAGATAATCTGAGCGGGAGGTTTGACGTCGAGGTATAATGATGTGCAGCGTCGATTATTGTCCGGTACACACCATTAGAACTCGACTGTCGATAAACCGGTTGTACTCAGAGAGGTTTTCTACAGTTTCCCTCTTCTCTGGCGAGAAAACCCATTGACGGGTGGTCCAGGCGTAATGCGAGTACTCCTAATAAAGTCGGCTGTAGACGCAAAATTAGGTTAATATATAGAAAAATTTCTAAAGTAGAATGGTTATGCTTAATCCAAAAAAGTATTTCTCGGGGACTCTTGTCGAAGTGCGTAAGGCCAATAGGGCAGGAGTATAAACAATAAAAAAAAAAAAAAAATAGATCATCACTTTTATTTTGATTTTTAATTTAATCAACTCTTATTTTTACTTTTATTCCCAACTTTATTTTTACTTAAGGTATTTCGCCTGAATAGATATTTGTCAAGGTGAAAGTGAAAATAGAAATGTGTCAAAGTGAAAGTGAAATTGAAAATATAAATCTGTTAAAGTGAAACTAAAAGTGGAAATATAAATGTGTCAAAGTGAAGGTGAGAATAAATATGAACGTGAAAATAAAATTACGTAATCGACTCCTTGGCTTTTTCTAATAAAATCGCAAAATTACAGAACAAATTCATGCGATTTGTTTCAAGATGATTAGGGTTGTCTTTTGATTTTTTTCAGTCACGACTATTCTAAACTTAAAAGAATCCTGGGTATTCCATTACTTAAGATTTTTATATACTGATTTACTTTTTCTGTTTAAAATAATAAACGGCCTTTACAGGAAGACTAATGAAAATTTTTATTCTTTACATCAAGACGAATTGATTAATGTATATAAATAAAGTATATATATATATATATATATATTGTATTTGAATTTATAGAATTAATTACAATTAAAGCCGAAAAATTCGCATTTTATTAAACATTCATTTAATTCTTCATAATCGTGTTGCATCATGAAAAACTTATAGAAAAAAATTTATATAATTAATCACAAAAAATTCATTTAGGGGAGAGTAGGCTACATTGAACTAGCGTCAACAGTGAACCACTTTAATTTTCTGAGAAATGACTGAGTGAAATTTTTTCTTATTCAATATATAAGGTAGTATTACCGAAACAGACTATGTCCAAAAATTTCTGGCACGTAGATTTATTATTTACAAAGAAAAACAAAAAAAACTGTTTTTCACATACAAAACAAAAAATTTTTTGGAAACATAATAAAGTTTTTTTTATTGAAATAGGAAGTTTTAAAAATTAGTAAACTTGTGATTTATTTCGCTTAGGGTGTTAAGTTCAATATTCCAAAGTGATAGACTTTTAAATATTACATAAATTTATCATAAACAATTTTTGTTGTGAACGTCATGTATATACAGTGAGTGCGGCATCATTGAACCACCCGAATTTACAGCGTATTTTCAATTTTAAGAAAGGTAAAGTTGTCTGCTCTACTAACTAGTAAAAAAATACTGGAAGACTTGCTTTTATTTCAATTGTCAACGTAATAAATTTAAACTGTCACTTATGCTACCTAAACTGACATCGAAATATATTAATATCTTATAATAACAAATAATAACTATTTAACAACAATTTTCTATTTTTTTGAGTGGAAAAGAAGATTTTTTGCAATGTGTAATTAGAAATATTATTTTCGAAGTAAATTGTAGTGTTTTATTAGAGGTGGTTCAATGTAGACACACATCCTTCAAAATAAGAAAAGTGTAACTGCCCGGTAAGAAGGTGTGTATTAAAAGGAACTAAAATGATATCACAAAAAAAGCAAAAACGACATTGGTTTGGATTAAAATGATTGAGAATTTATAGCCATATTTATAATCAGGTTAATCCATTTCAATAAAAAAAAAATTAAAATGCTAACAATGTCTACGTTCGAGAAAGGATTTAAATGATTTCACTTTTCAAAATTTCTAGACAGCATTAAACTGGATTACATTGATATCATTTTTCGTCATTCTAAAAGATTTAAAATATTAAAAGGAATTCAACTGAATTTAAGTGTGTTCAAATAGATTAGTGTAATGGAATAAATTTATTGATGGACAAAAACGTCATTCGTTTGGATTAAAATGATTGCGAGAATTCAGCTATACTTGTAATCATTTTAATCGATTTAAGAGGGAGTGACACCTTTGACCCAAAAAAATCGATTTTTTTTGCTTAAACGATACTTTATAATGTGTAGAATAGAAATTATATCATTAGAGATGATTTCGAAAATATTTTATGTGAAAAAAATCAAAATCTGCAAAAGGTGTCCAAGAGCGCTTCAAGTGCTTTCAAAACTTTAAACACGTTTTTCTCGAAATGACGTTTTTCAAAACGGTGGGCAGTCTAGCTAGAACAGTTTTGATCGGATTGACTTCGGACAAAGTTTTTTTTGATCGTCATTTACTAATGCTTTCGAGTACGTAGCGGATTTTTTTTGGTTTCTTTGTTTTTTTTGGCAACAAATTTTTTGACAAATTTTCGCCCTAAAAATCGATTTTTTACTTCAAACAACTGCCAAATACACCAAAATTAAATTTTTTTAAATATCCTACGTACTCGAAAGCTAAATCTATCTCAGATTCAGAAAAACTTTGAATTTTTGATTTAGATTAAACGGTCTAACCGGGATCTTGCCCACCGATTTGCTTTGCAGAGAAAAGAGACCTACTTCGGCGGCCTCTATAGGCAGCAAATTTAAACTTTTTTTACGTATAAATATATTTTTGTAAACTTAAAAAGTTAACAAATAAATCCCTCAAAACCAATTTTTTTTACTTTATTCTCGTGTCTTAAAAAAAATTCATGAAAAACAGGTTCAAAAGAGGCCTCAAAAAAAGAGACCCAAATGTTAATCCTTGGGACATTCTAGGAATATCTTAATTTCCCTGAAGCAATGATTATCCCTAGAAAATCTATAGAATATCCGGATGCTGTTAGAATAGAATGTTCAATTATTGTCAATTTTTCTATTTCTTCATTTACACTACATTTATTTAGGTTTTGCTAAAAAAATAAAATACTGTAGCTCTAATATAAAAGAGGACTCTAGAACGTTTTACATTTACCTGATTTTGAATTTTTAAGCCTAATTTTAAATATAAATATGTGGAGGAAAATTTTCACACGTGATAGAAAATTATTGATTTTAAAATAAGACTCTCACTCTTCATAAAATAAAATTTCCTGCTTCATGTAACAGAAAGAAAGAAACGAATAACAACATAAGGAAATTAGAAATAGATCAAAAGCATGGAGAAGAAAAACCTAAAGCATGTAAGCAGCAGAATAATACTGTATCCATATGTAGGTAGATTGTATGTCCTATATATTTACTTATCTTTTAGGTGTGTAATATTAAAATATTACGTGAACAAAAACCTCTCTATCGGAAAATACACTATTTGTAAGAGAAACGTGCTACAGTGTCCGGAAAACGGGCGTGGATGACACGAAAATTAATAGCTAAAGAGTAGAAAATTAATAGGGTGGGAATAACATGAGATGAGAAATATAACGCATATCACGCAAAGCACACATAATAATATTCGCGTAATGTAACGAAGCTTCTGAATCACACGCGTGTTTTCCTCATCGACAATTCATGTATAAGCGTATATATGTGCGAAATCCGATTGGATCGATATCAAAATTAAAGTCAGTGGAGGACGATGATGCATATATATGTATATACATACATACGGTCACGAGATTACTTTCGAATGCAGAAGGGAGCGTAAATATTTTTCTGAGCTTCGATTTTCTGTCACGACTCTAGAGCATCGTTCCCAACAAAATTATTTTTTGCAGCCTGTCGCTTCGAATTTCCTCGTTCGCTTCTTCTGAATTCAATTTCGAATCGTATTGCTAAAATTCGTTAGTATGCACGTGGAAGAAAATATCTCTACTAAAGAAATATTATTCGTCCTGTGCCCGTTTTTTCACAGGCCAATAATATATATCATTTGCTTGAATTTTATAATTTTTTAAGAAAAAGATTTTTAAATTGTAAAACTTTAATCTGTTAAAGACACACTTTTATATGAAACTTATCTTTTTGATCAAGAGAAGAAAAATTATTTTATTTAACTAATATACGGGATAAGCCCTTTCGTACATAGTACTTTTACAATCTAAAAGTTGCAAACCATAATCTGGGGTGCGATTTTGTAATTTTACTTTGACTTTGGATTCGATATTGACTTTGATATTAACTTTAGACATTGACTTTGTCAAAATATATAAACGAGATAGAAACTGTATGGTAAGTATCTCGTAAAACCAGTCACGTAAAACTATACTGAAGTTAGTATAGTTATTAGTATTATTAATAAATATAATTAGTTAATCAACTACTAGTATCATTTATAAATGTTAAACAAAAAGAAATTAAATACTCTCAGTTAATTAAAATTATTAATAATTTATGTTATTTTTTATTAAACTAATCAATTATTATTAAATATTATTATTATTATTAACGAGTTAATAATTTTTTTAATAAAACTTGAAATTTTTGAAAATAAAATGTCTAGAAATAAAAAATTAGTGAAATAAGATAAAAGTCCCAATTATGGAACTTTTTTTAAGCTAACTAAATTTCTATGATAAATTTCTTGGAATTAGGAGTGTTAATATGAATAATACGGGTATAGATAGTATAGATAGTATAGATAGTGAAACTATCTAGAAACTTGATGTCCGAAGCGTTAACTAGGTAGCTACCACAACATTTCACGGTACGGCAACTAGATAGTAAATAGTGAGACTACACATTACGTTACAGATACGTGACAAATTTCTACACGGGAAACAAATCATAAGAAAAAGATCATTGTATTTATTTTTTAATTATTTTCAAATAAAACATTTATTTAATATTATTAGGAAAAAGCTAATATTTGATTGTTTTATAGCTTATGGATTATATAATAAAACACAAAAGAGTATTTTTAACATTAACAAATATTTAAATTGAAAGAGAATTAACGACACGGCATTTAAGACGTTTACAAGAATTTTATGAATAACTCAGGGATATTCCAGCTTGCTTTCCACGTCAAAGTCAAAGTCAATGTCAGAGTTAATGTCAAAGTCTAAAGTTAATGTCAAAAGTCAATGTCAAAGTCAATATCGAATCCAAGTCAAAGTGAAAGTAGAAAATCGCACCAATGTCTTATACAATAATAGTTATGAAATCAACGCTAATGTGAGCTTATTAGTCTAATATGAATCTGCGTAATGAAGAGGTAAATCTTAAGAAACTACTATTAAAAAAGTTAATATTTGAAAGTGTATAATTTCTAGACAACCGTGCAGGGATAGATATATGTGACGTGATCTGAAGAAAGGGACCTTTGAAGCAAAAAATTATAGGTTATGTTTGAAATTTTATAAATGAAAATACAAAAAAGGGTCAACTGTCAATGTAAATCATTGATGTTTAAGTCTTTATTGCTTAAGTCTTTATTACAACTAAAATATTTAATAAATACTGATTTAATTTGCAATAAGTAAAAAGTAACTTTCAATCAACAAAAAACTAACACTAACATAACCTTAAAGTGATTTGCTTCTAAGGTCCCTTTCTTCAGATCGCGTCACATATTAAATAATGACAAATTAGTACAGTTATTTATACAATATTTATAATCTTATAAAAATAAATCATGTCATTCAGTAGAAATTTGAATGCAATTAGTGGAGTGTTAATTTATAATATTAAAGTACTATATTCATGGGCGTATCTTTCAAAAGGTATATTGAATTGAAATTTTATAAAGCAATTAAATTTTAAAGTTCTGATAAATTCATCTCTTAAAAAGTTTCAAATGAAACCTTAAAATTAGCTAAATTTTTTTAATAAAAAGTCATTGATAAATTTTCGAATAATCGAAATTTTGTAAAATTAAATTTAAGACAATTAAATTTAATAATTTTATTTTAAGTGAATTTTCGTTTTCTTTCTTGAATAACTCAACTTTCAATAAACTTTCCAAAAATTATTCAAGATACTTAATTTAGAAATGAATTTGTGTTTTAAATTTTAGAAAATTATTTAATGTTAGAAGAGTTGTAGTTGAAATTTTTACAAATAATTAAATTTTAAAAGATTATAGGGTAAGTTGGAGTAGATAGAAACAGATTTGCTAAGATTCACCAATGACATAAGTTTTTTCTTTTAAATCAGAATATTTTCGGTTTTTTTGTTTTTCTATTTACTCCTACATTTTTCAACTTTGCAAAAATTTAGGGGTAAATAGAAACAGTTCATTATTTCTTACAAAATTTAAGAAAAAATCAATTTCAAGTATGGAAATGTTAAAAGATACAAAAAATTACATAAAAAATTGTGTTATTTATAAAATAATTCAAACTAATAAATAATAATGCATTACATAAGTTTAATAATAAACCATGCCAAAAGTTAAAACACATTACACAAATAAAGGTTTGTTTTCTCTTTTTCTCTTCTATTCTCTCTCATTCTCATATATAATGCTGAAAATAGTGCTGTAGTTTGATAGAAATAATTTTCTCATTTATATTATAAGAAATATTATTGAAATTTCTGCTGTTTCTATTTACCCTGAATTTCCAGTTTTTAGGGGTAAATAGAAACAGTATCCTATTTTTATTAAAGTTTTCAAAAATGAAAAAATCAAAGCGATACCTCAGTGTGATACAATCCTATCTTCTGGTAATACTTTAAACTGTCCCATCTCGAGGTGATGTTTTGTACCGTGCTATCTCTAATTTGACAGATTGTGGTACGAATAAAAAAAATAAATTACGGTACTTAAAATATTGATTACATTCAAAACAATAATTTCTTTATATTTTAAGAGATACTTTTTATCATAATATATAAAAATTTAGTGTGAATTAATAAAATTTAACCACTTCAATGCATTTAGAAAACAGCTAATACATTAACCCTACTTTTTGACAGCACGATACAAAGTATCACCTAAAGATAGGACTGTACAAAATATTACCAAAATATTACTTTTCAAGATGAAAGGTCGTATTTATTTTAAAAAATTTTGATTTAACTGAAATAACTACTGTTTCGATTTACCCCTTTTTTCTATTTCCCCATCTGACCCTAAATTGAAATTTTTTAAGATATAAATTTTAAAAAATTTTAATTAATTACGCATAATATAATATTGTTTAATCTCATCACACATTCCACAGTGGGCTGGAATCGGATAGTTTTTGGCCAAAATTAATAATTCTCAAAGAGCGTGAAATTTATGCCTACTAAAAATGCTATCTATTGTTTTTAGGGTCGCTGATTACGAATATGAAGTCAGATTTAAAAAATTAAAAATGGTGGATCCAATATGGCGGACATCAAATTAAAAAAAGTATTCAACTTTCATAAAACTCGATATCAAGGGGGTTTTTGGGGTCGCTAATTACGAATATGTAACCAGATTATAAAAAAATTCAAAATGGCGGATCCAATGTGTCAGACATCAAATTAAAAAAATTATTGAATTTTCATATAACATTATATCAGGACATTTTCGGAGTCGCTGATTACGAATATAAAGTCAGATTTTAAAATCCAAAATGGCAGGTAATTATGTCAGGCATAAAATTAAAAAAATTATTTAATTTTCATTAAACTTTATATCAAGGAGGCTTTTGGGGACGCTGATTACAAATATGAAGTCAGATTTAAAAAAAATTCAAAATGGCGAATCCTTAAAACAAATTTTCCTCTATATAGGACTATGTTATATAAGTCCCTGAACAATTGTCCGGATGTATGTGTGTGTATCCCGTTTTTTGTGAACACGATAATTCGAAAAGGTTTTAACGAATTTGGCTAAAATTCGACAGGTATATTTATCATAAAAATATCTTAAAATGGATTGATGAACTTTGAGAAATCTTCAGAAAAAATTTTTTTTTAAATTTTTTTTTCGTTGGTTATTGAAGTTAATATATAATAAAATCTTATTCTTTTCATCAAGACGAATCGATTGGTCTATACAAAGTATAAATTGTATGAGAATTTATAGAGTTAATCACAATTAAAGCTAAAAAATTCGCATTTTTAACAAAAAATGAGTTCTTTCCGCAAGATTATGTTGCTGTATAAGAAAATGTTATTATTTATTGAAAAATAATTCAAAAATCTTATTCTTTGTATCAAGACGAATCGATTGATGTATATAAAGTATATATTTTATTAAAATTATAGAATTAACTACAATTAAAGTTGAAAAATTCACTTTTTTACTAAAAATTTTTTTGTTTATTTAGATTTATATTACTGTATAAGAAAATTTTATTCTTTTTATTAGGACGAATGAACTTTATTTTATAAATGTTAAATTGTATTAAAAATGATATAAAAATGAAATACATTTATCGATAATGCTTCCTCCACGAGAAAGCAAATTTTTTTTGGTGATCGTAAAGAAAAAGCCGATTGGGGGACAATTTTCCCAAAATCCGTTTCCCAAAAAAAACTTTTCCCAAAAAATGTTTTCCCAAAAAAACTTTTTCCCAATATTAAGTTTCCCAAAAAATAAATTTCCCAAAAAATTTTCCCAATGTTAGATTTTTTCCAAAATGGATATTTATTGCCAAATTAGTAGTAAATCACATTCGAACGTAATGTCCAAATGATTGTAAATACGTTACAACATCATTGTTATCAACGTATTCGTGATACTTTGATACAATATTAAATATTCTTTTATCACTTTGCAACCTCTTGGGATCTCTATTTTTTTTAACTTGCTGTCCTGACTGCAATTGACGTATCATGACCTCAGTGTCTGCTTGTTCCTTTTGCAGTTCGGACAGAAAGACGTAAAAACTGGGATGATCCTTTCCAATTACGACCTGCAGCCTATTGTGCCACCCCTCGGAAATGTTGTTTGTTCTCGCTGTTTGTTGAATTACTGAATCGTACTGACTCCATATTTCCGGAACGTAACGGGGCGGTACTTGCCTACGTCGGCCTCTTGCAGGTTTTCCTCGAATGTAAGTAACGTCGAAGTATTTCGATATTTCATGCATCTCTTCAGGTAATTTATTTTGCAAGGACTCGAATTCTCGTGCAATGTTTTGAGGTGGTACGAAAGCCAGAGCACATATCATATGTGCAGCCACTTTTATAGAACGATCTTCAGGGTCGCAGTACCTTCCTTGCAGGCCTTCACTTTGAATATGTCGGAACATATTTTGGCAGAGGTGGAAAAAACAACAGCGCACTTTGTCTTCGCCTATCACGCTTTTTACAGCATTGATTGTTGCTAGCTCAAAATCAGTCATAACTTTTGATGGGAGGACAATATCAATTTCTTGACGTCGTGCTTCTTGTAAAATAACAGAAAATACCTTATCGTATGCACCCTGCTCTTTAGTTTCTAAAAGTGCGTAGACAAAAGGCAAACCAATAGTTTGTGGCATTCCTCTCGAATCGGGTTGCGTAACTGCCCCAAGAATCGCAAAAACTTGGAAAAAGATAGTTGGTGCCGTTTTAAAAGTTCCATCAGCAAACCACAAAATGCTTCTGCATAATTGCCTCAGATTTTCAGGCGTTGCGAACACAATTATTCTCCCGTATTCGGAAGTTTCGTCAACTTCATTGGAGTCGTAAATTAAAAATTTATCGCCATTCACAGTGTTCCTGTAATAGGTTGGAATTTCCTTCAGTTCACTTAGTGTTCGCGGGTTTGAGGGTAAATCTTGTAATCGACCACGAGACATTGTTTTTCGTAGATTTATTCTGTCTGGCATTTCCGCTAGTACCGCTAGAATTAATAAGATGACATTATTTTCGATTATATATTAAAATTTAATGTTATGTATAGGTTAAATTACAAAAGTTCACGATTATTACCTGAGGAAACATTTCGCAATTCAGTGCGTATTATCTGAGCCGGTGGAGCTTCAGGATTGTCCATTGCTTTTCGTTTTATTCTATTCATTACTTTCAATGCTTCGACTTCTTCGATATTTGGTGCATGTAAAATATGTTTTGACACATCAGGTCCTTTCAATACTGTTATATTTTGCGGTCCTCCGACAGTTATTGCTCTAGCACCACATTCGCCTTTTTTGCGGCAATCCCAATAAACAGTTTTTCCTATTGTACCTGAGTGTTTGTAGTACAAATATCCTTCGATGTGCAACATGACAGACTTTTTGCTCTTAATAATTTCCGCCATTGTGTGATTCAAAAGAGAATTTTATTTACAAAAACTTGGAAATGTATTATGATAAATGTAAGTGATACACAACAATTTTTATTATAAATTTACTGATACACGAAAATTTTGCGTTTATAATTTGACTGACGTACGAAAATTCTGTTTGTTTATATGACTGAAGTTGCTGCAATTTATCAATTTTTTTTAAATAATATTAGGAAAAATGAATGTCGCGTTGGATTATTTTTTTTGGGAAATATTTTTTTTGGGAAATTTGATATTGGGAAAAATGATTTGCTTGGGAAATTTATTTTTTGGGAAACTTGATATTGGGAAAAATTTTTTTTGGGAAAACATTTTTTGGATATTGGATCCGCCATTTTGAATTTTTTAAAAATTTGAGATCATATTCGTAATCAGCGCAGCGATCCTAAAAACAATAAATAGCATTAGTTGGCATAAATTTCATGGTCTTTGAGAATGATCAATTTTGGCCAAAAACTAGCGATTCTGGCCTATTGTAGCAGGGATACGTTTGAGATAAATTTACAGATACTAGATGTCAAATACCGCATATTTCCCGAGGATTTAATAAAAATAGACTTTATAAGGAATAAAGTGACACCATGACCAAACCCGTAGGGTAATGGGCTCAAGTGGGCTGGCACAATTCAAAATACATATTCCGTATTAAATAATTTGAATCCAAGTTTTAAATCGTGTCCAGGAAAAAAATAAACTCATTTTTCTTCTTTGCACATTTTTAGTCGCCAATAATGTTTATTACAAAATTAATAAGTAAAGATTTTTACGCCATAAAATTATTTTAAAATATTTAACAAACTATTTTTATTTGTAAATATCTCACTTTAAGATATTTTACAGATTTAGGGATCCAACAACCCAAAACTTCACTTCAAATGTTTCTGAAAATTATTCCTTACCTACTTGCATATGTTTAAAATAAGAAAAAAAATCATTGGAGTATAATAAAGAAATTGACATTTGGCCACTTAGTAGATTCTGACCTACTGTGCAGTGGTTCCGAAGTGAGTGATTTTTGCTTTGCTGAGGCAAGTAAGCTAGCAAGGCCTATACGGTGCCTTAAAAATAATTTCTATACTTAAATTCGATTAATATAGTTTTCACAACAAACAAAAAGCATAAAACGAATTTAAACGCGTTGCAGGTAAAACTTTCGAGCCCTCTAAATCTACCTTTTTAAAACATCTCATTTATATTTAATAAAATAAAAAACACACAGTCAACATGCTTAATCTAATCTATTTTAAACAAAAATCAATGTTGAAGAATTGCATTTATGTTTAAGATTATGTCTATCAAAAAATAAAAATTGTATGGTCATACAAAATATTTACGACAAAAATTTTTTTACTTTTTTTTCTTGTTAAAATCAAAATGGGCAAAAAGGAGTATATGTGAGTTAAAGTATAGGTACTATCTAAGGAGTAATTTTTCATATTTTTCATTTAATTTGGTGGTGGAAATCGAAGGAAACATTAATTTAAATCTAGTCACGTACGATATTTTATCTATAAATATTTATTTAATGAGTTGTAACTTAATTTCAAATTAATTAGGAAGCTGCAATAATTGATTAACAAAATTTTATCTTATATGTAAATAAAAAAGTGCCTTATTATGCCATTTGATAAAATTGTAAATAAAAAAATACGTTAAATATCCTCTATATTATATTAAGTTAATGTACGACCGACCGACCGACCGACCGACCGACCGACTCACACCTCTTTCTATTCTGTCTAAGTATCTTTGAAAATACTTCACTCACACATGTCCAAAAAACACATACCCATGAATGTTACACATATACACAAAACACATACATGTCATGTCACGCATGCGCAGTAGTATTCAATGAATGTCACGCATGCGCAGTAGTGTTCTATCAATGTTACGCATGCGCAGTAGTGTTCTATCAATGTTACGCATGCGCAGTAGTGTTTTATCAATGTTACACATGCGCAGTAGTGTTATATCAATGTCACGCATGCGCAGTAGTGTTATATCAATGTCACGTATGCGCAGTAGTTTTCTATCAATGTCACGTATGCGCAGTAGTTTTCTATCAATGTCACGCATGCGCAGTAGTGTTCTATCAATGTTACGCATGCGTAGTAGTTTTCTATGAATATCAAGCATGCGCAGTAGTGTTCTATCAATGTTACGCATGCGCAGTAGTTTCCTATCAATGTCACGCATGCGCAGTAGTGTTCTATCAATGTAACGCATGCGCAGTAGTGTTCTATGAATATCAGGGATGCGCAGTAGTATTTTATCAATGTAACGCATGCGCAGTAGTGTTCTATGAATATCAGGCATGCGCAGTAGTTTTCTATCAATGTCACGCATGCGCAGTAGTTTTCTATCAATGTCACGCATGCGCAGTAGTGTTCTATCAATGTCAGACATGCGCAGTAGTGTTCTATGAATATCAGGCATGCGCAGTAGTGTTCTATCAATGTCAGGAATGCGCAGTAGTTTTCTATCAATGTCACGCATGCGCAGTAGTGTTCTATCAATGTCAGACATGCGCAGTAGTGTTCTATGAATATCAGGCATGCGCAGTAGTGTTCTATCAATGTCAGGAATGCGCAGCAGTGTTCTATGAATATCAGGCATGCGCATTAGTGTTCTATGAATATCAAGCATGCGCGCAAAACACCCATACATGTATACTCACACATGTACATAAATTATATACACATGTATACTGACTCATGTACAGATATAAACTGCTACATATACACAAATCACATATATAGATTTAATAAACGATTGATAATATAAATTGTTGAATTTTTTAAGGTTCGTTGAAGCACGTAGTGTCTGTTGAAATTTTTTTAAATATACGTAAGTACCTCACTCGCTAATGCTGCGCTGTGTGTGTTGTAAGGGAAATTATTTATTTACTTGTGTATTTACTTATTCCCAAGTGCGAAATTAAAAACGGCCTAAAACTGGCCCAGTGACGGCATAGTCAGTGCCTACTCTTGGCAGACAATAGTGGCCCGACTGTCGGAAGGTTAACCGCGGTAGGCCGTCGGCAGCCAATCATCGGCCGATTCTCGGTAAACATTAATGGCCCATTATTGGCTGCCATTACTCCCCAGTGTTGAAAAAATTAAAAAAAAATATATTTTTTATTTAATTAACTAATTAATTCATAATATTTATACAGTTTATTTCCCTGAATTAATCGCAAACTTACAAATATTTGAAAAATTCTTACTGCTCGCGGGGATCGATACCTGAACCTGACGCACCACAGCCTAACACTCTGACCACTCTGCTACTCTGACGTGAAGTCGAGGAAGCAAAAGGGTTCTTATAAGCTACACTACACTGGCCGATACTGTGCCATTATTGGGCCGAGCTACGTCCCAATATTGGCAATTATAATTTACCATCATAGATACAAAATGATAGACATTAATATGGCATTCCTGAGCCAAGGTTCGTCCCAATTCTGGCAATTATAATTTGCCACAAAATGTTTTCCATTAAAGTGCCACTAATGTGCCATTAATAGGCCGATCTTCGTCACATCACTGGCAATTGAATATTGCCATTAAAGATTGATCAACTTTGCCATGAATGTGCCATTATTGAGCCAAGCTACGCCCCAATACTGGTAATCATAATTTGCCTTCAAAGATACAAAATTTTTGCCATTAAAGTGCCACTAATGTGCCTTTAATGGGCCGATCTTTGTCACATCATTGGCAATTGTCTTTTGCCATTAAAGATTGATCAACTTTGCCAATATTGTGCCATTATTGAGCCAAGCTACGCCCGAATTCTGGCAATTACAATTTGTCATCAAAGATACAAAATGTTTGCCATTAAAGTGCCACTAATGTATCATTAATGGGCTGATCTTCGTCACATCACTGGCAATTGAATTTTTCCTTTAAAGATTTATCTACTTTGCCAATAATGTGCCGTTATTGGGCCAAGCTACGCCCCAATTCTGCCAATTATAATTTGCCATCAAAGATACAAAATTTTTGCCATTAAAGTGCCATTAATGGGCCGATGGTCGGCACATCACTGGCAATTGCTTTTTGCCATTAAAGATTGATCAACTTTGCCATGAATGTGCCACTATTGGGCCGAGAGCACAATGATTTTAAATAAAATAATTTATATTTTTATAAATATTAATAATTTTTTACATTTTCTAACCACTATAAGGTTTTAATTTTGTAAATGTTCAAGCTCTAGTTTAGAAAGAAAAATTTATATTATTATATAACAATATTGTCTAGACTTGCAAAAACCCAAAGTCTAGACAAATTTGTCGTAACAATATTGTTACAATATATATTGTAACAATATTGGTGACGGTGACGTGCGTAAGAATAGTGCAGTAAAAATTTCAAAAAAACATTTCTCAAAAAAATTAATAAAATAGCATTTTTATATAGTTTACGAGATAAAAATTCCTGAAAAAAAGTGTTGAAATTATTTGATTGAAGAGCGTTCACAAATGATGTCACGCAATTTTTCGGGATTTTATAACCCCCCCCCCTCCCCCTGTCAAGCAAATTTCATGCAATTTCACATGTAAAAATAAATTGTGCCACGTTTAGTAGAGACCCTCCACCCTCCCCCAAAAAACGTGACATCATTTATGAACGCACCCTTGCAAATATCTTGCAAAATATTAAAAATTTTGTAAAACTTTTTGGCACACTTATTTAGGACCCTAAACACTATCAAATTACAAAGTACCCAAGTATCACGGAATATAACCTTAAATTTAAGGGAATATTGCATTTCATATTCGGAATATTCCAGTGGAACGTTCCAGAGATCTTAAACCCCAGTAGCACGTAATATTGGGAACATTCCAGCAATATGCCACGACATTGAAGCAATATTGGTAATGTTAAGGCAATGTTCTGAATGCGCTGTAATATTACGTGCTACTGGGGAAGTAATATTAAAATGTCCGCTGCACAGGAATATTCCAAGATAACATTTAGGGAATGTTCCACGATTATATCGAAGTAATATTCCAGGATGATGTTGAAGGAATGTTCCACCGTAATATTAATGGAATATTCCAGGGTGATGTTGAGGGAATGTTCCTAGATAATATTAAATATGTTGAAAATACCATTGAAAATCGTTTTTACTAAAGAAAGAAGATAAAGAGAAAGAAAGTCAAATTTTTTCAAAGTATGAAATTTTGGAATATTTTCAGGGAATATTCCCTTAATATTCATTCAACATTACCTTGGAATATTCCATTAATATGACGGTGGAACATTGCCTCAACATCATCCTGGAATATTACTTCGAAATTACCGTGGAACATTCCCTCAATGTTATTTTTGGAATATTTCTGTGGGGCGGACATTTTAATATAACTTTAAGATCCCTAGAATATTCCGAATATGAAATGTAATATTTCCTTCATTTTAAGGTTATATTCCGTGCTGCTTGAGTATAAGCAAAACCAAAATTTCGTCGGTTCATAGAGCCATGGAACGCCCCATATAGCATTTTAAGATGATTCACATTGTGAACAAGTTAAAACCTACGATATTGGCTGGTTTTAATAAAAAATTTAGGGGAAAATGGGTCAAAAGTACTAAAAGATGGGAAAATATTATTTTTGAAATATCTTTTTTATTTTTTGTGCAGGGGAGCGTGGGGTAATGTGAGCTTTTAAATTTCACGTACTTAAAAGCCTTAAAATTCGCTGCAATGTCTAGAAAATCTTCTACAACCTTTGTTTATATCATTCCAAAACAAACGATTACATTCTTGACAAATTTTTAGTAAAGACAAGGGAAAATATATTTTTTTAGATTTCGTTGTAAAATGCAAAATATTTCTAAACATCACCATAAGTAGTTAAAATCGTATTATTTAGTTATGCTTTTTCATTATATTATAGGTGAATATGTGTAGATATGTATACTTGTATAAAAATCGAGATAATAATAAAATTTGTTAATATTTTTATTTTTTTATTCAAATTTTGGCCTGTAACAATTCTGTGGAGTAATGGGAGAATTAGTGTCAGCCCAAAGAATCTTCGTTACTATGTTAGGGCTTTCGTTATTTCTTTCAAAATTGTAAAAGATATGAATATTTCCAGGGAATATTCTGGGAATATTCCCTTAATATTCATTCAACATTACCTTGGAATATTCCATTAATATTACGGTGGAATATTGCCTCAACATCATCCTGGAATATTACTTCGAAATTACCGTGGAACATTCCCTCAATGTTATTTTGGAATATTCCTGTGGGGCGGACATTTTAATATTACTTTAAGATCCTGGAACATTCCACTAGAATATTCCGAATATGAAATGTAATATTCCCTTCATTCCGATGGGTTAGTCGAAAAAAAGGACACCTCGAATTTTGGTTGAAAAAGAGGACACCTCGCATTTTAGTTGAAAAAAAGGACACGTCGAAAATATTCATTTTACATCAACTTTCGTTTGGCGATACTAGTAGTGATGCATTACGAGCGAATATCGAGAATCTCGCGAAAAATACAATGAAAACAATTAAATGTTACAGTTTCATCTCTTTCCTTTTATGAAAGGACAAAGTCTCGTTATGCATCACTAGGCGATACTATGTGTAATGTAATTGTTTTTTGTAATAGAAGATTTAAGAACATATTATCTTCATAGTTTTTTGAGCACAAAATATCATAAGTCAATTACTTTACACATATCGTTCACTCCAAGTGGAATGTACGTATGTTTAAAGAACATTTTAGAAGTTACGTATCTTCCACGTTCAGTGAAGAAACCACGTATCCTTCTGTTCCGTGCAAAAACTACGTATCTCTGTCAGTCACTTTAGAAGATCTACATTTTATTATTATTATTATTATTTTTATTATTATTATTATTTTGAAGTTAATATTTTGTTATGAAGTAATAATTTTTTCAAAAGTTGATGCAATAAAATATATATTTTTTAAAATAATTTAATTTTTTTTCTTAAAAATATTAGAATATTATTAGAAGTTTTTAAAGCGACTGACAGAGATACGTAGTTTTTGCACGGAACAGAAAGATACGTGGTTTCTTCACTGAACCTGGAAGATACGTAACTTCTAAAATGTTCTTTAAACATACGTACATTCCACTTGGAGAAAACGATATTTTCGTCAAACAAAAATGCATTTAAAATTAACATTTTCAAGGTGTCCTTTTCTTCAACTAAAAAGCGAGGTGTCCTCTTTTTGAACCAAAATTCGAGGTGTCCTTTTTGTCCACTAACCCAGCGATAAAATTATTCCATTTAATTGACTTAAGTAATTTGTATTTGGTTCAAATAATTATTTATTTGATACCATAAATTAAAATATTTGCGTCCAGTAAATATTTACTTAGTTCAAATAAATAAAAATAAATAAGTAAAAACAAATAAGTTTAAATACAACCGAACGAGCGTTAGCGAGTGAGGTATATGTCGCTAGTTCATATAACGCTAGAAATTTAAAAAATAAAATTTATTGTTCGAAGAGTTGTATAATTCTTCCCAATTAATATAATGCAAAACTATATTAGTGTTTGATGTAAAAAAAATTATAGAAATAAGTAATATATATCTCATCTAATTTAAATCAAGTTAAAAAATTGCCTTTTTGGTCAAAAATTTGAGTTCCTGGCCCACTGTGCATTCCACGATTAGATTGTACAACTTCTTGTTACCCATTTATGATCCATTTTGGATCGTGGGATCTTATATTGTAAATAAATAAATAAAATAAAAAACTTTAATTATGTTTTCAACTTAAAAATGTATATAAATTTCAATTTATGCGAAAGTTTAATTATATCTATATATGCATTCAAAAAATTATTAAAGTTTTAAGTAATTTTTGTTGAAAATTCTAGAAAATAATTAAATTCTTAAAAGAATTAAAGTTATAATTTTTGAAATTTAATAAAATTTATTTGTAAATAAAACTTTTTAAAATTTTAACTTCAGTGAGAAAAATTAAAGTATGTAAATATTTATTTAAGGAGGTTGTTTACAGGTATGCAGACCTTCAGAAAAAATATTGAATTGACATTCAAGAATTTTTTAATATTATTGTTATTCGTATCTTCTGGAAGAAAAAATATCAATTTTTAAGAAAAAAATTCATATTCTTGAGTAGCAAATCGGCGTGCAAGATTCTGCAAAACGGTTTGAGCTAGAACCAAAATCGAAATATTTTATTAGTCTGGAATACATGTAGCAGTCGAGTACGTAGGATTTTTTTTTATTTCAATTATTGTGGATTTGGCACCACATTGAACAAAAAAGTCAAGATTTCAGTGTCAAATTTTTCCACAAAATGTGGTGCCAAATCCACAAAAATTGAAATAAAAAAATCCTACGTACTCGACTGCTACATGTATCACAGATTAAACCCTTGACTGTGGATGACGTATATACACGTCATGAAAAAAACTGGCCCAAACAGTGGATGACGTGTATATGTCGTAGGCCGATAGAAAAATCAGGCCATTAGCTAAAAGCCTAGTCTATTTGCTAATAACCGGCCAATAGACGAAAGCCCAGGCCAGTAGACGAATAATTTGCTGGATGGCTACAAGCCTGTCGGTTCTAGGAAACCACCCTTTTATAATACCATGTTTTGTAACAATTTGATGTTTAAAAACTCATCGGGCAAGGAAGTAGTTTGCAAACCACATCTAATGGGTCCCAGTACTGCTTCATAAGGAGTTCTCTTTATAACACGGTGTAAAGATGTACTTTTTTGCCAATATAATAAGAAACATTAATAAATTTTAAAAATATGTTAACTAAACAATGTAGTATACTTAACAGTATTATTAATATAAATAAATAAATAATATAAATATAAAAAATTATTTTAAAAAATAAAATGTTTATATGAGTAAATAAATTACAAACAAGTTACCTGCACTTCATAGCATCCCTCACTCCAATTTGTGGAATTATGGTCCAACATCCATGTTCTCAGCATATTTTCAACATCAGCATTGGCCCTTTCTACGCTGCCTTGGCTCTGAGGGTGCCTAGGACGGCCATGAACAATGCGCGTATTGGGCCAAAGATAGACAAGTTCATGAATTACTGCAGGTACAAATTCTTTTCCATTATCACTTTGCAGTATCTGCGGAGCTCCCAACGAGAAAAAATCTTTTTAAGCTCTTTCGCTACATTTATTGCGTGCTTAGATTCTAGGGGTCGAAGATGTAAAAATTTTGTAGCGTGGTCCTGATAATTTAACAGACACTTGTAATCTCCATCAGGACATGACTGAAAATCTATAAGGTCCACCTGTCCCCGCATATTAAATCTGTCAGAAACAATGGGCTTAATAACTACACTAGCTTTTGGAGCCGCGCGCTTTCTAACGCAAGTTTTGCAAAATGAAACAAACATTTGACAAGCTGTTTTAGAAATTTTCCATTTATGTTTGGAATAAAACATCATCTTGTCTCGGCCACCATGACCTGTGCGAACGTGTACTTCTGAAAGCTTATCATAATAATCCTCAATTGTTACCATAAAAATTGTGGGTTGACTAGGATCATTTCTTTTTATTATCACGCGCATTTCACTTTCGATTTTAAAAAGTTCGTACAATTTCGAATAGTGGTGGCTTTTTTTATTTTTTTCATCACATTCCATAAGAGACGTAATTACATTCAACTCATGCACTTTATTCCACAGTGATCTATTACTTGTCGCATTTTTTTCATAATACCTGAATAATTTAGCTTCGAATTTATCGCGACTAACGATATTTTTTGTCATAATTATTGTGACTGAATCAAACAAAATTTATTTCAAAACTAAAATTTATTTTCAAAATTGTTCTCTTTGGTAAATGTAAGAACAATATAACAATAACAATAAAATGTAGAACCTACTTTGTCTTCTCATTAGACAATTACAAATATTTCTATTAATTAACAAGTGTTGAATTATAATATAAATAGAGTTTTTTATAACGGCCTAAAGAATATCAGTCCAGTAGCCCATTAGCAGAATGTTCAGTTAATAGTCTGATTTTTCTAGGCGAGTAGAAGTTACAAGTACATTTAAATATGATTTTGTCTACTGGCCGGCCATTAGAAAATAACCCAGGCTATTAGCTAATGGCCTGATTTTTCTATCAGCCTACGACATATACACGTAATGGCCCAAACCAGAAAACATCTTAACGTATATTTGCAAAAATTCTTACTTGGGGGTTTTTAGGGTCGCTGATCACGATTCTGAAGTCAGATTTTCAAAATAAATAATTTTTCATCCACACTGAAAGAATTTTGGGGAGGCTGCTGACTTTTCATGTCCGAAATTAGTGCCCCTTGCTCAGGGCTCGCAGCTCACCTCAAAAAAGCGAGCATCTACTCCCGAAAGGTGAGCTGCTGCCCCTGAGGAGTTGCTGCTTACCTTTCGGGAGTAGATTCTCGCCTTTTTGAGGTTAACTGCGAGCTTGAGGCAGCGAGCTCTAGCGGCACTCATGTAAAGCCTGCAGCCTCCCCAAAATTCTTTCAGTTCACGATTCTGAAGTCATATTTTCAAAATACATAATTTTTTATCCAAAATGTCCGTCAAAAATTTCGAAAAATTTTAAAAATAGACAAATTCTTTTAAAAATTCTTACCATTTAAACTTTGAAAAACTAATAACAGATTCGTAATTAGCGACCCCAAAAACCCCTGAATAACGAATTGTAAGCGTAACCAATGAATTTTTTTAAATCGTGACTGCTATTTTGGATCTGCCATTTTGAATTTTAAAAAAATCTCAGATTCGTAATCAGCGACCACGAAAACCCCCGAGTAACGAATTTTAAGCGAATCCAATGAATTTTTCAAAAACGTGTCCGACATTTTGAATCCGCCATTTTGAATTTTAAAAAACTAATGTCATATTCGTAATCAGTGACCATGAAAACCTCCGAGTAACGAATTTTAAGCGAATCCAATGAATTTTTCAAAATCGTGTCCGCCATATTTTATCGGACATTTTGAATTTTTGAAAACTAACACCGGAATCGTAATCAGCGACCCCAAAATCCCCTCAGTACCTAGTGTCATGAATATTTATTCACAAGAAGGTCTTACTCATTTTGGGACCATTTTGTTATATTTTAGTTACACACTGAAGGGGTTAAGAAAATATTTCGATTTTGGTTCTAGCAAAAACCGTTAAGCAGAAAACTTGTACGCAGATTTGCAAGTGAAGTTCGCCTGTTGCTCCCTCTACATACACTACCGTCCAAAAGTATCAGGACGATTACATTCGACTCTATGAAAAAACATGCTATCACTTTCTTAATCATATCTCGGAAATAAAGGGAAGTACAAAAAAAACTTAAATACGGTTAGAAAGATGATTAAATTCTGCGTAAAATAAGCCGCCTTTGAAGTCATTTCGTTAATTATTTTTGAAGTTGTAGAGTGAGAAAGAAATAAGAAAAATTATCAAATTTACTCATTTTTTTCTCTTGACTTCAACTTTTTCCAAAATCCAGAAAAATTTAGATAAAACTTTTCTAAAAACACAGAAATCTTCGTTAGAATTTAAGCTTTAAAATAAGCCTTCGAAAATTAAAAAAGGTTAATCCGTCTTCGATATATCATTAAAAATGTGAAGCCGTGTTTCGACCGAATAGTGCATTGATATTCAACTGTGACGGCTCGATTCTGGCTTCGCGCGGCAGCGAATGAGAGAAAACAGGAACGAACTTTTGCTGGAGAATAATAAATAATGATGTTTCACGAGTAATATAAAGAAACTTAAAAGTTCATCGTTCCCCGCATGAATTCGTTCCTGTTTTCTCTCTCATTCGCTGCAGCGCGAAGCCACAATCGAGTCGTCACAGTTGAATTTCCATTCACCAATCGGTCGAAACACGGCTACACATTTTTAATGATATATCAAAGACGGATTAACCTTTTTTAATTTTTGAAGTCTTATTTTAAAGCTCAAATTCTAACGAAGATTTCTGTGTTTTTAGAAAAATTTTATCTAAATTTTTCTAGATTTTTGAAAAAGTTGAAGTCAAGAGACAAAAATAAGAAAATTTGATAATTTTTTTTATTTCTTTCTCACTCTACAACTTCAAAAATAATTAACGAAATGACTTCAAAGACGGCTTATTTTACGCAGAATTTAATCAGCTTTCTAATCGTATTTAAGTTTTTTTTGTACCTCCTTTTATTTCCGAGATATGCTTGAAAAAGTGATGGCATGTTTTTTCATAGAGTCGAATGTAATCGTCCTGATACTTTTGGACGGTAGTGTAAGATTATATGAAGTGTAATATTATTTATTTATTTGTCTTTAAAGGTACTGCCACAGCTCGCTGCTGCCTGCGCAGGCAGCTGAAATACAATGAGAGTGAGGGAGAAAAAGCATGAATTTGAATTTTCTTTCTCCCTTACTCTCATTGTATCTCAGCTGCCTGCCCAGGCAGCAGAGAACTGTGACAGTACCTTAACCTATCGGTGTATACAAAGAGGTTTGTGTATTTCAACAAATTTAATTTTACAAAAGAGAGAAATTACCGTTAATTTCTGGCTTCGAGGGCAGAAATTAAAAATTTGACAATTTTATATGAAGTGTAATATTATATTATACAACAAATTATACAAGTTAAAAGTACAATAAATTAATCCCTTCAAACCTATTCCTGTTTATTTTATTTCTTCTATGTAAAAAAAAATTTTTGAAAAACAGGTAAAAATTGTGCTGGAAAGGTGTCACTTCCCCTTAAGGAAGAAAAGGTAAAAGCATTATTCTTTTTTATATAACATTTTGCTACTTAATGCTAATTTGTTTTATAATTTATGCTACGTAGAAAGTTTAATGTGCTTTACTTTGTCAATAGTTATTGGAGATGTTTTGTATAAATACAGTAGGATCTTTCAATAGTGCAGTCGTCGGAAATACTGTGCACTGTTCGAAGCGTGCAAAAACTAAAACATTTAGGTCCGTGTCAAGAAAATTAAGGGTCCCCCACTACTAAATACCGGGCACCACTAAATGATACTAAATAATCAAATGAGCGACGGCACTGTATTTGACGTCACAGATTCCCTTTCCCTTTACCCCCCGAAACCCCTTGTCTACTTAACTCATTAATGACTGCACTGTTCAGAACTGCACTATTGAAAGATCCTACTGTACACATGAAACTAAAAATTTTGTATGAAATAATTTTATAAATTAATTTTAATACACTACTTTTTTTAATTAATTAGAAAGACATAAAATCGATTTAACTTTAAATTTCCATTTTTCAACGTTATGATTAAATAGGAATTTCAATTCAGATACATCTTAGACAAAATGTTTGAATTTATGAGGTGAAGTTTGACATTGTCAGCTTAGAATCATCTTCTGCACCAATGTTTATAAAAAATTAGAACAGGGCAGTTTTTGGACTAAAAAATATTAAATAGTTTCGTTACCAGAAAAGTTTTAAATAGGATAAAGAAGATTAACCCGATAGCAAGACCACGACTCAATTTACAAGTTATCATAGCGATTCAAAGTAATTATTAAAATTTAATTGATAATTGAAATTTTTGAGACAAAAAGCTGTAATATGAGGAGCTCTGCTGTCCAATCGGAATATTTAGTAAGTTACAAGTACTATAAGTGCGAAAATCATTCGGACTGTCTTAGCAACTATCGCCATAATGGCATTTGCAACTCACTAAATTTTTATTTTGTGTAGCAAAGCTGTTTCGAAAAACTCGCTCAACGCACGGTCGTAAGGGATAATACCGACTAAAAATAGTTCACTACCCAAAGCCGGTAGGAAAATTTCTAACCTTTTAGTTATATTTGTTTTTGCAGATTTTATTTTATCTAATCTAATTTCTTTATTTCTAAATAGTTTATTCTGTAAATCAAAATATTAAAAATTACTAAATATGAACAATTATAGGTATACTTTTATAAAATGTAACAATTACCATTTTCAAATATTTAAGCTTATTATAAAATTTTGTCCTACAAGAACGTAATATAAAAAATTTCATTTTTATTATAATAATAATTAAATAATTAACCATAATTAAAATTATTCTAAAGTATTAAATTTTTAAAAGATTTTATCTACTGATATTATTAAACTGTTACTATATGTATAAAAAAATTAATTTAAAATACAAAATATATTTAAAGAATGTTCTACATGTAGTGTTTTATTATTTTTAATAATAATAATATTGCAATTTTTATTAATTATAAAATTAATATTTGTTCTTGCATAATTTATTAAATAATTTATTTACATATTTAGGAGTCTTCAGCGGTATTAAACTATGGGATAACGGGCAGTCGGTGTATTTTGCAAAATTTTTAATTTATTTCTGATTTTGTATAGTATCCAAAGTTTATAGTTTATATTCTATTTTATGACCTACCGGAAGTTTCTAGGTTTTCATGGTGTATGGTATATTGCTTAAAAGTTAGGTAAAAAACGGTTGTTTTTAACCCTTTAAACCTTATTTTTAATAAAAATTTGAAATGCTAAAGCACTTTTGACATCGGATTTGTAATCTACGCGAAAAAAACTATAAAAATGATGTGTTATTTTCTTTAATAAACGTCCAAAAGGTAAGAAAAATATATATAATTCGTTATGGGACAAAAATGTCCTAGCGGTAGTTGTAAATATGCGCGTTTTTCGGTAGTTCTAGTGTTAAGGGTATTATTGCGCGACAAATATCGTAAATGAGAGTATTATGGTGTATCAAATATCGCGGATAACATATTTATTGCTTTTTTGATTTTTCTAATTGTTACTTAATTTACACAAGAAGAAAGATACTTGGTTTTATTATAATAATTTGATAAGTCTCATAATGGGTCAGATTTCGTGAAATTTTCACAGAAGATAAAAAGTGTTTTTTTTAAATCGAAATGTTAAAAAAACATTTCCATTTGGCCTTAAGAATGTGTCCACCAAAAAACAGAAAAAAAATAATTTTTCATAAAAGTTATTGCAAAATTAATTTTTTGCAGCTTTTTAAACAAAATTTGATTTCTCCTAAATGACTGAACCGATTTGAATAAACCAAGCGGAAATTTTAAGGGGATAAAATAGACTTTCGTTCAGAATTAGAAAATTTTTTAAAAGTTTATTTTTTAAAACTATTTAATAAATTTTTTATAAACAAATAATTTTTTTTAATGTTCTGCGCCTTTTAAAAATTTGAAAAAATATTGACATACACTTAAAACTATAAAAAATCAAAATCCGTTGAGAAAATTTTAGAGCGACAATTATTTTAAAAGTTATAATGAAAATTATATTGACGCGGTGTAGTGCATCAACGCTGAAATTAGTTTTTGATCATTTTTATCAATTTTTATGCTTATATAATTAAATAAAAATGTTAATTTGACAGTGTTTTGTTCATTTCGTAGTTAAAAATAATGTTTTTATTTTGAAAATCATCAAAATCGCATCTCCGTGCTATATAATTTTCATTAAAACTTTTAAAATAATTGTCGCTCCAAAATTTTCTCAACGGATTTTGATTTCTTATAGTGTTAAGTGTATGTTAATATTTTTTTCAAATTTTTAAAAGGTGCAGAACATTAAAAAAAATTAATTGTTTATAAAAAATTTATTAAATAATTATTACAAAATAAACTTTTTAAAAATTTTCTAACTCTGAACGAAAGTATATTTTATCCCCTTTATATTCCCGCTTGGTTCATTCAAATCGGTTTACTCATTTGAGAGAAATCAAATTTTGTTTAAAAAGCTGCAAAAAAATTAATTTTGCAATAACTTTTATAAAAAATAATTTTTTTTCTGTTTTTTGGTAGACACATTCTTAAGGCCAAATAAAAATGTTTTTTCAACATTTCGATTAAAAAAATACTTTTTATTTAATGTGTAAATTTCACGAATTCTGACCCTAATATAAAATAATACTTTTTGATAAAATATTCTAAGGCAATTATTATCAAGCTTTTCTAGCGTATAGTCAATTCTCTTTTGACACTTTTGCTCCTTTTTTACAGCTATTAAAAATGTTTTCTTAAATATGGAGATCTTACTTACTGTATTTAAAATTATTTTTATCACTCCTAATACTCTTTATTTTCCTGCTTGTATTTTGTAACTGTTATAAGATTTACTAAAATTTTGATCGTTTAAATAAATGAAATTTTTGTTGTGTCTAAATGTTTTTAATAGTTACTGTGTAAAATGGAAGAACAATGTGAATTCAACATTTATTTAGTTGACAATTATTATTTTTTATATACAAAGTATTTAATTTAAACAATTCGCAAAAATGACAATTCACAAAAGTGACATTTCGCAAAATTGGCTTTCCGCAAAAATGACTATTCGCAAAAGTGCAGTTCGGTAAAATGACATTTCGGAAAAATGACATTTGGGGAATAATCATGCGTCCCTAGTTTGACAGGTATGAAAATTTAAAAAAGCATGTAAATAACTTAGATAATACAAATTTTTTGTTTGATATTTCTTCAAAATGAGCTAATTTACCTGTATAAATAGATTATTATGTAAACATATCTAAATAAGTAATATAAATAAAAATTGATTTTAAAACTTACCAATAAAATGTCGAAAGTCACCATATTTTAATTACATTTTTCTAAAAAATTAAACCACCTAATATTAAGTACTTTCAATGTACTTTCATATTAAGTGCTGACTTTTGAGGTTTTTAATATAGAAATGTGCAAAATTTTATCTTTAATTAATTAAAAATAAAATTAATTAATTTTTAATTAATTTTAATTTATTTTACCTTTGCTCAGGTGCAAAATGAGAAAAATCCAATTTTGGTCTTAATATTTAAGTTTGATTGTATATTAATATTTATTAAATTTTTGAATGCTCTTTTTAACATACATTTTTACATATTTTTAAAAAATGTAGTTTTTGTATAATGCATAAAAACTATCGTCGGGCTGCCTGCTCGAATATCAAGATTTCTTAAAGCATTTGAAACAATAATTTTAATGGTTTCTGTAAATTTAAGAATAACTGTCTGAAAAATAAATTTGATAACTTCAAAGAAGTTTCAACAGGTGAATTACAGGATTTTTGTGCTGTCTGGATAAATGTTCTTGAACTTTATTGTTTGTTGTAATGTTTCTATAAATCCTAATTGAGAGAAAAAGATACCGAGAAGATGTTTAATTGTGCGTAGAGATAGAACATTAATTTAAAAGTCGGTACGTCATAGGTTCGACTACCTTTAAGCTTAGATTTTTATTTATATCTCAGGTTTGTGTTCTTCTTGAGTGTTGAATATTAATTGAAGCAGAATTTGAAAATCAGAATTCAAAGGAAAATTTCAAATCAGTACTAATTGAAGTTATCATCGCTACAATATACTGCATTGGTATTGCTTTTCTTTCTTTATTGTGTAACACAGTTTATAATGATTGACAAATATTTGAAATCCTAAAATCACTTCTATGGGGTTAACGGACTGAGATTGGAGCGGAAGTGATTGTTGAAGCAGTGATGTTATAGTAACGAAACAGAAGGAAAAAATAGGAGAGGAAAGCAGAGGTAATACATCGACGTGCAGCCGCAAGCCGGAAGTAAGGACACGCACGTATCTGCCCGATTTAATACTAAATCAGGCATCGCGTTAGTAAATAAAAAGTCCATGCATAGGGGTGCCTTCTACGTTTATCGTCTAATGCAGCGTGTTTAAACGCAACTCTATCCTATTTTTACTTTCAGACTTTCACGTGTTCTCAAACGCTGCGAAAAATCTCTTTCACTATCTCTCTTCCTCTCTCATTATCTTCTTTCCTTTCTTGTCACTCGCTTTTCAAACTACCCTCCTGATTCTCGAGGGCATTGACATTCGAAAAACCTCTATTCTCTTTTTTATATACGACACACCAACTTTGGATGCCAGAAACAGGTTTCGCGAATCTGAAGCTTTCGCTCTCGTTACACCTCTCTCTTCTTTTATTTTCTCTTGTTTCTTTTTTGAACTCCTTCGAGTTGATGGTGCCAACGTTGGAACTTAGTCTCATAGGGAGAAAAAAAGAGTTTTGAAAAGCGGTTGATGGGGGTGCAATACTTTTCCGTGAGACGGCACCAGTGTCGTCGGCCCTGAGGGGTGTGTTCGGTGCTGGACGGGGTGTGCGTGGGTCAACGACCGCAGTTGGGGTGGCTTCCACCTACCAACATCCCTCTGCCAACTCACGTTGCCGCGGTCGTAGGTTGAGGCAGGTTAGGCTTTGCTTAGGGTTCAATATCGGGGAAAACGCGGGCTTTTATTTGATCGTTTGCAATGTTCTGCTATCTACTCTCTTTCCATCTCGTTCCTTCTCTCTCACCCTTATATTCTTCAATTCATGCCAGAGGCTACGCGAAAAAAGGAGAAAAAATTGAGTGAGAGAGACGCATCACGTTTGCATGCATGCACGCATTACATGCGGTATTCACTCTATAATACTCTGAATACACTGCGTAAATGACAGACAGAGTGAACGGTACAAAAAGGGTGCATTCAACACCGACCTCTACGGATGGAGAAAAACCGTTCGAACTACGTTCAACATGAGCAGCATTATTTTTTAAGTGTTACTATCAAAATTTTATATTACTGTGAAAATAAATTCTAGAAATAATTAGCTTATAGATCAAAAACATTAAAGAATTTTTTTTTGAATAAAGTATATACGGTAAGTAGGGAGCAGAAACTCCCGTATGTAGAAATCTTCTAGGGCTGTACTAACAGGAACTAGACTTGTCTACTTTCCAGTGTAGTAGCTAATCTAAAACTCTGGACCACAGCTGGATGGAAATTTTCAATAGTTGCTAAGGGCTTCAATTCCACCTTTTCCGATTAAACAAAATATAGTGACTGTATATTTCCTATTATACAAAATAAAATTCGCCATCAATAGTTAGAATACATAAACAGATTTTACAAAATTTATTCATCTACAAAGAAACCAAACATTCAACAGACCGACAATTCATAAACCGACTCTACAACAACAAAATTCAAAAAATATTTTATCTTTATAGACCGACTCAACAAAGACCAACTGTACAACAAAATAATTTCACAAAGTTTTGATTCTTTATAGACCGGCTTTACAACAATTTACTTTCACAAAATTTTGAATCTTTTTGGACCAACTCTACAACAATATTATTTTTCAAAATTTTTATTCTTTATGGACCGACTATGCAAAGACTGACTATACAACAATTTAATTTTTAAAAATTTTGATTCTTAATGGAGCAACTGTACAAAGACGGACTCAACAATAAATTAATTTTTCAAAATTTTAATTCTCACAATTATCACAATTAAAGACTCTTATAAATTATGAGTTATTTAAATTTCAAAATTTTCATGAAATTATTTTGAAAAAAAATTTAAACAAAATTGTACAATATCAAGTATAATTTCTTGTACCAGTTTATTCTCTTGTACAAGTTCAGATACAAGAAATTGTTTCAATTCTGTGTACATTCTCCTGTATCCGAACTTGTATAAAATCTAGTACAAATACTTGTACAAAATCTTGTACAGGACCATATTTATAAATTCTTGTACAAGAATTTTTAGAAAGATGAAGAATCAAAATTTTGGAAAATTAAACTGTTGTACAGTCGGTCCATAAAGAATAAAATTTTTTAAAAATTAAAATATTATAGAGTCGGTTCATGGAGAAACGAAATTTTTAAAAATTAAATTGTTGTAGAGGCAGTTCATAAAGAATCAAAATCTTGATAATTTAAATTGTTGTAAACTCAGTCATTGTACAGTCGGTCCATAAAGAATCGAATTTTTGAAAATTTATATTGTTGTAGAGTCGGTCTATGAAGTGTCGATCTAAGATTCATTCTTTGAAGATTTTGGATTTATAAATCACGTTAGTTCATTGTAAAGATGTTGTCACTTTTTTGAATTCGCCAGTGAAGCTTCAAATGAAATAAGAAGAGAGGGAGGAAAAACTCGTTTTACACAGTGAAATTTTTGTACATCTCTCTATCTCTTCAAGAAGATCTGGTTACTTCTTTTCTATGCAGGTGTAATGATCGACCAAATGTTAAATTTTCATTCACCGCGACCTCACCAGTCGCATTTCATTCCCTGTTTCCTTGTGGTACACAAACTTTAACCCCATAATTAGTATGCTAATACAGGAGAGAAGACTGAAACTCCAGCAACTGTTGCGGCAGCAAGTTTTTTCTCCCTTTCTTTTTTCCTCTCCTTCTTCTTCTTCCACAAGGTTATGATAATTGCAGACAATTATTACTTGCCATAGAGTCACAGACCGTCATTTTTACCTACCCCTTCTCTCTAATTCGCTACTCCAATAGCCACTCTGATTCTTGTTCCTGACCGCTTCATCCTTCTCCCCACCGTTCAATAAAGCCTATTTTTATCGTTTCCTAAACTTTGGGGTCTTCTAGAGAATTTTTAATCGACAAACATTTACAATTTTCCTCACCTATTTAAATTCTATCATCCCTTTTTTACTATTAATATTTATTGGAAACAATGTAATAGGAGATGGAAAAGATAATTTTCCACTTATTGAAAATAACATAACCTCACAATTAGGTCTAAGGTCAATAACTAAAAATTGTGTCATTTACATAATGTCAACATTATACTTTATATAACAACCAATTTTATTTATTAAATGATTATTAATAATAAATAAACAATATTTTCGGAACAGAATAACATAACCTCAAAAATTGTTAAGAAATTAAATAAAAAATAAGGACTTTTAAAGAATTTGACTAAAAACCAAAATTAAAAATTTTTAAATAATTTTTACAATAGGATGTTACAATTTGCAATTTTAGATTTTCCTTTTTACAATTAAATTAACCGTAGAGTGAAGTTGAGGGGCGTACTAACGCGAAGACCCCCTAAGTGTGCGTTCCAAATTCCACACGAGAGCACTAAGTGCACCTCAAAACCGTTCAGAATTTGTGGGTAAATCTCCAAGTGAACGCGGGTGAACCGTTCAAAAGTCACCTACGGGGAGCTTGGGGGTCACCTGAAGGGTGACTTTTTCACCAATCGAAAATAGGTAGGTGGTGGCGAGTAAAACATTCACCAGGAACAGTTAAAAATAATTTAACATTCTTCATTCACTCTCAAATGTTCCGCCTATTTTTTTATTCACTTCACGGGATAGCTTTTTTGTTTTATTTTGATATTTTTACATTATTTAAATGTTTATTCCACTAAAAGGTGACTGTAGTATTTTTATCTTTTTTTAAAGGTTACACCACTTTAAAATTTTCAAAAAATAAAAAAAAAATTTTTCTTAACCCTTAAAGCGCACAGTTACGAATCCATCCTCAAACCGCACACTGGGTGAACGACACCCGGGAACTTTAAAGTGTGTTCTGCAAGTTGAAATAGGATATTACCTTTTAGAAAAATTATCTTATATAGCTCAGTACATATATTTTGAAGGAAAATAGGTTTCATGATTTATTTGCTGGTTCCTCGATGATTTTAAAAAATGCTGTAATTAATATATAATAGTCTCCAATACAATTAAATTATCTTTTAGTGGTTTATAGCACCAAATATATTTTACATTCTTTTAAATAATTTTTTTTAATTTCTAACTGGTTATGCAGTCTAACATAACCCATTTTTCGAAAACTCAGTATAAATAATTAATTAATTTTAAAATAACTCACCAGAACATTAAAATCAGTATTTTTTTGTACTTGCACAGTATAATAAACATCATTCCCTGTCAGATTTGGGTTTACTATTTCCTAGTTCCACCAACTCGTAGTTAAAGGTTCGATTAACTGACGGGCAGCTAAAGTTAAAGGCGCTGTTAAGTTGACTTTAACCCAGGTGGTTAGACTTTCAATAGTGGAAAAAAGTTCATCAAAAAAACTAAAAATGTTAGAAAAAGCTCTTATAATTAATAAATAAACTATTCTATAGTCGATTTATCCATTATTTAAGTTGAATTAAATCGTAAATTGTTCAATTATTAATGATAAATATGCGGGCTGTGAGACCTGTCAATGTAACATGCGTGATACTTGTAGCAGACTACGATCATATTCTGAACGGCGGAACGAAATAAACTGATTTGGATAAACGCGTGAAGTTTTAAAATGATGTATAAATATAGTAAAATTAAAAAAAATTGCTTTCTTTGATTTAAGAGATATTACTAATAACAATAATACATTAACATAAATCATATCTTTTACTTTTAAAAAACGTTTTTTACAACAATGTGATCAAAAATTAGAAATTTATCAAAACTTTTTCGATTATTAAAATAAATGAATTTATTTAAGTAAATATTATTCAAAGCTAAAAACACAGTGCAACAGAATTTCACTTTTTTATTATTTCTGGGATCGCATAGGGTGATTTTTATAGGTTTTTAGGGTTCCGTACACCTACGGTGTATCGGCGGAACCCTATTGGTGAGACTCTGTTGTCCGTAGCCAAATCGTGTCCCCCCCCCTAGCGGCTAAACTATTTGACCTAAAGAGCTCAAATTTGGTACAGATATGTATTTTCACACGTAGATTACAGGAAAAATATAGCGAATGTGATTGGACGTGATGGGCATAGCGTTGTCAAGGAAATAACAAGATTTTTGGCCAAAAATGCATAAAAAGTGACCATTCCCCCCCCCCCCCCCCCTAACTTCTAAACTATTCGACATGGAGAGCTGAAATTTTGCATGCTGGTGTATTTTTACTCGAATATTACAGGAAAAATATAGAGAACTTGATATGTAATGATGGCCATAGCGTTGTCAAGGAAAAACTAAAAAATTTTTTTTTCCTAACTTTTACATTATTTGACCTAATGAGCTGAAAATTGGTATCCTAGTGTATTATTACAGTCTGACGACAAAAAATTTATTTAAGAAACTTTTTGAAAAAAAATCAAAAAAAAAATTTTTTTTAATTTTTTTTTCAAAAAAAAAAAAAATTAAAAATTTTTTTTAGTTTAAACACGTGGCATTAAATATTTTAAGGAAGAGAGTGAAATTTTAAGAGAATAAATGAGAGATTGTTTTCTGACTTTAATTTCTTAACTAAAAATAAAAAATAATTGGACAAGTGCGAATTGTACTCGCACTGCAATGGCGGGTTCCGCACACAAATATTAAAACAATACTTGCAACATTGATCGGTGATTGATAGAATTAAAATAAACAATTATAAAAATATATTAAAATCATTTGATAAAAAAAATAACTAAAAAAATTAAAGTATTGTATATATCTAATATTGTAAACAATAATAAGCAGAGGAACAAAATTTTCAAAATTTATTATAGTTCCTCTGCTTATTATTGTTTACAATATTAGATATACAATACTTTAATTTTTTTAGTTATTTTTTTTATCAAATGATTTTAATATATTTTTATAATTGTTTATTTTAATTCTACCAATTACCGATCAATGTTGCCAGTATTGTTTTAATATTTGTGTGCGGAACCCGCCATTGCAGTGCGAGTACAACTCGCACTTGTCCAATTTTTTGATGCTGAATACGAATCCGTAATCAGAATTGTTCCATCACCCTAGGTTTTCGAGAAATTTGACCTTGAAAATAGAAAAAAGGACGTTTTTAGGATACTTTTTGGTATTTTATCAAGGTACAAAAATTTTTTCTAGGGTTTTCATGATATGCGTACGAAAGCTTACATCCTCCTCAACAATCTCCAATTTGAACATTTTAAAAATATCTATTTTTCGATAAGTTATCTTTGTTTTTATTAAAGTATTGTTAAAGAATTTGAAATGATAAACAAAAAAGCAATGGTCAATTTATTTTTGATTTTCCTAAGAATGTAATAGTTTCTTTAATGAATCATTGGTTTCTGCTTGAGATTTAATGGGTTAATATTAATAATATTAATATTATGTTAATATTTCTCACTGTTATCCCATTTGACGTTACGATGCGAACTTCAAACAAGGATATCTCATCGAAAAATAGATATTTTTGAAATGTCAAAATTGGAGATTGTTGAGAAGGACATGAGCTTTCGTACATATATCATGAAAACAATAGAAAAAATTTTTGTACCCTGATAAAAAACAAAAAAATACCTCAAAAACGGCATTTTTGCTGATTTTATGATGCGACGCGAACTTCAAACAAAGGTAACTCATCGAAAAATAGATATTCTTAAAAGGTCCAAATTGGAAATTGTTAAGGAAGATATGGGCTTTCGTACGCATATAATGAAAACCCTAGAAAAAATTGTTATACCCTGATAAGAAACCAAAAATTACCCCAAAAACGGCCTTTTTTCAATTTTCAAGGTCAAATTTCTCAAAAATGTAGGGTGATGGAACAATTCTGATTACGGATTCGCATTCAGCATCAAAAAACCTATAAAAATCACCCTATGCGATCCCAGAAATAAAAATGCTGTTGCACTGTGAAATCAGTATTTTACTTAGAAAAATAAATTTGAATAAAAATCTTTTAAACAATTTCATGTAAATAATAAAAAACCTGCACAATTAATTTGGATTGAAAATCAATTATTATTATATTTAGTAGAATATAAAAAATAAAAAAGCAGAAAATAATTATAGATTTAATGCTACAATCAATTATACTAAGAAAGATAAAATAGACAATTTTTTTCCGTATTTCTAAAATAATTAGAAAATTTACTTTTCAGACCAATTAAAATAAGATTCTAACTCCTCCTACTTTAAGAAAGCAATTTTTTTATTCGTTGGTTCAACAGTACAAAAAGGAAGTGGTTATTTAATTTTTAAAAAGTTACATTTAGTCTTAACTCATTAAGAAAAAAAAGACTTCTGGCCAATAAAAATAAGCCCTACTGGAAGTAAAAATATAGATAAAGAGATAAAGATTTTTCTATCTCTTTGAAATAATCACTCTGCATACCCAAAATATTATACCTTTTTATCTCAAAATTTCTATCCCTTTTTATACCCTATTATCCCCTTATATCTATCTTTTTTTATACCTATATACTTTTATCACTTTTTATTTCTCTTTGCTGCAAATTTTTATCCTTTTTAATATATAAAGAATTAATTAACCAATATTATTAACAATATTAAAGACTTTATGAAGTATTACAATTTCAATTGAATTTATTATTTTAAAAAAAAATTCAGAGTTTTCGTTCTTCTATTTATAACCTATTTTTCACAAATCAAGTTATTTATTTATTTGTTATGAGAAGGGCTCGAACTCTTAACCTTCGGGACGCAAGTCGAATACACATATCACACAGCCACGCCTAGCTTGGAAGATATTTTTCTTGAACTACCTTTTAAATTTCGGGACTGTATTGATCTTTTTTTTATCTCTTACTCTATCACTCTTTATCTCTCAGTTGATCTCTTTGTTAAAAGAACAGAATAAATGTCATAAAAAAATTATTGAGATAAAAGAAGGAAAGCCCTTTTTCAATCGAATTTGAAAGAAATAGACTGATATAGAATCGAGATGATAAAAAAAGCAAAGTATAGCATTGCATTAGAATAAAGTTAGAATTAAAAGGAAATAAAGTAAATAGTAAAAGAATTAATGGAGATAAAATAAAAGTTATTAAAAGGGATTGAGCAAAAGTAGGTGATGGAAAGAGATTAAATCGAATCGAGAGGTGATAGACTAAGATTAAACCCAAGGTATAAATGGTGATGAGTGTGTACTAAGATTAAAATGTGGATAAAAAGAGAGAAGTACAAGGATAAAAAGGATTGAAGGGTATAAAACAAATGTTATTTAGAATGATAAGGAAAAAAATAAATACTAAGATTCAAATGAGGATAGAAAGAGAATAAAGTAAATAGTAGTAGGATTAAAAGAGATAAAATAAGGGTTATTAGAAGAGGTTGAGAAAAAATATGAGATAAAAAGAGATTGAAGGGGTTAAAAAAAGAAAAGTCTGGGATAAAGGAAGGTCATAAGCAGAGATCAGTGTTTTCTTAGATTAAAGTAGCTACAGAAAAGGAAGAAAGTAGATAAAAAAAGTATTGAAGAAGATAAGAAAAATGTTATTCAAAAAGATTGAGAAGGAGAGAAGATAGAAAGCGATAATAGTAGTAAAAATGGGGATAGATTTAAAGAGATAAATTTTATCTTTTTTCATCTCAGAGATAAACAAATATTCAAGGAGATAGGATTTCTATCCCTTTACCTCCAGCAGGGAGATATAAAACTGGATAAGTATGAAGTGACATTGAATAGGGTATAAAAAGTTAACTTTGGGGATTGAAAAAGGATTCAATGGGATATAATAAAGGTTATTGAAAAAGATTAAGGAAAAAGAAAAAATTGGATTGTTAACTATTTATTTTTAAAAAAATTGTAATAGGATTTTTTTTATTTTAATCGAAAAGAGCTAGACTCTGATAGAACCGAAAAGATAAAAAGAGACAAGTATGAACTGAGATTTAAATAGGGATAGAAAGGGAAAGAAGTGAATAGTAAAAGGATAAAAGGCGATAAAGTAAGAGTTATTAAAAGAGATTGAATAAAAAGGAAAGATAAAAGAGATTGAGAGGGATGAAAAAGGGATAGCCTGGGATAGAAATAAGAATATTAAAAGAGATAAGTATGTTCTTACATGAAATTAGAGATAGGAAGAGATAGGTGTGGATATTGAAAGTATTAAAAGAGATTAAATAAAGGTTATTGAAAAAAATTGATACAGAAGGAGAGATAAAAAGTGATTAAAGTAATAAAATGGGGTTAGACTAAGATGCAGAAACTTTATCTCTTTCTATCTCAGAGATAAAAAAATATTCAAAAAGATAGGATTTTTATCCCTTTACTTCCAGCAGTGAGCTTCTTCTATTTTTAAAGTGCAATTTTTTATTTGTTTGTTGAGTTAAAGAAAAGGGAGAAAAAATTAATATTTAAGTTTAAAACATACTATTCAAACCCCCCAAAAGAAAAAATGGATGTTCTAGACCAATTCAAATAAAATTTAAACTCCTCCTTCTTAAAGAAACCTTTTGTTTTATTCGTTGGTTCAATAGAACAAAATAGAGAAAATATTAAACTTTAAAAAATATAAAATTTAGTCTCAACCCCTGACGACAAATATACTGCCATTAGCCAATAAAAAATCAAGCACCTCCTATATTTTTATTCATTGGTTCAGTTAAACAAAATGGAGAAAAAATTAATATTTAAGAAATAAAACATATAATTCCAACCCGCAAAAGAAAAAATTGATGTTTTAGACCAATTAAAATAAACTTTAAACTCCTCCTTCTTAAAGAAGGAGAGTTCTTCAATACAACAAAATGGGAAAAATATTAAACTTAGTTTAATATTTTCTCTATTTTGTTCTATTGAACTCACAAATAAAAACCAGCTATTATTAGCATTAAGAAGGAGTAAGTTTAAATTTTATTTTAATTGGTCTAAAACATCCATTTTTTCTTTTAGGGGTTGGAATTATATGTTTTATTTTTAAATATTAATTTTTTCTCCATTTTGTTTAGCTCAACCAACAAATAGAAAAATAGGTTTCTTTGAGAAGGAGGAGTTTAAATTTTATTTAAATTGGTCAAGAACATCCATTTTTTCTTTTGGGGGTTGGAATAGTATGTTTTAAATTTAAATATTAATTTTTTCTCCATTTTGTTTAGCTAAACCAACAAATAGAAAAATAGGTTTCTTTAAGAAGGAGAAGTTTAAATTTTATTTTAATTGGTCTAGAACATCCATTTTTTCTTTTGGGGGTTGGAATTATATGTTTTAAATTTAAATATTAATTTTGTCTCCATTTCGTTTATTAAAAATTAAATAAAAAATTTTTCGAACAAGGGCTAATTTTTGTAAAAACTATATTTATTAGTAAACAAACGTAATTAATTAAGAAACTTCTCCTAAACATTTTTCATCAATAGAAAGTTAATTAAAAAAATTTTCTTATTTGTTATAAATAATTTAATGCAAAAAAAAATTTTAAAGCTAATCTTTTAAATTTTGTTGTTTCCGAGTATTGTTTATTTCTTACAAAGCATATTTAATAAGAAACTTATGAAAATACTAAAAATTAACAATAATATAATATTATTTATTAACTTTTGTCATAAAAAATATAAATAAATGATAAATATATGATGTTTTATGACGAATTGAAGCTTCTCTGCTATTAAATAGCATTAGGGGTAACACTATACTCTAGAGTCAGAAAAAGAGACCTATACTTTTGATGATTTGTTTTGAGAAAATGGAAAGTAAAATAGGATTTCTTTTTGGAGGGTTTATTAAATACATATTGAAGTGTAGAAAAAAATTTTTATTTAAAATTTTATAACAAAATGGCGGCGATAAATTACATAGTAAAAATCGACTATTTTTTTCTTTACCAAAACGGCCGGAAAGGTTTCTTGAAAAGTTTAAGTCCTGAAACAGAAAACAAAGAAATTTTATAATCTATGTAATATAAACTGGAGAAGTACATAGGAGTTTTTTTTATATTAATTTTTGTAAAAATGGAGCTCTTTTTTAGTAAAATTATCAATTTTTTGACAAAAAATAAAGTAAATTGTTTATAAAAAGTAAAGTTTACATCCAATGAAAATACCCCTATGTACTTTCAATGTTTATGGTATATAGTTTATAAAATTTCTTTACTTTTTGTTTCAGGACTTAAACTTTTCAAGAAACCTTTCCGGCCGTAAAAAAATTGTAAATAAAATTTTTTTTCTACACTTCAATATATATTTAATAAACCCTCCAAAAAGAAATCCTATTCTACTTTTCATTTTCTCAAAACAAATCGAAGGCTCCTAAATGAAAACACATTATTCGCGAGAGCGTTTATAAATTAGTTAACTTTATTAATAAACAATTAATAATGTTTTAAAGTTGTTTTACGAAACAATAACTTTAAGCGGATTCTTCTAGAAATATTTTTTAAAATGAATGAGCACTTTATGCGACAAATTAACAAAGTTATCCATTTTTTAATTAATATTATTTAAACAATAAGGTTATGAGTTTTAAATTATTCTACTTTAATATGAAATAAAAACTAACTTATTTTAAGGGATAACACTACTTTAGAGCCAGAAAAAGAGACCTATATCTTTGATGATTTGTTTTGAGAAAATGAAAAGTAGAATCGGATTTCTTTTATGAGGGTTTATTAAATACATATTGTAGTGTAGAAAAAAAATTTTATTTAAAATTTTATAACAAAATAGCGGCGATAAATTTCATAGTAAAAATTGCCTTTTTTTACGGCCGGAAAGGTTTCTTGAAAAATTCGCTGGGTTAGTGAAAAAAAGGACATCGAATTTTGGTTCAAAAAGAGGACACCTCGCTTTTTAGTTAAAGAAAAGTACACCTCGAAAATATTAATTTTAAATGCATTTTAGTTTGACGATAATGTGTGTAATATAATTTATTTATAAGATTTTGTGCTAAAAACTGTGAAGATAATATGTTCTTAAATCTTCTATTACAAAAACTCTAAAAACAATTGCATTATAGGTACATATAGTATCGCCAAACGAAAATTGATATAAAATGAATATTTTCGACTTGTCCTTTTCTTTAACTAAAATGCAAGGTGTCCTCTTTTTCAAACAAAATTCGAGGTGTCCTTTTTTCCACTAACCCAGCGAGTTTAAGATAAAAAAAATTTTTTATCCAAAACTTTCTGAGATATGAGCCATTGAAGTGTCGCCTTCGGAAAAAACATGAATTGCGGTGACAAGCATTCCGCAAGTATAGTTCGTCTGAAATGCAAAAATGAAATTAATTTACATTTATTATAAGATTATCTAGTTCTTGATCGAAGGATCTAAAAAAAATATTTGACAAAATTGCATCCTGTCAAAGTCATGAGCATGATTTTGATTAAAAAATAAAAGTCGATTTTCAGCTGTAGGAATAAAAGTTTTTCATAAAAAAAGAAATCCTTTGATCGGGAACTAGATAATTTTATAATAAATGTAAATCAATTTCAATTTTGCATTTCAGACGAACTATACTTGCGGAATGCTTGTCACCGCAATTCATGTTTTTTTCCGAAGGCGCCATTTCAATGGCTCATATCTCAGAAAGTTTTGAATAAAAAAAAATTTTGTCCATCTTAAATTAAAGCCTTTACTTTTAGGTAATAAATAGTATTTTTAAAAAAGTTTTATGGATTATTAGGTAAAAATTCTTAAAAAAAGACCCTTCTTTTTAACGTTACAACTGGTGTACCCCCCTTAATAGAGGTGTTTTATGATATTCGTGAGAAATTAACTTTTGAATTTTGCGTAGCACGGCCGGGCCCACGCGGCGTATGTGGAAGCGTCTGCCAGTTTCTAAGTATTGCTGTAAAAGAGACCTTTTTTTATTAATTATTTAATTCCGCACCACCCAGTTTTTGACGCATTTTTAAAAAAAATATTTTAAAAATGTTGTATCTACATATTGTTGTTCCTTTTACAGATTATTGTAATTTAACGAAAATTGCAATAATAAATGAGTCAATTATTTGCTAATTGGTGATTGGGATACCTGATTATGAATCTGTCATCAGATTTAAAAAATTCAAAATGGAGGATCGGATCGGACAAAAATTAAAAATTGTTTGGATTTGTCTGAAATTCATTACTCGAGGGTTTTTGGGGTCGCTAAATACGAATCTGGCATCAGATGTTTAATATTCCAAATTTGATGTTAGATTTGTAATCAGCGACCTTAAAAATCTCCATGTACTGAGTTTCATTAAAAACTATCAACTTTTTAGTTTTAATGTCAGCCATTTTAAATTTTAGAAATCTGATACCAGATTCGTAATAAACGACCTCGAAAACCCCCGAGTAACAAGTGTCAATCAAAGCCGAAAAGTTATTATACATTTCTTTTGTACTGATGTTTTAAAATTTTTTTAGTTAATTGTGTCAACCTTTGAAGCGCATTTATAATAAAATCTAATGTAGCTAGAGGTGCGGAGTTTTTTGTGATTAACAAAGCACATCCTTTTCTATAGAAATCACCGAAAAAATTATAATATTTTCTGCCGTTCGTATTTTACTATTTTCATAGTCATCAAGAAAATGTTCATTGGAAATTTGTTGATCCGCCAACGCTGTCATTAATCGAAGTCATCAGGGGAAGTGCTTCCTGGTGCATAATATATGTATTCGGATGTGAGTCCCGAATATTCAAGAGCAACAGGAAGACGAAAATTATTCTTTGTTTTGGTCACCCAATGATGAGCTTCAAATCAGACCGTTTGATTCTGATTTAGAATCTTATAACGTTTTGTGCGTTGATACCTTAGATAAAATGAGAAAAATAAAAAACACTCCTGTCTCACAGGCTATTAATATACCGTTGACGACGACGGTATATTGCTCACAAAACTCGAATACCCCCACTATCACCATCTGTAGTTCAAGTTATTCATATGTATCGGTCGGAACTACAGTCGCAAATTTGGTACCACACCCAAGGCAGGTAATCAAAATCAGTCAACTGATTATTTGCGTTGAATTACCCCCCAAATGAAATATTCGAAATTCACAAACCGGGTAAAATGTCAGCGGTCATTTGAAAATCAAACATCGAATTTTCCTTGCCCCCTTATTATAAAAATTTATCTATCAAACCAGCTAAGCCCCTGATCAATTTTAAGGAATAAAATTTCGGGTATAATTCTCAATATTTGGAGCCAGTAGAAACAAATAAGTGTCTGTTAACACCTAAACGCTCTGATTTTATAAAACTAGTAGTTAGAGACAATAATGATAATAAATCAGCTTTTAAACCAGTAAATGATTTGAGAAAAGTCGTTAAGACAAATTCTAAGTCAGCACCGGCTGAACATTGGCCGAGCGATGGCAGATCAACTCGTCGAACTTTATTCGATATTAAGGTTGACCTGGAGTTTGTCACTTTACATCATTCAGTGATACCAGGGTCTTTACGTCGCACACTGTGTGCATTTCTCGAGGATTCACCTTGATGCGACTTCGACGAGGTAATGACAGCAAGGAGTTCTCTGTTTTATAAATTTTTTCGAGGAATACTATTTAATTTCAGTGAAAACATTCTTGGAAGTGGACATTCAGGCAAAGTATTATTAAACCTTTTTAGATTTCTTTAAAAATTTAATTTTTATTTTTATGAAAGAAGTTTTTTTCGAAACAGCTGATTTAGGTTTCATTTTTATCCCCGCAAACGATCCTTCAAAAACGGGGAGGCCTGACCGTGCACGTATTTCTGCCGGTTTCGAGGGTCGTTTTGAAGATTCTTCACACCCCGGTGTGGTAGCTCAGAATCAACAGAATTTTGTCCATCGCATTCTTCAGTTATCTGCATTTATTTGAGCGAACCCATCACTATGGTTTGCCCAAATTGAGTTAATATTTGAATCCTGAAGTATTTTTTCTCAAATATCGAGAGCCGGTGCAGTTATGGTAGCTCCCGAACCAGAAGCAGAACTAACTGTTAGGGATTTTTTAACAAATAATCATATCGAATATATATATATATATATATATATATATATGTGTCAAAATTAAAAACGGGATTATCGAAAAATTTTCCCTTCCCCTGAAGTGGAATTAACAACCATGCTAAGAGGCAAAGTTATTAGTGATGGTAGGTCGTCCTTGATATTGAGTCGAATACGACATGCTGGTAGTGGAAGATGTAGTGATGAGGTATTAAAAACAATTTTTCTCGAGGACCTTCCCGCCAGTTGCCGTACTGTTCTCGATGTTTCTGAAACAAACACTGGTTTACAGTGAAATTGTCAATCGAACAAAACATTTTTTTTTCGAATAGTAGGTGTTTTTTGAGTAAGAAAATCATAGTTTAAATTTTTTTCTCTCGTGCAGTTTTTCTGTAGCTTCAAATTTTGCATTTTCAAGGTGCGACGCCACTTAAACTTACCTGTAGGAAAATTAGCTTGTCAAAATATAATAAATGAGGTATCATTGGAAAGGTTATTAAATTACCTTTCGATCCATAGGTCACAGAATAAAATTCAACACAAATTGAGAAAGTTACAGTCGATTAAAGATGAAATTTCATGACAATTTTGATGATTTTTAGACCTTTGAGTAACTTCTACTATTTTTTTCTACATCAAACAGGAAAGAATGTTCAGGTTTTAATTTTTTTATTGATAGACTATATCATTACACAAATTTTGAGCCCTTATGGACCTCGATTGGATTAAAAATGACAATTCTACACTAAATTTAGCGAACGAAACTACATTCTTCATTTTTAGTATCCCTTAAACATTTGCAGCAAAAATTGAAGTAATAAAATTTAGTTAAGCTCTAAAATTACTGAAATCACTAATCAAGGATTTCTGAAATCGTAGATTTCGAATCCAATGTTAGTTTTCTAAATTTCAAAATGGCGGATCCAATATGGCGGACAAGTTTTTAAAAATCGATTAAATTCGTCTTAAATTCGTTACTCGGGGGTTTTCGGGGTCGCTGATTACGAATCCGATGTCGGATTTCGAAAATTGAAAATTATGGATTCATAATGGTGATCGAGTTTTTTAAAATTCATCGAATTCGCACCTATTGGATCCGCCATTTTTAATTTTTGAAATCTGACATCAGATTCGTAATCAGCGACCCCGAAAACCCCCGAGTAACGAATTTAAGACGAATTTAATCGATTTTTAAAAACTTGTCCGCCATATTGGATCCGCCATTTTGAAATTTAGAAAACTAACATTGGATTCGAAATCTACGATTTCAGAAATCCTTGATTAGTGATTTCAGTAATTTTAGAGCTTAACTAAATTTTATTACTTCAATTTTTGCTGCAAATGTTTAAGGGATACTAAAAATGAAGAATGTAGTTTCGTTCGCTAAATTTAGTGTAGAATTGTCATTTTTAATCCAATCGAGGTCCACAAGGGCTCAAAATTTGTGTAATGATATAGTCTATCAATAAAAAAATTAAAACCTGAACATTCTTTCCTGTTTGATGTAGAAAAAAATAGTAGAAGTTACTCAAATGTCTAAAAATCATCAAAATTGTCATGAAATTTCATCTTTAATCGACTGTAACTTTCTCAATTTGTGTTGAATTTCATTCTGTGACCTATGGATCGAAAGGTAATATAATAACCTTTCCAATGATACCTCATTTATTATATTTTGACAAGCTAATTTTCCTACAGGTAAGTTTAAGTGGCGTCGCACCTCGAAAATGCAAAATTTGAAGCTACAGAAAAACTGCACGAGGGAAAAAAATTAAAACTATGATTTTCTTACTCAAAAAACACCTACTATTCGAAAAAAAAATGTTTTGTTCGATTGTCAAAAAAAAGTTTTTAATTTGTAAACCTGTGAAATGATCTTGGTCATTTAGCTACTATGACAGATAGAGTACTCTCTCCTTATGGATCTTCCGAAACGAATGTCTCTGAGATTTCAACTAATTCTGACATCATGAGTAAACTTGATGAGTTGATATCAAGTTTCTATGCGTTATCATATAGATCTCATAACCCTTCTTCGTAACTTCTAAATCGAATTATAGAGATCGTTCGACATCCCAAATCTAACTCCAGAGGTGAGAACCAGGGGTTTTGTCGTTTACATGGCAAAGGGAAGATGGCTCATAGATGTTATGAATCATATTCTTTCAAAACAAATTTTCAGCCGAATGTATTTCCTCATAAGAGTGAGAGAGAAGCGAGATATGACATACATCTCTCTCACACCTATTGGGTTGTGGACCTACTGCCGTAAGGCCCACATCTTCCCAGGCTAAAATTGCATCTTTTTTCTAACTCACACCCTTAGACTGTGTCATTAACACCGTGGCCGGTATCAAAATCATACGCATGTAGCGAAAAATCTGTTCAACTTTTATGTTATAAAAACTAAATTTTGAAAATTGAATGTGTAAAATGAAAGAAAAAAATTTATCATTTTAAATTTAAAAATCCATTAATCACATTTAAGGAATATAAACGAAAATAAAATTATGCGCTTAATGAAACACAACAATCACATTTAAGTGATGAACATAATAAAAAAATAAACAGACAAAATCACTTTAACAATTTTTTTCAATGAAAAATGTCTAATACTGTAAATGAAAACACATACAATAACTTTAAAGTGATATAAACTAAAAATCGAATGATGTGTTAAACACAACAATCACTTTGAAGTGATACAAACGAAAAAAAATATTCCGACTTTAAGTGTTAAAAATAAACATTCACATTGAGATCAATTAAGTGTAACACTTTTAAAAAGTAACATTGAATGTCAAATTAACTATTTTTAAAAATAAGGACGATTAACATAGTAGAAGATTATTTAGTAACTTGAATTTAAAAGCATTATTAAATAATGTCAATATAAATATTTAAAACGTCACTTTTTCATTTTTTTTCTATATGTAGCTCGTCTATCAACCTTGTTTTTTTTTGCTTGATGAAATTTTTATGTCAGGTCTAGTCATCTTCCTTACAGAAGGACCAGAAAATTCCTCATTTTGTTATTTGTTAATTAGTAATTTTTAACTTTTCGAGCTTCTTCTTTTGGATTAAATTTTCTATTTCTTAAATTTTAAATAGATTCTACGGCTGTTTTGAAATTTCAATAACTTTCAAAGATTTTTATGTTTGAATTGTGGTATTTGGATTAATTTTAATTAAATGTTTTTGAGATCTAGAAGAAGGTCCTGGTGTAGGCTCAGTTGAAATACTTCCAACGATTCTCTTTGAGGAGCTGAAGAAGATGTTGAAGAATTGGACGAATACCCTGAATTAGAGGAGTCACTCGAACAAGAAGATGATTTTGATGCTATTGGAGTTGAAGTATAGGATTCTATGGAAGCTGGTATACACACGGTTCTATTAGTGCTGGTGGTGGTGCTGAGGAATAAGAATTTGTTGGGTTAGATTTTTTTGAAATGTCTCATGTACAAGTTCGTTGTTGAGGGCCTGATTTTATAGAAATCGCTGAACTAATTGGACCAATAGGATGTGGTGTAGTTATTGGAGGTGTTGCAGACCTAAAATGAGTTGAAGGTCCATTAGACATAGAATGAGAAGGAGGTTTAACAGGTGGAGAAGTAGGTCTATCAACCATAGAATGAACTGGAGGTTTGGAATACATGAGACTGGAAGAATCAGTTGGACACCTAACGAACTTAGGCGAAAGTGCCGATTGTGATATAACAATATTCTGTAATATTCATCATGTATCATATATATTAGTCGCACTCGACCACGTAAAATAAATTAGGACCTCAAAACTGCGCGCGCACAAAAATTTAAAATTATTTCAGCTGATAGCGACCCACATCATCGTATTTTAACCAATCGCGACCGTCATCATCGTATTTCAACTACTCGCGACCGTCATCATGTAATTTTCACAACCAATCACGACCGTCACTCTCAAACTCCATCCAGAAATAGCTATTTTTCTATTAAGAGAAGGATTCCTGAAGTATTTATCTACAGAGAATGAGACCAATTTCATTAATTTTGACCGTTTCAAAGCTTCAAAAAATGAATTCAAAGTGCATACGTTTTTCATGCAGGGAGCACCCAATACATGTATTGAATTTGTTTAATAATTATTTATATGATAAATAAGTATAATAAATAAATGATAAATAATAAATAATTTATATGATAAGGGTCAAATTTTCTCAAAAAAATCAAAGTTGGTCATGGGTCTTTCAATTTTTGTGAAACTTGGTATAAAGGTAGTGTTTTATGACAGAAGATTTTAGGAAAAAAAGATTTTTCAAAATTTTCAAAATTGTGGATTTTACCGGGCATTAAATATTAAAGCACATTTTTTTGAAAAACGAATAACTTTTATCCATTTAGTTAGATTTTGTTTATATTTCATATTATAATAGTTGATTATCTAACAATTTAAAGTGCAATATTAAAGAAAAAAAATCTAAAATTTGCCCGGAAAATAAGTCAAAAAAAATTTTGATTTCATTTTTTCGGGCATAAGCACCCCTTTGATATTTTTGTAACTATAATATTTGGATTCGTTATCTTCTCCAGAATTTTTTGCACAAAAAACCCTGGAGACTTTAAAACTAACCGAAATATCGAATTTTTTGTCTCGAGGTGCACAGATATCGATATCGCGTAAACACGCCTGAGATGTGCACCAAACGTTTTTAAGCGTAAATTTTCGCATTCTAATATTTTTTTTTAATTTTTAGTAAAAAAGGAAGGTTTAAAAATCAAGTTTTGCAATTATAAATTTGTTTTTAAACAATTTTGAATCTCAAAATGTGTATGTAACATATAAAGGGCAAATTCTCTCAAGTGTACCAATGTCAAAATTGCAAGTTGTTAGATCGGGCTAATATTTTCACAGTATTTAGAACTATCAATGAGTACTTAAAACCACCAAGTAATTATGAAATCTTATAAAAAATTGTAGGGGGGTTGAAGATTTTGGATAAGTATAAACAGTAAGTTTTATAAAAAATCGTAGCTTTTATATAATAAAGAAAAAAATTGTGACCTATATGTTTTTAGTAGGTTTTTTATGCTATTTCAAATAGTGAGTATTTTTTTCAAAAAATTTAAAATTTTAAAGTTAATTTTTTTTTTGAAATTAATAATTCAAAAACAAAAAAAATTTCAAAAAAATCTTTAATTTTTAAAAGAAGGGTTAAATTTGGAATTTTTTGAAAAAAATACTTACCATTTGAAATAGCAGAGAAAACCTACCAAAAACATAAAGGTCACAATTTTTTTTCTTTATTATATAAAAGCTACGATTTTTTATGCAACTTACTGTTTATACTTATCCAAAATCTTCAACCCCCTCCCCCTACATTTTTTTATAAAATTTCATAATTACTTGGTAGTTTTAAGTACTCATTCATAGTTCTAAATACTGTGAAAATATTAGCCCGATCTAACAACTTGCAATTTTGACATTGGTACACTTGAGAGAATTTGCCCTTTATATGTTACATACACATTTTGAGATTCAAAATTGTTTAAAAACAAATTTATAATTGCAAAACTTGATTTTTAAACCTTCCTTTTTTACTAAAAATTAAAAAAAATATTAGAATGCGAAAATTCACGCTTAAAAACGTTTGGTGCACATCTCAGGCGTGTTTACGCGAGATCGATATCTGTGCACCGCGAGACAAAAAATTCGATATTTCGGTTAGTTTTAAAGTCTCCAGGGATTTTTTTTTTCAAAAAATTCTGGAGAAGATAACGAATCCAAATATTATAGTTACAAAAATATCGAAGGGGTGCTTATGCCCGAAAAAATGAAATCAAAATTTTTTTGACTTTTTTTCCGGGCAAATTTTGGATTTTTTTTCTCTTATATTGCACTTTAAATTGTTAAATAATCAACTATTATTACCTAAAATATAAACAAAATCTAACTAAATGGATAAAAGTTATTCGTTTTCAAAAAAATGTGCTTTAATATTTAATGCCCGGTAAAATCCACAATTTTGAAAATTTTGAAAAATCTTTTTTTCCTAAAATCTTCTGTCATGAAACACTACCAATATACCAAGTTTCACAAAAATTGAAAGACCCATGACCAACTTTGATTTTTTTGAGAAAATTTGACCCATAACTAATCGTCAGATTTTGAAATAAAACTACCAAAGTATTCAATTAGATTAAACAAATGCATAAAAAACATGCCATTTTTTTAACGCACCAAACTATAAATATATTGATAGAAAGTTAAAAAAAATTAAATTATATGAAATTCCATACGAACTAATAGAGTGGGCAGTTAAAATGTCTCTCTCACTCTCACTGCCTCACTCTAGGAAGCGGTCAGGCAAACTTTTGGCCAGAGCCAGCTGCGTGACAAATACTTTTATTTTTTTTTCGTAATGAGCAATTCCACGGGAAGTGATCTGAAGAATTTTTGATGATTTTAGCAATATTAATAATACTTACCGAATTTGTTCCCTTATATACATGGAATAAAAATGTATAAAAGTTTTTTCAAAATTTTTTGAGTTACTCAAAATTTTGGTCGGTTTTTCAAAAAAGGCACATAACTTTTTTCTTTGTTAACTGATTAAGATAATTTTTTTGGAAAATACTAATAATAAGAAGCACTTTAAAGAAAAAAATAAAAAGAAAAAAAAAATTTTTTTTTTGCCCGAAAAAATTTTAAAAAAATTTTTTGAATCAAAATTTTGAAAAAAATACCTCTTCGATTTGAAATTTTTTTTTCTGTAGTTATTGTCTATAAAGTCAAGAATACTTCCTATAAATTTAATTATGGGACAACAGTAACTTTACGAGAAAAAAAATAAAATGTCCAGCGCGGCATGCCGGGACTCGTGCATGTATTCGCTTATGGCGGCGCAAGTATCGTTCCAAATCACTCTACAAGTCACAATTTGTTGCCAAAACGATTTTTCTTTTTTTCTAAATCTTCGTAATTAAGTTTTTTATCGATCTCTCGAGCCCGCTTTTAAAATTTTGTTTTTAAACATTTTTTTAATAACAATAAATTTTAAAAAAATCATAAAATCGTAAAATATATTTTTTTCAGCTTCAATCATTCAGAAAATTAATCAAAAAACCTATTAAAAGAATGTTTAAATGTTTCTGATGTATAACAAAAGTATACCAATTTATTAAATTGTTTAAACAATTAATTGTTATTTCTTTCCTAAACTGTACTTAAGGTTAGAAATTTCTAGTTTTTTCTCAATTGTTCAATTTTTCAGGAGTAAAACATCTACATTTGAAAAAAACCAAATTATTTATTTATTACATTGTTTGAACAATTAATTGTTGTTACTTTTTCATAAAATATACTTAGGGTTTGAAAATTCTAGTTTTTTCTTAATTGTTACAATTTTTCATGAGTAAAACATCTACTGATGATAAGAAATAAAAAATTATTTATTATAAAACTGTTTAGCCAATGAATTGTTGCCATTTTTTCATAAATTGCACTTAGGGCTAAAGTTTCTAGTTTTTTCAAAGTACAATTCATTAAAAAATAAAAAACTATAAATTAAATAATAAGTTTCTAGTTTTAAGTTCAGTAAATTGAAAACTTTACAAAAAATAAATTGTTCAAACAATGTTTAAATAATTAATTTTTAGTTTTTCTTTTATTCTTGAATGTTTTAGTTACAAAAAATGCACAATTAAAAAAACTAGAAGTTTCTAACCCTAAGTACAGTTTAGGAAAGAAATAACAATTAATTGTTTAAACAATTTAATAAATTGGTATACTTTTGTTATACATTAGAAACATTTAAACATTCTTTTAATAGGTTTTTTGATCAATTTTCTGAATGATTGAAGCTGAAAAAAATATTTTTTACGATTTTATGATTTTTTTAAAACTTATTGTTATTAAAAAAATGTTTAAAAACAAAATTTTAAAACCGGGCTCGAGAGATCGATAGAAAACTTAATTACGAAGATTTAGAAAAAAAGAATAATCGTTTTGGCAAAAAATTGTGACTTGTAGAGTGATTTGGAACGATACTTGCGCCGCCATAAGCGAATACATGCACGAGTCCCGGCATGCCGCGCTGGACATTTTATTTTTTTTCTCGTAAAGTTATTGTTGTCCCATAATTAAATTTATAGGAAGTATTCTTGACTTTATAGACAATAACTACAAAAAAAATTTTCAAATCGAAGAGGTATTTTTTTCAAAATTTTGATTCAAAAAATTTTTTTAAAATTTTTTCGGTCAAAAAAAAAATTTTTTTTCTTTTTATTTTTTTCTTTAAAGTGCTTCTTATTATGAGTATTTTCCAAAAAAAATTATCTTAATCGGTAAACAAAGAAAAAAGTTATGTGCCTTTTTTGAAAAACCGACCAAAATTTTGAGTAAGCGGTAACTCAAAAAATTTTGAAAAAACTTTTATACATTTTTATTCCAGGTATATGAGGGAACAAATTCAGTAAGTATTATTAATATTGCTAAAATCATCGAAAATTCTTCATATCACTTCCCGTGGAATTGCTCTAATGTAAATAAATTTTTTTATTATGGCGGTCGAATTTTTAAAAATTAACTGAATTCACTTGAAACTTGTTACTTGGCAGCGTTGTCAAAAAGAAGCCTCATAAGGGAACCTCTAAAGGGTAACTACTTTAGGTCAACATTTATTTCAAATGTGACATATTTTTTAACCTACAGGTTGACCTAGATTTTGAAGTAGGGTCAGTCCATTGACTTTCGTCTGAGAGTCGTTGCGACCATATTTTAAAAAAATCTAATTTTCATATATGTGAAACTCGATGATTTTCTGAGTTCATTAATCATAATATTATGTTACAAATTTTATTCCGTACAATAATATTAATTATCAAAAGTAGGTGGTTCACGATGTGATTTCGTAACCTTAAATTTTTCAACTTTTTAAAAGACGTTATTATTCAAAAACTATTAAATATTAGGGGTTGGTACTTACCACAAATATAAATCTTTCCATTCTGCACATTCTAACGACCAAAATGAACTAAAAATTCTATTATTTGTGGACGAAAATTGATTTTAAAAATTTTTTTATCCAAAAAAATTACACTTTTTGTTTCACTTACAACTTTTTTGTCGGACCTCAAAAAAATTTGGGGTTTTGCAAATATTTCTTTAAGAACATAATTTATCTTCTATTGAAATTTGACGAAGGTGTTTTTCTTCGTTCTCAAAATAATAATTATAAAAAATTTTGTTCAAAAAGGTTAATTCTAAGACTTGAAGTTGATATTGACACTAAAATAACAATGCTTGTTGTTTATTTCAAGCATTATAATTAACCTTTTTGAACAAAATTTTTTATAATTATTATTTTGAGAACGAAGAAAAACACCTTCGTCAAATTTCAATAGAAGATAAATTATGTTCTTAAAGAAATATTTGCAAAACCCCAAATTTTTTTGAGGTCCGACAAAAAAGTTGTAAGTAAAACAAAAAGTGTAATTTTTTTGGATAAAAAAATTTTTAAAATCAATTTTCGTCCACAAATAATAGAATTTTTAGTTCATTTTGGTCGTTAGAACGTGCAGAATGGAAAGATTTATATTTGTGGTAAGTACCAACCCCTAATATTTAATAGTTTTTGAATAATAACGTCTTTTAAAAAGTTGAAAAATTTAAGGTTACGAAATCATATCGTGAACCACCTACTTTTGATAATTAATATTATTATACGGAATAAAATTTGTAACATTATATTATGATTAATGAACTCAGAAAATCATCGAGTTTCACATATATGGAAATTAGATTTTTTAAAAATATGGTCGCAACGACTCTCAGACGAAAGTCAATGGACTGACCCAGTAGCATAACGGCCTGCAATGTCTGTGACCTGGAATTATCTTAAATATACTGTAGCTCTAAAAAAGAGGCCACATAAGGACTCTCTAAAGAGTCGTTACTCTGTGTCAAAATTTACCTCAAAAGTGACCTATTTTTCAACCTACAGGACGAAAAACTGGTCAAATTTGATCTAAATTTTGATAAAAGGGAACGACCCCTTAAAGAGATCTAATAAGGGTCGATTTTTTGACGTGTAGGTTAAAAAATAGGTTAAATGTGACTTATATATTTTGACCTGAAGTTATCTCTGCGGTGGCGAAATGTTTTTTTATAATAGGGAGAACCATTGGGTAATTATATGATATGTATGAGGCACGTAAAGATTAGAAGTTCGAGAGAATTGGCCATATAGTGTGTACGGTCCTTTCATTACAGTCTTTCAGTGTAAAGAAAAAGTCCAATATCCGCCAGAAAAAAAGTTGAGAGTTCGAGAATTTGCATAACTTTCAAAGGGCGTATAAGATTCAATACATGAATGCGACATACCCAATCTGAAAGGCCACCCTAGTTCTTACATTATTAACGTTACCGTTGAATTTCCTAATCCTTTGTTTTGATTTTATACGGACACGCAACTTTACTAGCCGTTTTCTCTTATTTTTTCTAGCGTTACGAGAATTCATCTGTTATGAAAAATCTGGCAACAACCTTTGAATCTCATTTGTGTCTGTGAAGGATAAAAGAGTATATGGAGAAGAAAAAAGAAGAGAGAAAGAAATATGATCTTAACGCAGAAACATTCCTGATACGGGGTTAAGGATGGTTTGGGAAATGAGAAATCAACGAACTAAAAGAAGGAGAGTGAAAGTACAGAAAATTTGTAGAGAGGGAGGTGGTTCAGTTGGGTGAGGGTTCCATAGCGAGAGGTGAGTTAAAGGTAGCGGGCTAGAGGCTCACTTTATTTTTATGCAGTTATTGATCTCAGTAAAAAACCCATACTCCTGTTAGATTGCTACCACCCCAAGTAGAGGAAAGATGGGTGGGTAACTAGCTTATCAAAAAATGGGCGTTGCCGTCGCCTTACTCTTTCTCTCTTTTGCTAGAGTTATTTCATCTCACTCGCGCGGCAGCGTCTTCCATTGTGGCTCACACACCTGCTCTGCACCTCGTATATACCACCCAACCTTACCACCCCCTACCCCCTCCTCCTGCCGTTCATTGGTGTGACGAAGGGGATTGCACCGACGGTACGCGACGCGATGCCGAAGAGTCGCCGCCACGTTGGCCGGGGGGGAATGAGGAGGAAACGAAATAAGATATCGAGAGTAGGGTACCTGTCTCATCCCCGTGCATTCGTAACCAGCCACCCACATCAAAACCCCTTCCATTTTCTTTCAGGGTGTGTCCCATGCTTCTTCGATTTAGGGTAGGTTCGGGTCACCCACTCTTTCACTCCTACCAACCCCACCACCCTCAAAGTCCACCCAACGCGTATATAGGAACCGATCGATGTCTCTTGGTCCTTAATTACGAGAGCGACGCTTTTTTTTCTTCTTCTTTTTCTCTCTTTTTTCATCCTTCGCTTTCCCTGGCTATACCAGAGGGAGTAGCTATATTCCTATCCTCTATTTTTCCTTTCTCAATGCCACCGCTACAGGTTGCTATGCTTCTAACTATATTCCGTCCTTATAGATATATATAATTTATAACTGCATCCATAGGAAGAGAGTATAACTAATTACTAAACTTGGATAACGAACAGTACGTGTGCGTAGATGCTTTCATGTCTATCGGATTTCGAGATGTGTTCTTTGTTGTGAAACGTAATTTTAGCTTTTGAATCAAAAGTTTATACGACAAAAATTACTTTGAAGTAATCAAATGATAAGATTGATTTAACTAAAATTTAGTTGATTCTCAGACAACTTTTAGTTTAAATTAATCAATTATTTTTGCAAAGTATATGCATGACTGAAAATTAATTTGTGACTTGTTAAATTAAATTCTTTTTTAAGTGTGATTATCATTTATTATCATAAACGTAGAAATTTTTTTCTGAGTTTGTTATGCAATTAAGAATTGCAGGAAATTCTTTAGAAACGCTTCTAAATTATTTTGAGTACTATTACTCGAGAAAAATATAGTTCTTAGCATTTATTTAAATTAAATCTATCAATTTTTTTTACAAATTTTACCAAAATTAATATTTAAACAAATTTTTAGTAACGCCGAAAACTCAAAACATTTCATTTTTCGAGTATAGATATACAGTATCTGCACTCCAGGTGCCTGATACAAATTAATTTAAAATTCATTAGATTCAAATGAAATTCGTTAATCGGGTCTTTTTGAGGTAGCTGATTACGAATATTATGTCAGTTTCTAAAATTCTAAAATGGCGGTGGACATTTTTTAAATTTCATTAGATTTACTTGAAATTCGTTACTCGGGGGTTTTTGAGGTCTCTGATATCGAATATGATGCCAGATTTTTAAAATTCAAAATGGCGGATCCAATATGGCGGACGAAATTTTGATAATATAATTAGATTCACTTGAAATTTGCTACTCGGGGGTTTTTGGGGTCGCTGATTACGAATTTGATGTCAATTTTTCAAAATGCAAAATATTAAATCTAATATGGATGTCAAATTTTTTTTACAATTCTGATTTTTTATGAATCTTTGTATCTAGGAATCAAAATGTCCAATCTAAAATGTTATTTAAAAATTAAAAAATTAGTGATTTTTCATAAAATTTGGTATCTAGAGATTTTTGAGGTCGATGGTTACAGATATTATGTCAGATTTCTTAAATTAAAAATGTTAAATCTGATAACCCAGTGGGCACAGGGACGTCTAAAAGACGTCCCTTTTTGTCCGCGGACGATTCGGGGACAATGATGGCAATGTCTCTGAGTCATCAAAAAGACAACTAAAAGACGTCTAAAAGACGTTTTATGTCTGGTCCAAAAGACGTCCAAAAGACGTCTAAAAGACATAAGAAAGGACGTCTAAAGTACGTCTAAAAGACGTCTTTCGGACGTCTTAAAGACATAAAAGGGACGTCTAAAAGACGTCTTTAAGACGTCTTTTGGACGTCCTTTTTACATTCCTTCAGATCTTAAATAAACATTTCTTTTATAACATTTTCTAAGTTGAAATTCAGTAACATTGTATTAAATTTATTTTAAGTTTAATTTTATTTTTTCTAAAATGTGGAGAAATAATGAAAAAATTTTTCCGAAGCTGGGATCGAACTCGGATACCTTGGGCTTGAAACACTGCGCCTTAAGCACCTCAGCCGTTCAAGACAGATATAAACCTCTACAAAGTTAACGATCTCACTTGTCAATGAAAAGAATTTAACTTAGAAAAATTCCAATGAATTTCACATTCATAAATTTCTAAGTCCAAGTTGAACTTAGAAAATAATATTTTCTATTTATGAAAATTTTTCTATTTTCAAATGTTGAATGAAAAAGACGTCTTTTAGACACTTTAAAGACATCTAATGGCCAAGACATAGAACATGAATAGGACGTCTTTAAGACGTCTTTTTGTACAAGTCCAAAAGACGTCCGCAAAAAGACATCCTCAGGACGTCTTTTGAACAAGTGTGCCCACTGGGAAAGTAGAAGATTAGAAAACAACATATTGGATCCGCTATTTTGAATTTTAAAAAATTATCATATTCGTAATTAGCGACCTCAAAAATCCCCTAGTAACGAGTTTTAAGTGAATCTGATGAATTTTTATAAAATTATCCGCCATTTTGGATCCGCTATTTTAAATTTTTTTTAAATTGTCAAATTTGTAAACAACGATCTCAAAAACGTTAAAATATAGCGTGATCCATCATTTCTGCATCATTTTTAAAGGATGTGAATAAATGGATTTGCTTATCTCCGAATTAAGCTTTTTTTTTTAAGGATGCAATAATAACGCGATTTTGAATATTAAATTTCCATTGATTATAATTTTAGACAAAGCTCTGGGCTGGTTGACGTGAAACGACCCATGTAAATTTGCAAAGTAAAGCAACAATATCTATAGCTAAGTGCATTAGTAACGCAATGCATGTTCTTTTTCACGAAAATTTCGATTAAAATTTTTAAGGCAAATATGGGCAGTTAAAATTTGAATAAATTATTTCTAATACTTGAAACTACAACCTTTAACAGGTCTCAAGGCAAAACAACGATAAACATTTTTCTTTTTCACTTTTATAATACTTTTTCTATTTTTTAGATTAAGTCACAATTCTAAAATTCTTGGAATAATTTTTTTATTAATATAATAATATTTTACTCATTTTTTGGAGTGTACTCCATTATATTTGCCTAGAATGACTACTGTTAATAAATTTCAAATCGAAAAACTCACATCACCGTTTTTCTATTTTAAACCTAATATCGACAACTGGAACGAACGGCGCGGCGGTCGTATGATATTTCCCAAAATACCAAACGATTGAATAAGCATTACATTAAATCTTAAAAAGTTGAATAATTATATGATCGAACTTCTAAAACATCGGATACTTATTTGGTCGAATTTTCAAAACATCGAATGTTAATATTATCGAATATTTAAAAAATCGAATGTTAATTTAATCGAATTTTCGATACATAAAATATTAATTTGATAAAATTTTAAAAACACCGAATGTTTATGTAATCGAATGTTCAAAATATTAAATTCTTATTTGATCGACTGTTTATTCTATAAAATCCTCAAAGTATGAAATATTTAGTTTATAGATGACGTCTCTTAAATCTTAATAGGCATATTTCTATCCTTTAAAATTAAGAACAGGCATATTTAAAAAATAAGTGTGAAATATTATTTTTTATTTTAATAATGTACCAAGTTTCTATAAAATCGGTGTGTTTTGTTTGTTTTTTAAGCATACCTAAACATAAACACACCCCCAACCTAAAGGGTTGATGCAATTAATTTCACTTATGGCTTATTTAAGAGGAATGCATCAAGCTTTCGTTTATAATAAGAGCGAAGTTTCTGACACATGTTGTTTTAGCTTAATTTTTTCAAATTGCGAAAAACGCACTTTTGGGAGGTTGTAACTCCAGTTTTTCAAAAACCTGACATGATGGAACATTTTGGACTACTGATTCGTGAGGTGCAATTTTTCTGGTGTTATTAAAACTGAGCGAAGTTTAAAATCATTATGCCAAAGTAACAAATTAGTTTTTAAAAGTATTTGTTAAGTATAATTTCAGCTTTTTTTTAATTCGTGTTTTTTTAAATATTTTTTTTGGCATCAATTTTCTTTTTAGAAGTTTTTATCTATTTTTTTCCAATTAAAACTTTGTAATTCAAACATCATGTCTTCTAAGGATAAAGAAAAAACTAGGAAAGTATGGTCTAACACTTGTTTTAATCCATTTAAGAAAAAGAACCACAAATCAGTTATTGATATTAGGTATATATCCCAAAACTTATTATTGAGATTTCCTTCGTTAACTGCAGATTTAAAAATTTGTTCCGCTTGCAGAAAAGAAGTTTTTAACAAAGCTCAAGAACTACCTTCTGATTGCATGAAAACCTGTGATTCTGTACATGTTTTGAATAGCACAGATGAAAAAAAAGAAAAGTTAATGGAGACGTGTGGAGATGAATATTATTTAGCAGCTGTCGAAGTCTTAAACCAAATAAAGGAAAAATTTAAAGCAAGTAGAGTAGAACGGGGTGAAAAAGCCAAGATCCAAAAAAGTAATTTGACTTTTATTAAAAAACTGATAAACCAATTTATCAGCCATTTAGACTGTAAAATGTAATAACGTGGCTGTTTCACCCCGTTCTACTCTACTAATCGTGATGAAAAATTGTTACTTCTCACATTAGCTCCAAAATCTAGGAGTCGCAAAAAAATAGCAGCTGAATTTGCAACTTCAGAACGTCAAGCTAGAAATGCTAAAAATCTCGTTGATAAGAATGGAATTCTTACACAACCAAATCGAAAAAAGGGTAATTTACTAAGTCTCGATGTTGAATCATTAGTGAAAAAGTTTTATGAGGATGATAATATGATTCGTTTAATATCGGGAGTTAAAGACTGTGTTTCAGTGCGAATAATTGATGAAAAGGTGTTAACACATAACAGAACATTTCGCAAAAAGTTCGCAAGGAGTTCGCACTGCAAACTCCCTGCGAACTTCAGGCGAAAACTAAATGTCTGCCCTTTTGCGAGTTCGCAGAGCGAATTCTCTGAGAAGTCGCTGAAAAGTTGAAATGTTAATTCGCAGCGAATTATCTGGTAGTTATCTGTGATAAGTTCGGAAATTATCACTGATAATTTTAGATAGGTTATGGATGTAAATTTGCTAAAAAAATAAGACAAATATTTGTTAAATATTAAGAATAATATTATAATAGAAGAAAAAAATTTATTTTGCTTATTTTATTATTTCATTATTATTCTAATTAATTTTGGGAAGTTATGAATTTTGGAGAAAGTTTTGTTATTGTGAAAAACAATTTGGAGGGACTGGGGATTGAACGCGGGATTGACGGACGGAAACGAAAACGAAACAACCAACCTAACCAACTGAGCTAAATGACCAACTACTGAAACAAAAAAAAATCTTTCTCTTAAGTTACATGTGATTTTATTGGTTGACAGAAGAAAGGCAGGTTAATTAAAAAATCTTTTTTTTGCATGTCTCGTATAATTGAAATACTTTCATTATTATTGCAAATGATATTTTTAAGTAAAAATTTAAAGTATTTATTTTTTAAATAAGACAGATAAAATAAATATGTTAACTAATTAAATTAAATAAATCAATTTTTTACAGTATTTATTACAATGCTTTGATTTCCAATTAAATTTGTCTTCAATTTATAATTATGTTACTCAATAATTAAATGTATTATATATATTTTCTAAGAATAAATTTTCAATTTCATGAAATAAATCAACCAATTAATTTAATAAATTAAAAAAATCGTTTATCGGATAAATATTGTAAAAAAAACTTTTAATATAGATAAAAAATAAATAATTAAATTAAATAATAATTAAATTTTTTAAAACGTTTTTAATTAAGTTTAATTAAACTACGATAAAAATAAAAAATTTTATACATTTTTTTGAAAGAAAATGTAATAACCTTGATTTTCCAAAGACAATTTTTATCAATGTTATTAAAATAATCAATTATTTTACATTTTTTTAAAAAAAGGAAAAAATTTAATTGCTTTTATTTACCAATTACAATTTTTTAATTAGAAACAGAAACCTTGAAAATTATTTAATTTTTTTTTAAATAATGTAGAGAATTGTAGGTATTAAAACGATATAACAGTGCTTCACTTTCTAGAAACCTGGAATACCTGGAAAAACCATGGAAAATCGGAGAAAAATTATAAAGTACCTGGAAAAAAATTTTCTATTAAAATTATATTAATACTAGCTGTCGTACCCGTCTTCGACGGGTTTTAGTTTCTACCAATACATTTAACAGTACCTATCTCTAGCATACTGGAAAACCGGAAAACAGCCGATAATTTAATTTGACCGGAAAAAATAATAATTAGTTACCATTAACTATTTCATTAGGAAAATGTTACTATTTGAATCAGTGACTAACGTTTTATTATTAAATTAGTTATTTTTAACCTATTCAAATGCAAAGAACAAAATATTTGTTAATTTTTTGTACTTTAATTAATGTATTAAAAATTAATTCAAAATTTCCACCAATTTTTGGAGTTTTAGAAGAGTTTCATGTGAACTAATTGTATAATTATTATAATTATTACATCAATAAAAATTAAAAATAAAAGCAATTTTTTAAAAGCGAATTAATGTAATCAAACTTTTTTAAATTTCATAAAAAAATTCCTGGATATTTTCCTTTTTTCAGGATTGGTACAGAAACCCTGTTAAATCTATTAGTAGAAATAAAAACCCGTACGCCGTCCGCCATTTGTAGCTTTATTTATGGTTAAAATCAAGTAAATTTAAATTTGATAAGAATAGATGCATTTAAAAAAATTTGGACAAAGCTAGGAAAACAACGTAAATTTTGTTAAACGAAAATAATAGACACCCAGCTTAACTTTTGTCTTTACATTGCTCAAAAGAGATTAGAGAGAGATCTCTTTTAATGTTAGATTAGAGATCTAACATTAAAAAAAAAATTTTTTGACAAAGAAAAATCAAAATTAAAAATAAATTTTAATTTAAATGTGTAATGTTTATTTTAATAATTTTCAACTCTTAATCAATTAAACGTAAAAATTTGGCCAAGTACAGTTTTGAAAGGTTTTTTCATGCTCTTTCGATTGGAAATAAGCATTTTGACAAAAAAAAAATTTGGACCTTAAAAAATCAAAATTAAAAATAAATTTGAATTTAAATGTGCAATGTTTATTTTAATAATTTTTTACTCTTAAACAATTAAACGTAAAAATTTTGCCAAGTATAGTTTTAAAAGGTTTTTTCATGCTCTCTCGATTAGAAATAAGCATCCCTGGTAAAAATTTCGGACTAATTCCAGATTAAATACGGACAGATTAGTACGGATTAGTCCGAAAATTGTACGAAAAAGGTCCAAAAATTATTCACTGGTTAAACCAACCGGATTACTTCTGCATTTACTAGTTGCATATGATCTGACTAACTGCAGACTAAACCGGACTAATTACGGATTAGTCCGAAATCGGTCCTACTTTTTATTCAGGGTATTTACTTATGGTAAATAGAAAATTTAATTCTGCAGTCATAATTTGTATTTACAAATTTACTAGTATTATTAATTATCTTGTTTTAATATTAAAATTAACACTGACTATGTGTTAGTTTCTTGTCATTTCTTTTCGTAGCACTTTATAAATTCTAAATTATAAATTTGAACTCCTATGCGAGCGTGGTATAGTGTATTAGATTTCGGTGCGTTATAATGTTAGATAGGTGTAGGTTCGAATCCCCAAGCGTTAGAAATTTTAAGTTAATGTAAATCAAATTGCGATAGGTAAATCGAAAAATATGTTGAATGTACCATAAAGTAATAATAATTAATATGTGTAACTTGTATAATTATTTTTTTATTAACATTCACTAAATTGTCCGGACTAATTTTTGATTGCTTCAGACTAATTCCGGATTCACTAGTTAAAATTAACTGATATTAATTTCGGACTTCATCGGACCAACTCCGGATTCACTAGTTGTTCACAAACCGTATAGAGTTCGTATTTTTCCGGATTAATTTCGGGTGACAAAAACCTGACCATAAACCGCATTGTTTTGGACAAATTTCGGATTAGTCCGAAATCTGTCCGGTTTTTTAACCAGGAATTTAAAAAAAAAATTTTGACCTAAAAAAATTAAAATTAAAAATAAATTTTAATTTAAATGTGTAATGTTTATTTTGATAATTTTTTACTCTTAAATAATTAAACGTAAAAATTTGGCCAAGTACTAGGACTAGGTAAAAAAATATTTTCACCAAAAATCACTATCCACTAGCACTACAAAAGCGAGCCTTGAGTTTTACTTTCAAATGTTTTTATGTAAACCCTCGAATCAGGACGACTCAAGCCCCGATGCGAAACGTGGAACGTCCCGAAGCGAGATTACGCAGAACTTTTAGTTCAATCATAACAGGGTTGCAAATTGGGATGCTTTTATTCCCATGTTACTTACGATATTTTTTATTCCTAATGCACAAAAGTGGCGATTTCAGATAGCAGACGACAGGGAATAAAAGTGAATCACTTGTTCGACTTATATGAAAATGGCGGCCGTTTTTTCCCAAGTGCAAAAATAACGCATGGGATCAGATGTTACTTTTGCACATGGAAGAAAATGGACGCCATTTTTATATGGTAGAACAAATGAGTGACGTTACTCCCTGTCGTCAGCTATCTAAAAGCGCCATTTTTGTGCATGTGGGATAAAAACATATTTTTCAATACTCCCTGAGTGGCATGGTTTCTTTGAAATTAAGTAGTCAATTCTGTTAAATTTATCAAAATAATGAAACTTTTATTATTGTATTAAATAACTTTACATTTCTTCGTTAAAAAGATTGATTTGTTCAAAAATTAAAGTTATTTTTTGTTAATTGTATGTCAAATTTTAATTTTTTGCTAACGATAACAAGATTCGACATTTGCTTACTTAAATTTTCTTAATGAATTTCTATCGTTTCTTCATTTAATTCATTTCACGTAAGGAAAAAGATATGTATAGAAATAATTAACAAAATTACGCAAAGCCTAGAAAACTTATCGAATTTTATTGAACGAAAATCATAGCAACCCTGTTATGATTAAAAAATATAAATTATGCACATTTATTAAACATTTTTCCCTAAATGTTTTTACTTTTATTAAAACCTTAAAAATTTTAGTCCTGATTAATGTGGTTTTGACCCTAAGAACTATTTTAATTGTAGTGTCCATATTTAAATTTTTTTTCACCCTTCTTTTAAAAATTTTTTTGTAAAATAAAATATTGACTTTAGTAGTATAGCTATGCCATTACTGGACCACAGTTCCTGCGGCTGCCGCTAGATGGCGCCACTGTCGCATACCATGCCTTTAAATGTCGAATTCAAACGAGTATTATCGTCAATTTAGTCCACATAGATGTCAGTGCTTTTTTGGATGCCGCGAGAATATTGTTTGCGGAATACATTGCAACTGTATTGGAGAAGCATGGTCCACTGAAAGTATACGCTGTTCTTGGTGCTAAATTCCGAAAAGTCGTCAACGATGAGGAAAAAGTTGAATCGAAGTATTTTAATGTGAAGAGTGAAATAATATTCCTGACAACAAAATTAATTGTGTGGTGCTGTAAAAATGTCATGGAGCCAATTTTGAAGCAAGTGGAGGAGTTTGCAGAAAAGGAATCACAGTGGACATTGCATTCGATTACGAAATTGGAAATTAATGTAAACAAATATAATGCAGTACGTGTTGGTTCCTATATTGATTTACCACATCAAATAAAAATAAAGAAGGCTTGTGTCAATGTACAAAATTCTGACAAGATGTGCTTCAAGTGGTCAGTATTATCGGCTTTGCACCCAAGAAATCATCACTCAGATCGAGTTTCGAGTTATTATGAGTTTCAAAATGAATTGAACTTTACTGGAATCGACTTCCCCGTCACCTTAAAGGACATTGTAAAATTCGAGAAACAAAATGACATCTCTATCAATCTATACGGACTTCGCTTAGTGAACAAAAATTTCAATACTGTTCCATTACACCTAACAGCAAACAAAAAACTAAGTCATGTAAATTTATTAAGAGTTAAAAGTCACTACGAGAACGAGGCTGATAGTGATGATGATAATGATGTTCCTAATGTTACCATTCCTGCTGCATCTGATGATGTAATATCACCAAACTATCACTATGTATGGATTAAGAACTTATCGAGGCTTGTAAATTATCAGCTATCTACGAATGGACATAAAAAACATATTTGTGACCGATGTCTTCATTACTTTGTCACGGAGGAGAGGTTAGCCCGACATGAGCAGGAGTGCAAAACGTTAAACGAGTGTAAAATCAACCTTCCAAAACCTGGGCAGAATTTTATTTAGTTTAAAAATTTTAGAAACAAGGAGAAAGTTCCATTTGTAGTGTACGCCGATTGTGAGTGTTTGCTTTATCCTGTTGAAGATCAAGAGTCAACTTCTAATATTGAAGTCATTCAACAACATGAGGTGTTCAGTATTGGTTACTACGTTAAGTGCAGCTATGATGACTCGTTATCCGGATACCATTCCTGTCCAGAGGGAGCAGATGCTGCCAAGTGGTTTGCCCAGGAGTTGAAGCAGTTGGCAGAAAAAGTGGACGCTATCATCAAAAATCCAATTCCGATGAATCCATTGACGCGTGACGAGATTGAAGCTTTCGTGGATGCTACAATCTGTCACATTTGTGAAGGAAAATTTTCACCGCAACAGAAGAAGGTGCGAGATCACTGCCATCTATCAGGTAAATACCGAGGCCGAGCGCATGAAAAATGTAATCTAAATTACCAAGACTCACGTGTAATACCTATTGTATTCCACAACCTGAGTGGGTATGATGCACATTTCATAATTAAAGACATTTGCCTAGAATTTGAAGGTAAAATTGATCTTTTACCGCTGAACAAAGAAAAGTATATTTCTTTCACTAAGCATGTAAAAGAAACGGAAATAAAATTTCGATTCATAGACTCCTTCAAGTTCATGGCATCGTCTTTAGAAAAGCTTGCATCATACCTCTCCGAGTATAAAATCGTTAATCAAGTATTTTCTAACCTCACAAGTGACGAAATCGGTTTACTTACGCGTAAAGGGGTTTTACCGTACGAATATTTAGATTCTCGAGAAAAACTAAAAAAAACAAACTTGCCCACTAAAGAACAGTTTTATAGTACGCTTAATGACAGTACGGTTTCGGATGAAGATTATTTACACGCAGGAAACGTTTGGTCCACTTTCAATTGCTCTAATCTCGGTGACTATGTAGATTTATACATGAAAACGGACGTATTATTGTTAGCAGACATCTTTGAAAATTTCAGGAAACAAAGCATACAAGCATATATACTCGACCCTGCTCATTATTATACTACCCCGGGATTAACATGGGACGCGATGCTAAAATACACGAATGTGAGGTTAGAATTGCTTACTGACATTGACAAACTAATGTTTTTCGAACGCTGTGTGAGAGGTGGAATAAGTCAATGTAGTAATCGATATGCAAGCGCAAATAATCCGTATATGGAAAATTTTAATGATAATAAGGAAACAAAGTATATAATGTACTACGATGCAAATAATTTGTATGGTTGGGGTATGGTACAACCACTCCCTTATGGTGGATTTGAGTGGGTTCAAGTAACAGACAATTTCGATTTCAATATTTCCGACGATTCACCGTTTGGATACATTTTAGAAGTAGATTTAAATTATCCGAAAGAGTTACACGACACTCATAGTGATTTACCTTTCTGCTCAGAACACTCAAATCCACCATCAGAGTCGAAACAAGCCAAGTTGTTGACAACATTAGGACCAAAACGCAAATACATAATCCATTACAGAGTACTAAAACAGGTTCTAAATAATGGTCTCGAGTTAGTAAAAATTCACAGAGTCATGAAATTTAAGCAATCAAAGTGGCTTAAGCCGTATATCGATTTTAATACTGCTAGGAGAACGAATGCTAAAAACGAATTCGAAAAGAACCTGGTTAAACTTATGAATAACGCGGTTTACGGAAAAACGATGGAAAATGTACGCAAACACGTCGACGTTAAACTTGTAACCAAATGGGGTGGTCCATAAATTATATTTATAATTGGTGAATCTTAGACTGAAAGTTTAGTTTTATTAGTATGTTAATATTTTAATTCGATTATAAACAAGTTTATAAACATTTTATAATCTTAATTTCACCTAATATATGTCCATTAGCATTTAATTCTTTATCTTAAAGAGAGAAATTTCCACTAATAGTTTTAATAATTGTTGTTTGTTATAAGAAATTAAATGTGACATATGTTTATTTTAATAAAATTCAAGAATATGAACATACACTGTAAAAACAACGTCTTTCTTTAAGGCGGTGTCAAAGTCGATTAGATTTTTGCATTGAGCTTCAATGGAAAAATCGCATCGACTTTGACACCGCCTTTAAGCTCGAAATTTGTCTTTTTTCAAGGTGTAAACGGAAGACTCCCCAATTGATACAAGTAACGTGTTAAATAAACTGAAATTCAACTGTAAGCTTGTAAGAAGGCTGAAATTTAGCTAGATGGTTTGGCTAAATTTTAGCCTTCTTACTAGCTTACAGTTGAATTTCAGTTCATTTAACACATTACTTATATTAATTGGGGAGTATTCTTTTTAAACTTCTAATCATTACTGACATTCAGCCAACATGGTCTACTTCCGTTTACACCTTGAAAAAAGACAAATTTCGGGCTTAAAGGAAGACTTTGTTTTTACAGTGCAGTAAAATTCAGGTATGTAATGCATAAATATCGATGAAAATATCTTTAATTATTAATTTAAGGCTTTTTCAATGCAAACTAATCGAAATCTGCCAAAAACATCTAAAAAGTGGAAATTTCACAAAAGAAAAAAAAAATTTTTTGTTTAAATTTTTATTTATTAATAACTGAATAAGGAATATAATTAAAGGAAAATAACTAAGAATTTTTTATTCATCATGTGAATCGCAGTTATGGCACGTAAAAAGTAGTTACGTCCACCCCAATAAAAGTGTTGCACATCACCCCAAATATGATATTTTGCGAAAAATGATTTGTATGCAATTCAATGCAATGGAAACACAAAATATAAACAGATATTTAAAAACACTTAATAAACCAACAATAATCACATTCTTATCTATAAAATAAATTAAAACCCTTCACGAAACGACTAGAAATGTAAAGCGCGAGAAATATTTCCTTCTCGAGAAATTTAAGTCAACTTACGTACAGCAAACCTAGCTGCGAGCTGTCTCGTGAGTTTTATATAAAAAACAAGCTATTGAGGACACAAACAAATATCAATACTTGGCTCTGTTCAATATCGAACTGTTAATCAGAAATCGGCAGTGTTGCACATCCCCCCATGTTTCACATCACCCCACATAACCCTATATATTGGTAGTACGTATAATAATGTTAAATTAAGAATAAGGAAAAATTAATATTGTAAATTATTGTAAATTTAAAGTTATAATATGTGTATAAAATGATACTGATGTTGTATTTACTCAAATACCCTAATTAACATTAGGTTAGAGCTAAGATTAATAAGAAAACTAATTATATGTATGTCAAGGTATAAAAAATTAAAATACATAATATTGATAACCGATAAATTAATAGTAGTTAATTTTCCAATTATTTGTGAAACTAGTTCGTATTTTTCTGTCACCGAGTATCAGCGAAGATTCCGAATTTCAGGAATGCGGCATCAGCCGGTCGCACTAGGCCGCTTCATCCAATCAGAGCGTCGCTCGCTCCCACTGCGCGCGCTTTCCCACTCAACGGCGCTACAGAGCTCGGAGACAGAGCTCTCATCGTTACTACCGTTCGAGCAGCCGACCTGCCTGGTCGCTTCGCTCTCGATCATCGCGAACAGCGTTACACCAAAAATTACTTCTTCCCGAGCTGCCTGTCTGCACGGTCGCACCGCTCCCAACTACCGCAAACAGTGTTAATTAAAAAATAAATTCACCTTTGTTTTTTCACTTTAAATAATTTCAGTTCATTTTCCGCTTTTATTTTTTCCCATCCATTTAATTTTTGAGTTTTATTCAACGCGCTTTTTACGTTATTAGTTTTTTTTCCATTCACCATCAATTTTTGGAAACTCTTGCGAGGGTCCAAAATTTACTTTCTTTTTCTCCTTCCCTTTAAGAATTTTTAGAAACTTTCTGAGGGTCTAAAATTCTTAAACTTCCTTTTCCCAAGTAACGCAAATTTCGGAAACTCGCGGTCCGAGGTTGTGTTTTTCCCTTTATTCCCTGTCATTTTCCTTTCCCGGCGATTTTTGGAAACTTCCTGAGGGTCCATAATCGTTTCCCCCTTTTTTCAAGACTTTTTTTGGAAACTCGCGCAGGGTCCAAAAATTATAAATTCTTTTCCCAATATTTTTTATCATTACTTTAATTTTGATTGCGCGTGAAATTATTTCCCCAATTAAAGAAAACTTTGGAAACTCACGGAGGGTCCAAAATTTCTTCCTGTTTAAATTTGCTCCCTAAATTCCTAATTTTACCGAGTTTTCGGAAACTTGTTTATCAAGGGTCCAAAACTCCATGGTATTGTCAAAGCCCAAAATTGACGGTATCAATATTAAATCAAAATTAAATTAATGTTAAATCAATTTCAAATTAAAGTTAAATCAATATTAAATTAAATCTGAATTATAGTTAAGTTGATGTTAAGCCAAAGTTAGATTAATAATTAATTAACCATATTATTCAATCTATGTAAGCTTAAGGACCCTTTCACGGTGGAACGTCACATACACTACTGGCGGAAATTGTGCAACCGCTAGCACCTCGAGCTATTAAAAAACACACCCGCACGAAAACAGTGATAATTCCGTCAAAATTGAAGCTAGAATTTCTTACCCTGACTTTGACTCCAGGCAAAATTTTAAAAAGTTGATAGAAGCAACTGTTACTTTTACAGAATATTCCTTGTAATCTAAGCTTTAAATAGAGACCAAAAACAGCAAAAAATATTAATGGGTCCACGAGATATTACGAAAACAGTCATACAGTGCGAAGCAAAATTTTGAACCATCGACTCTTTTAATTCGCCGTTGTATCAGTTGCGTGGCTCTGAAAGTCAGGGTCGAAAATGAATTTTACAAAGTAAATCGTTACTGGGATCCACGTTTTAATTGAATTTATTATAATTATATTTAAAAATAGATCCCAGTAACAATTTCCTTGGTAAAATTAATTCACGACCCTGACTTTCAGAGCCACGCAACTGACTCAACGGCGAATTAAAGGAGTCGATGGTTGAAAATTTTGCTTCGCACGGTACGACTGTTTTTGTAATATCTCGGGAACGCGTTAATATTTCTTGCTGTTTTCGGTCTCTATTTAAAGATTAGATTACAAGGAATATTCTGTAAAAGTAACAGTTGCTTCTATCAACTTTTAAAAATTTTGCCAAGAGTCAAAGTCGGCCATATTGGATTCGCCATTTTGTGTTCTGAAAATTCAATTGCATATTCATAATCAGCGACCTCAAAAACCCCTGAGAAACAAGTTTCAAACAAATCTAATAAATTTAAATAACTTTTGTCCGCCATATTAGATCTGCCATTTTGTATTTTCAAAATCCAATTGCAGATTTATAATCTGCGACCACAAAAAACACCTGAGTAACAAAATTCAAACGAATAGAGTAAATTTTTTAAATTTCTTTCGGCACCATAAAAATAATGAATTGAATAATTTTTTCTTAAATTAGCGCCATTTTGGACCCGCCATTTGGTTTTTTTATTTTCGCTATTGCATATTGTGAAAGTTTAAGGGTTCATACCACTTTGTCATCTTAAAAAAAAACAAAATTTTTTTATTACGGATTTCGAAAGTAAAATATGTCAAAAATGTGGTATAAATTTTTAGAAAGATCCCAGCACTGAAAATATTTTTTTTAGTGATATTTGAGCGCGTATACGGCTATGTAAGTATACAACACGAACTTAAAACGCGTTTTTCTCAAAACCACATATTTCCATCTTCGTCACATGTGTGGATATTACCGGAACTAGAATTATTTAAAAATATTAATTTTTATTATTTTGTAAACCGAAAAGCTGCCAAAAAAACCTTAATTTAAAAAAAAAAATTTTAATTGCCGCCATTTTGTTATTTTTGTAGGGCGTTGTCGGCAGTGGCGAGACAGCGGGTATAGCGAGACACTGCGATATTTCAAACAGTTGAGTTGACAGTGCTGCCACTTTTGGCGAAAAAGTGAAGTTTTATTGCGTTGAAGCTTTTCTATATGATATCCACTTTATAAATGTAAAATCTGTCACTGTAGAGCTGACGATAGTTTTAAGCAAGTTTTAAAGTTTTGTTCTGCCAAACAAAAAGTGTTTAAAAAAATTAATATATTCAGCATTTTGTGAACGGTAAGTGTTTTAAATTATTGGTATGTAAGATTCCTTCGAAATTCTTAGAATACTGTACAACATGTTAGTGCGGTTATACAATTGTTCATAATTTTTTCCCGTAAAGTACTATTTCGGCAATGGCGGGACACTCGTTGTCGGCAGTGGCGAGACACTGTTTTTTTACATCTAAAAATATAATACATTTCATAATAACTTCGGAATAATTTTTTTACGTTTTGTCGGTAATATTTTTCATTACAATAACCTAACCTAAAATTTGCGCATGTATTTTTAAGTAATCTGTAATTATGTAAATAATAATTTTAACTTATATTTTAGATGGCAAAAAATCGTAAACAAATAAAAAGGAACACAAAACAACCCAAGTGTGTCAAATCGATATTGAAAGCCGTAAAAGACATTATAATTGAAAAAAAATCTCTCCGATCCATCTCGAAGTTCTACGGAATTAACAAATCGAGTCTTTGGCGATATACTCAAGGAATACACAGGAAGAAGAAGATGCACTAAAAGAATACATTGTGAAGTGCAGTCAATTTTATTACGGGCTAAGTATCACCGAACTGAAAGAGTTAGCTTTTCAATTCGCCAAAAAGATGGACATCAAATATACCGATTCGTGGAATGAGAAGAAAATGGCAGGAAAAGACTGGTACTATTCCTTCATGAAGCGAAATCAAAGTCTTTCCTTGCGTACGCCACAGCAAACTAGTTTCAATCGCGCTAAAGGGTTTTGCCGGGAAAATGTCTCTTCATTTTTCTAAAATTTAGACCAAGTGCTCTCCAAAACATCATTCCAACCATGCCAACGGATCAGGTTGGATGCAGCGGTTTGAGTTTTTAAAATTCATGAAACATTTCATTGATTTTTCTCACGCGTCGAAAAAAAACCCGGTGTTGTTTCTCCTTGACAATCACGCCTCTCATTTGTCGATTGAAGTTCTCGATATGGCTATAGATAATGGAGTAACGATGCTGTCATTTCCACCTCACTGCAGTCATCGCCTACAACCACTGGACGTGTCAGTGTATGGTCCTACTAAAACATTTTTCGCCTCACAGCATAATTCTTGGATGAAAAATAATTCTGGAAGATGTTTAGAAATTCGTCACATACCATCAATTGTGAAATCAGCGTTAGAGTTGTCACTCACGCCAAGAAACATCATGGCCGGTTTTAGCGCCACTGGGATTTGCCCATACAACCCTAATGTTTTTTCTGACGCAGACTTTCTGGCAGCGGAGTTCACGGCTGAAAATTCCTCCACTCAACCTCTCGACGAATCTCAATCGCTTGATGAAAACAATCAACTTCGTACACTACTAACTGAACCGTCAAATCACTGCGGTGAAGCCACAACGTCAAAGGAATTAACACATTCCGAAGAAACATCGTGCTTGAGAGGACGGTCACATTTGAAAGAATCATCACTCTCATCGATTTTATCAGATATTGGTCCTGTTCAGAGAGGAACTCCGAAAAAAAAGTCAAACCGAGGTCGTAAAGCAATGAAAAGCACGATTATGACATTATCAGACAATATTACTCTTCTAAAAAACAAACGCGAGGATAAAGAAAAATAGAAAAAGACAAAAAAGCAGAAGTACTTCGAGCCAAGCGAGTCATGAAGTCAAAATCACCTTTAAACAGCGCCACGAAATCCCCATCAAAAGAAAAAGACAAAAAAGCAAACTCATCTACAGTCAAACGAGTTGGGAAATATAAGGCACCTCCAGCCAAGCGAGCAAATACAACAAAGTCATTTGCAGCCAATGAAGCTTCTTCATCTGAAGAAGATAGCGATTTCTGCATTATATGTTTGGGGGAAATGCCAAAAAAATTGACGGCGAATAATTCAGTCGAGTGTATTGAATGTAAACGCGAAGGGCACTTGAAATGTGCTGACATGAGGAACAGCTTCTTTGTTTGCAGTAATTGTGACTCAGATTGATAAGTTAGATGAGTGTTTTCCTGTATTTTTAACATTAAATAAAACAATATAAGAATTAAAGGCAAAATTTATGTTTTTTCTGTTTAATTCCTTTGATTTTGAATCGTTTACATAATAAAATTTGCAATTAAAGATAATGTCTCGCCACTACCGACGTTTTTCAATGTCGGTAGACGCGAGACATTTTTGAAATTCGATAATAACTTTTTTTTGAAGACATATGCTATCTATATTATGTAAATTTGTAAAAGATAGTCTCACTAGTCTGTCTGCACAAAAGCAGACCAAATATTCATGAAAATATGAGTCCTACACAAAAAAAGCAAAGCGTGTCTCGCCACTACCGACTCTCCCCTATAAAAATTAAAAATTTTAGTCGGGTGATAGGCGCAGTCCTACTGAAGATAAATCAACTTGAATTTTGTGTTTTACGTTTTTCTAAGCTGATAAATCAATCCCGCAGCTGGCATTGGTATTTTTAGCAGGTCTAAAATTATTGGTAATTTTAAATAAACAAATAATATTTTTTAATAAAATAAGGTTTTCCTTTAAGTTAAAGAGTGTATTTATTGAACTAAAAAAATGCAGATCCATAGAATCCATAGGAATCGTAAAAAAAATTATAGAAAATAGCTTTATTTTCAATCGTGTTAAGTGGTATGAACCCTTAATAAGTTTGTGACAATTTGTGACACTTTTATTTATGTGAAAAAATGTTTCCAGTAAGAAATAATTATTTTTAAAAAAATTAAATTTTTTTTGCAATTTGATGCACAAAATTTGCCATATTTGATTTTCTATGTAATAAATTTAAAATCTGAACCCGGAATCTTGTACAGTGACACCAAAACATAAAGAAACGCTCCAGTTACTTGCAGGATGCATTTTGTGAACACTTTCAACATTCATGAAGGTAAGAATTTATTACATATTCCACTTAAGTCAACGACCGTTCTGTCACCATATTTGACGTTAACAGTGGAAACATTTGTGACGGCATACTTATGGCCAGTAGTCAAGTCTGACAGCGGCTTCGTTGTCAGGAAACACTCCATGCAACCAGCTGCATTGATTTTAGTGAGATCCATTGAGCTAAAAAACAGAATCAGAATGAGCTTTACAGCTCAAGATGCCTCTATTTATACCTAAATATCACGCAATGCCCCCATCACTGCTTCAACGCATGCGCATTACCCCTTATTTATTTAACCACGCCTACTTTGTGTTTTCAGAAGACAAGTCTAGACTAGTTTTAACATGTTTAATAGTTTCACGCATGTGAAATAAAGATAATAGGATAGGGAAGGGTTAATTAAAACGTGTAGGGAAGAAGATTCAGTAACAAAGAAAAAGTTTTGGCCTTGTCGATATTTAAAAAATCGCCTGCAGCTTATAAACACCTGACGAATTTGTTCACTCTGACTTCGAAGACGGTTTTAATGTTTCTGTCGACAATGTCGACAGTATGTGCTGGGATCATCCCAGCTCACGTTGCATACGACATAAAAAAAGACAAAATCATCGGTTTTGAAGATTCAGGAAATCATTGCAGTGCCCAATTTGATGATCGCGTAATAGTATTCATGCTTAGACGTTTGTCTAATAGAGCCAAATTCCCTTTTCCTATTATTATACCTATTCTCAAATGAAATACGATCAGCTGATTCAATACGTCAGAGAGAACATCAGAGCTGTTGCCTCTACCAAGTTAGAATTGGTCGTCATAATATGTGATCAAGGCAGTTCAAACTTGAAAGCCATTGATGAGCTGCGGAACGAGTATTTAAAAGTATTTAGAAAAAAAGACGTAGAAACTGGCTCTGAACTTGGGGTATGGCAAATTGGTAAAAGGGGTTCATTACAAGACAGTGTTTGAGTTAGATACAATGGTCTATAAATCAGTCTTATCATTACCGAAACTAAAGGAAGGACATATATGAGGCATTATTTCTCAAACGTCCCAGCCCAAAAAAAAGTCTTGGAATTGGCTTCATATTTTGGGAAATTGTTATCCTATATGAAAATAATAAATTTGCAAAATATTAGTTCTTCTAAAAAAGATTCTAGAAAGTAGTGGGGGTTGAAGTTTTGACATTTTCAGTAACACTGTGATTTTCAAAACCATATAACTTTTATAATACTTTACCGATTTTAATGTTTCTATAATGCATTTAAAGCATTTTTCATGTACTTTCTAAAAATTTTACAAAAAATTTTTTAAAAAAACTTTTAACCCTCTTTTTTTAAAAAATAAAGTTTGTTTTTTAATTTTAACTCAAATAAGTATTAAAAATTTTTTTTTATTTTTATTGGAAAGCTGACATTTTTTCCAAAAAAACATATATATGTTTCATAGTGGGATGGCCATAAGTTTAGAAGATATTTAAAAACAAACTAAGCGGCGCGCCCGCGTCACTGTCCGTTACGCTGTCGCTGCGCCGTTGAACGACACAAATATTACTGTTTCCTCTTCATCTGCTTCAGTAAAAGCTCTCTGCATTCTACAGGGTTGAGACTGTCATAAAAATAATGCCTGCATTACTGTTACTAAAAAAAATTTTAAATAATTAATTTTGAAAACAGAAGTATAAAGCTTAAAAAATTTTTGACTGAACAATTTTGAATAAATAATAAAATTAAAATTATAAATTTAATTGACGAGATAATAAATCATTTTTTTTACTCTGTTTTTTTAGAAACTCCTGGAGTAATTCTTTTTACTTTTTTTAGGAAAATTATGAAATTCAAAAATTCAATAGTCTTCAATTTTCTCCAAATAATTGAATTTTGACTGCAAAAGTTCTTTTTGACTAGACGCAAAAATATTGTAAAGAAACCCAAATATTTTACAGTGGCAAAGACATCTACGTTGAGACAGCAAAAAATATTAAAGAACAAATTTGATAATGCTCAAACTATACAAGGGATTTGATAATTTTCCTAAAAAAGTAAAAAAAATTACACCACGAGTTTCTGAACAACAAAAACCGAGTAAAAAATGAAAAAAATTATGTACTATCTTGTCAATTAAATTTAAAAAAACTCTCTTAACTTTAAACCCAAGTTAACAATAATACTAACGCAGGCTTTTCAAAATTACATATATATATATAAATCTTCATTTCGATTGAATTAGAAAAATATTTGATTTTTAAGCATTAAGCTTTCTTTTTCAAAATTAATTTATTTATTAAAAATAATTTTCTTTATAATTATAATTTTATTATTTATTCAAAATTGTTCAGTCAAAAATTTTTTAAGCTTTACCCTTCTGTTTTTAAAATTAATTATTTAAAATTTTGTTTAGTAACAGTAATGCAGGCATTATTTTTATGACAGTCTCAACCCTGTAGAATGCAGAGAGCTTTTACTGAAGCAGATGAAGAGGAAACAGTAATATTTGTGTCGTTCAACGGCGCAGCGACAGCGTAACGGACAGTGACGCGGGCGCGCCGCTTAGTTTGTTTTTAAATATCTTCTAAACTTATGGCCATCCCACTATGAAACATATATGACGGGTTCCACGTCAAGTGACCCAGGTCAAAAATTTACATGGAATATTTGAAAAATTTGTAGTTTCTGTAAAACAAAACGAAAATACGTTTTCTATTTTGGGTTTTGCTGCTGTTTTTCAACACTTTCTAATAGTGTGAACAAATGTAGAGAAAAAAAATTGTTTGACCTTGAAAAATTAAATTAAAAAATAAAATTTCATTTTTTTATCAAATGGGCAGTTTTTATTTTTTTAAAAAAAATTTTATCATAAAGGTGAGGTTTTTTCCTAAAAAAAATGTATAGGTCAAAACGTGGGACAAGAACTTTTAACTGGTCAAATTAAGCATTTACTTCTGCCGTGCACCGTCCCACAGTGGAATTTTTTTTACAATTTACTATTAAAAAATGTCTATAGCTTACAATTTTTAACCGATTTGAGTGTTCTTTGTCTTAAATTAAAGGGGAATAAATTCTTAAGACATCCTTCGAGGCCGATTTTGGAGATTTTAATTATTTATAATTTTTTTAAAATCAAAGTTAACAAATTAATACACTTTTTTAAAAAAGGAGGTTTTTTTTCTTATTCCGTTGATGCACATGATCTAAATAAATTTAAATTCATCCAATATGACCACCAGATAATTAATAAAGGATAAAATAATTTATTTCAATTGTTATAAACAATATATAGCCCAACAACGCGCAGGGGCGGTGGATTGCAGAAGTAAATGTTTATTTTGACCAGTTAAAAGTTCTTGTCCCACGTTTTGACCTCTACATTTTTTTTAGGAAAAAACCTCACCTTTATGATAAAAATTTTTTTTTTAAAATAAAAACTGTCCATTTGAAGAAAAAATGAAATTTTATTTTTTAATTTAATTTTTCAAGGTCAAACATTTTTTTTCTCTACATTTGTTTACACCATTAGAAAGTGTTGAAAAGCATCAGAAAAACCCAAAATAGAAAACGTATTTTCGTTTTGTTTTAAAGAAACTACAAATTCTTCAAATATTCCATGTTAGACCAAAAATTTAAACTTTGACCCCCTCCAGTTTTTATATTTGTTTAAATAAATTAATAATATTTGGTATTTTTAATTGTATCTAATAGGACTATTGTTTCTGCAAAATTTTTACCCGATCCCAAACATTTAAAATTTTGACCTGGGTCACTTAACGTGGAACCCGTCATATGTTTTTTTGGAAAAAATGTCAGCTTTCCAATAAAAATAAAAAAAAATTTTTAATACTTATTTGAGTTAAAATTAAAAAACAAACTTTATTTTTTAAAAAAGAGGGTTAAAAGTTTTTTTAAAAAATTTTTTGTAAAATTTTTAGAAAGTACATGAAAAATGCTTTAAATGCATTATAGAAACATTAAAATCGGTAAAGTATTATAAAAGTCATATGGTTTTGAAAATCACAGTGTTACTGAAAATGTCAAAACTTCAACCCCCACTACTTTCTAGAATTTTTTTTAAAAGAACTAATATTTTGCAAATTTATTACCTTCATATAGGATAACAATTTCTTAAAATATGAAGCCAATCCCAAGACTTTTTTTTTGGGCTGGGACGTTTGAGAAATAATGCCTCATATACGAAGAGAAAATGCAAAAGATGAGAGTTTGCGTCGCTGCTCAAGTGTTCAGTAGGTCAATGGCAAATTTTATTTATACGACTTGTCAATATAATGCCGAAATTCAAACTCCAATTGGACCTTTAAGAATTTCGGCAGAAGCTGCAGCCTCAGCAAAACAATTGTGGAAAAATTTGCAAAATGCTGGTTTTTTGGAATTCAAACCATGCTACGGTAATGCCAAGTAGATATATGCTTGGCAGTCGATTTGTTAAATCAGTTCACGTCAAATTATATTCAGACGAAGTCGATATGTGTGACGAACTAGGTTCAAAGACAAGTAGTAAACAAAAATTAAAAATAATTTATTGTTTACTAACAGATATTGACCCAATCTATAAATCCAACTTACTATATTATTTTCTAGTGGGAATTGTGAGATCAGTAGATTTGAAGCGTTATGATACAAACAAAATATTGAAGCATTTCGTACAAGATCATGACTTGCAAGTAGAGGAAATTGAAGCAGCCGAAGCCGATGAAAAGCAAGTATTAAGCACAGTTTACGGAATCAATGGAAGAACAATTTTAAATGAATTACAAGGATTTCATTGTTCAGAAGACTTACTAACTTACTCATGACATCGTTCTCGAAATTTTACCAAAAACTATTTAAAATTTCGCTCAAAAATTTATTTTACAAAAAATAAATCTAGAAGAATTAAATAAACACATTCTTAATTTTGTACAAGCCTTCACCATTGAAGACAAAGCACTTAATTCCAGGATCAAATATAAAACAATCTGGTTACTCTGGTTACGTAACTTACATTAATTACTTAAGTTGTTCTAGTTACGTAAGTCAAGGAAAACAATTTTTCTGTGATTGACATTAAATAATTATGTTTTTTAATCTTTTGTTTTGAGTCGACACGAAACTTAACTCTGTTTATTAATTTAGTTTCGTGTCGACTTGAAACTAAAGTCACTTTGTTAATTTAGTTTCGTATCAACTCAAAATTTTCTATTTAGTTTCGTTTTTGAAGCGGTCGCTGATCATCTTACAAGTAACGGGAACCGACAGACGCCGATTTTTCTAAAAATTTGCATAGAAGTAGTTCCTAGGAAAATATTTGACACGTTTTTTTTTATATCGGCCCAATTTTGGTTTAAAGGGTAGAAAACACTCTTTTCAAATTCATGGGATAAAAACAGTAACTCGGAGAAAACTCATTAGATTTTGATAAAATTTGTTACTCGGGGGTTTTTCGGGTCGCTGATTATGAATATGAAGTCTGTTTTTAAAAATTCAAAATGGCCGATCCAATATGGCAGATTAACCCCTTCCGTGTGGAGCTGAAATATTATAAACTGGGCCAAAAATGTGTAAGACCTTTTCATCAATTAAATCACTTGAAACTTGTTACTCCGGGGTTTTTGAGGTTGCTGATTACGAATCGGATGTCAGATTTTTAAAATTCAAAATGGCGGATGACAAATTTAAAAACTATTTAGATTCGCTCAAAACTTGTTACTCGGGAGTTTTTTGGGTCGCTGATTACGAATCTAAAGTTGGATTTTCAAAATTCAAAATGGCGGATCCAATATGGGGGATGACAAATTAAAAAACTATTTGGATTCGCTCAAAACTTGTTACTTGGAGGTTTTTGGGGTCGCTGAACACGAATCTGAAGTCAGATTTAAAAAATTTTGAGTTTTTTTATCCAATATGTCCGCCAAAAATTTTGAAAAATTTTAAGTTGTCAATGGATTTAAACGAAATTTGAATTCCAAGAGATTTTTTTGTCACTGAATACAAATTTGAAGTCAGATATACAAAATTTAATGTATTTTACGCAATCTGAACGCCAAGAATTTAAAAATAATTTTAAACCCGATGGATTTTAACTTTTACTAGACGGAATCCCACCCTGAGTTAGTCAGCCTATATTAATATTGTGTATTTTATTGTTTTATTATTAAAATCTTGCCAACAAGCTTTAAATAATTAATCGCGTTTACTGTGAAAATCTTATGTTATATAATATATTTATCTAATGCTAAACTACACACTTTATTTGTTTAAACAATTTATTATTGTTAATTACTAATATGTACCTTTCAATTCAAAAAAATATATATAAATACACTTGGGTCAAATTTTCTCAAAAAAATCAAAGTTGGTCATGGGTCTTTCAATTTTTTTTAAACTTGGTATAAAAGTAGTGTTTTATGACAAAAGATTTTAGGAAAAAAAGATTTTTAAAAATTTTCAAAATTGTGGATTTTACCGGGCATTAAATATTAAAGCACATTTTTTTTGAAAAACGAATAACTTTTATCGATTTAGTTAGATTTTGTTTATATTTTAGGTAATAATAGTTGATTATATAACAATTTAAAGTGCAATATTAAAGAAAAAAAAATCCAAAATTTGCCCGGAAAAAAAGTCAAAAAAAATTTTGATTTCATTTTTTCGGGCATAAGCACCCCTTTGATTTTTTTGTAACTATAATATTTGGATTCGTTATCTTCTCCAGAATTTTTTGCAAAAAAAAATCCCTGGAGACTTTAAAACTAACCGAAATATCGAATTTTTTGTCTCGAGGTGCACAAATATCGATCTCGCGTAAACACGCCTGAGATGTGCACCAAACGTTTTTAAGCGTGAATTTTCGCATTCTATAATGTTTTTGTTAATTTTTAGTACACAAGGAAGGTTTAAAATCAAGTTTTGCAATTATAAATTTGTTTTTAAACAATTTTGAATCTCAAAATGTGTATGTAATATATAAGGGGCAAATTTTCTCAAATGTACCAATGTCAAAATTGCAAGTTGTTAGATCGGGCTAATATTTTCACAGTATTTAGAACTATGAATGAGTACTTAAAACCACCTAGTAATTATGAAATTTTTTAAAAAATTGTAGGGGGGAGGGGGTTGAAGAGTTTGGATAAGTATAAACAGTGAGTTTTATAAAAAATCGTAGCTTTTATATAATAAAGAAAAAATAATTGTGACCTATATGTAAACCTATATGTAAACAAAATGTAACTAAATGGACAAAAGTTATTCGTTTTTCAAAAAAAATGTGCTTTAATATTTAATGCCCGGTAAAATCTACAATTTTGAAAATTTTTAAAAATCTTTTTTTCCTAAAATCTTCTGTCATAAAACACTACCTTTATACCAAGTTTAACAAAAATTGAAAGACCCATGACCAACTTTGATTTTTTTGAGAAAATTTGACCCACTTGTTTGACTCTCAACACAATGCACCAATTGCAAGCGTTGTCGCCGATACTTTTAGCCAATAGCGACCGTTATCATCGTATTCAAACCAATGACGAGCGTTATCATCTTAGCAAGAACCAATAATAAGCATTTTCATATGAAACATAGTGCTCCAATTTTTTCAAGTCACTCAAATCGCCTGAAACTTGTTACTTGGGGGTTCTTGGGGTCGCTGATTACGAATATGATGTCAGTTTTCAAAAATTCAAAATGGCGGATCCAATATGGCGGACGAGTTTTGTAAAAATTAATTGGATTCACCTGAAACTCTCTACTCGGGGGTTCTTGGGGTCGCTGATTACGAATATGATATTACTTTTCAAAAATATAAAATGGCGGATCCAATATGGCGGATCAGTTTTGTAAAAAAAAATTTTGGATTCACCTGAAAATTTCTACTTGGGGGATCTTGAAGTCGCTGATTACGAATATGATGTCAGTTTTTAAAAATTTAACCCTAATGCGCACCCTGGATGTTCGTCACTGATATACTAGCTTTTTACTCTAATATCTCGTTTAAATTCGTAAAAATTGAACCAGTATTTAAAGTAATTTCAGTAGTTTAAAGAAATTTTTTTTGTAGTTATTAAGATTAAATAAATCATTATGAAACCTTTTTTTCTTCAAAATAGATGTACTGAGCTACATAAGATAATTTTTATAGAAGATAATATCCTATTCCAGCTTAGAGAGCACACAGTAAAGCTCCTAAGTGTCGCACACCCAGTGTGAGGTTTAAGGGTGGATTCCTACACAGGGAGAAAAAACAAGGCTTTTACCCGTGACTTCAATTCATGCCTTTTTTAGGTAGCAGTTGCACCCGATTTCCTGATGAATTTCTTGCGTTTAGCGGTTTGGCCACGCCTTAGTCCATATTGGCCTAAGCTCGTTGCAAGAATCTCACCGGGAAAAACCGTGAGCGTCCTGCATTTGTACTGTGATAATTTTTACGCGTTAAATGTATATTTTTTCATGGGGAAAAGCCTTGTTTTTTTTCTCCGTGTATGTGTGCGCTTTAAGTGTTAAAATGTCGATTTTGATCAAAACTCGTCACTCGGGGGTTTTTGGGATCACTAATTATAAATTCGGTGTTTGTACTTCAAAATTTTAAATGACTGTTCCAATATGGCAAAATTTTTAAAAAATTATCCTGATTGACCTAAAACTGTTTACTTCTGGGTTTTCAAGGTCACTGATTACAAATCTTATGTCAGTTTTTTAAAATTCTAGTTCAGAGTTTTTGAGGTCGCTGATTTGGAAACTGACATTATATTCGTAATCAGCGGTCCCAAAAAATCACCGAGTAGAGTTTCAGGTCAATCCAATCAATTTTTACAAAACTTATCCGCCATATTGGATCCGCCATTTTGAATTTTTAAAAACTGACATTATATTCGTAATCAGCAACCCTAAAAACTTCCGAGTAGAGATTTTCAGGTGAATACAAATGTTTTTTTCAAAACTGATCCGCCATATAGGATCCGACATTTTGCATTTTTGAAAACTGACATCATGTTCGTAATCAGCGACCTCAAGAACCCCCGAGTAGAGAGTTTCATGTGAATCCAATTAATTTTTACAAAACTCGTCCCCCATATTGGATCCGCCATTTTGAATTTTTGAAAACTGACATCATATTCGTAATCAGCGACCCCAAGAACCCCCAAGTAGAGATTTTCAGGTGAATCCAAATTTTTTTTTCAAAACTTATCCGTCATATTGGATCTGCTATTGTGCATTTTTGAAAACTGATGTCATATTCGTAATTAGCGACCCCAAGAACCCCCGAGTAGAGAGTGTCAGGCGATTTGAGTAACTTGAAAAAGTTAGAGCACTATGTTTCATACGTGAGCCATTTTTTTAGTTTTAGCCGCCATATTAGCGTCCGCCATTTTGAAAAAAAGATTGGTCGCTTCAGGATATTGTAGCTGAGGGTCCATGGACGCGATATTTTGAGCTTTTGAGAGTATACACCTACTTTTTTCAGGTGAAAATACGTCTGAAATGAAATTTTTTTCTCAAAAAATCGTGTTTTTTGGAAAAAATTATTTATAACTTTTTAACAATTTTGTATAAACAAATTTTAACAGCAGAATCTGAAAGAGGAGTAAATTTTACATTAAAAATGGTATGTGTCAATTTTTCTATATGCATTTTAATAAAAAACGAGGTCTTCAAAGTCAATTGAAATTTTTCGTCCGTCTGGTCCTTAATGGGTCAAGCCAATGGCAAGCGTTACCATCGCATCTTGACCAATAGCAAGCGTTATCATGTCATAAAATAGTAGATTTCTTATATAGGAGGAAATATAGGATTAATTTTATGAATATACAGTGCCAGACAAAATTAAGAGTCCATCCACCATTTTTAAAGTAATGAATTTTTTTTAACCTACATTTAATTAAAATTACAATTTATTTCTGTATATATTTTGATAGACCATAAAATTTTTTATATAATAATACATTAGGTAAGTCATTTTGCCAATTTTGTTTAAAGATATTTTTGAAATTATCAAAAACAGAAGTTTAAATGGCATTCTTCTGAATTTGGTGTAAATGCATCGTTAAAAGATAAAAGAAAAAAATTTAGGAAATTTTTGGTAAATTTTAAAAATAGTGTAAGTTTTAGGGGCTAAAATTAAAAAAAGGTTACATTTGGGAAATAGGGGATAGATTGTAAAGCCTGTATTATACATTGTAATGTTTGTAAGAACGTTCAAATTTTAAAAAAAATGTTACAACACCATTATAATGAGTTGTATTATAAAAACGTTTTAAAAAAAATTATATTTACATTTCAGTATTACACTTCTTTAATTTGTATTATCTTCCGATCAAAATTCCCTGACTAAAAATATTTTTTTTAACTTCCTTAACTTGTCCCTGATATTTTCCTGACTAACAAAATTCCATAACTTTTCTATGATTTCCAATTTTTCCTCTTACTTGCGGCCAACCAGTATTATTAATTTGTAATTTTTTTCTTTCAATATATGGGACGTCATATTTAAAAAAAAATTTAATATTACAAAAACAATTATAATTTAATTTCCATAAGTAACGTTTAATTTTGTAGAAAACGACATTTTAAATAGTTTGAATATGATTAAAAAGTATTTATAACTTTATAAATTATTTTAATTTTTCTAAAAATTTAAAAATGACAATTTTTAAAGAATATCTTTCAAAAATATTTGTCTACTTATTTATTTAATGTATTAGTCTTTATAAAATTTTATCGTCTTTTATTGAAAATGGATGGATTCACAATTTTTGCTGGCAATGTATATTTATAAAGTAATACTTAGGTATTTAATTTTTCCTTTGCTTTTTTTAAAGTTCTTTGACACGTGGATATTGCATTTAAGGAAGCCTTCTCTGAAAATAAAAAATTTAAAACTGTTCTTTTGTATAGATTACAACAAGAAGAATTCGTTCATTTTTAAAATTTTTTAATCATCAATGACGATGAAGAAAGAAATGAAAATATCTGCTTTAACAGATATGATCGCATTTTACATTATTTTTTAAAGATGATTTCGTTAAAAAATATTGATAATTTTAAGTGGTTTTTAAAAATGGAGGAACTTCTCTTTAAACAAAGATTTCTATTTTTAAACCAATTAGGAATTTATAATTTTATTAAATTTTTAGAAATTGAAATTATAGAGGTAAGTTTTTTAAAAAATATAAACTTTTTACTTTTAATTTTTCATTTTAATTTTAATGAATATTTATTGTTTTTGACAAGTATACTAGTATTGTTATCAATATTATGCCAATCATAATTATTATAATCATCATTATTACCGTAAGAGAGGCTACTTTCGCTTATGTAGGTGTTTTGTGGTATGGTAAAAATTAGAATTGAAATGATAAGGCGTACATTACGGTTCATATAATTTAATAATTTATTTTAAATATAGGGATAAGGTGTTTACTTCAATACAAATTTGATCATTTTTCGATTGGAGCTGATCGCGTCGAATTACATTTGTGCCAGTTCGAACACGACTGATTATTTTTGAGTTTCTTGTAGAGGAGTTGGTGTAGTATTGCAAATTAAGTAGTGGGGTACAGACATGGAAGGGGTAGGGTAAAAATGACCATTTTTTATAGCATTGAGGGGTCTAATGACCAGATGGGTCTAGTTCGAAAATATCGGTCTTAAAATTAGATAAGTTTGAGTCTGGCGACCTGGTTTATGGTAGGGCCCAGAAAAGTGTCTGAAAAGTCTACTAGTCACCCTCAATATAATTTAACAGAATCAGAACAATATATAATAAAATTACAGATGTTACAAAACGTGCTTCTTAAGTTAGTTTCTAGCTTAGAAGGATTATCCTTTTTAGCAATTTGGTTTTATAACAGTAATTATACTATGAACCAACATAAAATGTACAGAAATGTTCTTCGACAGAACAGTAGGGTAAATTCGCTGAACATATGTGACCTGGACAGTAAAAAGGGACCTTACGTGCGATAACAAGTTTTCGGGAAAACAGCAGTTAAAGTTTAACTTAGAAAAATCCTTGTACCTTTTTTAAATATTAATATTTTTTAATCAATTTAGGCTTATTTTCTTCACCGAGGATCACAGTATCAAAATAAAAAAACATACAAGTAATGAAATTTTTTTTTAATAATTGTTTATATAAATTAATAACAAACTCCCCAAACATAGGAAAAATAATCTAAGTTTTCTAAATAGCAACAATAAGTATAAATAAGTAGCACATGTTTGTAAGAGTTTTCGAGGCCACTGATTACGAATATAATGTTAAATTTCCAATTTGACAGTTGACAGATGTCAACTTCTCTAAAAAGTGATCGTTTTTTATAAAAAAGTCATTAATAAGGTTTTTGAGGTCGCTAATTACGAATAAGATATCAAATTTTAATTTTAACTGTTGACATTTGTCAAAGAAACTGTCAACTTGTCAAAATAATACAAAATTATCGTCTTCCTTATTTAAATTTTTATAATAACAAAAAAATCAGTTTTTCGTATTTTTACTCTTGTTTCTTTTGACTTTAAAAAAATTTTTACATCACTTCTAATCAACTTATGACTTTTAGGTTTTCACCATCTTAAAGAGCGTTTCAAACTCTATCCAAAGCAACAAAAATGTAAAAAATGATTTTTTTTACACGTAAGGACCCCTTTTATAGACCAGGTCAACACAGATTTGTCCACAAATTAATACTCGGAGGTTTTTGGGGTCGCTGATTACGAATCCGTTTTCAGGTTTTAAAAATTCAAAATGGCGGATCCAATATGGCGGACGACATTTTCAAAAATTCATCGGATTCACTTGAAACTTGTTACTCAGGAGTTTTCGGGGTCGCTGATTACGAATCCGATATCAAATTTTGAAAATTCAAAATGGCGGATCCAATATGGCGGACATTTTCAAAAATTCATCGGATTCACTTGAAACTTGTTACTCAGGAGTTTTCAGGGTCGCTAATTATGAATCCGATTTCAGATTTTAAAAATTCAAAATGGCGGATCCAATATAGCGGACGACATTTTTAAAAACTCGTCCGATTCATTTAAAACTCGTTACTTAGGGGTTTTCAGGGTCTCTGATTACGAATCCGATTTCCGATTTTAAAAATTCAAAATGGCGAATCCAATATAGCGGACGACATTTTTAAAAATTCGTCCGGTTCATTTAAAACTCGTTACTCAGCGGTTTTCGGGATCGCTGATTACGAATCTAGCATCAGATTTTTAAAATACAATGTGACGGTTCGAATATGGCTGGCGCCATTTTTAAAAATTTATCAGATTTACTTAAAAGTTGTTACTTGGGATTTATTGATGTGTTAGATTAAAAATGTAATATCGGTTTTGAAAATGGCAGATCCATTATAAGAACAAACAAAAAAAATATTAAAAAAATAAAATAAATAAAAAAGTGTAAAATCCGACCGCATACCTCCACGTGGTAAACTCTGGGGTCGTAAGTAAAGTAGTATACTTAACAACTGACTGCGGGGGAAAATTTTGTATTTATTATCGTTTCAAAAGTTTTTCGTAATCAGCGAAAACCCTCTAGTAACGAGTTTTAAATGAAAACGTTGAATTTTAGAAAACTTCATTCGCCATATTGGATCCGCTAATATGAATTTTCAAAATCTGAAATCGGATTGGTAATCAGCGACCCTGAAAACCCCCGAGTAAAAGTTTCAAGTGAATCCAAAAAATTTTAAAAAATGGTGTCCGTTATATTGGATCCACAATTTTGAATTTTCAAAATCTGATAGCGGATTCGTAATCAGCGACCCCGAAAACCCCTGAGTAACAAGTTTCAAGTGAATTCAGTCGATTTTTTATTTTCACGTCCGCCATATTGGATCCGCCATTTTGAATTTTCAAAATCTGATATCGGATTCGTAATCAGCGACTTCAAATACAATTGTATGCTCGTTTGCGCCAATTTTAGTTTTCTAAAAAGTTGTCGACATTTTGAGCATTTAAATGTTGGCGAAATTACTTTTTATAAAATTCCCTTTGAGAAAGTAACAAATCTTGTTTCGAACAGAGATGTTTTCATTAAAGACGGTGCATGTTTTTTAAGAAAATCACAACTTGTCGAATATTTCGTTCATCTTTTTAATGATTCAACATCAAAATATACTGAGATAATTTTTTTCATTTAGTTAATACATTTTGTTTTTTAATTAAATATATTAATTGAATACTTTTAAATGGCAGCATTTTATATCTATTCAAGATAATAACATTCAAATTAAATATGCTCTACGTGAAATTTGTGTAAATTAAATAAATTCCTTCAATTGTTTAAGCAGTATAAAGTGCTCTACAACTGATATAGGGAAGGTAATAAAAATGTTATTAATTAATTATAAATATATTTCATTGCAATTAATGCATTATTTTTTGTAACATATTTATTTTGTAATTTTAAATTTGCATATTTTAATTTGTTTAACACTTTTCAAATTAATATAGAGTATAAAGCAGATTTCCACATACACTTAGATAATGATTTATTTTATTTAAAAACAATTTTATTTCTATGAAAAGTTAAATTTATTTTGTAATTTTGTTTAACATTGTTAAATTTAATTTTAACATATTTTATAATTTATTTATAATCACATAATAACATTTTGTTTTTATAATAATGTGTTCCAAATTTTATTCTTTAATTTAAAGTATAAAATTTGGTACCATAATAATTTAAAAGAAAAAAACATACATTACTTTAAAATAAATTTAATTAATTATCTTTAATTATTTTTTTATTTCATCTTAATTATATTTTTTTATCTTACTGAAAAAGAAAAGTAGAATTTTTACAATTTTTATATTAAGCTTATAATTGCACAATTTTATTTTTAGATGTCCGAAAAATGTTTTCCTTTATGGTGGATATCACGTCAAAAGTCCACCCAAAAAAAATGTCCAATTATTTCCAAATTTTTTTTATGATATGCAATATAGGTTAGTAATTTGTCGGTTAAATTTTTTTCAATTTTATAAAAAATTTTCCGAGGGGGAGGGGGTAGAAGTTCTGAACTTTTGCGTGACACGCTCCACTTCGATTATTTCTTATAATTAGAGGAAAAAATTTTTAAAAAAATTAGGATATGGGTTTTTTAGATTTTTGCATGGGCTTTCGAATGTCACAGTCTATTTTCAAAAATTTTTTTATTTTGACACAAATTTTGAAAAAATAAAAATAAATTTTCACTAAAATAACTTCGTTGGGTTTAAATTATGTGGACTTTCCAGCATCAAAAGATTCAAAAAGTAAGGGCTCTAAAACAAAAAATGCAGAGACAAAGTCGAGAACAGCTAAAATAGAGAAAGGCCAACAAAAGAATAAAATACAGGCATTAAATAAAAAATAAAATTGCAAAAAAATTTTGTTAAAAATTTAAAAAAATAAAAAAAACTATAATGCGCTATATTCAAAAATTCATTTCTTGAAAACAAAAAGACGGTTTTTTGGAAAAAAGTATTTCATCAGAAAAAAGCTCAGCTTTCATTTAAAAATAAAAGGAAAAAGAAAAAATGGACCCAAAGATGCGAAAAGTGAAAATTTATTTTTATTTTTTTAAAATTTGTGTCAAAATAAAAAAAAATTTTGAAAATAGACTGTGACATTCGAAAGCCCATACAAAAATCTAAAAAACACATATCCTTTTTTTTAATTTTTTCCTCTAACTATAAGAAATAATTGAAGTGGAGCGTGTCACGCAAAAGTTCAGAACTTCTACCCTCTCCCCCTCGGACAATTTTTTATAAAATTCAAAAATATTTATCCGACAAATTACTAACCTATAGGGCATATTTCAAGAACATATTACAAAAAAAAAGTCTTGATGAATTTAATACAAAATTTGTATACCAAATCAGGCATATTTATGGTACTGTTGGCTCAAAAAAGGATTACAAACCTTCAGGATGTAACAAAGTCATCGGCATGACATCTTATAATGATAGCGATATTGCATGTCCATTCAATGATGGAGTCGGAAAGATTTTCAAAGGGTTTCTATTAAATAGTGAAATTTCGTACTTAAGTAATATAATTTATTAAAAATGTTCATTTCCTTCGTTTTTTATAATATTCAGTTTTCTTAAATTTAATTTCTACTATTTTTTATTAAATACAAATCAATAGTTAATTTTAATTTTGAAAATAAATCTAAATTTTCATTAATTTTTCAGGAATCAAAGACATTGAGGATTTCGTGTTAAAGGGGAAACCTCAAATTGCTTGTAGGACATTATGCAGTGAAATTTGCAAAGATAATTTGCCAAGCACCATTTTCTCACCTTTGAATTTTTATACAAAAGCTTATATTGCAGAAGAAGAGAAAAAATGTCTGCATAGATTTTTGTGGAGATTGTCTTTTAAAATTAATTATTTTTAAATAAAAAAAAATGAAGATATTATAATTTGTGACGCGACACGAGAAAAGGGACCTATTGTTGAAAAAATCGATTTTAAGATTATGGTGCTATTCGATAGATTTTCTTTTGCTCTTTCACGTGAAAAAATTAAAAGTTGAAAAACTTAAATAGTTTTAAGGGGAGGTTCCCATTGTGGGAGTAAAAAAATTGATTTTTTTATTGTATTTTTTTAAAGCTATATATATGTAGAATATGTGTGTATAGCGATTTTTTGATCCGAAGAATATTTTCGTTTTTATGGAGTTTTGAACTCACCGCCGTCCCGAGCACTGAGTAACAAATGTCAGGCAAATCGAATCAATTTTTTAAAAATTTTTAAATCTGACCTCAGAATCGTAAAGAGCGACCTTAAATACCTATAGATATTTATCATATACGCAAATTAAGCAACGAATAGCATAGAATACAATTATTGCACAAAAATGTTTCTCACACTTTGAACGCGTTTTTCTCGAAACAAGATTTTTCAAACTGGTGGGCATCGTAGCGTCTAAACTATTTAATCAATCAACTTCAGGTTTGCGGCTAATTAAAGGTAACTAAATTCTGCCGGGGTTATATCTATAATATGATAAAATTTTTAACAATAGAGATTTTTACAAGCGGTCAAATATGGAAAAATAATATTAAAAACCGCAGTTTTTTTTAAAATGTGTCTGACATTTTGTCATTTTATTAACTTTTTAACTATTTTTTAGGTATAACCTATTCTTTAGGATGTCACCTTTATAAAAAATTTTGAGTTTTTGTTTTAGACTACAAATTGCGCAGTGTCGAATGCCCACCGTTTTCCCTATTTAAAAAAAACATTATTTTCTAGATGCACCATATTGGCCGCCATTTTGCATTTTTTTGAAAATGAAATACACTACCGTCCACGAGTATCAGGACGATTATACTCAACTATATAAAAAAACATGCCATCTCTTTTTCAATCATATCTCGAAAGTTAAAGGAGATACAAAAAAAACTTAAATACGGTCAGAAAGCTAATTAAATTCTGCGTAAAATAAGCCGTCTTTGAAGTCATTTCGTTAATTATTTTTTATGTTGTAGAGTGAGAAAGAAATAAAAGAAACTATCAAATTTTCTCATTTTTGTCTCTTGACTTCAACTTTTTCAAAAATCTAGAAAAATTTAGATAAAATTTTTCTAAAACCACAGAAATCTTCGTTAGAATTTCAGCTTTAAAATAAGCCTTCGAAAATTAAACAAGTTGTTCATTTCATGATCATTAAGCTTCCTCAATATAATATATACCAATTGTTTAATTTTTTATTTTAGAATAATTATTTTAAAGTGTTAAGACAAAATGTCAAAAAATACAAAATTTCAATTTTTTGTGAAAATTTAAAATATTTATTAATTCTATAAATTTTGATAAAATATATACTTTATATACATGAATCGATTCGTTTTTATGTCAGGAATGCAATTTTGACAAGAATTAATAAAAATTTTAATATAGAAAAAAGTTATTTCAAAAAATCCAAAAATTAAAAAATTGTTGAAAAAATTTTTTTTTTAGATATTTTTGAAAATCCTTTTGTCTGATTTTTGGTATTCGTGACCGTAATACACCTACAAAATTTTATCAAAATCCGTCAAGACGTGTAAGAGAAAATTTGTCCACAAGAATCGGTGACATACACACACACACACATACATACACACACACACACACATACATACACACATACATCCGGACATTTGTTCCTCTCGACGAATTATGTATACTACACTTGAAAATTTGTAAAAATAATTGGTTCTAAAAAATTCGGAAATCGACATCACTATAAGGCTTCCTTTATGAGGAAGCAAAAAGGTTAATCCATCTTCGATATATCATTAAAAATGTGAAGCCGTGTTTCGACCGATTGGTGCTTTGAAATTCAACTGTGACGACTCGATTCTGGCTTAAGATTCTGGTTAAGTCATAGCCGTTCCTCGCAAAAAGTTGTCAAAGTTTGTGTTTATTTTGGCCTCCGCAATGAGAACCTCCCCTTAATAATATAAAGTCCAAAAGTTAAGCATGTGCGCGTAGATACACGTGTTTTCTGCACATGGCGTCGCTTTAAACGCTCCCCCTGTAAAATTCTCTTTTGCGGCGGTAGGTCCCTTTTCTCGTGTCGCGTCACATTTGGAGATTAATTTTTTTTGTTTTTTTCTTATAATCGTTCATCGTAATTATAATTAAGAAATTTTTTTTATAAGAAACATGTACACATTAATTTTTTGTGTGTAAAGATTAAAAATAAATGTGAATTAAAACCTTCTCATAAATATTCAATTTAATCAATTCTAAAACTTGATCAAAAAGCTTTTGTATACTACAATTGTAGTAAAGAAAGGTATTTTTATAATAACTAACTTACAAAAACCAGTCTTTTGTCAAAAAAATAATAAGTAATTTTGCATAATTTCTAAAAAACAATTCAATCAGTTAAACTAATATTATAAATTTAATATTCCTCAATATGGTACACGACCATCACAAAAAAGAATATTTTAATAATAGGATCGTACATCTTGTTATTTCTGAAGCAAATCTTAACTTATTATGTTTCTTTCTTACACAATGTGTAAATAGATTTGGACATCTACGATTCTACATGTGTTTGGTATGAGGAACCACAAAAACTAGCCTTATACATTAACAGTTAGACACCAGTGTTGGTAATCGCTTCAAGTCCTTAAACCGTTAACAAAAAGTATTGCAACGGATCCTACAAAACTAGTAGAATCTACTCATGCACTGCCATTCCATTGCTTATTTGCCGACAAAACTTTGCAACAGACTGCAAAATGGATCAATTACAATGGTGTTAAATATATATATATATATATATATATATATATATATATATATATATATATATATATATATAAGTAAAAAATGCTTAGTTGCAACAGATTTTAAAAATAATGTTTGCTTGTCAGAATTTAGAGCACTGTAGAGTTTTAATTAAAAACAGAGGGATTGTTTTTGATTGTAAAAAAGTACAAACAGTTGAATATAACACAGAACTGATGGTTTTTAAAGTAAATAAATTGTTAATAATAAATTGTTCGTAATTGTCGAACATTGTTTTGGTATATGCAATTTGAATGAATATTATAATAGAAATGTAACATTTTAAATAAATTAAATTTTCAAAAATCTAATAGAATTTTTTTAAATTAATAATGAAAAAAAATTAAAAATTAAAATTTTTTTCCTCCTTACGATCAGCAAAAAAATTTTGCTTCCTCGTGGAGGAAGCATTAACGACAAGTACATTTAATTTTTAATAGAATTTAACATTTATAAAATAAAGTTCATTCGTCTTAATAAAAATAATAAAATTTTCTTATACAGTAATTTGAATGTAAATAGACAAAATTTTTTTTAGAAATAAAGTGAATTTTTCAACTTTAATTGTAATTAATTCTATAAATATAAATACAATATATGGGCAATTCCACGTGAGATTTCAGTCGACCTCTTAAAATCGGCCGAAAATATTTTTTTTCTATTCTGTATTGAAAAAAAACAGATACGTATTTTTTTATTATTTTTTTGGAGGCCAAATTTTTGAGTTATGAATTTTCAAAATTTTCGCTTTTTAAATGTAGGTATATTTTTAATGTCAGATAACTCAAAAAATATTGCTTCTTTTTATTTTTTGACAAGAGAAAAAAAGTTTTGTTTTTCTCTCTACTTTTGAATAATTATAACAACAAATTTTTTTTTTTCATTTTTTATTAAAAAAATAAAAAAATTTTATAAACAAATTAATTTTTTTTAACTTTGGGTATGATAAATTTTTAATTTTCTTTTTTTAAAACATACCTGGAAATGATAAGAAGGTTTTGCAAAAAGTTTCAGAGTGGGCCTGACAAGTTTGATGGGTCCAAAAAAATAATTAAGCTGTCCATGCAGGTCGCACGCACGTGGCACAATGGGATTTTTTTACAATTTATTATTAAAAATTGTCTAGAGCCTACAAATTTTGTCGGATTTTGATTATTATTGAATTTTTAGGCTCTAAACAATTTTTAATAATAAATTGTAAAAAAATCAAATTGTGCCACGTGCGTGCGACCTGCACGGAGAGCTTAATTATTTTTTTGGACCCATCAAACTTGTCAGGCCCACTCTGAAACTTTTTGCAAAACCTTCTTATCATTTCCAGGTATGTTTTAAAAAAAGAAAATTAAAAATTTATCATACCCAAAGTTAAAAAAAATTAATTTGTTTATAAAATTTTTTTATTTTTTTAATAAAAAATGAAAAAAAAATTTGTTGTTATGATTATTCAAAAATAGAGAGAAAAACAAAACTTTTTTTTTCTTGTCAAAAAATGAAATAAAGCAATATTTTTTGAGTTATCTGACATTAAAAATATGCCTACATTTAAAAAGCGAAAATTTTGAAAATTCATAACTCAAAAATTTGGCCTCCAAAAAAATAATAAAAAAATACGTATCTGTTTTTTTTCAATACAGAATAGAAAAAAAATATTTTTGGCCGATTTTAAGAGGTCGACTGAAATCTCACGTGGAATTGCCCATATACTTTATATATGACGGGTTCCACGTCAAGTGACCCAGGTCAAAAATTTACATGGAATATTTGAAAAATTTGTAGTTTCTGTAAAACAAAACGAAAATACGTTTTCTATTTAGGGTTTTGCTGCTGTTTTTCAACACTTTCTAATAGTGTGAACAAATGTAGAGAAAAAAAATTGTTTGACCTTGAAAAATTAAATTAAAAAATAAAATTTCATTTTTTTATCAAATGGGCAGTTTTTATTTTTTTAAAAAAAATTTTATCATAAAGGTGAGGTTTTTTCCTAAAAAAAATGTATAGGTCAAAACGTGGGACAAGAACTTTTAACTGGTCAAATTAAGCATTTACTTCTGCCGTGCACCGTCCCACAGTGGAATTTTTTTTACAATTTACTATTAAAAAATGTCTATAGCTTACAATTTTTAACCGATTTGAGTGTTCTTTGTCTTAAATTAAAGGGGAATAAATTCTTAAGACATCCTTCGAGGCCGATTTTGGAGATTTTAATTATTTATAATTTTTTTTAAATCAAAGTTAACAAATTAATACACTTTTTTAAAAAAGGAGGTTTTTTTTCTTATTCCGTTGATGCACATGATCTAAATAAATTTAAATTCATCCAATATGACCACCAGATAATTAATAAAGGATAAAATAATTTATTTCAATTGTTATAAACAATATATAGCCCAACAACGCGCAGGGGCGGTGGATTGCAGAAGTAAATGTTTATTTTGACCAGTTAAAAGTTCTTGTCCCACGTTTTGACCTATACATTTTTTTTAGGAAAAAACCTCACCTTTATGATAAAAATTTTTTTTTTAAAATAAAAACTGTCCATTTGAAGAAAAAATGAAATTTTATTTTTTAATTTAATTTTTCAAGGTCAAACATTTTTTTTCTCTACATTTGTTTACACCATTAGAAAGTGTTGAAAAGCATCAGAAAAACCCAAAATAGAAAACGTATTTTCGTTTTGTTTTAAAGAAACTACAAATTCTTCAAATATTCCATGTTAGACCAAAAATTTAAACTTTGACCCCCTCCAGTTTTTATATTTGTTTAAATAAATTAATAATATTTGGTATTTTTAATTGTATCTAATAGGACTATTGTTTCTGCAAAATTTTTACCCGATCCCAAACATTTAAAATTTTGACCTGGGTCACTTAACGTGGAACCCGTCATATACTAATCGATTCGTCTTGGTGCAAAGAATAAGATTTTAGTCCCAGACACGCAGAAGGCAAAATTTAAAGATTTGAATATTAAAAATCGATCTTCTCTTACAGTTTTTAATATTTTTTAACGAAAATTTTTTTCCATGCATATTTTACCATTCTAAACAACTTCTCGCATGGATTTGCAATAATATGCAATAGGTCAGAAGACAAAAATTCTAACCTCTTCAAAAATTAAAATTAAATATTTTTGCCCATCTTATATGTATTCAGGTTAAAAATGATGCAAGAAAAAAAATATTACCTCCTTTAATAATTTTATTTTAAAGGGTCAAAATTAAGGTGGGGTCTCCCCTTAATTATAATGCTTGAAATAAACAACAAGCATTGTTATTTTAGTGTCAATATCAACTTCAAGTCTTAGAATTAACCTTTTTGAACAAAATTTTTTATAATTATTATTTTGAGAACGAAGAAAAACACCTTCGTCAAATTTCAATAGAAGATAAATTATGTTCTTAAAGAAATATTTGCAAAACCCCAAATTTTTTTGAGGTCCGACAAAAAAGTTGTAAGTGAAACAAAAAGTGTAATTTTTTTGGATAAAAAAATTTTTAAAATCAATTTTCGTCCACAAATAATAGAATTTTTAGTTCATTTTAGTCGTTAGAATGTGCAGAATGGAAAGATTTATATTTGTGGTAAGTACCAACCCCTAATATTTAATAGTTTTTGAATAATAACGTCTTTTAAAAAGTTGAAAAATTTAAGGTTACGAAATCACATCGTGAACCACCTACTTTTGATAATTAATATTATTGTACGGAATAAAATTTGTAACATAATATTATGATTAATGAACTCAGAAAATCATCGAGTTTCACATATATGAAAATTAGATTTTTTTAAAATATGGTCGCAACGACTCACAGTGGGAAGAAATGCAGTGTTTTGGACAAAATTCTGCTGACAACGCAAATCTCAACCGATATTAATTTTTTTTATCTTGAAACTTTAAGGAAGGTTTGCGCTATAAGCCTTTACTGCTACAAACTTGAAATTTTTGCAACATAACCTTAAAAAATGAAATTATTCGAAATTAAATGGTTTTTTATTAATTTATCTCAACTGTACATGCCTAGAGGGTGATTTTTGTGTCACTCTTGTGAAATATAATGTCTAATAGTTGAAATCCAAAATGACAAATTCAAGACATTAGCTAAAATTTGAAAAAATATTTTTTTTACTACGAAATAAGTATGTATAAGCGTTTAGAGTCATTAATTGCTTAAGAGGTTGTGTAACAAGCATTTAAATTTATATATAGTAAAAATATCGTAACATAACCTAAAAAAATTGTTTTAATCATATTTAAATGTACTTGTTTGAGCTTAGATACTTCTGCAAATGCATATTGATCAAAGTTGTACCACTTTCTTAATGAAATAAAGAAATAAAGTCAACTCTGGCTCCTGTTTTAGTTACCTTTATGTTTTCAGTATAACAACAACTATTATTACATTATGTTTTCGTAATTTTTCATATTTTCGTTTTGTGAGTGCTATATCGACACACATAGCCAAAAATTTGTTCTGATATTTAACCGTGGAATTCATAATTAAATCAGAAGATTCAAAGAATATATCGCATGAAATTATTTTAATAATAATGATATAACCAATGAAAAATAATAATCTCAAAAATCAATTAATACTTACTTATTCTGCCACGCAATTAAATTTTTAATATTTCTAAATTATCGCAAATGGCATCTTGACTTTTACAGAAATATTGAAAATAATTGAACATCATTCAAAAATATCTTCCATAGAAACGTTTAAAATAAAAGAACACGATTTGTTGAATGATGTTCAATTATTTTCAATATTTCTGTAAATGTCAAGATGCCATTTGCGATAATTTAGAAAGATTAAAAACTTAATTGCGTGGCAGAATAAGTAAGTATTAATTGTTTTTTGAGATTATTTTCCATTGGTTATATCATTATTATTAAAATAATTTCATGCGATATATCCTTTGAGCCTTATGATTTAATTATGAATTTCACGGTTAAATATCAGATTTTATGTGATATTTTGTGGAACTATAAATTGAATGTTAAAAAAAGTAATATTGATATTCTAATGGATGGTATTAGAACTTCTGATAATAATCTTTCGGAGCAAGCTTTGTTAGACATAAAACATAAATTACTCTTTAATTTTTTGCCTCAATATAACAAAAAATGGCAAAGTGCTACTCGAGTAAAACGTTATTTTATTAAAAAATACCAAGTATTTTTAGAAACAGAATTTTCTGTTGAATTGAACAAAAATTGTAATGCCAATACACAAAATGCTGGAAATTTAAATCAGAATTTATCTGCACCTGGTGTGTCTAAAGTGGGTATTGGCGCAGGTCGTCCGCGATTACCTTACAATCAAGCTTCAACGAAAACTAGAATGAGACGAATCGACGAGACATTAGAAAATTGTTCTCCTCAAGAATTGGTAGGAGCGATAAAGCGTAAATTAAGAAAAATTGATACAGTCCAGGAAATTTCACATAGTGATAAATGTAATCAGCACGATAATAACAAACTTTTGGCTATGTATGTCGATATAGCACTCACAAAACGAAAATATGAAAAATTACGAAAACATAGTGAAATAATAGACAAAGATAAAATGTATCCTCCTTATTCTGCTATTGTAAAAGCCAAAAATGGTTGTTATCCTGAAAACATAAAGGTATCTAAAACAGGAGCCAGAGTTGACTTTATTTCTTTGCTTGTACATACAGTACAAAGAATACTTATATCCTTAGACGAAACTACGTTAAAAGATGCACAAAATAAAAAATTAACGTTAATCGGAAAGTGGGGGATGGATGGTGCCTCAGGGCAACAAACAACAAGGCAAAGATGGTTTCCACAGACTAGTGATAAAGGTGATGATGATGATGATGATGATGATGATGATGATGATGATGATGTCAATGGTAATCAAAATACCGTTAATGATAGTAAAGATTGTCCAGATAATCTTAGTGATGCATCTGTTTTTTTTATTTCTTTTGCACCTCTTCAACTTTGTGCTGATAAAGAAGCTATATGGACTAACGAAACACCAAATTCCGTGCACTTCTGTAGACCAATGGAATTTGAATTCGTAAAAGAAACTGAGGCACACATTAAAGAAAGGTATAATCATTATATCAGTATCCTGAAGAAAGTTAAAAGTTACATATCTGTCATAAATAATATGCAGTTTGAAGTAAGTTTTGAGATAGAATGTACAATGATTGACGGCAAAGTTTGTAACTTTCTAACAAATCAACGAGCTTCCAACTGTTGTAACATTTGTGGAGTAGGACCGAAATTTGTAAATACTTTTACTCACGTTCAAAATCTCACTTTTAAAGAGGAATACTACAAATTTGGACTATCACTTCTTCATTGTTGGATTCGCATCATGGAGTATTTGTTACACATCGCATACAACATGGATTTTAAACAATCTTCAGCGACTACACCTGCAAATAAAATGTTAAAGCAGGAAAGAAAAAAATGCATTCAAAAATTGTTTAAATCTAAATTATCACTCTCAGTAGATGTAGTAAAACAAGGTATGGGAAACTCAAATACTGGCAATGTTGCACGTTGCTTTTTTGCTAATTCTAAAGTTGTTTCTGAAATCACGAAAATTGATAAAAAACTAATTGAGCAATTTTATAATATTTTACAAGTTTTAACTTGCGGAAAAATGGTAAATTGCGATAAATTTCAAAATTATTGTCTGGAGACAGCAAAAATGTGTGTCACTCTCTATGGGTGGTATAAGATTCCACCATCCGTTCACAAAGTCCTCTTTCATGGAAGCGAAATAATTAAACAATTTAATGTACCAATTGGTTGGCTTAGTGAAGAACCTGAAGAGGCTAACAATAAAATTTTTAGAAGAGCTCGAAGCAGCAATAGTCGAATGAGCGATCGAAAGTCAACCAATGAGGACATTATGCATCATCTGCTAATCGGATCAGATCCATTAATTAGCTCCATGAGAATAAAGGAGAAGAAAAATCATAAAACACTATCTGAACAAGCTCAAGAACTTTTAAGTTAACAGCTAATTTCAAAGCTTCATTGACCTATTTTTTCAAATGTCAATTTCTTATAATAGATTGTTCTTCTTTGTTTATTAGTTTATTAGTCCGTTATTATCAAATCGTAATTGGTAGATTCATATTAGAAAGCTGTCTTGCATGACTTTAGATAGCTGCAGCATGTTACTTAGATGTGTACATGGTTCAAGATCTGTATTTTGAACTGTTTTGCCTTATTCTTAATTACAATAACTTGATTCAAAATTTTAAAATTAATTATTCAAAACTTATAGTGTTTGAATAGCATGTGTTTTGAGCAATTCATAACTCAGAACATGCCTAGAAACTCATAACGAGAAAACGAAACCATTTTTCAAAATTTAAATCTACATTGTATAATTGTTATTCTTAATTATAATATTCTTATATCAGATTCATTAAGAAAGTGGTACAACTTTGATCAATATGCATTTGCAGAAGTATCTAAGCTCAAACAAGTACATTTAAATATGATTAAAACAATTTTTTTAGGTTATGTTACGATATTTTTACTATATATAAATTTAAATGCTTGTTACACAACCTCTTAAGCAATTAATGACTCTAAACGCTTATACATACTTATTTCGTAGTAAAAAAAATATTTTTTCAAATTTTAGCTAATGTCTTGAATTTGTCATTTTGGATTTCAACTATTAGACATTATATTTCACAAGAGTGACACAAAAATCACCCTCTATGCATGTACAGTTGAGATAAATTAATAAAAAACCATTTAATTTCGAATAATTTCATTTTTTAAGGTTATGTTGCAAAAATTTCAAGTTTGTAGCAGTGAAGGCTTATAGCGCAAACCTTCCTTAAAGTTTCAAGATAAAAAAAATTAATATCGGTTGAGATTTGCGTTGTCAGCAGAATTTTGTCCAAAACACTGCATTTCTTCCCACTGTGCGACTCTCAGACGAAAGTCAATGGACTGACCCATGTAGAAAATTCAAAGATTTTCCACGAAATTTCCAAACGTCAGCATTCGCAGAGTCAGTTGCTCTTAAGCATTTGCCGGAGTTAAACGTAAACCGTTTGTGTCAACATAAGTATTTTGTGAGTAAGTGAAGTTTTAAAATAGTGAAAAACTGCTAAAATTATCTTCAAGGAAAAGAAATACATTAAAGCAGGTAAATAATATTCTATAATATTTTAATAACAGTGGGGTTAACATTTTTTTGGGGTTAAATTCTTTTTATAAATATATTATTTTTTTAGAAATTTTTCATTAAACAATAGAAAACGAATATAATTTTATTTTGATAAATGGAAGAGGCATTCCATTTCAAAATTACCCCCTTCACAAACTTTAAATTATTTAAAAATTGCCTTAAAATGTCAATTGTTTGTGAAGGGGGTCGTTTTGAAATGGAATGCCTCAAAAGTAGGTTGGAAATTTGCTTTATATTGAAAATTGTTTACAAGGAGAATAGTTTTTGAAAAGAATAATAATTTCAAAAAATGCTAAGAAAATTTATCTCTTAATTTCATTGATCATAGAATTCAGAAAAAACATTTTTAACTATTCATACTAAAATGAAAATGAAAAATTTGCCTGCGAAGGGGGAGGTCATTGTATTGTAGGTAAAGGTAAAGTGTATAGATTTATGACTAAAACTAAAATAATGTTATTAATTCTACTTATACTTTTTCTTTCACAATTTTTATTTCCATATTCTTTATTTATTGAAACATTATTTATTTTTTTTGCGGATTTAAATTATTCACTATTATTATGTGTAAGTTGTATTGATTAAACTACAAATACTTTTAAGGAATAAGAAGTAACTGAAGAAGTTAATGGTTTTTTTGCAAATTTTAAATTATTTAGAATTGGACGCAACACAATTGCATCCTCTTATACAATAGCAATCCGGTTGAGAGACTTGGACATTCAGTAATTAGTAATTAAAATAATCTAATTTTTACAGGAACGTCACTCTAGGATGAGAAGTGTGAACCTATTATTATTATTATTATTATTATTATTATTATTTATTCAAGGGGAAGTAGTGCTAGAAGCCGATAGTGTATTAGAGGGAATCTTATTTCTAACTCTTTGCTTCTATGTTTTCGGATATAATTACCCTGAAAAAACTTCATCATTGGAATTTATTCAAAGGTAAGTTAAAACATTTTAACTCCAATTTTATTATTCTAAATATATTATAAACATTTTTTTTTTGAAAATTGCTTAATCAATCTTCTAAAAACTTTTCAGGATGTTACTGGATACTAATTTCACGGAGGGTCACAAGCGGTGGACGAAAAAGGCCACAAAAACGATTAAAGATGCAAAGGCAGGCCGATTGATAGACGACATAGTAGATTTTAATGAAAATTTTTATATCCCATAGTATTTATAATTTTTTAAATTTAAACATAATGTAATAATAATAACGTATTTTAAAATTAGATAAAAAATTGTAACTTGTAAAAAATATATTATTTTCCATTCAAAAAATCGTTTCATTTGTAAGTAAATTTAGAATAAACTTAAAATTTCATTAAAGTAAATTAACCAAAGAATTCTGAAAATATGCAAATATTCTGAAGAAGTACTCACAATTGTTTACAAAAGTTTCACATAATTTTATTGAAAATTAACCAAAAAGTAATAAGAAATAATCACCGACATTTGTGAAATTTCACCAAAATTTCATTGAAAATTCACTAAAAAAAATTTGTAGAAAAAATACCACTATTTGTAAAATTTCACTAAAATTTGGTAAAAATTCACCACAAAATTTTAAGGAATATTTACAGATATATATAAATATTTCACAAAATTTTGATGAAAATTCACCACAAAATTTTAGGATAAATTTACTAATTTTAGTGAAATTTCACCAACAAAATTGCAGAATATTCATAAATATTTGTGAACTTTCCCCAAAATTTTCCACAAAATGCCTTCAAAGTTGCGTCAACAGAATTTTGGGGAATTTTCACCAAAAAATTTTTTACAGTGTACATATCGGCACCTATTAGGCTAAAAGTCGGTACACATTTTAATTTTCAATTGTAGATTTGGGGAAAAGTTTAGCGAACCTGATTGGAGGTCATATTTACGAACTAGAAAGGAATAAAATTTAATTTTTATGTAGAAGTTTAAAAAATGAATATTTTCTATTCCTTAAGGGTGTCACCCCGTGTGATGGGTTCAAAAAATCGAAATTTTTTTTTCATAAATCACATCCACAATATGTGTAGAATATGTGGGTAAAGAGAATTTTTTATATGATTGACATCCTAAGAAAGTTACAGCACTGAGAAGACAAGGAGTTTCCAAGCGAACAATGTATGTACTTAAACTTTGACAGGCGTTTTTCTCAAAACTGTGTTTTTCAAACTGGTGTCCATGATATCTCGAAAACGGCTTGACCAATATCGCACAAATTTATAGGGGGTGTTCAGCACGTATATGTGGCTATCGCCCGAACTAGGATAATTGAGAAAGGTTTTACGTCCGAATAAGTTTTGACCATTTTTATAAACCAACCTTTCAAGGTCAATCTAGAAGGTCAAATCTTGATTTTATTCTCTTGTCCGAAAATTCAGCTAGGAATGGATTTTAAAACAAATTGCTTTTTATGTTTTTGGGGTCGCTGATTACGATCCAGGTGACCATATGACTTCATTACGTCAGTATCAAGGTCAAATCAAGGTCAAAAACAATAATTCGAAATATTTCATTTTTCCAAGACCGGATCAAGATGACCTTATATTGACCTTTAAAAGTTGGTTTATAAAAATGGTCAAAACCTATACGGACGTAAAATTTTCCGCTCTTTCCGAATCCGGGGTCAAAAAATTAAATATTGAAAAATGAGGTGTTTGACCTTGATGCTGACGTGATAGGGTCATACGGACACCGGCATCGTAATCAGCTACCCCAAAAACATAAAGACCACCTATGCTTAGAACATGTCCACCTCAATTTCCCTTTGTGGTCCTGTGTAATGAATCTACCTATGGGGAACCGCTTAACTGCGATATGCTACCTGGTGTCGACCTTGTAGTAGCTATTTTTATTTGTATCTCTTTTTTAACATATGTTTCGGAAAAAGATAGAAATTCAAGAAGGCTAATACAATGTGGTCAGTTCCACTTGTTGTTATACCTCAATATAATTTTATAAATTTCACTACAATAACCAAATATCATATCAAATTAAAAAATGTTATTTAAATTATGAGTTTTACACTTGAAACAATAGTAGTAATTTCAATAATTTATTTTTTTAAACTTCTTTAAAGATTTTAAACTGAATTTATAATATTATATATGTAAATTATTGTAGTCAATAGTTATTACTTACGTGTGGTAAATAAAGATAAAAATAATCTTCTTCAGAATAATTTAGTCATGTAAGAATAATATAAGCTCAGTGTAAACAGCCTTACAGATATTTCAAAGAAGACATTATCCACAAACCTGAGAAATATTCGATTTCTAAATTTTTTTTTTTAAATAAAAACTGTAAGTCAGTTTAAAAAAACACTGTACTTATTTAATTTTTGATAACTTTAATAACTTTAGGCGTGCGTAGCTTGCTTACAAAATGTAAAATTATCACAGTAATTTGCAAGGTGTTATTTTTATTTTTTCAATTACTGAATCGTACACTACACTTCTGATTAGTTATATATTTTACAAACCATTTTGCATTTTTGAAGTCTGACATCAGATTTTAATTCATTTTAAAAATTTTGGGCGACATATTGGCGACAACAATTTTTAATTGTGACATTCAAATTTGGATTTAGTAACCCCAAAAGCGTCCGAGTAAACATTTTAAACAAATCCGACAACATTAAAAAAATTGGTCGCCATATTGGATCCGACATTTTGAATTTTGAAAAGCAGACATCAAATTCGAATTCAGCGACCTTAAAAAACCTCAAGAAATAAATTTCGATCAATTCGCATCAATCTCGAAATTATCCGCCATATTTGACACGCCATTTTCAATTGTTAAAATCTGACATCATATTCGTAATCAGCGACCCCATAAACCCCTAAGTAACAAATTTTTTAGAGATTCATGAATGTTGACGTCTAAATTAATAATTTGTTTATAAAATTTGTTTATAACAATTTGCGTAAGCTGAATTCCATAATACAGTTTAACTGTACGAGTGAATTTAAGTACTTAACAATAAAAAAATTTTTTTGAAATAAACATTTTACATGGAAAAAGTATGTTTTTTCATTTGTTTATAACAATATAAATATTTATGCAAAGTAAAAATTAAATATTATATTTCACCAGCCTTTTACAAACTTAATGGGGATAATTAAAAAAAATTGTTTTAAAAATTATTAGCTCTACGCTATTTTGAACATAAGCACATGCGAGGCGTTATTTCTGAACTGTCACAAGTAGAAAAAAAATTATCTCAAATTGAGTTGAGATTTTTATATGTTCAAGTACTATAGAAAACGTATTAGATAAACAAATTTCAATAGAATTGAATAATTGGTTGTCTGTTTACAGGGCCTCAAATTTTTCGGTTTTTACTATGCACGTATACGTTCAAATAAGAATAACTTCTATAAAAAAAGAGTAATTTCAAAAACGAGGAGGGTTTTTGAAAGCTCTTTTTACGTACTAACCCCCGTGATAATGTTCCCGGGAATTAGACCGAGAAATTCCCGGGAGTCATTCTCGAGAAATTCTCTGGACTCTTCCGGGAGTAAAAAAACAAATCAATACAAAAAAATTTTCTTTTGTTTTTTTCACTCCCGAGAGATTCCTGAGAAATTCCCGGAAGACTCCCGAGAATTTCTCGAGAGTGGCTCCCGGGAATTTCTTAGTCTTATTTCTGATTACCTGGGAAATAATGGATTTTTTTTAAATTTATAAAAAATAAAATTTCCATTCAAGAAATACACTACCGCCCACGAGTATCAGGACGATTACAAGCGACTCTATGAAAAAACATGCCATCATTTTTTCAATCATATCTCGTAAAAAAAATAGATACAAAAAAATCTTTAATACGGTTAGAAAGTTGATTAAATTTTGCGTAAAATAAGCCGTCTTTAAAGTCATTTCGTTAACTACTTTTTTAGTTAATGTAGGAAATTATTTGCTGATTAAGAATTTTAATTAAGGAAGATTAGTAGATATACAGGGAGGGTTCTATATACAGATTCCTGCACCGACATGTTACCAACACTTTTAGCCCAGACTCAAACCACTTAACCAAGACTCAAACCCTTGGGTGGGGGGTAAGATCTTGATGATTAGGCGGAAATGACGTCATACACATTCCTGCACCGACACTTTTAGCCCAGACTCAAACCATTTGGGGGAGGGTGCGATTCAGTCCATGATTCTGAGGCGGATATGACATCACGGAGAGGGTGCGATTCAGGGGGAGGGTGCGATTCAGACCATGATTCTGAGGCGGATATTATATCACAGGAGGGGGGGGTATAATGCTTAACCGGAAATGACATCACAAGGGGGGTAATATTCAGTCCATGATTCTGAGGCGGATATGACATCAAGGGGGAGGGTGCGATTCAGACCATGATGCTGAGATGGATATGACGTCACACTTCCTAGAATTTTTGCTTGTGTAATTTGATATATTCTTATCTAAGGAATTTTTACCATTTACTTGTTGTTTATAATGTCTTTGATTTATTGCTTCCGGTTTGGATTTTATCTAAGGAATTTTTCCCACGTGTAATTTGATACCTATTTATTTCTTGGAATTATTGTCTTTATTTAAGCTATTGTTTTACATGTAATTCGATATCCTGTTTATTAGATCCTTAGAATGCTTTTGATCTTACCGCAATTCTAAGAAAACTATAATTAACTTCAAGGTTAAATAGGTCATATCTTGTGTATATAAAGAGAGGAATTTGTCTAAACGAAATCATTCCTGCAGTTTACGTTGGTTGATGAACATACTATTAGCAAAGCATAGTGAAATTTAAGTGCGATTAAACAAATTAATACAAGAAATTGATAAAGTTAAAAGCTTAATTATAGTCTGATCGGAGTTAATCATTTTAGCAAAAAACTAAAAGTTTCAATTCAAGTGATAAAAATGAATTTTGATAAATTAAACACAGCAATTAAAGTTATAGAAACTGATAAAAGCTCCAGTTATTGTAAAGATTTTGTGAAAATTATGAACGATGCTTTTAAAACATTAGGTAAAAAAACTACAACGGAGGAATTAAATTTTTGGATAAATAATAGTGTAAAGAACATTAGATTGCTGAATAAATTGTTAAGAAATGGATCCGTGTCATGTGGAGAGAAAAGAAAGATTTTGTCAACTATTGGGCTACTGAAAGCAAACAGCAGAAAGATTAAGAAATTAAGAAGAACAGGAACGGGCTTATTTAAAAAGGATGAGAGATGGATCAGGTGGGAAGAATTAGAGAATGCTTTTGAGAATCGAATTAGAACAGGTGTAGTTATAAATTTAAAACATAAAAGTATAGACAGTTTTCTAAGTGATGCAAAGAAAATGATTATTTCTCAATTAAAAAATGCGTTTAAAAAGACGGGAAACATGAAAGTTAATGTTATTCTTGCAGCAAATTTTAGTACTCTAGAAGAGGGTAGGGAAATTGAAGATATTAAATATTTCAATACTAAAAATTCAAAAATTTTAGAATCAACAAATTTTGACGAATGGTTTGATCATAAAATACGTGAAAAGCTTATAGTTAAGATTGATGATTTTCAACAAAAAAAGTCAAGTTGTTCTTTAAATGAAATTATAAATTTAAGTGTTAATATAAATAAATATGTCCCTCTTGCGGCTGGATACTCTACTTTTATAAGAATGCCAAAGTTTATAATTGATAAAAGAGCTGTGATTAATGTTAAAAATTTTGATGAATACTGTTTTTTATGGTCTATCATTGCACAACGATATCCAGCTGAAACGAACCAGAATCTTACAAGTTCATATCCTCACTTTAAAGATACTGATTTAAAGTTTGATGATTTTGAATTCCCCATTTCTCTGAACGATATACCAAAATTTGAAAAATTAAACAACCTGGGTATTAATGTTTATGGAATTGATAAAAGTAATAAAAAGAATGAAATTGTTTCACTTTATTTAAGTAAAAACAAATCAAATGAACCTACTTATCACTTGTTAATGATTGAAAATACTGAAATTGTTTTAGATGATGATGATGATTTTCAAAATAACAAAGTTTATCATTGTGCATTAATCAATAATTTATCTCGTTTAGTAAAATCTCAAATAACAAAAGATCGAAATCGAACCATACCTTGTGATAGATGTTTATGCCATTTTAAATAGGAAAAATCATTTAATAATCATAAATTGGATTGTGATAAAATAAACAAGTGTCGAGTAATTTTGCCTAAAGAAGAGGACAAAATTTTAAAATTTAAAAACTATAGAAATAAAGAAAGTGTTCCTTTTGTCGTGTATGCTGACACTGAAAGTCTCTTAGAACCTATAGCATGTACACACACAAACACATCAACGTATTAAAAACATATCCCGACAAGTTTTGCTTTCTATGTACATTGCAATTTCGACGAATCTCTTTCAGAATTTAAATCATATCGAGGTCCAGATTGTGTTGATTGGTTCATAGCTGAATTAAAACAATTGGCTGAAAAAGCAAATACTTATTTTACAAATATTATTCCAATGGAGAATTTAACTATTTTACAACAAATTCAATTTAATACTGCAACAATTTGTCATATTTGTGAAAAACCTTTTAAAAAAGATGACATTAAACACCGCGATCATTGTCATTTCACGGGAAAATATCGTGGTCCGGCACATCAAGGTTTCAATGTAAATTATAAAGATTCACATGTTGTTCCCATAATTTTTCACAACTTGTCAGGATATGATGCACATTTCATTATTAAAGCTTTAGCAACGTCTTTTGAGGGTGAAATAAAACTGTTACCAATAAACAAGGAAAAGTACATTTCATTTTCAAAGTATGTCAAAGGTACAAAAGTAGTATTAAGATTTCTTGATTCATTTAGATTTATGCCAAGTAGTTTAGACAAATTATCCTCCTATCTTGAAAATGATGAGAAAAAAATTACTAAAAAGTATTGCAAAAATATGGACGAGTTTAATTTATTAACAAGAAAAGGAATATTTCCTTACGAATATGTTAGTAGCTGGAAAAAATTAGAAGAAGGTCAATTGCCAGTAAAAGACTCTTTCTACTCTAAATTAAATGACGCTCATATTTCAGACGAAGACTATGAACATGCTTGTAACGTATGGAAAACGTTTAATTTAAAAACAATAGGAGAATACTCTGACTTGTATTTATAGACTGACGTTCTACTACTTGCCGACATTTTTGAAAATTTTAGAAAAACTTGTTTTACAACTTATAACTTGGACGCGTTACATTACTATACTGACCCAGGACTGGCATTTGACGCTATGCTCAAGTACACAGACATAAAACTTGAATTGTTGACAGATGTGGAAATGTTGCTTTTTATTGAAAAAGGTATAAGAGGTGGAGTTTCACAATGCTCAAACAGATACGCGAAAGCTAATAATAGATTTATGGAAAAAGATTTTAATCCCCTAATACCAGAATCTTATATTATGTATTTCGATATAAATAATCAGTATGGTGCTTCTATGAGCGAGAGCTTGCCATATACAGATTTTGAATGGTTAGAAAATTATAGTTATGACTTTTTCTTGAATATTCCAGATGATTCTCCTAAAAGATATATTCTTGAAGTAGATTTAGATTATCCAACTCAACTTCATGATTCACATAAAGACTTGCCGTTATGCCCTGAACATTTGATACCTCCTCTCCCAAAATGTACAATTCCTAAATTAATTCCAAATTTATTACCAAAGAAAAACTATAAAATTCACTATAGAAATTTAAAGCTATATTTATCTTTGGGAATAAAATTAACTAAAATACATAGAGTTTTAAAATTTAAGCAAAAGCAATGGTTAAAACCCTACATTGATTTAAATACCGAGCTTCGAAAAAAATCGAGTAATGAATTTAAGAAGAATTTTTACAAGCTAATGAACAATTCCGTATTTGGCAAGGCAATGGAAAATGTTAGAAAACACAAAGATGTTAGATTAATAACAAAATGGGAGGAAAGGTATTGCGCAAAAAATTTGATTGCTCAACCAAACTTTCATAGTTGCACCATATTTGATAAAGATATGGTCATTATTGAGATGAATAAAACAAAGGTATACTTTAACAAACCAATTTACATAGGATTCACTATTTTAGACATATCAAAAATAATAACATATGACTTTCATTACAATTACATTAAAGAGACTTTCAGTGATTCTGCAAAACTACTCTACACAGATACTGACAGTCTTGTTTATCATATTACAGTACCAAATTTTTATGATCATATTAAAAGAGATTTACATAAATTCGATACATGCGATTATCCTGAAAACAACATTTATAATATACCACTTGCAAATAAAAAAATCCTGGGTCTTATGAAAGACGAGAATAACGGTAAAATTGTAGACGAATTTATAGGTTTAAGATCAAAAATATATGCATTCAAGTTATGGGGTGATGAGGAAGCTAAAAAAAAGCAAAAGGGGTAAAATATTCAACTTTAAAAAAAAAAGGTTTCGATGATTTTAAGCATACTGTCAATGAAAATGAAAACCTGATCCGATCTCAGCACTTTATACGCAGCAGAGAACATGAAGTATTTACTGTCAAACAAAATAAAATTGCTCTCAGTTGGCAGGATGATAAAAGAATTTTGATACCAGGGAAAACTGACACCCTTCCTTGGGGTTACCAACAGCATGATCCAATGGAAATAGATGAAATTGATGTATAAAATGTAAATATTTATTTAAAATGTTAGATTGTATTAGTTCTCTACTATTCGCTTTATACAATTTTTACAATAAATTATACTTACAAAATATTGTAATTTATTATAATAAATGAATGTAATCAAAATAAATGTTGTTGTTTCTTATACCTGAAAATAATAGGGTTAGGTTAGGAATAATAATTACAGTCCAATTGATATTTTGTAATTTTATTGAGGAAAAAAATAGAATACACATTTTAAACTAAAATACTTAAATATTACAGTTTTTGCAGAACCAAGTTTTTAAGTTTATAACATTCTGAAGAGCACAAGTAAATGTTTTCTTGTTGATTAAATGTTTTGAACAAGTTTTAATACATGTTTCAATGTTTAACTTTTTTAATGAAGGACAATTTAAATCATTCATGTCGATAATTTAAATACAATATTTTTCATCGATTAAGCTTTTTAACCATTTTTTCTTCTCTAAACCTTTAACATAAATTGTCTTTACTTTTTTAAACACATTTTCTAAAATTTCTTTTAAATAAACGTACGGTACATCACCAGCATTCCAACGAATACCATGGAAATTATTTTCTAACCAACGATTGATACATTTATATTTGTTTGTGACGCAATTACATGGACAAGGAGGTTGGAAAACCATATTTATTGGTATTGAATCATTATTTACAGAAACTATAGCTAATTCTTTTAAAACAAATTTATTAATTGGCAATGTGAATCCTTGCACATCCATCAAGTACTGCATTTTTAAATCAACTAATCTCATTACGCGTAAAGAGTTAAATATATATAAGCTTAAAGTTAAACAATTTTTTTGACAATTCCACTGATTGGTTTATATTCAATGATGCGGTCATGCAAAACTAAGCAATAAGGTAGTCCAAGTTTGGTGGGGGAAATGCAATATGGCTGACATCAGCTGATTTACCGGAGGACAAACAATGCATTGAATTCAATGGGACAAATCAGTTTTTTAACCATAACTTTTTAAATATTCATTTTTGAACCATAGTGTAATGGAAAATTATTCTTTATTTATCGAAATCTATTTTTTAAAACAATAAAACCAAAAAATTAAATTTTATTGTTTTAAAAAATAGATTTCGATAAATAAAGAATAATTTTCCATTACACTATGGTTCAAAAATGAATATTTAAAAAGTTATGGTTAAAAAACTGATTTGTCCCATTGAATTCAATGCATTGTTTGTCCTCCGGTAAATCAGCTGATGTCAGCCATATTGAATTTCCCCCACCCAACTTGGACTACCTTATAAGCTGAAGTATTAGCGGGAAAATTTTCTTTTGATTCAAATTCTAAGCGGATATCAACTGGTCCACTTTTTAAAGATTCATTTTGTTTTGAACAATCTACTACAACTAAAGGAGCATATTGTAAAAATTCTTTTTTTGATAAAATTGGTTGAGACTCTTTACTATAATAAGATGCTTGAAAATTTGTAAACATTTCATATAAAGTAGAGTACTGATTTCTATTAATATTGAGATTCATGTTACTCTAAGGATAACATTGTGAATCTAAAAATAATTTTACATCAGATAAATCACAGTGATCGAAACAACTAGAGTTTTAAACTGTATTATTTTTTCTGTTTCTCTGAAATCCTAATACAATAAATCTAGGTTTCTCTAATTGACTTGAAGTTTTTACACTCCAAATATGCTTAGGAGTAATTGGTAATAAAGGATATTCATACAATTCCCAAGTTCTAAAACTTATTGGAATAGATGGATCTTTTTCAATATATTTTAATAATTTAAATTTTCGAGCATCTGATAATTTTATGTATGGTAATAACCATACAAATTTAAAACTTTTAAATAAAAATTTATAAAATTATTATTTTAAATTTAAATTTTAAATTTTTTCAATAACAATTTTAAACTCTTCTAAAGGTGCTACTTGCAACACTGCGTTAGCATCCATTCTTGATCTGATTAAAATAAGCTCATGTTTAGCGTTATTAATAACTTTTTGGTAATCTTCAGCAAAACCAAAAATCATACTTAAAAGAATACAAACATCAAAATAACCTTGTGCATTTGTTAAGGTTGGTTTATTTGTAAATTCTATCCAACCAAAATTTTCAAGAAATTTATTTTGACTAGCATCCAGAGAAATATAATTTTTCATTAAACTTGTAAGACCAACATTTTAATTTTTATCAATTTCTACACCATTAAGTTCATACTTTGCTTCTTCAAATAAATGACATATGCCATTAGAAATTAAATTTGTACGCTCTAGAGCTGTTCCATCAGGTTTCACGAGTTTTCCAGTTATGTGAATCGAGCTTTTGCTTGGAAATAAGCAATGATCCTGATTTTGTACCGTGATGCGGATTTCGTCACTATTGTTGTATGTTGATGAGGTATATGGTTGTTGCGCATGAACTTCATAATGAGCAATAGATTCATCAAAAATTACTGGTGAATCAATATTTAAAATTTCCCCTTCCATAGCAAATAATAATACGTTGAAATACAAAGGCACAAATACAAGTAAAAATAACCTTAAATCTCTTTTTTACTCTCTTCCTTTTTACAATCTTTAGACCGAGATTTTTTAGTAGTTGTAGGTTCTGAGGTGATAATCTCTTCAAGATTCGCCGACGACTGATTTGCTTCTGGCATGGTGTCTTAATTTTATAACCAAAACCAATCCTTTTTCTATTATTAAAAACAATACCTATTACTTTAAGGATTTAATATGAAGCCTTATTGTTAAAGTTTCCCCTCGAAAATTAACTAAATTTCCGTCTTGGTCTACAATTCGCAACTGAATATAGTCTATTGTCTTGACAGCGACTGGCAAGTAAATGACGTGATTTAGTACTTCCACTATTTTATATCCTGGTGGAACAATAGGAAAAAATTCATGAATTGTATGCACTTTTTCACCATTAATGTATGCTCCCGTTGTTATATTACATTCTACTCTTAATGAATTTATTTTAATGATTGATACTGGTTGATCAGACTCATGGTATTCTTGAGCTTTTAATTTGAGAGGAGAAAATCCTAACAAACTACCTATAGAATCATTGGGTTTAAAATTAATTTCTTCATCACAATAAACTGTACATTTCAATGTATTATTGTTTGGTTTGATTCTAAAATTAATTCCTTTATTTTTTGAAATTAAATGCAAAACTTGATCAATATCACTAACTTCATAACTTCCTGTGGGTATAATAATTTCTTCATTTCCTACGTAAAATTTATTCTTTCCAACATCTTTATTAGGAATAGAATTAAAAGTTAAAAATTCAACAAGACCAAGAGCATAATTTTTAAAATTATACAACTCTATTGGTGGAAAAAATTGAGATTCTAAAATGGAAGAATTTCCAGACAACGTTAAAATAAGTGAATCGTCCATGATGAGGTCAAATTAATAACTGACATTTAAACTAAGAATATCATTTATTTATATGCAGAGTATACAAATCAGGAATATTCAATTGTTTACATAAAAATTTAAGACATAAATGTCCGCATACATATGTATTATAGTTTTGATATCGTTTATGATTATATTTTATGCTACCAACACCAAAATATTTAACAAGATCCGAAGGTGGTCGAAGATTACCAAAGCTATCAAAATATATGATTTTATCTTTATTCTTTTTATAGGCACACCAGTGTGTACCAGGACCATTTTTATCATCTAGATTAATAATTGCAAATTCATTTTCTTTAGGACCACGCATAGGTAGTTCATTTCGCATAAAAACTCCTCGAAATAATGGAATTTTTAAACTTTTTGCAAATTTTAGTAAATCTAAGTCTGTTAGCGCACGGTGAGGTAGCTTTACTTCAAGTTTTTTGACTTGCATCCTTGCCTTACTTTATATGGTTTTAGATGAAGGCCTAGTCCTGCTTTATATGGTTTTAAAAAGAGACCTTTTCCTAAGGCAATAGATTCCATTGTTTGATTATGTCGCTTGCTTTCCTCTAGTTGACGTTTTGCAGAATTTGCATCATTTACAGCTTTTGCTATGCTAGCTGCTCCCCCTGCTAGGGCCCCTGTTGCACTTAAACCCGCAAACAAAGTAATAAGAAAAGGTAAAATTCCTCCCACTTTAGAAGGTATCGGTAAAACTCGAGGTTTATTAATTTTTCGCCTGCCACCAGCAATTTTAACTGCCAAACGTGCACCTTCAAGTGCTGATTTAATAGTAGACTGCGCATTTGTATCTAATTTCATAGATTTTTTCGCTGCGGCTACAATCTTTCTCAACGTTGATTTTTTACTTTCCCTCTTTTTCTTCATATTTTTTTTTGATTTAATTCCCATGCCCAACTTTGATTTGACCTTCATTGCATTTGTTATTGCGTAAGCTGCAGCTTTTTCACTATAATTTGCGTCAGGAGCAAACACACCATACCAAGCTTTGTCAGCAAGTACTCTATCAGCTGCGTTTCTCGTTTCTACACTTTCCCTATTTTTCGAATAAGAAATATCGTGCTCTTTACAAGCAGCGTCAAGAGGGTTGATTCCTGGATCACCTCGTGTTAATCTTTTCGCCAATTTTGTTCCTGGACCACAGTATTGATATCCAGGTATATGAAGTTCGAAAGGTAATTTGTTGATAATTTTATTCAAGACACCTCTACCTCGTCTTACTCTTTTCGAAGTTTTCTTTAAACTAGTTTGTTTTTTATTTACACCCATATTTATATTCTTTTCGGTGAGAAAACTTTTTCAAAACTAAAGTGGAAATCTATATAACCAATGTATTTATAGTTTTTTGTCATTTGACTACAAACAGTCGACCTTTAATGATCTAGCAAAAAAATTATGACAGTAATAATACAGTAAATTATGACAGTTGCCTTCAACAGTAAGACCTAACGTAGACCTTGCCCAAAGCATGAAAGAGTTAACCATCGACACAAAATCGCAAACATCTCCTAAGAAATTAGATCCACACAAACGTCCTTATTGGACTTGCATGCAAACGTTACAAGCGTCTACAGTGAACTGACATTAAAACTATTAAAAACCTTGTATTTATAGTTTTAACCTCAGTTATCGTAAGAATGGAGTTTGAAGCACAGTCGATTAAATTGCCAGTCTACAATTTTGACACTCTTGTTCAAGATTGTAATAAAAAAACAGAAAATCGTCATGGAAATTTATTGCCAAATAGTGTGTGAGCAATATTTTGTGGAAAGACAAATGCTTTACTTGCTCTTTTAATTCATCCCAATGGATTACGATTTGAAAATGTTTATCTGTACTCAAAATCGTTATATCAACCAAAATACAAATTTTTAGAAAACATTTTGCAACCAGTAGAGGGTGTTGGCTACTTTCCATTTAATGAACATGTGAATGTTGTAGAACCAAACAATGCGTTACCAAACTCAATATTTATATTTGATGACGTAGCATGTGAAAAACAAGATAATATTAAAGCTTTTTTGCTATGGGAAGACACAAAGCTGTGGATTCTTTTTATTTATGTCAAACATATGCGCGCATTCCAAAACATTTAATACGTGACAATGTTAATTTACTAGTTTTATTCAAACAAGATGAAATGAATCTTAGACATATTTATGATGATCATGTAAATACTGATATGACATTTATAGAATTTAAAAAACTTTGCAACTCTTGTTGGAAAAATAAGCATGATTTTATAGTGTTTGATAAAGATCGTGATATTAATGAAGGTAGATATAGAAAATGTTTTGATTGTTTTATAAAATTAGAGAAATGATATTCTTTGTAAGCAGTTTCATTCAAGACATTGGTCAATCAACATGTCTTCTACACACTTGAAACATTTTCAAAAGCAAAAAGATATTCTTGGTCAAATTGCAAAAGCCAGTGATGCTATTCAACGAAAGCATAGACTGATGAAATTGGGCAAGGAAGAAATTGAACAGACTTTAAATAATACGTTTAAACCTATAGTGACACCAATTCAGAAATTAGTTGACGACATTGAAAGTGTCAAACAAATTCGACCAGTAAAAATTGAAAGAGAGGGAGACCTTCCTTTAGAGTTTGAAGAAGATCAAGAACTTAAGAGAGAGAATGATTCATTTTTAAGAGATGACTTATCATTTGCAACAGCTGCTGATGATGATGATGATAACGGTGATGATATTGATAATGATTATGATGATGATGATGATGATGGAGATGATAATGAAGATGGAGATAAATCAGAGAAAGATGGTGCTATTTTATATCTTCAAATGTTGGATGAAAAGGGAAAAGATTTAGATCCTTCATATGGAGTTCGTAAATTATCTAAAGGGCAATTAATGATTGGTAATTTAGGAATAAATTTTGAACAAAATAATATTAGTGTAGGTAATAAAACATATCCTGCAACGAAAGGTTTACTTGAGCTCTTATTCAAAAAAGTCCCAGAAGAAGCTGTTTTAAGTGTAGTTGATCGAGAAAATTATAAAAATATTGTAATATTAACTAATGCTCATAAAAAATATTACAAAGCAGATGGCGCTGTTAGAGATAAAAAGAGTTTAAAATATCTAAACTATATAGCAGTACATTCTGGTGAAGGTTTAATTCCAGAATATATGACTCAACAAGAAGATACAAAAATTGATTATGTTTATTGGGATGATCCTAATGAATTGGTTGATCGTTTAAGATTGCTCTTGGCATCTCAAGCAGCTGGAAATCCCAGTCATAATAATGAGATTATATCAATTATTGAAGAGTTGAGAAAAGCTAGAATTGTTTATTAATTAACAGTTGTAGAAATTTTTATCATTTTCATGATGAGTATCGACATATTCGGACGTCAGTTTAAAAGCACAGAAACTTCAAATCGAGGTCCTCCAGAACTTGGTTTTAAGTTGACTAGTGAAGGAGATTTTAATATTGAAAATAAGAAACTTTGTAACGTAGCTGATGCTGAGAGCAACAGTGATGCAGTAAACTTGAATACTGTAAACAAAGTAATTGAATCTAAAGCGAACGCCATCTATGATGTAATCGGTTCTGTGAGAAATGATATAAATGACAATGTTGTAAAGATTTCAGAGATAGAAGATTTGATAAAAAAATATTTTGAAAATCTAAGAATCAGTATTGAAAGAAATATAGAGATGATGTCTACCAGCAAAGAGATTATTTTACAATTAGACAGCAGACTGCGCACACTTGAAGGTAATTAACAATGGAGGATCAAAAACTACAGTTGGTGAAAGAGTTACATAAACCAGCGAGAAAAAATTATAAGCGAAGAAATGTTGATATTCGAGGTATTGACGAGACTTGGCAAGCTGATCTTGTTGAAATGCAACCTTATGCGAGAGAAAATAAAGGTTACAAGTACCTGCTAACCGTCATTGATACATTTTCAAAGTTTGCTTGGGCTGTTCCAGTAAAGTCCAAAAAAGGTGAAGATGTGACTGCGGCAATGAAATCTATTTTATTTAAAAAACGTATACCAAAAAATTTGCAAGTAGATAAAGGAAAAGAGTTTTATAATTCACAGTTTGAAAATCTCATTAAAAGTTATAACATTAACTTGTATTCTACGCATAGTAATTTGAAAGCGTCAATTTGTGAGCGATTTAATCGTACTTTGAAGAATAAAATGTGGATGCAATTCAGTTTACGCGGTAATTACAAATGGATAGACATATTAAGTGATTTAGTAAATGCGTATAATAATAGTAAACATCGGACAATAAGAATGAAACCGAAAGATGTAAATGCTCAAAATGAAAATAATTTATTGTTAAATGTATTTAAAAAAGTTGCAGTAAACAGGAAATATAATAAGAAATTTAAAGTTGGAGATAGAGTACGTATAAGTAAAGTTAAACATGTTTTTGAGAAATGTTATACACCAAACTGGACTACAGAAATATTTACTATAAGCGATGTAAAAAATACTAATCCAATAACATATATCTTGAAGGATTATCAGGAAAATCTAATAAGTGGATGTTTTTACGAGCAAGAACTTTCTAAAGTTAAATATCCAGATGTATATTTAGTTGAAAAAGTATTAAAAAACGAGGATCTAATGTATTTGTAAAATGGTTAGGTTTTGATAATTCTCATAACAGTTGGATAAACGAATCTGAATTATAATGTATTTGAGAAAGGTTAAAATAAAAATAAATTGAATTGTATGCATTCTTGTATTTATTTATCCTCTCTTTTACAATAAACGACCATTTATACATTGAATATATGACATTTGATGAATAGCTTCATTTGATAATTGTTTGCAGTGAAATGTGACAAGTTCCAGCAATAACGTCTCTAAATTTAAAATATTAGTTCTTCCCATCACTTTTTGAAGTATTCTACTGTAATGTTTTTTAATAAAATCCGTGGCATGTTTTGTACACATTACATTATTTTTAAAGATTAATTCTGCAATAGACTTTACAATTATATCTTTACTATACTGCAAATTGAATTTTGATAGTTCTACATATTTTTGTTTGACACAAGGAATAAGTTCATTAAATATTGCAAATGACGTTTCACTAAATGTAAAAGATTGATCTAAACGCTCAATTAATATTAAACGATATGTAACACTAAAACGTATTGTAAACGTTTCACAATCCAATACTGTTGCATCACAATCTCCATTGAAAAATCGTATGATATGTTTTACTGCATCACACAAAAAGGCGCCATTTTTGAAGCTCCAAAGACAATGATACTCGTGGATGGCTGCTTCTTAGTTGAATTTTTGGTATTATATTTCCATTTGTGTCCAGTTCTGCTCCAACAACAGCTTGTTTTGTAAATGATTGATTTAAGTTGTAAATTTTTGATAATAACATTTCTCGACATGGTAAATATGACATTTTTTTGTCTTCTACTGGTCAACTCCCTCAGGAACAAACTCTATTTGATTGTAAAGTCCTCCACGATTTCTTAAATATACACCACTTCTTGTAGCTTCTGCTTTCAGACTGTTGAAAAGATTTGCATCCTCTTCAAATATTTTTAGCATTCTTGGTGGTAGAAAAATGTTAAAATCATTATTTATTTCAGCAATAATTTTCGGACCAAATTTCGTATCAATTTTTCGAATGTCTGTTACTTTATAGAATGCATCGATGGTTAACTCCTTTATTGTTTTGGTGACCAAGACTTTGCTTGCCTTGTTTAATTTATCGAAATTCATTTTTATCACTAAAGTTTAAATTTTCAAATTTTTTCACTAAAATATTTAACTGTGACCTTTCTTCAATTAAACTTTTAACTTTATCAATTTCTTGTATTAATTTGTTTAATCGCACTTGAATTTCACTATGCTTTGCTAATAATATGTTCATCAGCCAACTTAAACTGAAGGAATGATTTCGTTTAGAAAAATTGCTCTCTTTATATACACAAGATATGACCTATTTAACCTTTAATTTAATTATAGTTTTCTTAGAATTGCGGTAAGATCAAAAGCATTTTTATGAAAAGTACCGAAAATGTTGACCGGAAGCAATAAATCAAAGATATCATAAACAACAAGTACATGAGAAGAATTCCTTAGATAAGAATCTAATAAACAGGATATCAAATTACATGTAAAACAATAGCTTAAATAAAGACAATAATTACAAGAAATAAATAGGTATCAAATTACACGTAGGAAAAATTCCTTAGATAAATCCCAAACCGGAAGCAATAAATCAAAGACATTATAAACAACAATGTCATATCCGCCTCAGAATCATGGACTGAATCGCACCCTCCCCCAAATGGTTTGAGTCTGGACTAAAAGTGTCGGTGCAGGAATGTGTATGACGTCATTTCCGCCTAATCATCAAGATCTTACCCCCCCACTTAAGGGTTTGAGTCTTGGTTAAGTGGTTTGAGTCTGGGCTAAAAGTGTCGGTAACATGTCGGTGCAGGAATCTGTATATACAACCCTCCCTGTATGTCTACTAAGATTTCGACTATATCAGCAATTAGTGACATCTATTAGACGTCGCTTGAACTCTTTGGTTTAGAGTCAGGTGTTATTCTTAAGATAATTATTCCGATATGGTTGTCGGTAAATAATTATATTTTTTAAATTTAATTTTTGACCTTAAAAAATAAGCTGCGTGAACGACTGCACTGTGCATCTGTGAGGACTCAAACCCCAGTTAATAGCTGCCTTTCGCGGGACTAACGCCTACCAATGCACCATGCCAACACAGCCTGGACGACCTATTAACTGGGGTTCGATTCTGCACAGTGCAGTCGTTCACGCAGCTTATTTTTTCAGATCAAAAATTAAATTCAAAAAATATATTTATTTACCGACAACCATATCGGAATAATTATCTTGAGAATAACACCTGACTCTAAACCAAAGAGTTTAATCGACGTCTACTAGATGTCACTAATTGCTGATATAGTCGAAATCTTCCTTAATCAAAATATTTTTTGAGTTGTAGAGTGAGAAAGAAATACAAAAAATTATCAAATTTTCTCATTTTTGTCTCTTGACTTCAACTTTTTAAAAAATCTAGAAAAATTTAGAAAAAATTTTTTCTAAAAAGACAGAAATCTTGGTTAGAATTTCAGCTTTAGAATAAGCCTTCGAAAATTAAAAAAGGTTAATCCGTCTTAGATATATTATCATTAAAAATGTGATGCCGTGTTTCGACGATTGGTGCATTGGAGTTTAACTGTGACGACTAGATTCTAGCTTTGTGTGGTTGCGAATGGGAGAGAAAACAGGGACGGATTCATGCTGGGGAATAATAAATAATGATGTTTCACAAGTAATATAAAGAAACTAATCGTTCGAAACACGGCTTTACATTTTTAATGATATGTCAAAGACGGATTAATCTTTTTTAATTTTCGAAGGCTTATTTTAAACCTAAAATTCAAACGAAGATTTCTGTGTTTTTAAAAAACTTTCATCTAAATTTTTTGAGATTTTTGAAAAAGTTGAAGTCAAGAGACAAAAATGAGAAAATTTGATAATTTTTTTCATTTATCTCTCACTCTACAACTTAAAAAATAGTTAACAAAATGACTTCAAAGACGGCTTATTTTACGCAAAACTTAATCAGCTTTCTAACCGTATTTAAGATTTTTTTTATCTCCTTTTATTTACGAGATATGATTGAATAAGTGATGGCATGTTTTTTCATAGAGTCGCGTGTTATCGTCCTGATACTCGTGGACGGTTAGTGTAATAATAAAAAATATTTTACTATTTTTGACCAATTTGGACATCTTTGATTTGGGAAGTTTAATAGTTTAAAAGTTATGAAATATTTTGTGAGCCGCTGCATGTCGTTGCGTCAGCTAATTCGAGTTTTCTTTTCTTTATATCTAAGTTTGTTACATTGTTTTTATTTTTTACGGTTTGTTTTCTTGGAAGTGAATAAGAATTTTACAATTTTATCTAGAATGTGATACTATTTTTTCGTTTTATTCATTTAGTAATTTTAAATTTAACTTTTACTGAAAAGCATGCCGTAAAAATTAATCACTTAAATTTTAAGTTTTATTTATTTATTTCTTTACTTTTTTGGAAGTTACACTTTTTCCTTGAATTAAGCACAACATTGAAATAAATATTATTATTTTATCACACTACAAACTTATAAGTAAACCCTAATGAAGAACTAATTCAGTTCAAACGAAAAATAGCTAGCAGTAACGGGGAGCGAACTCGGGTCACACTCTATACCGGCAGGTAAAGCAGTTCACTTTTTTATCTTTTCTAGCTCAACTGTCAAATTACTAGATAGTTACTAGTAGTATAGCTATACCATTACTGGACCATAGTTTCAACGGCTGCTGCTCTGTCGGCAGAAAATTAATATAACCTTGGTTGGGGTCTTTGGAATTAATTTACAACAAAATATTTTCTTGGCGAATTTAAATTTTTGCGCCTAGTGTCGGCAATGTGTTACCAGAAATCCACCAACGCACCAACAAATTATGTTGTGAAATTAAAAAATTTTTTCAAATTAAAAATAGTAAAAAGTGAAATTATATTAAATTATAAATAAGTGAAATTAAAAATTTTATTTATACTATAAAATAGTGAACAGTGGAATTGGCATGCCAGTGAAATTATATAAAATTGTAAATTTTAATTATGGCAGAATTAATACAAGTCGGAAAAAAATTATTTACATATCGAAGGATTTCTGTATTACAAGCATTCAGATGGAAAAAATAATTTGAAATATTGGAGATGCTTTATTTTTTCAAACAAATTCAATACTTTTAACTTATTTAACAATTCAACACTTTTTATTTTGGAAATTTTTTTTGGAAATTTCGCACTTTGGAAAATGTATATTTTGGACATTTTGGGCTTTGGAACTTTTGTACTGTGGAAATATAAATTTTGGATCTTTTCATTTTGGAACTTTTTTCTTGGAATTTTTCGATTGGAACTTCCGTTTTGGAACTTTTGTACCCCAATCATTTATTTACTTATTTCATTAAAAAATGGAATTAAAATAATTAAACACCCTTATTTAATTTTAAAAAAGAATTATAATGTAATTAAAATTATAATTTTATAAAATGTATGAAAACGCTTTTATATATTATTATATTTATTGTAGGGAAACATTTTCCCAACCAAATCTGAGGAATCAAAAATTAGTAAACCTCGAAGAATATATAGTCTGAAGCCAGAAGAAATAGATAATGAGTGAAACAGAGAGACGTGAAGCAGAGAGAATTGAAATAGAGAGACGTTAAGCAGAGAGATTTAAAACAGAGAGACGTGAAGCAGAGATAATTGAAACAGAGAGACGTGAAGCAGAGAGAATTGAAACAGAGAGACGTGAAGCAGAGATACGTAAAGCAGAGATACGTAAAGCAGAGAGACGTGAAGCGGAGAGAATTGAAACAGATAGACGTAAAAGAGATAGACGTGAAAGGGACAGGAGTGATACACAGAGGCGTGAAAGGAAAATAGAAAGGCGAGAAAAGGAGAGACTTGAAATGGAAAAAAGTAATAAGAGAAACGTGAAAATACATTGAAAACAAACATTTCTGAAATGAATGGAAATCAAATGCAACGCGAAGAAATTCATAAAAATATCATTGAACAGGTAAATAAAAGATTATTTTAACAGTTATTGGGTCAGAATTTCTCAAACGGATCACCTAAAACTAAAAAATGTTCGTTTCAAACCAAAATAGTTTTTTTGACGCTTAATATGGCTAAGAAAAATCTCTGAAAATATTAAGCCAAAAAAAATTTTTTTGTAAAAGTAATTAACAATTGAATTTTTTAGTACTGCTAAATTAACAAATTTTTTTTCGCGTTCCAGTTGACGGATTTTAAAATTAAAATATGGGTTTTTTTCGTCTTGAATTGCACTATGTGAATATATTTTTTGTTTTTAAATTTTTTTATTTTTTATATAATTTGTTTATAAAATGTTAATAAACAAATATGTTCTTCACGTCCTAACAAAAAAATTAAAATTGGATTCTATTCCTTAAATGTCTCCGAGTGTAAAACCGTTTCGAAAAAAATGAGCCTTAATTAGAAAAAAAGTTATTAATTAAAAACTGCAGCTGTGTAGAGCTTTATATGATGCTATTCTCGCCCCGCGCACATTGGCATTTCTTACAATTTACTGTTCAAAATTGTCTGTAACCTACAAATTTTATCGGATTTTCATTGGCTTGGTCTTAAATTAAAGGGGATAAAATTTATTAGAGATTCCACTAAACCAATTTTTGAATTTGAAATTGTTTATATTTTTTTTGTTACTCAAAGTTAACAATTTACAATATTTTTAGAAAAAATCATGTTTATTTTTTTATTTTTTCATTGCAGATAATTGGAATTAATTTAAATTAGTCCACCATGATCACCAGACAAATAATAATGCATAATACAATTTATTTAAATTGCTGCAAACAATGCTAATTAACAAATAGGTAATTTTGGTTTTTTTTTAAATTTTTTTTTGCTGACAAATTTATGTTTATTTAAGTAATCTATGTCGATTTTAGTAAAAAATTATTTTGAATTTAATAATTACCATTGTTATTAACAATCATGTGAACTATAATCAAGTTTCTTTAACTTTTGTAAACATTTTAGGCATTTTTAAAACATAAACTGTTTATATAATATGTACATTCTTTCAAAAACTTTAAAAATTTAAGCACAAACAATTACATTTGCTGTAAACAAATTATTTACTTTTTAAACAAATAAATGGCTTATTTCTGCAAAAGAAAAATTATTTTTCCTATTTTAACGAGTTTAAAGTCATGTAAAGCTCTACTTGATTATTGATAACTATATTATTGTTCATATGATTGTTAATAACAATGGTAATTATTAAATTAAAAATAATTTTTTACCAAAATCGACATAGATTATTTAAATAAACATAAATTTGTCTGCAAAAAAATTTTTTTTAAAAAAAAACCAAAGTTATCTATTTGTTAATTAACATTGTTTGCAACAATTTAAATAAATTGTATTATGCATTATTATTTGTCTAATGGTCATGCTGGACTAATTTAAATTGATTATAATTATCTGCAATGAAAAAATAAAAAAGTAAACATGATTTTTTCTAAAAATATTGTAAATTGTTAACTTTGAGTAACAAAAAAAATATAAACAATTTCAAATTCAAAAATTGGTTTAGTGGGATCTCTTAGAAATTTTATCCCCTTTAATTTAAGACCAAGCCCATGAAAATCCGATAAAATTTGTAGGTTACAGACAATTTTGAACAGTAAATTGTAAGAAATGCCAATGTGCGCGGGGCGAGAATAGCGTCATGTAAAGCTATACACAGCTGCAGTTTTTAATTAATAACTTTTTTTCTAATTGAGGCTCATTTTTTTCGAAACGGTTTTACACTCGGAGACATTTAAGGAATAGAATCCAATTTTAATTTTTTTGTTAGGACGTGAAGAACATATTTGTTTATTAACATTTTATAAACAAATTATATAAAAAATAAAAAAATTTAAAAACAAAAAATATATTCACATAGTGCAATTCAAGACGAAAAAACCCATATTTTAATTTTAAAATCCGTCAACTGAAACGCGAAAAAAACATTTGTTAATTTATTAGTACTAAAAAATTCAATTGTTAACCCCTTCGCAGTCAAGACTAAAATCTCATAAGTGGGCTCAAAATGTCGACAACTTTTTAGAAAACTAAAATTTGCGCAAACGAGCATACTATTGTATTTGAAGTCGCTGATTACGAATCCGATATCAGATTTTGAAAATTCAAAATGGCGGATCCAATATGGCGGACATGAAAATGAAAAATCGACTGAATTCACTTGAAACTTGTTACTCAGGGGTTTTCGGGGTCGCTGATTACGAATCCAATATCAGATTTTGAAAATTCAAAATGGTGGATCCAATATGGCGGACACCATTTTTTAAAATTCATCAGATTCACTTGAAACTTTTTACTCGAGGGTTTTCAGGGTCGCTGATTACCAATTCGATTTAAGATTTTGAAAATTCATATTAGCGGATCCAATATGGCGAATGAAGTTTTCTAAAATTCATCGTTTTCATTTGAAACTCGTTACTAGAGGGTTTTCGCTGATTACGAAAAACTTTTGAAACGATAATAAATACAAAATTTTCCCCCGCAGTCAGTTGTTAAATATACTTTTTTACTTACGACCCCAGAGACTTTTACAAAAAAATTTTTTTTGGCTTAATATTTTTAGGGATTTTTCTTAGCCATATTAAGCGTCAAAAAAACTATTTTGGTTCAAAAAGAAAATTTTTTAGTTTTAGGTGATCTGTTTGAGAAATTCTGACCCTATTATGAAAACTATTCTTAAATTTCATAAAGTTTTTATATGTATATATATATAATAATATATAATATAATATAATATAATAATATATATAATATATAATAATATTATTAATATTAATATTATTATAATATTATATAATAATAATTATATAATAATTATATTCCCGAATTATTATTCAATATAATTCAAATATTACCGAATTACCAATTCTTAAAAAATTTATTGTTCCTAATAATATTTTTTTATAATGTGTAAATGTTCTATATTTTAAAGTTTCTAAATTTTATTTTTTCGAAATATCATTTGTTATAAAACTTTTTTCTTATAAATGTCTTTCAAAATAATTTTAACTTTTTCGAATTAACATTACTCATAATTTTCTTTACTTCTAATCATTCTTCTTTATAATTACTATATTTTCTAACATGTATTTTTTCTAACTATAACTTTACCGAATTGTCACTTCTCACAATTATTATTATATCGAAATATTATTTTTCAAAATTTTTGTAGTATCTAATAATTTTTTATACAAATTTTTTTATTGTATAATAACTAGTTTTTACAATTTTATTTTATTGGAATAATTATTTCGTATAATTTTATTCTTACCGAAATTATATTTTAAATAATTTTTTTTAATCGATTTTTTATTTTTCCTAATATTTATTTTTCCAAATAATTCATTTTCATAATTTTTATATTTCCTAATTCGTATTTTAGATAACATACATTTTTTCTAAGATTTAAATTCTCTAATTTATTATTTTCCTAACCTATAAATGTCATAATAAGAATTGCACTGAATAGTTATTTCACCTACAGAATATCCGGTTTCGACGTTTCCCATCTCTGAAGAATATGGCGCCAAATTTGAAAAATGTTTATTATTTTATTATTTAAAAATTATTAATTACTATAAATATTGTTTAAACCAATTAACAACGCTAAATATTATAAGGAAATTTGTTTTAAACAATATTTGTAATAATTAATAATTGTTATATAATAAAATAATAAACATTTTTCAAATTCGGCGCCATATTCTTCAGAGATGGGAAACGTCGAAACCGGATATTCTGTAGGTGAAATAACTATTCAGTGCAATTCTTATTATGACATTTATAGGTTAGGAAAATAATAAATTAGAGAATTTAAATCTTAGAAAAAATGTATGTTTTGTAAAATACGAATTAGGAAATATAAAAATTATGAAAAAGAATTATTTGGAAAAATTAATATTAGGAAAGATAAAAAATCGATTAAAAAAAATTATTTAAAATATAATTTCGGTCTTTGTCGATTTACTCGGACATTTTTGTTTTAATTAAGTGTTTATCTCTTAAAAAGTTACTCTGGTATCTTAGCTTTCTTTTAAAAAGACCAACGTCCCTATATTATGCTTACTTTTTTTCTATAATGAACGTACACTTCGTCGGAATCGTAGGTTGCTCTTTATACATAGCCTGTTTCATTAGCCAACACGCCCTAGGGGTACTTGGAAAATATTTTTTAATTTTTATCAATACTGTAAGTGTGAATCAAAAATCTCAAATTGACCCTCAAAAAATGTTTCAAGCTTAAAACGCGATTTTAATTTCTTTTTTAAAGTTATTTTTAAAAAATTAGAACGAAAAAATGAAAATTTTGAAAAGTTACTTTCATATGTGAAATACAGTTTTTCTACTATATTTCTTACAATAGTGATTGAATAATAAATAATCAAACTTTGTAGAAACTTGCAGTATATCAAGTTGTCTTTGGAGCGAAATCATTTCGATTTACGATTTTTAAATAAATTATAATTATTCATTACGCCCCTTAGCCATTATGTCTCATTCCTCCTATATACGTGATTTGTAAATATATATCAAATGTATGATTAAAAACATGTAAATCCGGATACAGTGAATGTGATAGTTTAATTGTTATAAGAAAAACTTTAAATTTACTGAAGATTTAAAAATGAACAATTAGATAAATTTTCTGCATGATTTTTTTAAAAGAACGTCCAAGCGCCTAAACTTTCGGTAGGACCTTCCGGCAGGACGCGCCTCTTACATAATTTATTAAATATATTAACAAATATTGTTATTATATGTTATTTTGAGCTTAAACAAGAAATTCACTTAGATTTTGAAAAAATTGCCATTTTTAATGCTATACAAATATTTGAATAACTTATAAAATAGTAAACGTTTTCTAAAGCTTCTCTTCTTAATTTAAAGGTCATTTTCAACAATATGAGAATTACTTCAGGTATTAACGTGTATTCTTTGCTTAGAAATTGTAAGCAAAGCAAAGGTAGGATACCCAAATTAGAACAAAATAATAATAAATAGCACAGCATTTCAAAAAAAAATTTTGAACTAAGAAAATAAAAACAATCCTCCAAAATTTACCCATCGTTTTAACAAGCAAAAATAAATCACCTCCACTAAGATGAGACAAAAAGTCAAAAATTCGAAAAAGTTTTTAAAAAAATTAAGTTTTTCAAAAGTTATCGTCGGACAGACCTACAGACAGACGTAATCGCCGGACCATGTTTTTTGGATTAAGGGCACCTCAAAACGCAACGATTTCATAAAATTAGCAAATAGTATATTAAGCAACAAGGTACGTAAAGGCAGCCTTTAAATCCCGTGTTACTTACGATATTTTTTATTCCAAAGGTACAAAAGTGGCGATTTAAGATAGCAGACGACAGGGAGTAAAAATCATTCACTTGTTCGACTTGTATGAAAATGGCGGCCTTTTTTTCCATGAGCAAAAATAACGCATGGGACTAGCTGTTTTTTTGCCCATGGGAAAAAAGGTCGCCATTTTCATTCAAGTGGACAAATGAATGGCTTTTAGTTCCTGTTGGCTGCTATCTACACGGAGAAAAATGGAAAAATGATTTATGCAGTCAGTGTAGTACTCCTTTATAGAATAATATGTGACAGGTACACACTATAGTATTAGAAGTTTCATAGCTGAACAGTTTGGGACTCAACACAAGTTATCCCATTCATCAGCTTAAACAAGACTGTTTATATAGTCTAAGAGGGAATAAGAGTATAAAAAATTGGAATGAGAAATTTCTTTCTCATGTAATTGTTAAAAGAACGCGGCAGTGTACAAAGCACAAGTCAATAATAGAAGCGAATATTGAACAAATAGTACTCAGTCCAGTTCTTTCGAAAAATGAACGCCGTGCACATAAAGTAGATACCTACTCGAAAACCACAAGTTATTCTCTCTCTCTCACACTAATGGTCGTTCACTTATCTTACCGTTTCACTTACTATTACTACTCTCAACTATTATTTATGCAGTGCAGTTAAGTTCATTAAATTATTAAATATTGCTGTGAGAATAATTAATTATACATTTCATTCAAGGTCAATTCACTATTTTGTACACGAAAAAAAAGAATAATCAAATTTACCATGAGGACTGTCAAACTTAAAAAAGGTTTCAAGGTTATTAAGAAAAAATTAATGTTTTTTATTTATTTATTATTAAATTCTAATAACCGTATCAAATTTAAACTAGTTGACAATATTATTTATTCAATATTATGAATATTGTTGACATCCATACTTACATTAATTACAAAGTAAAATCGACGCATATTCTAATTTATTTCATTGGTAAGGGATGTTTCTTAAATAGGAAATTTCCCCCATCGATTGCGTAGCCGAGAGGCTTAATGTAAAAGCGTGCGATTTATAATTATGCGTATATTTAGTTGTATGGTTAGGTAGATGTTCAATCCCGTATGATTGTAAGATTTTCCGATGCATTTAGTTGTTAATTGTAAGTATGAAGATGTGGGAAGAATAAAACTTGTGAATTAAGGAATATGAATATATAAAGAGTGCATTTAACACATTTTTCTTTTTTTTAATGATTGGTTATTGTTTTTTTATATAAAATTGACGAAGTGAATACAAGGAAACACTCGTTTCGCGTCGCGTCGGCCATTTATTTTGACAGGTTCCGCGCCTGCGTTCCTTTATTGTGAAAATTTCGAAGTAGGGGACTGAGTCCAGTTTCTCTACTATGCACACTGCAGCGCGCCTTATAATCTTCGCCTGTGTTTCAATGCTCTTTACAGTGACATTTGGAACTAAGGCCCTCTATACACTATACGCAACACCCTAAGATGCTTGATGGAAATGAATTAATGTACTTTTACTGGACTGAGTCCAGTTTTTTCAATATTGACTCCCAGTTTTTTAAACTCTATTTTTCTCAGTGTAAAAGCGCCTATTTTGTGCCTGAGGTATAAAAAATCAATTTTTCACCTAATCTAATACCTCCTCATGTGATGAGAATGTAAAAAACCATTTCCAACAAGATAGGACCATAAATTAAAATGTAAAAAAGGGTCAGACCAGCCAAACTGTATAAAAGAAATTTCATTGATTTTCTAAAATGTTAAAACTTTTATGAATATATTTTAGTTATAACATTTTAGAAAATCAATAAGAATTTTTTAACCCAGTTGAGCTAGCCTGACCCAAAAACTTTAAAAAAAGAAAAAAAAATTAATTTTCTACGAAAAAATGTTGTAGAGAAAAGTTGTTTGTATTTTTCTAATCTAAAGTAATATAAAGTTAAAAATAATGAAATTTGAAAAAATTGAATTTTTAAAATTTTGAAACTACTGTAGTTTGCGTAGTTTTCGACAAAAATGTCTAGCTAACGAACTCGATCTGTATTTTAACACTAACTTTGTGCATGCAAAGTTGCAAGTTGATGCAATAAGTTTTTCAAGTGTTATCGTAGGGACACCATTGCGTCTACAGACAGACACGAAGACAGACACACAGACAGACGTACTCGCCGGACCATGTTTTTCGGGTTCAGGGGACCTCAAAACGTAAAGATTTCATAAAATTAGCAAAAGTCAATTTTCGACCAAAACTAATACTTTCTCATGTGATGAGAATGTAATAAAAATTAGTTTTTTGGAAATAACTCGAAAAGTTTAGGGTTTGGCAAAAAGTTGTCAACAGCAAAGTTGTAGATGATGCAAAACCGAGAAAAAAAGTCTGTGGTAGCAAAATCGCATATGCAATAATGTCGGAGATAATGGAGTCAAAATATTGAATTTTTTTCAAAAAAGCGCACAAAAAATATAAATAGAGAGTGGTTTTTCCGAAAATTACGACTTTTTTGTGTACAATTATGTTTTTCGAGTATTTTAGGGTGAGAATATGTCAAAATCAATTAACTGACTTTTATTCCTTTCAAAAAATTCGATTTTCAGTATTATTTTAAGATTTTTTTTGACCATTTAAGAGACGGAAATGGCTGGTTACGAACTTAACCTTTACTTTTACACCAACTTTAAGTGCGTTAAATTTAAAAACGATCAGATAAGATTTTCAAAAGTTATTGTGTCAACAACATTTTGGTCTACAGACGGACATACATACAGACATACAGACACACAGACAGACGGACTTGCCGGACCATGTTTTTCGGTTTCAGGGGACCTCAAAACGTAAAGATTTCATAAAATTAGCAAAAGTCAATTTTCGACCAAAACTAATACTTTCTCATGTGATGAGAATGTAAAAATATTATTAGGAACAATACATTTTTTAAGAATTGGTAATTCGGTAATATTTGAATTATATTGAATAATAATTTGGGAATATAATTATTATAATTATTAACAAATCTATAAAATAATATTTATCAAAATTGACATTTCTAAAATAAAAATATTAGTGTAAATAAGAAATATAAAAAATAATAATTTTTAGAAATGATACTTCAGTTATTTGAAGATTATAAAAAATTTTCTTTCGCAGTATTAAACATTCTGTTAATTAGTCATTCAAAAAATAATGTTTTTGACAATTATTCTTTCGATTAAATGAAATTATAATTAATTCTTATTAGATAAAAAGAATTTCGATAAAATAAAGATTCGGAAAATAAAAAATTGGAGACTTTTCATGCGCTTCCACAGTTTTCTGAAAAGTATCAAATTAATAGTATATTGCAGGTCAAATTGTGGCAACGTTTTGATACTGTACAATGTATCAAGTTGATACGAATATAACTATCTTTTTTAAGAATGATAGTCAATACAGTATAATTTTTTAATACGTGTATTTGTATCAATGTATTACTGTCATGGCCGGTTCGCATTAACTGGAAATTGAACTAATCAATTTAATTAGTTTTATATACTCTTAAGTATTAAAAATTGTTTTATTTTACATATTAACAGTGAGAAATGTGAAAATTTATATAAAATGAGCACATTATTAAAAAAAACTTGTATTGAAATATACTAACCTCAATTCACGTTGTTATAACATTTCGATTAAAGATAACTTTACAATTTCTGATGATTTTTGGCTCAAGGTATAGTAAAATATTTAAGGGTGCGTTCATTCCGTTCTTAATAGTAAGTACTTAAAATTTAATTATTACTATTTGATTATTATTATTTGATGTTTAATAATTTTTTAAATATTTAACTGTGTTGGTCGATATTTTTAGAAAAAATATCAGTAAAAGTGACAAAATATAGTTTGCAGTGAATATAGGGTGTTTTCAATAGAATATTTAGTGAATAAAAAAAGGAAAAATTAGGAAAACTTATTATATTTGACAAAAGTAATCATTAAAGCATTTATCTATTACATATTTAGGGCAAATAAATTAATGTTTACTTATTGAATAATTAATGTTTAAAGTTGGAGATGTCAGTTCTACCGTAAGATGTATGCGTGTGTGTACCCTGCTGGAAGTAAAGGGATAGAAATCCTATCTCTTGGAATATTTTTTTATCTCTAAGATAGAAAGAGATGAAGTTTCTCTATCTCAGTCTATCTCCATTTTATCACCTCAATCACTTTCTATCTCTCCATTTGTATCAATCTTTTCCAATAACCTTTATTTTATCTCTTTTAATACTCTTAATATTTACATCAATCTTTTTCTATCTCAAATTTCATCTAATAACATACCTATCTCTTTTCATAATCTTGTTTCTATTCAAGGCTATTCCTTTTTCATTCCCCTCAATCTCTTTCTATCTTCTCTTCTTATTCAATCCTTTTTGATAACCCTAATTTTATCTCCTTTTATCTTTTTCCTAGTTACTTTTTTCTCTTTCTATTCCCATTTAAATCTTAGCTTATACTGTCTCCTTTTATCCCCTCCGTTCTATCGCATTCTATCTTTTTCCTAGTACATAAAAAAAATTAAATTTTTTCCTTTTTCTAAATCTTTTTCAATAATCTTTATATTATCTCTTTGAATCTCTTTTCTATCTTTAAAGATAACACTTTATACTCATTTCAATGTCACTGCATATTTATCTCGTTCTATACCTTGCTATATCTACTAATTTTACCACTATTATAATCGGTTCAATCTCTTTCTATCTTCTCTTCTTATTCAATCTCTTTTGATAACCCACATTTTATCTCCTTTTACCTTTTTTCTAGTTACTTCTTTCTCTTTCTATCCCCATTTAAATCTTAGCTTATCTTGTCTCCTTTTATCCCCTCGGTTCTATCGCATTCTATATTTTTCTAGTACATTAAAACAATTGAATTTTTTCCTTTTTCTAAATCTTTTTCAATAATCTTTATATTATCTCTTTGAATCTCTTTTCTATCTCTAAAGATAACACTTTATACTCATTTCAATGTCACTGCATATTTATCTCGTTCTATACCTTGCTATATCTACTAATTTTACCACTGTTATAATCGGTTCAATCTCTTTCTATCTTCTCTTCTTATTTAATCCCTTTTGATAACCATCATTTTATCTCCTTTTATCTTTTTCCCATCGTACATTTAATATTCTTATTGATTATCAACATACACTTATGAAAGTAATTATTGTTATTTAATTTAAAAGGACATTTTTATAGTATTATTTATTATATAATTTAATAAAATAAATAATTAATATTGTTATATTATATTTTTTATTATATATTCAAAATGGTAAATTGGTAAATAAAAAATCTTATGATAGTGTTTAATTTTTTTATTCTAACACTGTTATTTTTTCGAGTAATTACTAATAGCTTTTTCAACACGTTGGTATTGAATTTTATTAAATTTCGACGGTGTTAGGCATTCTACTGACATATGCAGAATCAAGAACTTCCATATATACTAACTTCTGTTTGATATCTTCGATGGAAACCGTTACAATTACATTACTCCGTTGTATTTTTTATGTGCGAAACAGAGACAACTTCGTCTGGAATTAAATTGAACAGATTTATCGATACTAGTGTTTTATTAATTTGGCGTTTAAAAACTTGAATTTCGCCAAATTCTCCGCAATTTAACATAACAAAAGTGTCGTTTGTTTTCGCAGGCCTTTTATACTTGACGCTATGAAATACTACAGATTTCCATACACATCGGTTAAATAATTGAATACCATCTTCTTCATCTCCAAAATAACCAAGCAGGAGAACATTATCATTGGTTTCGATACCGCTTTTACAACGGGAATGTGTAAAAAGATTTTCACAAAATTTTTTACATGTTTTTAAAGGTGCAAGTTCCTTGTACGTATAATTAAAAATAAGCCTTAGTAATGATCGCTTAGCTATTTGATCATATACGTCTTTTGGACCAGTTATTTCTCTCTTAAAAAAAAAAATTGCACATTTATAAGGAAACGTTGATGTTGACTACAGAGGTCCTGACATACGGACTGACTGTACGAGATGCAACAAACTGTGAACGTTAAATGTCATTACGCTATTTCCAAACATCTCCTGAAGTTGTACAACAAAAATTAATAATTTTTCATCGCAGATTTTAAGTTCCGTTTTAGAAATTGAATCTTGTAACAAAATGAAAACACTATCTACAAGAAGAGCGTAATGATTTAGTACTGTATCTGGTACTAATCTCTTTAAGCACACTAAAGAATAAAAAAGCAACCAAGAACGCCATTCGGTAGCTTTCCACTTGGCTTTTTCTTTTATCGCTCTTGGTTGACGATGTATTTCATGCGGAGGAGTCATCTTCAGAAGCCGATTATTTAATTCTTTGAGTGTATCAGCTTTTAAAATTTTCGTTTCAATCCAAACATTAAATAAATTTCTTAGTACACCTAGCAGCTGTGAATGTAAATAATCTTGTAATAATTTTTAACAATTTAATAAATATTTGTTTCAATGTCTTTTAAATAAAATCAGAATAAATAAATAAATATATAGTAGTTTTTAAAATCAATGTGGATAATTGATTATTAATAAAAAATTAACTAAAAATACAAATAAAATACGTTATCCTCAAATTATAGAATTAACAAATTAATAAAATATAATCCGTCAAATGATTTATTCCGAATTTCGTAAAAATAAATATAAATACAACAAAAATTTCTTTTAACAATATTTGATTCTGATTTAATTAATTCACTATAAACAATTTTCTGAGTATACAAAAATGACCTTTAGATCGCAAAATATATAGAGACGTTTCTCGCAATTTAGAATTCTTTTATTTTATTGGCGTTAATTTAAAATTTATATTTATTATATGGTGTGCACATAAAACATTAAAGAAACATACAAGTATTGCTTTCGTTTATAATAAAAGAAATTATGGAGTAAAAGACATTAACAAAATATAAGAAATGTATAAATAATAATTATAAAACTTATCCAATCGTCGCTTTCGCCGTTTACGAAGTTGGAGCATTCAATTCCTTTCCTTTATTTAAAGAAGATTATGATTATCCTTATGATCTACGATGTACAATTAGGCAGTTGTGATAAATTAGAATTGTAATTATAAATGCGTTTTTTCGCTTCTTCAATAAACCATTATATTAAATTCCTTGATCAGTTTAATGCCTCGTGGTCGAATTAATTGAAAATAACTCCAATCTTCACACATTCACCGTAAGAATTTTAACTGCCACACTATAACATTATTTTGATACATTATTAGTAAAACATTTTATTAACAAAAACTATAAATGATAATAACTATAAGGTCGCTGGCAGCACGCTTATAATACGACAGTGTATTCTGACGAAAGCATACGATGAGTGAAGACTTCTCTTATTTACAATTCTCGTGAATCTTTCAATGAAAAAAGTCCCCACCTATTTCATTCAAATCTAACACTCCATAGAATTATTTCGCAATCGCTAACACACATGACCATTCAAAATCCTAAAACTATACATCAATTCGACGACAATGCAAGAACACTTGCACGGAAAAAAAGTACATTAGAAATGGAGAAATTTTTCGCCATAACAGCTAAACATTTCGTCAAAAACGAGCGAGCGATATTGGCATTATCGCTAAAATAGCAATATTGAATTTTACTTGAAAGACAATCTAACCCTACAATGACAGATATAATTAAAATTCTGTGAAAATTAAAATTAAATGCGGATTTTTAATTTTTTTCAATTGTATGTTTCAAATTAGTTCCTCGTGAGTCTTCCAGATATTATTAACCTTTCGCAGTACCTATGCCTAATTCGGCAATTGGTTTTTCTGCCTCTATTTATAATATGTGCAACGCCATAAATGTAATGTGTGTTCATCATAACATAGATTTAGATTTCGCTTACTTGTCCTTACTCTCATATAAAGATAAACTCACAATAGTATATTGTGCAACAAGTACAGAAAGAAGCTGTTTTCCGACGAATGCAAAGTTTGCTGTCCCGAGCGAAGCGAGGGCAGCAATTTGCACGAAGTTGAAAAATCTTCTTTCGTACGTGTTGCACACAGTACTTTGTGCAACACCTTTTGGTTTTGATAAAAAAAGCTGTTTGGAAACGCTAGTTGACGCCAACATACGTACTGTTTAGCAGGGTTTGGAACGTATGTTCCCGCACGTAATATTCGTGGTTTTTTACGCGTATATTACTGTAAAAAACAGGTATTATATACAAATAGAAAACAAATACCTATGTATATCTAAAAAAAACCCAAAAGTTTAAGAACTTTGTCGCATTAGTGCAGCAAAGTAAGCACTTTGCCGCACTAGTGCAGCAAAATAAGCACTTTGCCGCACTAGTGCAGGAAAGTAAGCTCTTTGCCGCACTAGTGCAGCAAAGTACTGTTTTGCGCCTACTTTACAGGCATGCAAAGTATTACTTTCCTTACAGGTGTTGCACAAAGTATATTATATCTACGAGATAATTCCAATTCAACATAACATAATAATGTTTTCTTTTTTTCGTTATGATTTAATTTTGCGTCTTCGATACCAAAATAAAAAGTTATATAAATTTTATTTTTCTAATATTTTTTCTTTAATTATAAGTAAATTACAAAGTTTTGTTTTTCCTTTAAGTTCTTATTATACTTATGTAACCATTACAACTTTTGTAATTTTGTTTCTCTGTAGTGCCCTTTGATGGTTTTTACCGTGGGCTTGTTAATCATGCAAATAAAAAAAAATAAAAAAATTACAACCATATGAAAGTAAATTATTGAACTTAATACTGTTTTAAAACTTAAAAACACAAAACTGATATTTATGCTGTCAAACAAGATTTCCATATACTTCCAATATGGCTGACAAATTGCACTCAACCAAAGCTCACTATCACTGAATTGGCTAAACTTTCGGCTAATGTTGTTAAGCTTAATTCCCAACGTTGGTTATGTTGTTCTTTATTTTAATTATATTCCCAATATTGCTCGTTCGCGTCATGAAATTTTTTTCGTGTGTTAATCTAAAGGCGCACTTCCTTCAATCTATAGGGAAACCCCAAACCATGTTTAAAGTTAATAGATTTATTAACACTGAAAATCCTTTGACTCCATTTACTGTTGGCGAGTTAGATTTAACTTTATCATCATTATCTTTTTTATGACTATTGTGACTTCTTATTTCAGCATCCGTTTTATTAACAGGGTAACGTACAGCATTATGACAGTAAAATCCTCTTTTGTAGCACCAACTACATCCAAAGTATCCGTTATATTGGATTCTATTCTATCAAATTGGCCGTGCAACTGAGTCTGCTGAAAATAATAAAGGAACAATTGTTAATTTTATGAGCATTCCATTTTCATCGGTTGTATCGATCCCTACGTTAGACAAATGATTTAGTTAATTCACTAAATATTTCATATGAAAATTCAGGCGATGGCTCTTTTCCATTTATACTTAATCCGGCCAGAAGAGGATACTTAAATCTAAGTTTTGGGGGTAATTCATTGAGGATTACTTGTGTCGGCCAAAATGACTTGTTTGAACTATTACAAAGTGGAGCTCCATCGGTTGAACAGTTTAATGTAACAAGATGCGACGCATCAGAATACACATCTCTTGCTTTTTTATACAATATACTATCTTGGACGTCACTTATTTTCCCAGTTTCATTTTTCCTTTCTTCAGCATCTCGAATTCCCTTAAGCAATGCACTTTTTATTTCTTCGTCTTTTAAAAGCATCTCTATCTGATACTTTATGTCAATAATTATCACGTAATTAGGTGATTGTGTTGTCAAATTATATTCTTTCCCACACTCTTATTTTACGTGACATTTTTTAAATTCTTTTTTCAAAACAGGTGGTAGTAGAGAATTACAACATTCTGTGCACAGGAAACATAATTTAATAACTTCACTAGGAGGATCGTATAGCTGGCTCATAACAAATTTACTAGTGTTCCAATCTTTGAATTTATCTCCAGCAAAATTTTTGCACATTTCGAATAATGAATCTCTTCCTTCAAAAGTAGAATGATATCGTATACTGTAGGCCATTACCATAAGAGAAACATCACGAGTAGACAGCTGAGCTTCGGGGAACATTATTCGGGGAACATTCTTCCGAATTATCAAAAATAGCTTTATCCTCATCATTAATATAATCTTCACAATCTTCAAAAATTTCTGACTTATTTTCTGAATCACATTTAAATTGATTATAATCATACCCGCAGTAAAATTTACGCTGATTTTGACAATCGCTCTCAACTATTGATGCGTTCGAGTCAGTTAACGGATCGCTAGGTACAGTTATCGTCAATTCATCTGTTACAATTTCTAAATTTAAAGAAGATTTGGAACTACTAGTTACTCTTAAAGTCTCATCAACTTCTATGGGCAACTCCACTGGTGATTCTGCTATTTCTACATCGTCACGATTCGCTATTGATTCGAAACCTACAAAAAAGAAAGACAAAAATTTATTTATTTTTAAATATTTTTCATGAAGATAAGAAATTTTAAAGTAAAATACACAATACCTGATATCGTTTCCTTTTTTGAATGCTTATACTTCATTAGCTTTTTCTTCCATCGCCATCGAGTTGTCTCATGTATTTTTGCATCTTCGAAATCGGCGTCAAAGATTTTTTTATTTTTACGCTTGGATGGCGTGTTCGATTCATCTGTCTTTTTTGTATCCATAGCATCAATTTGACCTAAAAAATTTATTTATTTATCATACAAATATATTACACTAATAAACTATTATTGTGAATAAGAAAGCAACTCATTTTCAAAATTGTATTTTCCTTCCAAGAAATTAAAAAAATTCATTGAACATGATCATCAAAATTTGTTTAGAGAATAAAGACAAATAATTACTATTAATCTTTAACATAAATTCAATATTGAAATGAATATAATAATTATGAAGAATAAGATTTCAGTAAGTTGTTTAGCGGTCAGCAGAAAAATCTTTTAAATATTGAAAAAATAACATATCTAAAATACAGCGGTGTTTAAATTCGATTAGGCGTTTCGACAAGAACACTATAGGTTTAATTTACAAGGTATATTTTTTGAGACAATAAAATGAGAATAAAATTAATCGTATATATTACTTCATTTGCATGGTTGTAAAGGACTCCTAATTTATTTTTGTAATAAAAATATTATTAGCCCTTAAAAGGTCAAAGCGTCTATTACGTATATATATGTCGTAGGCAACTAGAAGAATCCGGCATTAAGCTTAATTCCTAGGCAATAAGCTTACTGCCGGCAATTAGACGAAATCGTTCAGATTTGTCTATTTGCCTAGGCAGTAAGCTTATTGCCCGATGAAGATTCGGCAGTTAGACGAATCACATTAGAATCCATTTGCAGTGCACAAACGTCCTATAAAAAATTAATTAAAAACAATAATAATGATAATAATAATAATAATATTCCTTGACTCATATAAATAATTCTCGACTAAAATAAATATGTCTTGAGTCAAATAAACATTTCTTAACTGAAATAAATCATTCTGGACAGAATTAAATATTTTTTGGGTAGAAAAAATATTTCTTGAGTCTAATAAACATTTCTTTGATCAATTAAATAATTCTGGACAGAATTAAATATTTTTTGAGTAAAAAAAATATTTCCCAAGTCAAATAAATAATTTATATTTTCGTAAGAAATATTTTCTTTCATCCAAGAATTATTTCTTTTTGAGTCAAAAAATATTTATTAGACTCAAGAAATATTTCTCAATGATAACAAATATTTATAAAAGTCAAGAAGCATTTATTTCACTGAGAAAACTGGAGTATTGGACTAAACATCTGGAGGGACAAATCGTTCATATTTGAGAGTTAGCTATTGGATAACAATCTAAATGTTCAAATACACCATTGACAGATATTCGTGCCATTTCTCTTGGAGGGAAAATGAGTTTATAACAGAGGGACAAATTAACCATATTGAGAAATCCCTTCCTTATCCGGCGCGAAATGAATAAATATGGCAACCTAACCCTTAAATTAAATACATAAAATGTCAGAAAAATAATTTCGCGCGCATCAGATCGTACACATTTTCTGCGCAACTTTTAACCCTCAGATGTAATGGGAGAGAATATACAAGTAGATTTCCATTGTCAATTCAAAATTTATTTTAGAAGGACTATTTAACTCTCTTCATAAGCAAAGGAAACATACACTTTTTGAACCTCTGAATTTGCAACTCCAGTTTTCTCAGTGTTGAGTCAAGAAATATTTATTTAAATCAAACAATCTCTATTTGACTCAATAAATATTTATTTCACTAAAGGAATATTTTAGTCAAGAATTGTTTGATACACTTAAACAAAATTTATTTTAGTCGAGAAATATTTTTCTTTATGCAAAAGTAAAAAAATTATTTATTTGACTCAGGAGATACTTTTTTTACTCAAGAAATATTTAATTCTGTCCAGAATTATTTAATTGATCCAAGAAATGTTTATTAGACTCAAGAAATATTTTTTTTACCCAAGAAATATTTAATTCTGCCCAGAATGATTTATTATTATTATTGTTTTTAATTAATTTTTTATAGGACGTTTGTGCACTGCAAATGGATTCTAATGTGATTCGTCTAATTGCCGAATCTTCATCGGGCAATAAGCTTACTGCCGGGCATTAAGCTTACTGCCTAGGCAAATAGACAAATCTGAACGACTTCGTCTAATTGCCGGCAGTAAGCTTATTGCCTAGGAATTAAGCTTAATGCCGGATTCTTCTAGTTGCCTACGACATATATATATATATATATATATATATATATATATATATATATATATATATATATATATATACTAGGGGGGCTTCCCCCCTGCGCGCCAACCCTCTATCTCTATTTTTATATTTATTTTAATTTTTATAAATTTAAAGTAATTTTTTTAAATATCAATGCATCTTAATAAATTGCATACAATACATGACAAAATACACATAGATTTTGACGTAATGTAACAATCGTTATAGACCTTTTTTATCTATATGTCAAAAATTAGATTAAACTTTGACATACATTTTGACCCACTTTAACCTATAGGTTAAAAAGGCGTCAAATTTTACATAGATTTTGACGCATCATAGATTCGTTTATTGTCCTTTATTGTCCCTTTTTAAGTTGTAGTTAAATAAAAGTCAAATTACACATAGATTATGACGTAACTAAATGAGGGAGTAAAAATAAAACGTCAAAATTAGGTCAAAAGGATAGGTGTAAGAGCAAACACAATTTTAAAATTACCTTACATTGTTAGGTCAGATGACAAACTTCACCTCATCATTAAGTCTGCGCGCGGAAATTGTTTGACAAATTTTGACATCTATGTCAAAGCTGCCCTCAAACTTGACCTAAATTTTGATGGTAGCAGGAATTCATTGTTAAATTTTGACGCCTAGGTCAAAACTGCCCTAAAAATTGACCTATATTAAAGTCATGTAAGGCCGTTATTTATCCTCTTTTTGACCTACAGTTTAAAAAATAGATCAAATTAGACAGAGATTTTGACGTAATGTGAGGCCGTTACTTATCCTCTTTTTGACCTATAGGTCAAAAAATAGGTCAATTTTGACATAAGTTTTGACGGCCCCTTTGGGATAGGGCGCCCTGACAGAATCTTGAAACAGCGGCGGCGGCGATATCTTTTTGTAATATAGGTAGATATATCAACGGTTCGTGCTATTATCCAACTTTTTGTACATGTATTATATATAAATTATAATTATTAATTTTATATGTTTATTAAAAAATATGTTATGCATAATTTTGGTTTGACTTAAAGAAAATGTGTTAAACAAAGTAATTGTACATTACTAATATAACCTATATATTTTTAATTTTAAGATTTTACGTACAATATGTACGCACATATGAATTAAAGAAACTTTCTATACTTACATTTATAATTTAAATTCTTTTTCTTTCATGATAATTTTCACACTCAGCTTCGAATTTCCATGCAGACAAAGACGTCGAAATTGCGGTGACAGTGAAATTTGTCGACAACAATTTTGTAATTTTATTATTATATTTCAAAATATAGCGATTTTGGTTAGGGATCTGATCTAGACGAGTGCTCCACAAATATTGACTATAGCAAATTTGCTATAGTCAAAGCATACAAAGAGTACTCCCGCACGGAGAAAGCAAGCACTCCGCGAGTAGCAGAGACAATTCGTTATATTTAATTTCATTATATACAAGTTACATGTTTATTGGTTACTAGTGAGTAGTCCAAAATAGACAACCAATCAGCGTTTACTAAAGTGTTGAAGATGACTAGAAACTAGCCGTAAGTCACGTGACCGAACAAATTTGATGAGACGCGCCGGTTAGAGCACGTTTTACCTCATTATCTGAGTAGTCAGTGATATAGTCACATGTAACAGTGCGTGTATTATTTTATGGGTTTTTAATAATATAAAATAAATATTCTTTCGTTTTTCACTATTTTTTACAATAATGTTCGCTGCTGTTAAATACTCTCAAAAGTGTACTGGACACAAAGATTTGCAGGTTATAAATGTAAGTGAAATAGTAAGCAGTTCTTTCAATCCAAAACTTGTACATCAAAATAAGGAAAAACTGTATAATATAAAATGTAAACATGGAGTTAAGGGAAAATGCCTAGCTTTTATCCTCTTTGTAAAGGGTAAGTACACATACTACAGTTTTTGTGAAACATAAATTTGTTTGTTCATATATTTAATCTGCAATATATTTATTTAAATAATATATATTTGTAAAGATAAATTCAAAAACCCCCGAGAGACCATTTTCAAGCAAATTTGTTTAATTTTTAATTTTTGTCCGCCATATTGGATCCACCATTTTGAATTTGCATATCTGATTTTAGAATAATATTTAGCAAACCCCAAGAATTTGGAAAAAAACCATAATTTTAGGTATATGATACATATTTAATTTTATTACAGTCAAGTTTAACCTGAAATAATGCGTTGCCGTGTATAAGTTTGTTAATAACAAAAAAAAATTGGACAAGTGCGAGTTGTACTCGAACTGCAATGGCGGGTTCCGTACACAAATATTAAAACAATACTTGCAACATTTATCGGTAATTGGTAGAATTAAAATAAACAATTAAAAAAACATATTAAAATCATTTGATAAAAAAGAATAACTAAAAAAATTAAAGTATTGTATATATCTAATATTGTAAACAATAATAAGCAGAGGAACTATAATTTTGAAAATTTTGTTTCTCTGCTTATTATTGTTTACAATATTAGATATACAATACTTTAATTTTTTTTAGTTATTTCTTCTTATCAAATGATTTTAATATATTTTTTTAATTGTTTATTTTAATTCTACTAATAACCGATAAATGTTGCAAGTATTGTTTTAATATTTGTGTACGGAACCCGCCATTGCAGTGCGAGTACAACTCGCACTTGTCCAATTTTTTTTTATTTTTAGTTAAGAAATTAAAGTCAGAAAACAATCTCTCATTTATTCTCTTAAAATTTCACTCTTCCTTAAAATATTTAATGCCACCTGTTTAAACTAAAAAAAATTTTAAAAAAATTTTTTTTTTGAAAAAAAAAATTTAAAAAAAAATTTTTTTAAAAAAGTTTCTTAAAAAAATTTTTTGTCGTCAGACTGTAATAATACACCAGGATACCAATTTCCAGCTCATTAGGTCAAATAATGTAAAAGTTAGGAAAAACAAATTTTTTTTTTTAATTTTTTAGTTTTTCCTTGACAACGCTATGGCCATCATTACATATCAAGTTCTCTATATTTTTCCTGTAATATTCGAGTAAAAATACACCAGCATGCAAAATTTCAGCTCTCCATGTCGAATAGTTTAGAAGTTAAGGGGGGTGGGGGGAATGGTCACTTTTTATGCATTTTTGGCCAAAAATCTTGTTATTTCCTTGACAACGCTATGCCCATTACGTCCAATCACATTCGCTATATTTTTCCTGTAATCTACGAGTGAAAATACATATCTGGACCAAATTTGAGCTCTTTAGGTCAAATAGTTTAGCCGCTAGGGGGGGGGGGCACGATTTGGCTACGGACAACAGAGTCTCACCAATAGGGTTCCGCCGATACACCGTAGGTGTACGGAACCCTAAAAACATAAATAATATAGATTAATTTGTTAAAAACTACTAAACCCTATTTGTAGAAACATAAAAATAAGAAATATGCAATTATTTAAAGTTTTCCTTTAAGATATGTTAAAAAAATCGGTGGCTTAAAAGGTGGTCGATATATCGACCACTGATACTGAATTGAAAGGGTTAGATAGTAAGTATCAATTTTAATATTTTCGAATTTTTATAAATATAGAAGTGCTATATAAATTAAATAATTCAAATTATAAACAAAGGGTGACCACATGTCAGTAAAGTCAGGAAAATGAAATAGCTTTTTTAAATTATACAAAAATTCTTTTAAGAAATTTAATTATTTTCGAAAAATTACATTAAAATATTTTTAAAAACTAATTCTTAGAATTGTTTTTTTATAATTTTTCAAGATTCAATTATCTTAGAATAAAGTAAATAAAAATTTATAAAAATTTACTTTTTTAGACTTTTAAAATTTCTGAGAAACTTTGGTCATATTTAGGGGAGGTGGGGGCGAAGCGACGCACTTTTCTTCATTTTAAAATATTTTCTAATCCCGATTATATTTTGAGTTCTAACTTGTATGATATGACGTATCAAGACATAACGCAACTTTTGTTAATGTATAGTTTGTTGATAGGCTAAACCTGAAAAAAGTTATAGACAATTTTCTAACCACGAAAATAGTGGGGCGAAGCGACGATAGCGGGGCGAAGCGACGCACTCAAAATTACCTGCATTTTAAACGAATTATCTTATCTAAAAGTAAATAAACAAAGAAGATTATTGTAAATTTATTGTTTATTTAAATATTTGTTAATTAAATAAAAGTTTAATAATTTTTAAATTATAATTTTCAAATAAAATTAAATAATAAAAATATAAAATATTTTTTAAACATGAGAAAAATGTTTTTTAACTTTATTCAGAGTCTGTCGTTAATTCTTCATAACTTTTTTTAAAAACCGCCATTGGTCGGCTCTTGATGCGTCTTGGTACCGCTTTCACTTAGCCCCCTTAAGAATGCGTCGCTTCGCCCCAAGGTACATTTTTTATTTCAAAATATGATATCTTCATTTCTAAACGTAAAGTCCAAAAATTGTTTATAGTTCTTAAAAGTACTGGTATTAAACTTTCCAAAGCACATACTTTTAATTCCAAGTAGCAAAAATAAGTGGCAAAAAATTTGATATCTGTTATCTCGAAAAACTAAATGCCCAGAGGTCAAAAACACATTATTTATTGTCAAACGCTTATAAGTTAATAAAATAAAATTTGTTTTGCCCCCAATTATGAAGGTTAAAAAGGTGCAATTAATAATATATTTTTTAAAAAATTAAACGTTATTGTACTCGAGAAATGTTTACTGCGTCGCTTCGCCCCATGCGTCGCTTCGCCCCCACCTCCCCTATGATTAAAATTCTTCAAAAATTAGATTATTTTTTTCAAAAATTCAATTCTTTAAAAAAAGATTTTACCAAATTCCAATTGTTTTGAATTTTTTCAATTGTATACACTAAATAAATTGATTAGTTAAATTTCCAGTTAATGCGAACCGGCTATGACAGTAATACATTGATACAAATACACGTATTAAAAAATGATACTGTATTGACTAGTCATTCTTAAAAAAGATAGTTATATTCGTATCAACTTGATACATTATACAGTATCAAAACGTTGCCAAATAAAATGATACTTTCCAGAAAACTGTGTATAACATTGCGTACATTATTCTATAATAAATTCAACAATTATAACAATTAATGAATGATCTAAAAATGATTATATTACAATTTCTTAGTTCCTTAGAACCATTTTATTATAGATTAATTGATTTTTCTTTATTATAATTTCAAAGAAAATTATATTTTGAGTTATACATACGCGTTTTGATTGAAGAGAAATAGAAATAGCTACTACGATGTATAAAAGAAATAAAATATTATATAATATATATTTTCTTTTTGAAAAAGTCATAACTATGACAGTTTGATGTTGGTTGTTTTATATATATATATATGTTACGGTCATTGTCGATTATTGGGCATTGTCGACAATGCCCGGTCAATATCTAAAAATATTCATATCATTTAACTTTTCGGGCAATGTCGACATTGCCCGGTCCAACTTGGGCAATGTCGAAAATTCTATATAATAGCTTCATACGTTATGATACAAAACTAATCACACAATAACGTATACAAAATTTACATTTACATTACATTTTTAGTAAAAATCCTTAATGAGTAACGGAATTCTAACTTCAGTCAAACTAAAATCAGTAACTAGTTAAGGAAATTTAATGAAATGTAACTGAAAATTTTAGAATAGTTTCAAAAAGTGTAAAGAGTAACTGAAAATTTCGAAACTGTAACAAAATTTTCAGTTTTAAACTATTTATTGAATTATGTTTATGAAATTTAATTACTAATAAATGAATGATTAATATTATTTGATTGAATAAATAGTTTTGTGTATAAAAAGTAAGAAATAAATACATATTATTAATATTATTTATCAGTTATTTTTTGACCAAATTTATTTATAAACCGTAAATATATAATTTTTAAACATTAGCATTATTATTCAATATTTTTAAGTTTAAATAATTTTCTTACTGAAAATCTAGTGCAATAGAAAATTTTTAAGAATAATTATTTAAATAAATAAAACTTCCGTTGCTTGTTTCCGAAAAATCCTACAAAAATTTCTAACAGTGTATATAAAAGATGCACCTGCAAGACAGGATAACTGAATCGTCTTTTTTTATTCGTAAATAACATTGCCCAAAAGTAAGTGGGCAATGACGACATTGCCCGAGCATTACTGACTATGCCCGGGCACTGTCACATTTTACTAAATTTTGTTAAAAATACCTGGGCAATGTAGACAATGCCCAGTGGCCGTGGGCATTGTCAACAATGTCCAGTGACTGTGGGCATTGTCGACAATGCCCAATAATCGACAATGACTGTAACATATATATATATGTGACGCGACCCGAAGAAAGGTACCTAAGAAGCAAACGAATTATAGGTTAGGTTCGAGTTAGATTTATCTTGATTAAAAGTTCATTTTTAATTATTTGAATTTTAAACCAATATTAATTGAATATTTTGAATATAATGAAAACTTGAAAACCAACAATTTTTAATTAATAATTGATTCTCTTTCTGTATTTTTACTCAAAAAATTTAAAACATAACCTTAAATTTTTTCCTTCTTAGGTACCTTTCTTGGGAACGCGTCACATATATATATATATTTCGTTATCAAATATGTTTTGAAAGCAATTATATTTTTAAAAAAATATACATTTGTATTGTGTGTAAACACAAATTTTCAATTGTGAAAAAGTAATAAAGTATCTATTAAAAACGAAGTCTAAGAATACTTATAACTGTAATGAAAATTTTAAGGAAAAAAAATAATATCAGTTTAACAAAAATTATGAGACAGATAGACTATTTTGTATTGTACTCAAAATTTAATATTTTTAAAATTAATTTTCTTTTATATTTTTTTATTAAAATTTGTAATTAAAGCTTTAATAACTCATAAATAATCTAAAATCTATATTTCTTTCTTAAAAGATATATTAAAATTGCATCGTTTGAATAATGTTTATACTGCTTTAATTTTTAATCTTTATTGTTTTTTGTGTTTTTTAATCAAGTTTTTATTGTTACAGTTTAACTATAAATTTGTACATATTTGGTATTATTTATGTCAATATATATATATAATATTTCTCTCTTGTACATGATATAAATTAAGTAAATGAACATAATTATTTATTAATTATTTTATTTATTATTACTGCTGTGACTTTGTCAAAGTTCGAAATAAAAAAAGTATTTCTAACTTTGCTCAACATTTTTTTTAATAATTAATTTAATTAAAAAGTATTATTTATTAAGAAATTTTATTAAATCTTTTATATATATATATATATATATATATATATATAAATTGAGGAGAGTAATAAAGCTTATTTAGTATTTCTTACATTCAAAAGAATTATATTACAATAATATTATGAAATAGGTAACTTTATCAATCTCATAGAATTTAAAATCATTACTAATATGAGTGTTCAAGAAGAAAGTTTTGATTTTCACATCGATCTATTAGAATCACTTTCTATAAATAAAAAATAAAAATAAAAAAAAAATTATTATTTGTTGTTTGTATATTTAAATTAAAAATAATTAACATTATTGTTAATTTATTATGAGATTCTTAATTATTATATTTAATTTATCTATTTTTTTAATATAATGATATTTTTGGCAATTATAAATTATCTCGAATTTTTAAATTACAAATTTTAATTCTAAATTATAATTATTGAAACTTTAAATTTTCAAAATTAAATAAATTATATTTTAATATTATTTTTAATTTATAAATAAATTAATTTTTAAATACATTGCATTAATTTAAATTAATTTTAATATTGTTATTTTTTTAACTAGTTTTTGATTATAACTGATAACTACAATAGATTATATTTTTTAATTTTGTTAAAAAGAAATATTCACTGTGTCTATTTAGTTGACAATTTAAAATTTCCTGAGTTTACAATAAGTTTTTGTAAAAAAGGACATAAAATAACAAGATTCCACTTATAATTTTAATACCACGTGTATTGACGTTATTTGTATATTTAAAAAATAAAATTTTTGCTTTTTCTATCATAGAAATTTATTAATTCCTTCTTATAAAATTACATGCAGAAAAGTAATAAAAATTATCGTTTTATAATTTTTAAAAAAGAGTTTAAAAAATAATATAATAAGCTTTTAATTGTAACGAATGAAATTTATGTAAAAAAATTTAAAACATAATCTTTTAATGAAAAATCCTTATATTTACTTCCTTTTTGCGTGATTGTACTAAATTGCCGGTTTATTCCAAGTTATTTCCAAATTCTTACTTCGTTAGACACACTAGTATTTTTGAAACATTTTAAAACTAATTAATGTCACTTATAATAATGTGATTAATTAATTTTAATTAATATTATAGGGGAAGAAGAAAAAATAGAAATGACAAGACAGAAGATCATTCTTCTAAGCATCATGAGAATGATAGAAAAACAAAGTATTCAAAAGATGTGAGACATAATGAAGAACATAGACAATCTCAATCGTCTGCTATTTACAGACAAAATTTAAAAACTCGTAATTTCTACAATTCAAATCGATATAAAGATCATTTTCAGAATTATCAACATGCCGCATTTAGAAGAAGAAAAGTAATGATTCTTTTTATAATATTAGATTAAATTTAAATGTTTTTATTACAATCAATAATTTTTTTCTATATGTTTTATAAATTACATTAATTTTATTAATTAATATTATTTTCTTCATCTAATTAAAATTCTTTTCAATTACAATTATCGTACTTTTAATAATGAGAAAAAATTGAGCAAAACTTAAAAATGTTGTTTTCTTCAATGCTTCATGCTGCAAAAACAATGTAAAGAAAAAAAAATAATTTTTTCAAAATTATGAAAAAATTATTTTTTTTGTTCCTGACCTTTTTTAATAATTGATATATTCACATATTTTGTATACCATGTATAGAAGGAAAATACATATTATTTTTTTACTATAGAATATAAACACATTTTTTAAATTCGTTGTTTATAGTAAATTTTGTTATACATATAGAATTGTTAATAATAATATTAAAATTTGTAAATACTGGTAAGTTGTTGAAATATTGTCATGTAATTTATTTAATTAATCTTGTACATAATCCAAAAATTATAATTCATTTAAATTTAAAAAAATTGTTATTAAGATTATTTACTTAAATATTTGTATTTAAGAAAATTTGTATTTATTATTATCTATTTAGAAATTGTTGACCTTCTAGAAAAGTTTAAATGTAGAAAATTATATTAAATATATGTAATTTAACATTATAAATTTTTTATTTGAACAATTTTTCATCTAAATAAATTTCAAAAATTTTTATTTTAAATTTATAATATCCACACTATTTGACAGTTTAGAGTTTTGAAATAACTATATGAATTATTCGAAAATAATAATGGACGAAGGTGACACACAAATGTATAGATCACTAGAAAGCAATGATGGTACTTTGTTATTGATGTAAATGAATTGGAAATGTCGTTTATAAAGGACAGTTTTAATGAAATCGAAAATTTTCGTAAATGTTTTTTATCTTCTAAAAGTAAAAGTTAATTTATTTACAATAAAAAAATCATTAATAATTAAAACATTTTTTTAATTGAAATATAGTTTATAAGTTTTAATTATGAAAATAACTTTTAAATTCAAAGATAAAAATATGTATATATTTAAAATATAAATAAAATAAAATATTATTAATTAAATATTTCCTGTTATTCACATATTTATATTTTTTATTTCTTTTGTTATATGATTCGACGCCTCCCGTTCGTATAATGCTTATAGAAAAATATATGCAAGCTCATTCTTATTCAGTTTTTAGTGCAAGACAATGCTTATTCGATTTTCCGTGCAATAAAATGCTTATTCAAAATTGTGTGCAAAACAATTGCCACTGACAGAACAATAAATGTACAAAAATTGTCGGTCCACCCATTGTTGAAGAAATGAAAAAAATTTGTTAACATAAATTTATGAAAACTCAAATTTTTTTTGGTTTATATTTTAAAAGACGATAAAATTTTGAAAAGAATAAGACCTCACAGAAGTCATTTGGTAAAAATTTGTAGAAGATATTCTTAAAAATCGTCATTTTCAATGTTTTACAAAAACTTGAATAACGTCTAAAATAATGAACGCTTTTTAATAATCTTAGGCTTATTTTAAAGGTCATTTTCTACGGAATAAGAATTACTTATTGGCATTAACCTGTAATTTTTTATTTGGAATAAGCATGACGTCAAAGTTGGACAAAAAAATTGGAAAAATTTGAAATCAATTTTTTGTACTAAAAACTACTCTAGAACATATGTAAAACATGATATTGTGTAGATTTTTTAAGAAAATTTAATAAAAAAATATGTTTGAATTTCAAAAATTATTTTTCTTTTAATAATATTATTTCAAATTTTTTGAATAGTTTTGTCCAACTTTGACGTCATGCTTATTTCAAATAAAAAATTACAGGTTAATGCCAATAAGTAATTCTAATTCCGTAGAAAATGACCTTTAAAATAAGCCTAAGATTATTAAAAAGCGTTCATTATTCAAAATTATTCATTATTCATTATTCATTATTCAAATTTTTGTAAAACATTAAAAATGACGATTTTTTAAAAATATCTAAATGAATTATTGGCCAAACGACTTCTGTGAGGTCTTATTCTGTTCAAAATTTTATCGTCTTTCAAAATATAAACCAAAAAAAATTTGAGTTTTCATAAATTTTATGTAAAAAATTTTTTTTCATTCCTTCAAAAATGGGTGGACTGACAATTTTGGCCGATACTGTAACCCTAAATCATCTTTTAATATTAAATTACACTCAATAACATATATGCTTTCCTTCCGGTTTGGACTATAAGAATGTTTTAAGTCTATGGTTAAAGTCCATAGACTTAAAACATTCTTATACAAAGGCACACCAATTTTTTAAAAAGTTGTCCAAACCGGAAGGAAAGCATGCACTGGAGCTTCACTTATTTTCAGTCTCACTTATTTGTAGTCGCACTTATTTTCACAATTTCACAATTGTACTTTTTAGCATAGAATTTTGAATAAGCATTTTATTGCACGCAAAAATTTAAATAAGAATTATCTTGCACTAAAAACTGAATAAGAACGATCTTGCATTTGTTTTTCTATAAGCATTATATGAACGGAAGGCGTCGATATATATTTACTTTATTATTTATATATCTACATATTTTATTTATTATTAATCAATTAATAATTTATTATTAAAATCTTGTTATTATTATTTAAATAATATAAGTATTAATTTTATTGCTAATTAATGATATTGATACTTAAAAATTACAATTTAAATTAAATAATTAAATTACAATTATATGTAATAACATTTTCAGAGTCAGCTTATGTAGAAAATGATCTGTAGCACTATTTAAACGATAAAGATAATTTGTTAGGAATATCATTTTGGCAGAATATGCTAAATCTAACCGCTTGGCAGACGTTTAAGGACCAAGGGTAAGTACTCTTGGTTCGCGCCCACTTGGCTTGTTATTTTTCCGACACGTGAGACAAACTGAGCGGGAGGTTTGACGTCGAGGTATAAAGATGTGCACCGTCGATTATTGTCCGGTACACACTATTAGAACTCGACTGTCGATAAAGCGGTTGTACTCAGGAGAGGTTTTCTACAGTTTCCCTCTTCACTGGCGAGAAAACCCATTAGAAGGGTGGTCCAGGCAAATGCGAGTACTTCTAATTTTCAAGTCGCTCTGTAGGCGCAAAAATTTAGTATTAGGTAATTTAAGAAATGTTTGTAAGGAAAAATTTTCGACGGTTGTAAAAACACTTGTATAGCCAAGATTGTAGGCTTAAGACGGGTGTATAAACAAATAAAATAAATATGCTAAATCTAAACAACTAGACCACAGCAGGTTAAAAGAAATGGTAATTTTAAAAGAATTAAAACTTGTTTCGATACATTATAAGTAAGTTATCTAATTTTTCAAAAATGTTTTTTTTATTTTTACATTTTAAAATAAAATTTGTGTTTTATTGTAGAATAGAGTCAGAGAGTTTTATTAAATTAAGAGACCAGATAGCTGAATTATTTTTCACAGAGGACAAGGAAATATTTTTTGTTCCTTATTTAGCAGATGGTAAAGAAAGTAGAGGTGCTCGTGGATGTTTATATAACTATTATAAACTTTTAAGATGCCAATTACGTTCTGCTGGTCTATTATAACTAAACATGAACCAAAATACGAATGACCAAAGTGTTGAAAGTACAATTTTTATTTATTTTTTAACAGTTGCAACATTGAAATAGTATAATTAATGAACAAGTGGATAAAGGCAGCCATTTCTTTACGGTGATTTTTGTGACACGAGTGGAGGTCTCAGGGCGCCCTCGACCTCCACTCGTGTTACAAAAATCATCGTAAAGAAATTGGCTGCCTTTATTCTCGTCTTACTTACGATATTTTTTATTCCTAATGCACAAAAGCGGCGATTTCAGACAGCAGACGACAGGGAGTAAAAGTCATTCACTTGTTCGACTTGTATGAAAATGGCGGCCGTTTTCTCCCATGGGCAAGAAAAACGCATGGGAAAAGATCGACGCCTCCCGTTCATATAATGCTTATTGAAAAACAAATGCAAGATCATTCTTATTCAGTTTTTAGTGCAAGACAATTCTTATTCGATTTTCCGTGCAATAAAATGCTTATTCAAAATTGTGTGCAAAACAATTGCCACTGACAGAACAATAAATGTAACCCTAAATCATCTTTTTAATATTAAATTGCAATTAAATATCTGAGAATTTCAGTGCGTATCTATTGTTATTAGAAAATTTAATACTTGATTATCTCTTACGTATTAAGAAATATTGTTTAAGCAATTGTAATTAAAAATTATATTCAATTGAAAATTTTATAAAACTCATAGTGGAAGCTAATTTCAGATTGTACTTTTTAGCATAGAATTTTAAATAAGCATTTTATTGCACGGAAAATCGAATAAGAATTGTCTTGCACTAAAAACTGAATAAGAATGATCTTGCATTTGTTTTTCAATAAGCACACAGGCACACAAAAAAATAAAAAGTCAAAACCCAGAGGTTACACCCCCCTTTCCCCATGTTTTTGGGGTCGCTGAAACCGAATATGACCATGAAATTTTTTTTTCATCGGCCATTTTCCCGCTACCACCCCCTTACACCTGCTCCCGGGGATTGGAATTTCAGTTTTAAAAAAAGTGGAGTAGGGTGTCTATTCCTATGTTTTTTGGGTCGCTAAAACCAAAAAAGACTACCAAAAACAAATTCTTCCCTCCATTAACCCCCTACAACCCCCTTAACACCCGAAAGGTGGGTGGTCGAAATTCGAATTTTCACAAAAAGTCGATTACGATGTCTAAACCTACGTTTTTTGGGTCGCTGAAACCAAAAAAGATTCCCTAAATCAAATCCTTTCCACCCCGATCCCCTACAACCCCCTGTAATAATTTTTTTCAAATAAAACGAACCGATTTTTGGGAGATTGAAAATTAAATATTAATTATCAAAAATTATTGCAGAGGGTTGTAGGATGTTGAGGGTGGAAAGGATTTGATTTAGGGAATCTTTTTTGGTTTCAGCGACCCAAAAAACGTAGGTTTAGACATCGTAATCGACTTTTCGTGAAAATTCGAATTTCGACCACCCACCTTTCGGGTGTTAAGGGGGTTGTAGGGGGTTAATGGAGGGAAGAATTTGTTTTTGGTAGTCTTTTTTGGTTTTAGCGACCCAAAAAACATAGGAATAGACACCCTACTCCACTTTTTTTAAAACTGAAATTCCAACCCCCGGGAGCAGGTGTAAGGGGGTGGTAGCAGGAAAATGGCCGATGAAAAAAAATTTTCATGGTCTTATTCGGTTTCAGCGACCCCAAAAACATGGGGATAGGGGGGTGTGACCTCTGGGTTTTGACTTTTTTATTTTTTTGTGTGCCTGTGGCATTATATGAACGGGAGGCGTCGAGATGATTTTCTTGTCCATGGGAGAACACGGCCGCCATTTTCATACGGTCGAAGAAATGAATGACTTTCCTCCCTGTCGTCCGCTATCAGAAAGCGCCATTTTTGTGCATGTGGGATAAAAAATGTATTTTTTTCATTCATAATCAACTACAGACCACAATTATTAACGCATTTGAAAATTTTTTTAAATTTTTTAGAACAAAATTCTTTAGAGAACTGTCTTTGCTGAATTTTTATTTTTGTTAATGTTTAATTTATAAATAAACAAATATACTGATAAAATTTAACTTTTTAAGAATATGCACAATTTTTTTTAAAAAATAAAACAAACAAAAATCTAATACCTCATAAAATGAATGTGATTGTGCTTAGAGATAATAATTAATGTAAATTTATACAATAATGTAACATAGAATAGTTATAAACAATATTTTTAAACAAATTATTATATGTGCTATTATATCAAGATTATTCCCAGTGGGCAAAAAACCATCATTGTTTTAAAAACGTTCTAGAAACGTTTTTAGAACGTTTCATGTCTGCTAAATAACGACCCAAAAACGTAATATGTTTCTAAAACGTTTTAAAAGCAATGGAACGTTTTTGGAACATTATTTAGCAGACATGAAATGTTCTAAAAGCGTTTTTGGGACGTTTTTAAAACAATGATGGTTTTTTGACTATTGGGTTGGCTCTAATTTTTTAACTCGGGGGTTTTTGTTGTCGCTGATTACAAATCTGGTATTAGATATTCAAAATGGTGGATAACTTTTTTAATAATTTATCGGATTTGCCTGAAATTCGTTGCTCTGAGGTTTCTAAGGTCGCTGATTACGAATCAAGTATTAGATTTTTAAAATTCAAAATGGCGGATGACGTTGCTTTTTGCTATTAAATCCGTTTGTCACATGTGTTATCTTGTGGATATTCTCGTGTGTATTGTTTTTACATTGTATTATATCGATCCTTTTGTTGGTCTCATAGAAAAATTTTTATGTCATAGAATTTTCTTCTCGCCAGTGGAGACGGAAACTGTAGGAAACATCTCCGAGTACAACTGGTTTATAGACGCTCAGATTATCTCACGTGCCGGAAAAATACCAGGCCGAATGGGCACGAACCAAGTACCCTTGGTTCTAAAAGGTCCGCCAATATATCTTTGTGAAGTACAGCCCAGTCGGAAAAATTCTATAGAATGACTGTATAGAGCATTCTATAGAGTATTCTGTAATAGAATATTTTATAGAATTAATTCTAAAAAATATTTTTTTTTAATTTAAGAATTTAAGAATTATTTTATAGAATTCGTGCAGAAATTAAAAAAATATTTTTTTAGATAAACTTTACAAAATATTCTATAGTATGCTCTACAGAATATTCTATAGAATACTCTATAGAATGCTCTGTAGAGTAATTCTATAAAATCATTCTATAGAACTTTTTTGACTGGGAGGGTTCAGGCTTTAATTTGACTCCTATGACAATTCTTTAATACGTCGGATTTACCAAGAAGTTTTCAAAAACTGACAAAAACATCAGGTTTGAGACTTTTACCCCCACTTTTGTCGAATGCCTGACGTGGTGGAAGGTTTTGATTCGCTTATACAGTACAGTTGCAGGTAAAAATACTGAATTACCATATAGGAATTTACTTACTAAGTAAAGTCTTTTACTATGTAAAATTTAACTAATATTAACGAAAATTATTAACGAAAGCTGTGATATGTGTCAAAATTTGTGAAGTGAGCCACCCTTTTTTGATAGGTGAGTATTTTTTATGATTATGACATTATTTTGTATGAATTTCGAAATTATTAATTATCTATCGTTCTGTAAAAGGAATCTATTTAAATTTTGGAATGGATAATGAGGAATAAAACTACTTTTGATTGATATTTGTCATTATATAAAATTTTAAAAATTGTAAAAATTAAAAAACAATTTATTTAAACAATTAAAAATATTTTCATGTTCTCCCAACATTTGAAAAAAATTTTTATAGAATATTACTCCTTATTTAATCACGAATAATTAAAAAAAGTGAGTATTCTTAATTAGGTAAAAAGTTATTCAGGTTTTTCTCTGAGCGCGCCACGCGCCACGCGTGACAGGCGCAAACGTGTCGTCCCGGGTCGGGGCCGCCGTTTTGCTCTGTGTAACAAGAGTTTAAATTCAGACCATATGAAAATGTATTTATCGATAAGCAAATGCAGATTTCGTATCTTTATTTAAATATACATAAGGTGCGTTTTATTATTATTTTAAGTTTAACAAGTTTTTTAATCACATTTTCGGTTACGGAATTTGTTGAATTTGAAAAAATTTTACATTGAAGATTATTGTCTTCGATCGGTGTGAAGCAATGGTACTGACGCGTATTTTTCACTGTTTTCGACATTTTAAATCTGCTTTCTAAAAATTTGTTGTGCACAAAGTGTTCTTCTTTTGTAGAGAAGTTAAACTCAATTTTGTTAAAAACGTTTTGGCCCATTCGAAAAGAAGTTTTAGCGTGGTGATATTCTTATTTTGTAGACTAGCCTTAAAGGCGTGTCTCCTGACGGTTCCACCGATGCCATCACAGGCCCCTTTGCCATGTGTTGTGACAAAAAAATCCCATTTGGCCTCAATCCCAAAATCTGTTTTGTGGTTCGAATGGTCCATCAATTTACAGTTAAAAAAAGTGCAGTGAATTTGCGTCGTGATGTAAATTTTCAGAAATCATTACGTAATTCAAATTTTTAACAAAGTCATCTTCCCTATAATATACAACGTAAGGAGGTATTGTCGCTTGAATATTTTGTCAGTGTTGGGACTGTACAGCGCAGCATCTTGAACTTGGTAGGTGTAATTTTCGGAAAAGTCTAAAGTAATAATAATTTCTTCTTCGCTTATTGTATTTTTTATTTCATTGAAATAGGCAGCCTGAGTTCTTGCTAAAAAAAATCATGCTTCACAACTACGGGTAAATTATCGCAGACAAGTTTTAAGAATTCCTCTCTTTTCAAAGATTTTAATACTAATTCGCATCTGTAAAAATAAGAATTAAAGTATATAAATGTTGAAAATATTAAGTAAATAGAATTAAAACTATAAAATATAAAAAATATAATAATAATAATAAAACAAATTATAATAAATAATAATAATAAATAAATAATAAAGAATATATAAAAATAAAATATAAAAAACTATAAAAATGTAAATCTTGCATAATATCAAATGACATAATATTTTCTTGACCACAATTTATTAAACCTACTTAAAAATAAATTTTAATTTTTAAAAAAGTTTCTTGTAATTGATTTATTTATTAAATCGAAAATTCATTGGAAGTAATTAAATAAAACTGGTTTTTAATGAATTAAGAAAAAAAATTAAGACAGGATATTGGTCAAATAAAAAATCAAGATAAACAAAAACAACATAATCAAAAGAGTTATAGAACAAAAAAGTCTTGTCTTATACTTGTATAATCGTTTGAATAAATAAAAAAAAATTATATGAATTAAGAATTATACTAAAAAAGATTTTGAATTATTTGAAATTTGGTTAAACATGGTAATATTCGGGTCACTTCAAAAGTTACTGTAAAAGAAAAAAGTATTTTACTCACCTATCAGTATTTGACCATTCTTGAAACTGAACTTGTGATACTTCATTGTTCTCTAATAAGTGTCTCAATTTATTTAGAATAACATTAGTTCCAGGGCAATTTCTACAAGTTAATAAATAGGGGAGTGTAAGGTATGGTGGCGGACCCTTTGTTTTTTGCGTCTCTCTCTCTTAAAAAACAATATTTTTTAAAATTTCAAAAGCAGGCAGTTGCTGACATCTATTAAGCATATTTCTGTCAGAATCGGTTGTTAAAATTTAACTGCAGTGAAATTTTACAACTCTTAGCGCAAAACACTGATTTTTTTTATTTTTTAAAGTTGTAAGGTTTGGTGGCGGATTTGGTGTATTCAACTTAAATATTCTGGAGATGTTAAAATCATTTCTTAAAACTACTAGAAATGATGAAAAATAACAAAAAGAAAAAAAACTGATGATTTTACATTATAGAAAAAAGGGTTTCACTTTAGTTATGGTTACAATTTGTACATGTGAAGTAGCTGGTGACTATTTTAAGGCAACTAGAATATAAGAAGACCATAAGTGTCACATATTCGAGAACTGTTGCGGTGGAGTACAAGAGGCATTAGTACACAAAAAATGCAAAGACAATTGAAACTCGTGCAAAAAAAATGATCCGCCACTGTACGTTACAAAAATTGCGCCATCATACCTTACAAGCTATTGATGGAAATATGATGGTGTTAATTTCATACAGCGCGAATTGAGAAAAATGTAAAATACAAAAAACTGTTGTCCAAGGTCTAAACAATTACGTTCCATACATTTACCTGACTCAATTTTCAAAAAATTTTCACTCTGGCACTGTTAACGCACATATCCAATAAAACTTTTTAGTTCTTTTTTCACTACTTTTTATTCAAAATCGCTTAGAGTACAAAGCACGCGTCTGCTCATTAATACTACTTACTAATACTTTATATTACTAATACTATTACTAATACTTTATACTGCATATAAAATGTCATCATGATAAAAGACATCGACCATAAAGATAAGGCAATCAGGATTATCAATTTCACATGTCTTTAAAAGTATCTCGATACAATGTATCGAAGTCAACACCTTTTCTTTTTAATTCTTGTTTGATCGCAATAAATTTTAATCTCATATTTTCATGGATTTTTCACACACAAACATTGTCTGTTCCTGATTGCCCTGCTAGTATACATTCTCGAGGTCTATGCTGTCCAAATTTTGATAAGGATATTTCGATTTCCGGATTGATTTCCTTGAATTTTGTATGCAATTCACTGATATTGAACATGAATAATCTTTTTTGTTCTTGACAACGTTTCCCATTTTTCACAACAGAAATGTAGTCCTTTCTGCCGGGCATTACTTGGCTATTTTCCTCGGATAAATAGAATTGTTCTACTTCTTTTAAAATATCTGCCTCCATTTTCCGACCAACTTTTGGTTTAGGATCAACTCTGTAACCACACAGTAAATGTTCTTTTTTGGCTCTCGATGCCATCCTTCGGGAGACATTGAACTCTTTTGACATTCGTCGAATGATCCATTCAATTGGTACTGTCGTCAAAAGAACAATCCTCGATCCAACTTTTGGTCATAGCGTAGTTTCTTATGAGCTTTTCTTTACAAACTAAAACACTAGATCGCTGCCTTTTTAGCGGAGGTTGACAGTTTTCGAATAGAAATTCATTAACTTCATTTAATTTATCATTTTCACTTTCGGAACTTTTATAGTCTGGATGACGTCGAACACAATCTTCATTATCGTTGAGGCAGTCAGAGAATTCTCCACTTAATTCATCACAATCATTTTTAACACTTTTTAAAATTTCACTGAATTTAACACTTATCAGGAATCGAGTAAATTTTTACTTTGCACGATTTATAAATGAACAGGCCTACAAAGTTTTTGAATTCCGGATTCCAATTTTCACTTATTTTAACAACATTCTTGTAAATCTTTGCAAGCCCTTTTTTAAGAAAAGAATTGAAACAACAATTTGCATCCCAAAAACGTTATATGTTTCTAAAACGTTTTAAAATCAATGGAACGTTTTTGGAACATTATTTGGCAGACATGAAACGTTCTAAAAACGTTTTTGGAACGTTTTTTAAACAATGATGGTTTTTTGCCCACTGGGTATTCACTGAAATTAATTGACAATTATTTATTGTTTCAATAAACATGAAAAATAGACATGTATGATGTAAGTAGATAAAAATTAAGTACACCATATATTTCATTACATGACATGTTTAAAAAGCTGCAGATTAGAATTTTTTTATGTCATTGATTCTGCAATGCGAATCAAGAAAATAACTTTTTACCTAATTAGGAATACTCAGTTTTCTTTTTTATTAATTTTTCGTGATTAAATAAGAAGTAATATTCAATAAAAAAGTTTTTTAAAATGTTGGGAGAACATGAAAATATTTTTAATTGTTTAAATAAATTGTTTAGAATTATCACAATTTTCAAAATTTTATATAATGACAAATATTAATCAAAAGTAGTATTATTCCTTATTATCCATTCCAAAATGCAAATAGATTCCTTTTATAGAACGATAGATAATTAATAATTTCGAAATTCATACAAAAAAATGTTATTAACAATAACTATTGTAAAAATTAAAATTTTGCAAAACTGTTCAACTTGTATATTTATTTTATCGTATAGAGTAGAAAAAAGTTAAAATCATAGAAAATACTCACCTATAAAAAAATGGTGGCTCACTTCACAAATTTTGACACTACTTCAAAATAAGAAAAGTGTAACTGGTTAAAAAAAAATAAAATTTCATTATTTAATCATAATAATTTGTGTTTGTAATGTGTGTTAACTAAAGGAGTTCTTTAGTTTTATTTTTTTACAAAAACCTGATCAAAATTTGTAAAATTTAATTAGTTCTTGGACTTTATAAAAAACCTGTTTTCAATGTAGCCTACTCTCCCTTAGTTGAGAAATATTTTTTTATTTTTATTTATTTATTTGATTATACACTCGTCTTAAGCCTACGATCTTGGCTAAACAAGTGTTTTTACATTTTCGTAAATTTCTCTTACAAATTTTTCCCTAACAAATTTAATACTAAATTTTGCGCCTACAGAACGACTTGAAAATTAGGAGTACTCGCATTTGCCTGGGCCACCCGTCTATTGGGTTTTTTCACCAGTGGAGAGGGAAACTGTAGAAAACCTCTCCTGAGTACAACCGGTTTATCGACAGTCGAGTTCTAATAGTGTGTACTGGACAATAATCGACGGTGCACATCATTATACCTCGACGTCAAACCTCCCGCTCAGATTGTCTCACGTGTCGGAAAAATACCAAGCCAAATGGGCGCAAACCAAGGGTACTTACCCTTGGTCCTTAAACGACCGCCAAGCGAGACATCTATCCGACTGAGCTAATCTGTCGGTAGTTGAGAAATATGTGACCTGGTCTATGAAAAAGGACCTTACTAATTGCAAAAACATAGTATTTTCCAATAGTTTAAACCCTGCAGAAACCGAAAATGATAGTTAGAAAGTCGCAAACCTGAGGAAAAGGAATGAAAAACTACCCCTAAGTCATCAATTCCAATAATTCATGAAAATTTATTTATTTATTACCATTTTAACGGGTTATACCCTTGATTACATAAACAAAAAATAGACAAAATTATATTAGGCAGTATAAAAGAAAAAAGAGAATTAATAACATTTAAAAAATATACCAAAATCGCTGGAAACTTGTTACTCGGGGGTTTTCGGGGTCGCTCATCATGAATATGATATTATTTTTTTAAAATTTAAAATGGCTGATGCAATATGGCGGTTTTAAAAAAATGATAAGATTCGCCTGGAACTTGTTACTTGGGGGGTTTCCTGAGTTGCTGATTACGGATTCGACGTTAGTTTTCAAAAATTAGAAATAGCGTATTAGATATGTAATAAAATAAAAGCGAATCCGTTTGTTTTTAAAAACTGCCCGCTATATTGGATCAGTTATTTTGAATGTTTTAAAACTATCATATCAGATTCATAACCAACTAATAAATCTCCCAAGTAACGCGTTTCAAGCGAATCAATAAAAATAAGATTTATTGCATCCGACCATTGAAGGTAAGATGTAAGTTACATTCAATCAATGAAGATGAAATGGAAGGTATGTGACTAATAAAAGTAAGATATAAGTTATCAAATTTTACTTACATCTTACTTTAACTGGTCAGATACCTTGCTTCTTACCTTCATTGATTGAATGGATTAACCTATATCTTACATAACACTGTGTGACAAAAAAATTGCTTGCACTTTTATAGAGACCTATCACAAGTTGTAGGTCTAGTAGAGCTAAGAAAAAAGGTATGGTCGATTTTTCCCATACACCCCCAAAATCTTATTTTATGGCCAAAAAACCGTTTTTTGGTACTTTTATGTGAATAATCACTCGTAACGTAGCTAATTTTTATCCGATTTATAAATTTTTTTTTTTAGTTTGAATCTGTGAAAACATACCTTTTTGACAGTACATTAACCATTTTTTTAAAATAAAAACTGACGAAACTGCAGTTAAAAGAATTTGGGATTTTTTGATTTTTTATTCACTTTTTCAACTTTGACGCTGTTTTGTTGATACTATTAAGTCTTACAAATTTTTTTCAGCATAAGAGCTTAATAGTAAATTTAGTTCCACGTCGAATGAGCTTTGTTTGAATGAAATTGAATAAAAATTGACGGAGTTGTGTGAATATTAAAATTTTATGAGTTTTTTACTCAATTTTCAGGTTTATAGCTGATTTGGAATTTGCATCAGAACTTGATATAAAGAATTAAAAAATTAAAAAACACATGTTTTTATTAATATACATGTGGGTATGTAGCGTATATGTACTTTAAGAAAATAGTAAAACAGAATTTTAATTTTAACATTACCTTTGTTGACAATCTTTTTTTTAATTAAGTAGTAGGAAAAGACAATAGAAACCAAGATTTAAAAAAAATGTTTGGAGGGTATTCTTTTTTTCAAAAGTGTTTGCTTGACCTTTTCCGTTTATAGGATTCATCACTCGTTTCCCGTTTTAGCGACCAGCAATAATCACTAAGCATGTTGATGGAGCTTTTTCCTTGGAATCGTTTTTCAATGTCCGATATTTCCTGGTGAAATCGTTCACCCTGCTCATCACTCATCTTGCCTAGGTTTTCAGGAAAGAAATTCAGATGTGAGTGAAGAAAGTGGATTTTAATGGACATATTGCATTCCATTTCTTCATATGCACTCAAAAATTCGTCAACTACTGCAACATAATCAGGACTGTTATGATTTCCAAGAAACTTTTTACACAAAGCCTTAAAACTCTCCCAAGCTCGTTTTTACACTACAGTTAACTTTCTCGCGAATTCATCATCTCTCATGAGTTTTCGAATTTGAGGGCCTACAAGGATTCCTGAAATTAATAAAAACAGCTCTTTCACCATTTTACGCATGCAGAACTACCTACTTCTTAATATGTTTTTTCAAAGAAAATTCGTATATATATAACATAAGTTTAATTTTTATTTTTTTTTGTAATACATTTTCTGTCTCGTAAGGTGATTTTTAATTAAAAAATTTTAACAATTAGTTGTTTAGAAAAAAAAATTGAAAAGGATGAAAAAAAGAAATTTTTTTTGTATTTTTAGACCTCAAATTTAATTTTAGAACCAAAAACATATTTCTATATAAAGGTAGTGTGTGAAAGGGTTTAAAAATGTAGGAAAGTTATAAACTGACAAAAAACAAGAATCATAGGATACCTCCTTTTAGCTTTGCCTCACTCATTTTAGGGAATACATCTTCTTTCAGATAACGAAACGCTTCGCCGTCGAATTTTAATTTTTTCAAGAACTGTTTCACGTACCCAAGTTTCAAGTGTAGTGGTGGTAAAATGGAATTTTCTGACCGTATTAGTGGAGGATTTAAAACATTTTTCTGGTCAATTTTAAACAGGTGACGTGATGGCCATTCTTTTCTTGCATACCTATTTGGGGCACGACTATACCACTCACATAGATAGCATGGATGCTTGGTGTAACAACCTTGCATTCCAAATAAAATTGTGAGCACTTTTAAGTCGCTGACTATTTTCCACTTATACTCAGTGTAATTGATGACACGAAGTATTTTTTCCAAATTGTCGTATGTTTCCTTCATGTTGGTTGCGTATGCTAACGGAATTGATGGCAATTTGTTTCCATTGTGTAATAACACAGCTTTTAAGCCTATAAGAGTAATAATAATAATAATAATAATAAAAATAAAAAATAATAATAATTAATAATAATAATATTAATAATTTTGAAAATCAAAATTCAAATAAAGAATGTGATGAATATGATTCATCATATTGAGAGAGGACTTACTCGTGCACGATCCATCAATGAAGAGTCGCCACTCATCGGATACGTGATCGTAGTTCAAGAGGTAGAAAAGTTCAGACACATTTGAACAATAAACAAATTTTTCATTCTCATCATCAGCTTTAAAAATTTCTCTGAAAAAAATACGATCATCGTTCCGGGATAGTGTTATTTTGAAGTCATCTTCTGTTAAATTCCACTGCTTAATTCGAGAAGCGAGCATCTCAGACTGTCTTCTTGATAAACCTAAATCACGCGAAAGATCCTTAAAGTCTCCATTTGATACGAAATGTCGTTCGTTTGAGTTTGTCGCAGGGGGAACATATTCTTCATCTTCAGCTTCCTGAACATCAACTTCATGATCATCAACTGGACTATTATTTACGACTTCGACCTTTTTCGATTTAGGAACTGCGGTTGAATTAACCTCGTCAAGCAGGATTAATGGTTTCGTTGCAGTTTCAACATCAGCGTACTTTATGCGTTTACGCGTTTTATAATGATGGCCACGTACGTCTGTGTTACAGAAATAGCAGTCGTTTGGTTTATGATAAGGCTGATGGTGCCATATCATCGGAGCAGATAATGAAATTCGTACATTGAGGCAACTTTTCGATTTCCATTTCTTGAACTTCGACGAACACTCGACACATACGTACTCTGGTTCATACCAGCGATCAGAGGAAGTGTATTGGAGATTGAAGAACTCGTTGTAGCCATCAATTACAGCTTTATTATTTTTTAATTCCAAACGATGTTTCTTATCCACGAACAAACCACATATAAAACAAAACTTATTACTGTTATCACACATTTCTTAATCATAAATTTAACCTGACTACTGAAACTTTAAATGACGGAGACTGACAAATAAACATTCTTTTGTTATTAAAGGCGCGGTCTGAACTTAGGTTCAATAATAAATAATTGAATGTGAAAGTCGCATCTATCCGATTGTTCGATACAAAAAATCATAAAATTTTAATATTCACACAACTCCGTCAATTTTTATCCAATTTCATTCAAACAAAGCTAATTCGATGTGGAACTAAATTTACTATTAAGCTCTTATGTTGAAAAAAATTTGTAAGACTTAATAGTATCAACAAAACAGTGTCAAAGTTGAAAAAGTGAATAAAAAATCAAAAAATCCCAAATTCTTTTAACTGCAGCTTCGTCAGTTTTTATTTTAAAAAAATGGTTAATGTACTGTCAAAAAGGTATGTTTTCACAGATTCAAACTAAAAAAAAATTTATAAATCGGATAAAAATTAGCTAAGTTACGAGTGATTATTCACATAAAAGTACCAAAAAACGGTTTTTTGGCCATAAAATAAGATTTTGGGGGCGTATGGGAAAAATCGACCATACCTTTTTTCTTAGCTCTACTAGACCTACAACTTGTGATAGGTCTCCATAAAAGTGCCAGATCACTGTCACACAGTGTAATTGGTCTGATGCAATGAATAATATCTTCATTGATTGAATGCAACTTACATCTTACCTTCAATAGTCGGATGCATTGAATCTTATTTTTATTGATTCGCTTGAAACGCGTTACTTGGGAGATTTATTAGTTGATTACGAATCCGATATGATTGTTTAAAAAAATTCAAAATTGCTGATTCAATAAAGCGGTAAATTTTTAAAAACAAACGTATTCGCATTGATTTTATTACATATCTGATACGCCATTTCCAATTTTTGAAAACTAACGTCAAATTCGTAATTAGCCACCCCGACAGCCCTCAAATAACATGTTTCAGGCGAATCTCATAATTTAAAAAAATCGTCCGCCATATTGCATCAGCCATTTTAAATTTTTGAAAACCTAATATTATATTCGTTATCAGCGACCCCGAAAACTCCCGAGTAACAAGTTTTAGGAGAATTCCACCATTTTTTAAAAACGTCGTCCGCCATATTAGATCCGCCATTTTGAATTTTGAAAAACGAATGTCATATTCGTTATCAGCGGCTCCGAAAACCTCCGAGTAACAAGTTGCAGGCGAAATTCGTCATTTTTTATTAACTTCGTCCGCTATATGGGATTTGCTATTTTGAATTTTGAAAAACTTATATCATATTTGTAATCAGCGACCCCGAAAACCCACGAGTAACAATGTTTCAATCGATTTTGGTTTATTTCTTAAATGTTATTTATTTTGATGAATTATTGGAATTGATGACTTAGGGGTAGTTTTTCATTCCTTTCTCTCGGGTTTGCAACTTTCTATCTATCATTTTCGGTTTCAGAAGGGTTCAAACTATTGGAAAATACTAGGTTTTTACAATTCCCTCATGGACAAATTTTGGCGCTTTATCAGCACCGTTCTTTATATAACTTTGTAAATAGTTGCTTTTTTTAAGTTTGCTTTTATTCAATATTATTGCCACGAAATATGGGATTGTTTTAACATCAAAAGTTATAATGATAACAAACATGAATCACTTATTTATACTTATTATTGCTATTTGGAAAACTTAGATTATTTTTTCTATGTTTGGAGATTTTGTTATAAATTTATATGAAAAATTATTTTAAAAACTTTTTCATTACATGTATGTTTTTTGTTCTGATACTGTGATCCACACTTTAAAAAATAAGCCAAACTTGATTAAAAAACATTATTGTTAAAAAAAGTTACAAGGATTTTTCTAAGTTTAAACTTTAATTGATGTTTTCTCGAAAACTTGTTTTGGCACGTAAGGTCCCTTTTCATAGACCAGATCACATATAATCAACTCAATAACATGACACAATGCTATAATAGTCAATTAATTTTATATTATGTGTAAGTGTATTTAGTTAATTGCGTTTTGTAAAAACGTACTTTGCAGGTACAACGAAAAAAATGAAATCTCAAAGTGAGAAGAAAATTCCGCTTAACATTGTTTTTACATTTTATTTTCAATATACGAATATTCATCTACAAAAAAGAGGAATTTTTGTTAATATTTGAAAGCTTTTTAACTAAAAAATAAATTTTAATTTTTCTTCTTTGATTAAAATTATTCCTCTCAAATTGAAACAAATTTATACTGGAAAGAAGATTTTTAAGTTGTTTTTTGTTTTTCTGAACTCATCTTCAAACTGTTTAAAAAGTGATATTTAATAGAAAATATTATTATTTTTTTATACTTCGACGTCAAACCTCCCGCTCAGATTATCTCACGTGCCGGAAAAATCCCAGGCTAATGGGCGCGAACCAAGTACCCTTGGTCCGCCCACTGAGCCAGGCATTTATCTGACCGAGCCAATCTGTCGGTTATTTAATAAAAAATATAAAAGAGGAAAATCCTTTCAATTAGAAAAGAAAAATTTAGTGCCCACATATGAGAGGAAAAAATGCTGCAAAAGAAGAGGAATCCTCTAAAATTGAAAACATTTTTTTTCGTTGTACTTTCTCTGTAAAGAAAGAATATTTAACACAATTCATCATACTTCAAAGTGTCACGATTATATTTGTCAATTAGATTTTTTTAATGTGACCACATTTATTTAAATAATGTTTGAGAATTTGTTTTAAGTATTGTTGTAATACATGCTCAATATCTTATATTTAGTCAGTGTTTCATGTGTTTAAAGTATAATTCTTACATTACAATTTTGACATTAACAATTTCATATTTATTTCATGCAAATTAAAAATTTATGTTTTTAACTAAAAGTAAGTATAATAATATTAAAATATTACGAAATTACACGTAACAATCTTTAAATTTTTAATGTATCATTTATTTTCAAAGAGGTACTAATTTAAAACGAACTAACAATGTTAAATTTTATTAAACTAGTGCTATGTCACTATTAAATTTCGTAGTTGATAATATTCTTTGTAGCCATAATTCTTTAAAAAATAATCGTTTTAAAAAATCTTATTAATTATGTCAAATTTAATAAGAATTTTCAACGTAGAATTCAGTCATTATTTCGAATAAGAAAAAAATAATTTTTCATGAAATTCTCTTGAGATAAAGTGCGTTTGAGTAAAAAATAATTTCTAAATGGAATGAGACAAAATTTTTACCGTCGTTCGCCGCCTCTTTGGCGCGTCGAGGTAGCTACATATTCGTTCTCATGCATGTATATATGTGTATAACATACTCACGCATGGTTTTTAGAAGGGGGCCAATAGAGGTTCGGCGCCAAAGGAAAGTCGGCCGACCAATCCCAATAGGCAATTGAGGAGGGCGCATCATGGTTCACTCATATTCGGTGAGTGACCTGCACCTCGTCGCAACAACTACCAAACAAACATTTATGTATATACCTACTGCCCGGGCTGAAAATATCGTCTTCTAACAGGGCCCTGTCTGACCCTCCTTAACATAGTTTTTCGATTGCAAAATCAATCCTCGAACGTACTTACCTTATTAACGAATAAATAAGGAAGAATGAGTTGTACATATTGACTGTGTTGGTGTATTGGATCGAAAACTGAGGGTGTAAGGGGTTTGAAAATATGAGATTAGAATGATACTTTTCGAAAATACACAAATAATTCTAAAGCTATGAAACTTGCCGTGATTCTAGTTCTCGCTTATTTGTGTCAATACGATTTTTTACTTCCAAAGGTAAAAGTTCAAAGAGCATTGTGCAAACCAACGCTTTCTGATTGAAATTAAAACTCTCATTTGTCCTAATTTAAAAATATTTAAATGTCATTGGTTGTAATGAAATTTAAATTTCGAAGAATTTTAAAATGTTTTAAGAATTGCTGGATTTGCAGAATCAGCAGTAATTTAGGCATCTCTTTTTACAGTGAACTGTATTTGTCTTTGTCTCTTATCTCTAATAAATTAATAAAAAGATTTCGCCGACAGATTTAGTGCACTGAAGTTAGCTTCAAATGGCTATAGTATATTTAACATAACTTCAGATCATAGACGTAGTTCAAGAAACGAACATGAACTCAAAATCAGGTCAAAGGTCATCACTCTGAAGTTGGCCTCAAATGGCTTAAGTATATTTAACAAAACTTCTGGGCATAGACGTATGTCATGAGACAAACATAACCTCAAAATAACGCTATAGTATATTTAAGATAACTCCAGATTACAGACGTAGGACAAGAGGTTAACATAACCTCAAAATTAGGAAAAACGTCATCATTACCATTTATTCTACACCGAAGAAATTTCCAATTGTTCTAGCTTTTGCTGTAACTATCAATTTAAAAACTTTGGAAATAAAACATTGGAATAAATTCAAAAATTTATATAGGGTAATGTCACCTTGAGTGGACCACCTAAGCTTCTTTTTAAAAAATTCTTTATGAAAGTAAATTAATCGGAGGTTTCTATTCCAAGCTTTAATTTAGATCCCTAGATATAAGTTTATACCATAATAGCTTTGATTTTTTTTATTTGGGAATAAAATTGATTTGAAAAAGCTAATTTTTAAGAAATGGAAAAGTGTAACCTTGAGTGCACCACTCCTAAAAAATTGCAAAAGTTATTCTAAATTCTTTAATGTATTTATTTCTGATATGGGTCAAATTTTCTCAAAAAAATCAAAGTTGGTCGGTCTTTCAATTTTTGTGAAACTTGGTATATAGGTAGTGTTTTATGACAGAAGATTTTAGGAAAAAAAGATTTTTAAAAATTTTCAAAATTGTGGATTTTACGGGGCATTAAATATTAAAGCACATTTTTTTGAAAAACGGATAACTTTTATCCATTTAGTTAGATTTTGTTTATATTTTAGGTAATAATAGTTGATTATCTAACAATTTAAAGTGCAATATTAAAGAAAAAAAATCCAAAATTTGCCCGGAAAAAAAGTCAAAAAAAATTTCATTTCATTTTTTCGGGCATAAGCACCCCTTCGATATTTTTGTAACTATAATATTTGGATTCGTTATCTTCTCCAGAATTTTTTGCAAAAAAAATCCCTGGAGACTTTAAAACTAACCGAAATATCGAATTTTTTGTCTCGAGGTGCACAGATATCGATCTCGCGTAAACACGCCTGAGATGTGCACCAAACGTTTTTAAGCGTGAATTTTCGCATTCTAATATTTTTTTTTAATTTCTGTAAAAAAGGAAAGTTTAAAAATCAAGTTTTGCAATTATAAATTTGTTTTTAAACAATTTTGAATCTCAAAATGTGTATGTAATATATAAGGGGAAAATTTTCTCAAGTGTACCAATGTCAAAACAATTTTATAAAAAATTGTAGGGGGAGGGGGTTGAAGATTTTGGATAAGTATAAACATTAAGTTTCATAAAAAATCGTAGCTTTTATATAATAAAGAAAAAAAATTGTGACCTTTATGTTTTTGGTAGGTTTTCTCTGCTATTTCAAATGGTGAGTATTTTTTTCAAAAAATTCCAAATTTAACCCTTCTTTTAAAAATTAAAGATTTTTTTGAAATTTTTTTTTTTAACTAACCTTCCCGGCCAAATATTTTTTGACCTTTTCCAAAGTACATTTTTTTAAGTTTTACATTTTTGATGTAAGAAAAAATGACTTTTTTTTGTTTTTGAATTATTAATTTCAATAAAATCTTTAACTTTAAAATTTTTTGAAAAAAATACTTACTATTTGAAATAGCATAAAAAACCTACCAAAAACATATAGGTCACAATTTTTTTTCTTTATTATATAAAAGCTACGATTTCTTATAAAACTTACTGTTTATACTTATCCAAAATCTTCAACCCCCCTACAATTTTTTAAAAAATTTCATAATTACTTGGTGGTTTTAAGTACTCATTGATACCCAAGCAAAAATTTCTGTCAAATGCCAGTATTCACAACAGGCGCAATATTGCACAAGTACTAGCATGCCAGCAGTTGGCTTGCCAGTACTGGTTCAGTACTGGCTTCAATAAAATTTCTGTACTACGCCAGTACTGCCCTTTAAGACTGGTATGCCAGTACTATGCCAGTACTGTGCCAGTATTGTGAAAACAACACTGGCAAACCAGTACTACGCCAGTACTGTGCCAGTATTGCTAACACGGTAAACTGACAATAGTCAGTTAGGAACTAATTAATGGAAATTTATGCAGTAATTTATAGAAATTTTGGCAATAATTTATAAAAATATGTTCCACATAAGTTACAATTAAAAATTTTTGCTGTAATTTATGGAAATTTATAGAAATTTTTGCAATAATTCGTAAATATATGTAAAGCAAAAATTATCATTAAAATTTTGGATTTCTGTCCTTTATGGAAAATTTGCGGTAATTTATGGAAATTTATGCGGTAATCTATAAACATTTTGACGATAGTTTATAAAACTATGTAAAACACAAACGAGAACTAAAAAAATTAACATTGGAAATTTATGGTAATTTATGAAAATTTTCGCGGTAATTTATGGAAATTTATGAGATAATTTATAAAAATTTTGACTATAGTTTACTAAAATATATAAAACACAAATTAGACCTAAAAAATTGAATGTCGGTAATTTAGGGTAATTTATGGATATTTTAGAGGTAATTTATGGAAATTTATTAGGTAATTTACTAATTTGATTTTTTTGAATTTAGTTCAATTAAATAATAATTTAACTAAATTGCACAGTTAAACGCTCTTTATTAATTGTAAGTGTAAAAGGTGTCAAAAATTAAAATTTATTCTCCTGCAGCTTCGATAGGGTAGTGGTTAGAGTGTTAGGCTAGAAGTCCGTAGGTCATGGGTTCGATTCCTCGCAGTGTCAAATTTTATTTCGTTATAGGTTTGCGTTTATTCTGTGTTGTAAACATTAATTTAATTAAAAGTTGGGGATTATTACATGTTTATAAATATAAATTAATTTTTTTTTTATTTTATTAACATTGAATTTAAATAAATTTTCCACTAGATTGGAAAATAGACGGTCTGGTCTGATTCAGGCCAGCGCCAAAAGATTTTTCTACACGTGTACTAAACCAGTACTGGCTGCCAGTACTGCGCCAGTAACATCAAGCCAGTACTGAAAAGCGTTATCATTTCGGTCAAATGCCAGTACAGGTTCAACCATGGCGGCCAGTACTCCGCCAGTACTGGCGCAGTACTGCGCCAGTTGTCAATTTTTGCTTGGGTAGTTCTAAATACTGTGAAAATATTAGCCCGATCTAACAACTTGCAATTTTGACATTGGTACACTTGAGATAATTTCCCTTTATATATTACATACACATTTTGAGATTCAAAATTCTTTAAAAACAAATTTATAATTTCAAAACTTGATTTTTAAACCTTCCTTTTTTACTAAAAATTAAAAAAAAATATTAGAATGCGAAAATTCACGCTTAAAAACGTTTGGTGCACATCTCAGGCGTGTTTACGCGAGATCGATATCTGTGCACCTCGAGACAAAAAATTCGATATTTCGTTTAGTTTTAGAGTCTCCAGCGATTTTTTTTTTGCAAAAAATTCTGGAGAAGATAGCAAATCCAAATATTATAGTTACAAAAATATCGAAGGCGTGCTTATGCCCGAAAAAATGAAATCAAAATTTTTTTTGACTTATTTTCCGGGCAAATTTTGGATTTTTTTCTTTAATATTGCACGTTAAATTGTTAGATAATCAACTATTATAACCTAAAATATAAACAAAATCTAACTAAATGGATAAAAGTTATTCGTTTTTCAAAAAAATGTGCTTTAATATTTAATGCCCGGTAAAATCCACAATTTTGAAAATTTTTAAAAATCTTTTTTTCCTAAAATCTTCTGTCATAAAACACTACCTTTATACCAAGTTTCACAAAAATTGAAAGACCCATGACCAACTTTGATTTTTTTGAGAAAATTTGACCCATATATTAAAACAAAATTTATGCTTATGCAGCTTCAGTCCATGTATGTGTCGCAATGTTTACAAGTGAAACCGTTTTTAATAATTTTCGCACATGTTACATCAATCTCACAAAAAAATTAATAAACAACATAAAACATAGTTTTAAACCAATTTATTGGCAAATTACATCCATAAAAATAGTAAACTGACATTAAAAATGGAAAAACAGGCAGATTACTCATGGTTACAAACAGTGGTCCACTCATGGTGACATGCAACTTTTTATGGCAGCCACCACAATTTTTTTGGAATCAAAATTATCATTTAATTAAACTAAGACAATCAATTTCAATGTCCAAAGTAGTAGAAAAAATAAGTTACCTTTTAAAACTTAAATTTTACACTACTTTTACACTTCGGAATCACTTTACTTATTGTAAATTGTAAAAGCGACTTTTTTTGGTTTGTGTTCTTAAAAACGCGTTACAGTTTCCGCTGTCAGATCACTTGAAAGCTCAGGTGGTCCACTCAAGGTGACATTACTCTAATATATGTTAAAGTTAACTTCAATTTTTAATAATTTTATTTGCTATACGTGACACTTACTACTGTAAAAGACCTTTCTCGAAAAAGTAACAAGTAAAATAAAATAACTTACAAAAATTTACTAAATTTTTTTTTAGTTCAGGTGAGATGCTAAATTGGTTTGTAAAAAATGTTAAATATACATTCAAGAATTATATATTGCCTTCTCGTGGTGCATCAAGGAGAGAAATTCCTTGAAATTATGTAAAATCACATAAATAATTATCTGAATTATCTATTCTTAATTACTATAAAAATATGTTACGTTGTCAAAAAATTTGTCTAAAGGGCATTTCCATGAAAAAACGGATATAGAGTTGAAAATTTAAATTCGGTTATGGGAGATAAATAAATTAATCCCATTGAACATAATACATTTAATTTTATCATCCAAAAAAGATTTTCAAATAAAATAATGAAAAACTATATTTTAAGACTTTTTTCTACATTATGAGTACAAGTGTAAATTCACCTTGTACAGAGAGAGTTACTTTAAAAGTATATTTCAATGACTTACGGTCAAAATATAAATAATTAATAAATAAATAAAAAAAAATAAATAATAAAAATAAAAAAAAAAAAAATTTAAAAAATTTAAAAAAAATTAAAATTTATTAATTCAATTTTAAATTTAAATTAAAAATTAAATAATTAAATAATTAATTAATTAATTAAATTATTTTAAAAAAATTTTTTTTAAATTTTTTTTAATTAATTAATTAAAATTTTTTAATATTAATTTAGTTCCAATTTAAATAAGTTATTTTTTAAACAAGGAAGACATATATTCTTTAAATGAACCTAAATAAAAAAGTAAACGCCAAAAAAAAACTTTTTTTAGTGAAGAGGATCGTAGGCTGTAGACCTAATGGAGTATAAACAGTATAAACAGGGAATCATAATTGACGAAAATAAAATACGCAATCAGGTGAAGAAGTTTATTTTATTTCTATTTGTTAATAATAATTGTTGATATTTTAAACAACTAATGAACAAAATTTAACAAATATGTTTTGTTCGAAAGGAGGGTTATTGTATATTACTCATTTCAAATTTTATTAGAATCCATCAAATAGAACGATAGAAAAAAATGTTTTAATAATTTGATACTTAAAAATTGTTTAAACAATAACTCTTAAAAAAATTAAAATTTTTCAAAAACAACTTTGGGGTCATATTTTGGTACGAAAATACTATAAAACTAGCAGAGCTACGCGCGCGCGATATTTCTGTTCTTGTCTTATGATACTGAAGACCTTATTTTATTGTGTGTATATAAAAATGTGACTAAGACTTTATGATCAATTTTTTTTCTTCTTCTGAAATATTGAAAAAAGATTACAAATTCTTTTGAAGAATTTTAAAAAAACATAAAACACGAAAACCAAAAATTAAATTTAACACACTGATCAGTTTTACGACATAAATATAATAATATTCTTTTATTTTTATAATTATTTCCTTAAATTGTCATTTTTCTAAAAACTGTATTATTTTAAGAATTCGTTATCAGCGAAAAAAATTTAAAAGTCAGTTACAAGACATTCCTTTTTTTAAACTCGTATAAACTATGCTATATTGTAAAATGTTTATAAAACGTTAAGACAATTACAGGTCTTCTTCAAGATGATAAGGAGGTTCTTTCTATTCTTAGAAAATCTATATAATACATTTAATTATTGAGTAACATAATTATAAATTGAAGACAAATTTAATTGGAAATCAAAGCATTGAAATAAATACTGTAAAAAATTGATTTATTCAATTTAATTAGTTAACATGTTTATTTTATCAGTCTTATTTGAATACTAAATACTTTAAATTTTTATTTAAAAATATCATTTGCAATAATAATGAAAATATTTCAATTATACGAGACCTGCCTTTTTTCTGGCAACCAATAAAATCACATGTAACTTAAGAGAAAGATTTTTTTTTGTTTCAGTAGTTGGTCGTTTAGCTTAGTTGGTTAGGTTGGTTGTTTTGTTTTCGTTTCGGTCCGTCAATCCCGCGTTCAATCCCCAGTCCCTCCAAATTGTTTTTCACAATAAAAAAAACTTTTTCCAAAATTCATAACTTCCCAAAATTAATTAGAATAATAATGAAATAATAAAATAAGCAAAATAGATTTTTTTCTTTTATTATAATATTATTTTTAATATTTAACAAATATTTGTCTTATTTTTTTTAACAAATTTACATCCATAACCTATCTAAAATTATCTGTGATAATATTAATTATTAAAGTTTTAAAATTATAATATTATTTCTTTAAATATTTTTTTGTTTGATGCGCTCTTTTAATTGAACCTGAATAATTAAGTTTCACAAAAAAAATTTTTTCAATCTGCACTGAAAATATTTCAATTTATTTATTTTAAATTTAGTTTTTTTGTTTAGTTTCGGGTCGACGCGAAACTAAACTCAGTTATGTATTTAAGTTTTGTGTCAACTTAGAAACTAAAACGAAACTAAACTTTTATAACGGTCTCTGATTTTTAATAAATTAAAATGTATCTATTATTTTAGGTGCACAAGCAATGGATGTCGACTATTCAGGCTCCAGTGATTCTCAAGAGGAAGAGGTTTTTCCACTTTCTTCATCAAGTGAAGAATCTGTTGAAAGTGACGATGGGCAAGTTTCTTTAATTGGTTCAAGGGGCGAACAGAATTTGCATGATGCTGGTATTAATGACGACATAAACGAACCAGCTGCTTTAAACAAACCAATTATTAACGAAGAAAATAATCCAGAGCCTGAAAGTAATTTTAATAATAATATCAACAATGAAGCTGTAAATGATCATTTGAATATTGAAGATGACATCCACTTTGGTGATGCAAACAATGAAAACCCTCAAACAAGGTATCTCTGGAAAAATTTAATCTTGTTTCCTCAGTCAAATTTGACCGTAAAAGATGTGCTAGTTATGACTAGAGGCTTTAGCCTTTCATTGGAAGGTCGATTACCTCTATTAAATTTACTGAAACTATGCGCCGGTCCTGACTTCGATAATTTAAATATTTCGAATTATTTGATTTCTCGCGTATTTGAGCCTGAAGAAAAAAATTAACTTTCTCCTTTTACTGTCCTGAGTGTAAAACAAATTTAATTTCAACCAGCAGTAAGAAAATGAACAACCCTGAGGGTCTTTGCGACAAATGCGGTTCAAGGTGCAACTTATCTACAATGAAGGGAAAATATATTTTAATGGTAGATTTAGAATATCAAATTAAAAAATTATTTAAGATTGACGATGTAAAAACTGCATTACTAAATTTACATAGGGGACAAAATCGAGTTATTGCGCAAAACAATGTTATTAGAGATTTTCAAGATGGGACATTGTATAAGAATGTTAATCCTACAAATGCTAATAATATTTTAACGATTAATGTTTTTTTCGACGGAGCAGTCATGAAGCGAAACGGTACTGAAAACTTTTAGGCCGCTCTATTGCAAATTAATGAATTACGCTGTTCTCGATAAGCAAGCAACAACAGTTATTAGGAGTGTTAGGGATTTACGCAAAACTTTTTTTAATGGAGTAAAAGGTCGATCTAGTTTTCTAAATCTTACTCAATTTTTCGACATGGTCTGGAGCTTTCCTTTGGAATACATGCATTGTATTTGTATACTTATTGGAGTTGTACAACATTTGTAGGAATTATGGATTAAGCTTCGTTATTTGTCAGGGGAAGACATAGAAAATATTAATGAACTTTTAAGTTCAATTGAAACAGTTCTCGAAAATCATAGAGTAATGAGAGAGTTTTCTTCTAAGTTCAAATGGAAAGCCACAGAATGGAGATGTTGGCTACTATTTTTTGGCGTACCCTGTTTGAGAGGAATTTTACCAGACAATTGTCTTGAGCATTTCGCGCTTCTCATTAATACTGCCTTCACTTTGTTAAAAACAGAAATTACACCACAAGAGCTTCTTAAATGCGATTTGGACATTGTGCAATTTGTTGGAAATTTTGAGGGTTTGTATGGGGAAAAGTCAATGACTTTCAACGTTCACATATAACTTCACTTGGTTGAATCTGTTCGTCGTTCTGGTAACTTTTTTTGGTGAAAATTCGCAAATAAAAATTGTGGATCCAGCAAATAGAGAAGTATTGGAAGGATATTCTTTCATAAAATGTATTTATAGAGGAGTTGTTTATAAAAGTACTAAAAATACAGTCTCTACTAAACGCAACGACACCGTATTTATATTACATTCCGGTGATGTAATTCAAATTCATAATATTATCCAAACGGCTGAAACATGCTATTTGTCAATCGTTAAGTTGCATGTAATTCCCGATGAACTCGTTGATCACATGCATAAAATTGAACAAAAGGATATTGAAACTAACTTGATCTCAATAACAGAGGTTTCAGAAAAATTAATTTATATTTATTGCAAAACAGCTAGTTATGTCTGCCGACTTCCGGAAAATATTAAAATTCAATAGACATTTAAACAAATCGATTCCAAACTTCGCCAAATAATAACATTAAAATTACCATTTTTGTATATTATTGTATATTGTATATTACACAGTGCAACACATAAAATGTGCACTAAGTTTTGACTTCAGTTTCTGAAAGAACTTATCGAAACTAGAAAAAACCTATTTCAGTTTTGCTAGATTAGCTCGGATTTGAATTTTATCGACATTTGAATTTTTTTTGAATTTTCACATTTTTCAGTTTTCTGATACGGGCGGGTGGGAACACTGACTATTAAAAGTTTATTAAAAAAATTCGCAATGGTCACAATTTGAAAAGCAATAATCCTTCTTTAATTACAGAGAAAGAAAAAAAATTTGGTCGAAAATTGTTCCAGTTACGAATTTTTTTTTGACTTTTTTACATTTTTCGATTTTCTGAAACGGGCGGGTGAGAAAGCTGCATATAAAGATTATAAAAAAAAATTCACCGTTGTCACCATTTGAAGAGCAATAATTCCTCTTTAATTTCTGACATTGAAAAAAAAAATTTGTTCGAAAATTGTTCCAGTTATGAATTTTTTTTGTAATTTTTCAAATTTTTCGGTTTTTCTAATACGAGCAAGTGGGAACGCTGTCTATTAAAAGTTTGTTACACAGAATTCGCAATTGTCATAATTTGAAAAGCAATAATCACTTTTTAAATTCTGATAAAGAAAAAAAAATTTGGTCAAAAATTGTTCGAGTTATGAATTTTTTTTTACTTTTTCACATTTTTCGGTTTTTTGATAAAGCGGGTGGAAACGCTGACTATTAAAAATTTATAAAAAAAATTCGCAATGGTCACCATTTGAAGAGCAGTAATTCCACCCTAATTTCTGACATTGAAAAAAAAATTGGTCAAAAATTGTTTGAGTTAAAAATTTTTTTCAAACTTTTTCAAATTTTTCTTGTTTCTGATCTGGGCGGGTGAGAACGCTGGTTATTAAATTTTTCTTTTTTAAAATCGTAATAGTCACATTTTGCAGAGCAATAATTCCTCTTTAATTTCTGTCAACGAAAAAAAATTTGGTAAAAAATTGTTCCAATTATGTTTTTTTTTAACTCTTTCACATTTTTCGGTTTTTTGATACGGGCGGGTGGGAATGCTGACTATTAAAAATTCATTAAAAAAATTCACAACGGTAAAATTTTAAAGTGCAATAATCCTTCTTTAATTTCTGATAAAGGAAAAAAAATTACTTTTTTCGAAACCAAATATTTCGAATCAAATATTTTTTCTTGTGCAGAAATTATATAGGGATTATTGCTCTTTAAATTGTGCCCATTACAAATTCTTTTTAAAAATTTTTAATAGTCAGTATTCCCACTTCCGTTATTAAAAACTGAAAATTCAAAAAAAGTAAAAAAAAATTCATAACTTAAACAATTTTTGACCAAATTTTTTTTCTTGGGCAGAAATTAAAGACGGATTATTGCTCTTCAAATTGTGATCATTCGAAATTTTGTTGGTAAATTTTTAATAGCCTGCGTTCCCACCCGCCTGATCAAAAAATTGAGAAATGTGAAAAAGTCCAAAAAAAATTCATAACTGGAACAATTTTTGACCAAATTTTTTTGTCTTTGTCAGAAATTAAAGAGAAAGTATTGCTCTCTAAAATATGACCATTACGATTTTAAAAAAGAAAAATTTAATAACCAGTGTTCTCACCCGCCCGGATCAAAAACAAGAAAAATTTGAAAACGTACGAAAAAAATTCATAACTCGAACAATTTTCGACCAAATTTTTTTTTAATGTCAGAAATTAGGGAGGAATTACTGCTCTTCAAATTGTGACCATTGCGAATTTTTTTATAAACTTTTAATAGCCAGCGTTTCCACCCGCTTTATGAAAAAACCGAAAAATGTGAAAAAGTAAAAAAAAAATTCATAACTCGAACAATTTTCGACCAAATTTTTTTTTCTTTCTCTGTAATTAAAGAGGGATTATTGCTTTTCAAATTGTGACCATTGCGAATTTTTTTAATAAACTTTTAATAGCCAGTGTTCCTATCCGGCCGTATCAGAAAACTGAAAAATGTAAAAATTCAAAAAAAAATTTAAATCCGAGCTAATCTAGCAAAACTGAAATAGGTTTTTTCTAGTTTCGATAAGTACTTTCAGAAACTGAAGTCAAAACTTAGTGCACATTTTATGACCTCAAAAATGTTGCACTGTGTTATTGTATATAATAAAAATCTCGAATACTCCGATTGAGACTGCATATTACTTTGCAAGTGTATTTTTACTTATCAGTGTAAAAATCTGTGTATAAATAATGTGTGCTGACTAGTCTAAATTGTACAAACATATGTTCTATAGTTTTTGAAACTGCCAATAATAATTTATAAATAAATATTCAATTTTTTATAGCCAATAAGTAAGTTAACAAAAAAAATATTCTCATCGAAATTTGTTAATAAAATAGGATACCTACAAAAGGTTAATAAATTTATATGAATCATAAAAGGGAATGCTTTGTACTCAGCGTTTGTGCTTAATAAAAAAATTATTTTTGTTAAAATCGTTTAACCTTATTTAGGATAATGTCACATTGAGTGGACCACAACTTTGAGAGGACCACCTGAGGTTTTAAGTTATCTGACAGCGGAAACATGAAATAAATAAAACGAATAGCAGCACCGCACCTAGAAACCGTAAGAAATTAAGTTCCGCGATAAACATGTACGTTATTGTTTGATGTAACGCATTTTTAAGAATACAAACCAAAAAAGAAGTCGCTCTTACAATGAGTAAAGTGATTCAGAAGTGTAAAAGTAGTGTAAAATTTAAGTTTTAAAAGGTAACTTATTTTTTTTCTACTACTTTGGACATTGAAATTGATTGTCTTAGTTAAATTAAGTGATAATTTTGACTCAAAAACAAATTGTGGTGGCTGCCATAAAAAGTTGTATTTCACTATGAGTGGACCACTGTTTATAACCATGAGAGGACTGCCTGTTTTTATATTTTTAATGTCAGTTTACCATTTTTAAGGAAATAAATTGACAATAAATTGGTTTGAAACTATGTTTTATGTTCTTTATTAATTTTTTTGTGATATTGATGTGATATGTGCCAAAATTATTAAAAGTGGTTTCACTTGTAAACATTGCGACACAATCATGGTTTGAAGCTGCATAAGCATAAATTTTGTTTTAATATATCAGAAATATTAAATAAATGAAAGAAAATAGAATAACTTTTACAATTTTTTAGGAGTGGTCCACTCAAGGTTACACTTTTTTCATTCCTTAAAAATTAGCTATTTTTTTAAAGTCAATTGTTTTTTCCAAATAAAAATAAAACAAAGCTATTATGGTGTAAACATTTACCTAGGGATCTAAACTAAAGCATGGAATAGAAACCTCCGATTAATTTGCTTTCATAAAGAATTTTTTCGAAAAAAAGCTTAGGCGGTCCACTCAAGGTGACATTACCCTAATTATAAAATATTTTTTTTCGTTTCTTCCTAATTATTATTTAAAAATTTTACAAATAGCCGTATAAACATATAAATCACATTTTTTGTAAAAGCAAAAGCTAAGAACAAATATAATAATTTATTTTTAAAAATGTATTATCATTTTGTTTTATTTTATATAATTTCTTAATTTTTAATCTTGAATGAATTTGTAAAATCAATTGTGTTTTATAATTATAATGTCATTATATATAATTTTTATAAGGTATTAAATTTAAAAATTATTTACTTACCAGTTAATTTTTTTTACATTTAATCAATTCGAAACAATTTTAAAAATTCAAACATTTGGAAACTATTAAAATTTATTATTAAAAACTGTTTCTTTTTGAACTATTTAACTATTATAAATTATTTTACAATTATACTCCAATTATTGTCAATGGTATAAATATGATTTAACTTAATTAATTGATTAATTAATTAATTAATAATTAATTAACTAATTAATTAATTAATTAATAATGCGTGTGTCGATTAAGAACGATTGAGAAAAACTTAAAATTATTTACACGATTAGAAACAGTAGAAACCGATTAAAAAAATGTTAACCTCGATTGAAAACAATTCAAAACAATTAATCAATTTTCGTCCCTGAATCGTTTCAAATTGTGGTCAATTAATTTTTTCTTGATGGATATATTACCAACATCTCATCATCACTATAGAATTAATATCTGTTCTCTTAGTATAGTTATAGCTGTAACATATGAATGGATAAAACCATCATCATGTTTTTGATTTATTTACAATTTTAATTTTTTGACAATAATAATAATTTTTTAACTCTAATTTTTTACATTACTGACAATTTTGTAATCCTTATTAATAAAATCAGACTTTTGTCTGTATATTGCATAAAATTCAAAATTTCTAATATATTCCTTTTTTTACACTCTAAGGAATGCGAAAATACTATTAAGAAAATTATGTGTGTATGTGTGTGTATGTATGTCCGCAAATTTTCGACCGCGCATCACGGAAAAACGGTTTGATCGTTTGAAGTGAAACTTGGCAGTCTTTTAGACATTAGCCTAACTTAACATCCTAGCGATAATAGATTAAAAAATATTAATATGGACGAAAGTTATGCCATTTTTTCAAAAATTCGAAATTTTTAGTTTTTTAATATACTTTAGTGAATTGTACTTAAACTTGGTACAGGGTTAATTTTAATGTTTCTTATTAAGATTTAATCGTCTGAATAATAAAATTTTGAATAACAAATAAAAAATGTTAGATTTAAATATTGAAAGATTAAAAAATTAAAAGTTTAAAAATTGAAATTTTTTTGTAATTAATTTTTATACGGTTGTATTTCTTAGGTCAACAATAAAAATTTGTTGTTAAAATCATAAGTTTACTTTCTTAAAAGAATTTTATTAGGTCAGAATATTAACAATATCCATATAATTAATATGAGACTTTTGTCAGTATATTGCACAGAATTCAAAATCGTATTCTATTATATTAATTTATGATCAAAAAATGGAAAACGCAAATTTAATTCTAATGACTAAATTCTAATAAAAAACACTAAAATTAACACTGTATTAAATTTGAGTAAAATTGATGACAATAATTATTTCAAAACATTAATTTTGAATATAGCATAATGTTTGTTCACATTAATAACTTTTACTTTACTATGGCTACACTGAAGAAAAGATGTATGATTCAAGTAATTATAACTATTTGAAAAATAATATCTTATTTAAAAAGTTTTTATTTCTATCTAATAAGAATTTATTTCCTTTAAATATATTTAATTAGTTGAATCAAATAAATCTAAATTGGAATAATTAAATAATTACTTGACTTTAATAAATGAATTTATTTAACACAAATAATGAGTTATTTTGAAACAAATTTTTTATTTCACTCAGTTAATTGGATATTTGACATAAATAAAAATTATTTTAAATAAATTACTTATTTAAAAAGAGGAATTTATTTATTTCAACCAATTAATTGAATATTCAGTATAAATAAAAATGGTTTGACACAATTCATTCTATGTTTCAAGTATAATAATTTATTTAATGCAAATAAAGTAGTTAATAAAAACAAATAAAAAAAAGATAAAATAAGTCAGTTCCGTTGACGATGTAGTTTGTTTTTCCTATTTCGTTAGTACGGCAGAGTAAGGGGTCTTCGGTTATAGGTCTTAGGCTAGATAAGTGTGACTGGGTTTTGATCCCTGTAGGTTTCAAATTTTAATTTAATTGTAAGAATTTAATGTTCATATTTTTAAGCATATGAGTCCTACGAAGTATTTAGGCTAAATAATTAATTATTTTTATTAAATTTGACTATAATTAGTCCAGTTACTCCAGAGTTTTAACTCTGGACTAATTGGTTACTAATTAGTTGGTACACTGAAACCTTGGTTATACGGAAGTTGGTTATACGGAATGTGATGGCGCTGAAACGGGATGACGGGTGAAGGGAAGGGTCGTGCTTGACTCGATGATGCCAGTAGCGTACCTATTACTGGATCCTTTTTTCCCTTGATATAACCTAACCTCAAAATTGTTAGTGAGCTATCGGACAATATTAAATTATTTATTTATTTGTCTACAAATGTAATTTAATAAATTCAAATTATCAATTTTACAATTATATTAATAAATTCTAAAGATATAAAAAAATTAGCAGGCGACTCTATTTCAACCGAGGGCAAAAAGAATCTTCGTACTGTCCTGCATATTTATACTTTTTCGTAAAGGTGACCAATTTGGATTATACGGACACACCCGAGTTGTCCGTATAACCAAGGTTTCAGTGTATTTAAAATTATTTATTATAATAATATAAATGTTTTTATACTTATATTATTGGAATAAATAATTTCAAGTACCAACGTTGGTGTTGAAACGTTGTGAAAAATTAATAAATGCATCAATAGTAATAAACTATCCAGAAGTACCTGAATTATTCCAATAATTAATTATTTATTGCAATTAAGGGGAAGTGACCCTTTGAGGCCTCTTTTAAACCTGTTTTTCATGAATTTTTAAGGCACGGGAATAAAGTAAACAAAATTTGGGTTTGAGGGATTTATTTGTTAACTTTTTAAGTTTACAAAAATATATTTATACGTAAAAAAAGTTTTAATTTGTTGCCTATAGAGGGCGCCGAAGTTGGTCTCCTTTCTCTGCAAAGCAAATCTAAATAAAAAATTCAAAGCTTTTCTGAATCTAAGATAGATTTAGCTTTCGAGTACGTAGGATATTTTAAATATATTAATTTTGGTGTATTTGGCAGTTGTTTGAAGTCAAAACTCGATTTTTAGGGCGAAAATTTGTCAAAAAATCTGTTGCCAGAAAAGAACAAAGAAACCAAAAAAAATCTGCTGCGTACTCGAAAGCATCAGTAAATGACGATCAAAAAAAAACTTTGTCCGAAGTCATTCTGATCAAAACTGTTCTAGCTAGACTGACCACCGTTTTGAAAAACGTCATTTCGAGGAAAACGCGTTTAAAGTTTTGAAAGTACTTGAAGCGCTCTTGGACACCTTTTGCAGATTTTGATTTTTTCACATAAAATAACTTCGAAATCATATCTAATGATATAATTTCTATCCTACACATTATAAAGTATCGTTTAAGCAAAAAAAATAAATTCTATTTTTTTCGGGTCAAAGGTGTCACTTTCCCTTAAACACCTTGTCACAAAGTTGAACACTTTGTCCAAATTTTTCCTTGTTTATTCGACGGGTTTTTTTTCACTAATACATTTAACAGGGTGTCTACCAACTAGGAAAGAGAGAAAATATCAGGGAATTTAATGTAACCGAGAAAAACTGGATCTACTTGCTATACAATTAGTTCGATTTAGACTGTACTATGGCTTAAAAAACTGGAGGAAATTTTGGATTGATTTTAATACATTATATTAATTAAAGTACTACAAATTCAAAAATATTGTTTTCTACATTTCAATTAGTTTAAAATAACAAATTTGATAATAAAAAGTCGGTTACTGTTTCAAATAGTATTATTTTCCTAATGAAGTAGTCAATGGTAACTAATTATTATTTTTTCCCTGTCAAATCAAATTCCCGGCTATTTTCCGGTTTTCTAGGTTGGTAGATACACTGTTAAATGCATTATTAGAAACTAAAACCCGTCGAAGACGGGTACGACAGCTAGTAATAATTAAAAACAAAACTTTAAAAAAAAGATGGTGAAAATTAACCTTTTAAAGTTTACAACAAATTTAAATTTAACTAAAAAATAAAATAATAAAGTTTTTTTATAACGTAAGTACGATTTTTTCCAGGTTGTGATATTAAACAAAACAAATTTTATATTTTATATATTTAAAAGATCCGATCGACTCATGGTATACAAAAGAAATGATAAACAAATATAGTCGTTAATTAATAATGTTTATAACAATTTAAATAAGATTTTTTAAACAAGATGGACATATATTCTTAAAATCATCTTAAATAAAAAAGTAAGAATGAAAAAAACATTTAGTTAAGAGGAATCAAAGTTAACTATTTGTTAATTAATATTGTTTATAACAATTTAAATAAGTTACTTTTTAAACAAAAAGGACAAATATTTTTGAAATGAGCTTAAATTAAAAAGAAAATGTGGAAAAATAACATTATTTAGTGAAGAAGAATCAAAGTTATCTATTTTTGTTAATCAATATTCTTTATAACAATTTAAATAAATTATTTTATGCTTTATTAATTGTCACAAATAATACTACGAAGTTTGCATGTAAATCTTTAAATAATTAATTAGGAAAGATTTAGCACTGTGTGAGACGAAGCTATACAAACTTTTAAATCCGATTACAAGGAATGTGATAGTTCAACCCTTAATGATAAAAAATTTTTTAATTATTTTCAACCAATCGATTTGTTTTGTATAAAAAATTAATTGCTTTTAAAAATTTTGTTATTTTTGGGGATAATTGAATTCTTGTCAAGAATGTTATTAAAATTTTTTTGGTGATAATTAAATTCCTGGTTTTTTGTTATTTCTGAAAATAGTTGAATTTTTTATAAAGAAAATTGAACTCTTTGGAAGAATTTCATTAAAATTTTTCAAAATAATTGAATTGTTGAGAAGAAAAAGTTTTGTTACTAAAATTTTTTGATAATAATTAAATTCCTTCGAATAATTTTGTTGTTTATGAAGATAATTGAGGGCTCGGATCAAAGAACCGACACTTCCCAATGTTCTGTGCGTTTACAAGCGTCGGTTCTTCGATCCGAGCCCTCAATTGAATTCTTGGGAAGGATTTTATTGAATTTTTTGAAAATAATTGATTTTTTGGATATTTTTGTTAACCAAAAAATTAAAAAACTTATTCCTATTATTTTATTCTTCCATAAGAATTTTTCACGTCTTCCACGTGTAGAGAAATTTGATGCGCTGTAATGTTTTAATTGTTAATAAAAGCAAAAAATATTTTTCTTAATGAAAGATGAGTGATAAAAGTGAAAGCAGGGAAGATTCTCGTCAGTACAAATATTATTTCATTATATAAATATACAGAAAAAAACATTATTTTTACGAAATAAGTATCTTATGATTTATACGAGGAACAGGCACATGGCAGGCTCAATCTTGCATTCATTTTCATTAACGAAATTATTTACTACAACATTACAAAATTACATTTTAACTATTGAATAAATAAAGTAAAAAAATTAACTAAAAATCTCAAATTTTCAATAACATAATATGGTTTTTTTGAATTTTTTCTTGCAAAAATCCATTTTTATGATTCCCAAGTACGATATTATATGATAAAATTTTCATTTTATGTTAAGGGGTCTACCCACTTTAGACGCGCTAAAAAAAGGCTATTTTCATTAATTTTTTTAAATAGGTTTATATTATAAATATTTTAATGTGAGGTATTACACATCTTAAATACACTCTCAAAGTGCAAAAAAAAATATTTTGATTTTTTTTCAATTTGTTTTTTTATTTAAAAATAATTGTTAAAAAATATGTTTAAAAAAGAAAGGGGTGTGCGCTGTTGATAAAATTTTTGGCGTGGATGATCTAAAAAAAAAAATTCAAACGGTATTAGATTCTGCATGTTAATAGCTCTTGCGCATATCATACGATTTTTTTTCAAAATTGACAAAATGGCGGACATTTTTCGAAAAAAATGTAAAAAAATGTTGTTTTTTGACCGTTTTGGGCCCAAAAAAAATATTTAAAATCAAAATTTTGAAAATCCCTCGATATGCGCAAGAGCTATGGTCCCAAAGAATATGTGGTATAAATTTGGTAAAGATCGGTTCAGTAGTTTCGGAGATATCATCAACAAGCGGTCGAAAAACGTTGTTTTGAGAAAAACGCGTTTAAAGTTTTTGCTATACTTTTAACTCCTGATTGTTTTCAAGAAGAGAATTATCGTTTTTTTATTTTTAAATTGATTTCAAAAATACATTATCATTTGTATATAGGGGAGAGTCTCCAGTTGTGAGACGGGTTTTATTTTTGACCCGTAAATTGTAAACGGGTAAACGAAATTGTAAATAAAATACACCGTTCGAAAGGTAACAGAAATACGCAACTTTTATTAAAAGAAAGTGTAGTGTTTCGATAAACTCAAAAAATGTTACGATACATTTTCCGAGCACATCGCTTTTTTCAAAAAAAAAAATGTCTCCAGTTGTGAGACACTCATTAAAAATTGCTAAAATTTAGTAAGTTTGACATAAAACGTTATGTTTAGTAGAAATAATTAAATATATTAATAATATATATTATTATACACTAAATAATAATATTTATTCGCCAAAATACGACTATCAAAAAAATACAATTTAATAGCTTCAACAAGAGCATTAAAATTGATTTCTTCTGAATCAATTGACTTTTTTCCACTTGACATGCCCAAAAATACTAGAAAAAAAATCAAAACAACATTTAAATAGTATGCCTGCAAAGTCGTATTTTTTATGCTGCCCAGATGGGTGTTGACACCGTCTCACAACTGGTGATATGCTGTGTCTCACACCCAGAAATTGGAGCTATTTTGAAAAAGGAAAATTAAATTATTTTTAACCGTAGATTGGAACAATGCAATATTGCATCACAAAATATAAGGAAAACACTAAAAGAAAATGCATTACATTTACCTTTTCCAATTAATTAACTTGGAAAAAAAGTACTTTGCATTTATTGAAAAAACGCTTTTTAGTCGATTATCACACACAGTGTTGGTATTTAACAAAAACAGTTTATATATCCGCTTCGGCGTACACGAAATAGTTGGCTCATATAAAAAGAAATGTTTTTATATAAACCAATCGGCTTTTTAATATTGCATGTTAAAAAAAATTGACTGTCTCACAACTGGAGGTGTCTCACAACTGGAGACTCTCCCCTATGGTTTTCGGGGTCGCTGATTCCGAATTCGATGTCAGTCTTTCAAAATTCAAAATGGCGGATCCAATATAGCGGATGACTTTTTTTAAAAAATGTTAGAATTTTACGAAATTTGGTATCTAGGGGTTTTTTGGGTCACTAAAACGAATCTAACATCAGTTTTGAAAAATATAAAATGGCGGATTCAACATGGCGGACTAAATTTTAAAAAATGTTGGATTTTTATGAAACTTTGTATCCGGGGGTTTTTTATGTCGCTGATTACGAATCTGATAGTAGTTTTTAAACATTCAAAATGGTGGATCCAATATGGCGGATGACTTTTTTAAAAAAATGTTGGATTTTTATAAAACTTGGTATCCGGGGGTTTTTTGGGTCGCTGATTATGAATCTGATTTCAGTTTTAAAAAATTCAAAATGGCGGACCCTACGGCGGTCGGACCGATTTTGACTCCCATTACTTCCAAAATCTTCAGAACTGGTTGAAAACATTCGTTAAATATACACGCAGCTGTTTGACAAGCAATCTCCACAATTTTTTTCCCGCTAAAAATGTGTTTAGGACCCATCGACCAAACGCAATTGTTAAAAGATTCGTTGTTATTCTGTGTGTTTCCACCGAGACATCTTTCAAGTAATTCTTCCTTAGTCAAGTCTTCGTAGATCGGTTTTAGAATCTCTTGAACATCTTTATCGAGAGCAGGAGGATGTTTGAATTTTTCAACTGTATTATCTCTAACGGCTGTTTTATATTTACACCAAGATTCGGAACAGTATGAATGCTGCGGATTTTGATCAGTTAAAATTTTGTGATAATACCCTGCCCAGATCTCTTTCCGCATTTCGCTTACAGAATTTGGGTGTCTTTGAATTGCTAAACCATAGTTTGTTGACAGTTCTTTCATTAGTTTCACCGTTAAATCTTGAGTTTTGACAACAGGAGCTTTTTTACGACAGCCGTTTTCTTCTTGACTATAACTTTTTTGGCTGCACCTTTTTTCTTTGGTAAAGGTTTTTTTGTCCTTTTTCGCTGCTTTTCTTGCCTGTGTAAGAATCTTTTTAGCTTCACTAGCACGTTTAAAAATTCTTTTTGCATCGTGTAAGACGCACTCTAAATTTTTGACAAAAAAGTTTTCACCATACGCTGCTGTACTAAGCAACAATTTAAAAGTTTTGGAATCGCCGTCTCCAATATAAAAACCATAACGCACAGCAAATTTTTCGAGAGATTGCCAAAACATTTCACATATACCGTCAACCTTCATTTTTCCAGCACTACCTGAGTGGTTAGCACTACAGTCTATTTATGCTCTTCATACCAAAGTTCATATTCAACCGTCTGTTCTGTTCCTTTTCTCTTCTCAAAAGCTTTGCAGTAGCTTGATTTGATAACGACGTTTGCAATTTTTTTACAGCGCTTATAGATTAAATATTATAGATTAAACTTATAGATTAAACTATTCCAATAAGAGGAAGAAAATCCTCTTTTTTGCCAGGAACCATCACCTGAAACGGTTAAAACATCTGCGGGTTCTCCGTGTTGAGCATTCAAAAGTTTTTCTTCTCTAACAGCCTTGAGCGTGACTACATCAAATACACTTTTTACAGCGATAGAGATCGTATCGATAATTTTATAATAAAGAGAAGAATTTATTCCTTTTCCAAGTTCCATGAGACCGCAAAACATGTTGATGCCCTTCAGTCCAACGCCAATCAAACGCATAACAAACACTATACGACGATTGATCTCATATCCAGTCGAAATTAGCGGACACGAATTAATATACTTTTCTCCGCAATCACATGTAACGCAAAGTTTAAAACCGAGTCCTCGCTGTCCAGATTTTGAGAGTCAAACATCTTTATCACACACTTTACATTTCACATACTGCTGCAACGTTGAGAAAACCAGAAGAAACTGAATAATACTATACCCTAAAGTTTCATCAATGGGTACATCGAAACTTGTATCTTTCGATTCTTTTAGCTTTCTGCAGATGCACTACTACAGCTTTCATTTGACTTAGAAGCTCGAGGAAGCACTCCCTGAAATTTTCGCTTTTTCGATTATGTACATGGACGTCTCCATGAATCTTTTTGTTGCCTGCACTTTCTTTCCATTATGGAAAAATCACTACCGTTAAGTGGGGTAACAAAAAAACTAACACCGAATACTTAAAATTTTACTTTTGCTAACTAACAACGTTTTCAATTATTATTAAAATTTGCTATTAAAATGTTTAAAAATTAAAAGGCATTATTAAAACTAATTGGTTTAATATTTTACGTGTCTAGAAAAAATAAAATTGACGGTAGCAAATTAGCGCGCTGAAGTATTAAAAAAAAGGTCGCACAAAAGTGCAGTTAAACTGCTCCGATTTTTATAAAATTTTAGTATAATACTTCTAGAAATATATACTTTTGAAAAACGTTTTTGAGGTCGCTGATTACAAATCTAGTGTCTGTTTTTGCAAATTCAAAATAGCGAATCCTAAATGGCTATTTTGAAAAACTGATATTATATTTGTAATCAGCGACCCCGAAAATCCCTGAGTAACGAGTTTTAATGAAGTTTTAAAAATGTTTGCCATATTGGATTCGCCATTTTGAATTGATAAAAACTAATATCAGTTTCGTGATCAGCGACCCAAAAAACTTTCGAGTAACGAGTTTTATGTAAATCCGAAGGAACTGAACGTGAAAAAATTGAAAAAGATACGCTACTTGACGGTAGCTGATTAGCGTGCTGAAATAACAAAATAAAAGTTGCACAAAAGTGCATTAAGACTGCTCCAATCTTTATAATATTTAAGTATGATACTTTTGGATATATATACTGTCAAAAAATGTAATAAAAAATCGATTTTTTCTTTTTTTTAAAGTGGGTAGACCCCTTAAGACTAGGGTAAGGGTTCCTGAAGTGTAACAGTAAAATTTCATATTTACTGTATTCAATTGACAACATGTAAAATGTAAACGTCATAATGAGTTAATCAGGGTGGTAAGGTTTTAACGGTGAAAAAAGTCATGTTTTTAAGAATTTTTTTTTGGCGATACGCAAAAAGTTAATTTATTTTATCGCTTTGCATATAATATTGTAACATTTGAACAATATTTCTCTAAATTTTAATTTAAAAATATTAAGAATTGAGCGAGATAATGAGATTTTCTTCAGGCGCCTCCAAAAATTTGCGGTGTACATTCTAACTTGAAACAGAATCATCCAAATTAAAAAAATCAAAGTGCATTTGTCAAAGGAGATGTTTTTTGAGGTAACGTTAGGAGAAATTTTTTTTTTAAATTACAAATTTTACAATAACAAATTAGTCGATTCTTTTTAGCGAAAATTGACTTTTTGGCTTTCAAGTGCTACAAAATCGAAAAATAAAAAAAAAATTCCATCCAGCGTTACCTCCAAAAACATCTGCTTTGACAAATGCACTTTGATTTTTTTTATTTAGGTGATTCTGTTGCGAGTTAGAGTGTACACCGCAAATCAATTTTTTTTTGAGGCGCCTGACAAAAATCTCATTATCTCGCTCAATTCTTAATATTTTTTAATTAAAAGTTAGAGAAATATTGTTTAAATGTTGCAATATTATATGCAAAGCAATAAAATAAATTAACTTTCTGCGTATCGCCAAAAAAATTCTTAAAAACATGCTTTTTTCACCGTTTAGACATTGAACTGTTAGAAGGATTTTTAAATAAAATTTAAATTTTTCTGAGTCATAAACAATTGAAGTTTTTTACAGTGCTCAATTAAAAAATGCATATCTTGGAATATAATAAACGGATTTTAATGAAGCTTTAATTTTTGTAAATACTACACTTTTAATTAAACAAATAAAAAAATTTTTTGTTAAAAATTACTATTTGTTATTGGAAAATTAATTGTAAAATAAACCATGTTCTCAACCCCGCCTATGGTTGTCCACTACCGAACATCATGGATGTCTTTGATGTGCTGGGAGAAGCATGTCCACTGCCAAATGTGTTTGATTTTTTTGATGTGCTAGGAGAAGTGGATTTTTTCTACTGCGCGGTACGTCTCTCTACCGTGTGCACCGCGTGGCAGGTCAACCGCCGCACAGTAGTTCAGAATTACAATTTAGTGTTCATAATCACCTACAGTCTACAATTTTGGATGAAATTTGACTTTCTTTTTTTCTAAATCTTCAGCTATAAATTCCCCAGATCGCCATTGAGCTGGAATTTCGAATTTTATTTTGCAATATAGTTTATTTAAACCATTAAGTGAAAAATTTAACCTACAATTGCAATATTTGTTGAATATTTTTGAAAAAAAATATTAAATTAACTATTTAAGTATCTTAACAATAACATATATGTCCACAGACACAAAACTCATAATTAAAAATATTATTCTAATTGTCGTCAACAATAGTTTTAAACAAATACCTATAAATAATAAAAAAAGAAAATATTGCTTTTGTTGCTACAATAATTTAAATAATGGTTTAAACAAAAGATAGAATAGAAAAATAATTGTCAATAATAATAATTATTATAAAAAAATGAAATTAATTAATTAAGAGCTTTTTTATGTACATTAAAAAATGTTACAAAAATACACTGAGATAGGAAATAGTATTCAATTATCATTAGATAAATAAACATTTAGTTAAGTAGTTGTTTAAACAAATTATTTATTGCCAAACCATGTTTTTTGGGTTCAGGGGACCCCAAAACGTGAAGATTTCATAAAATTAGCAAAAGTAAAAATTTGCACAAAACTAATACCTTCTCATATGATGAGAATGTAATTAACAAAAATATGTGTTTTTTAATTCCAAAATAAAATATTTTTTTATCAACAAAGTATTGAATAAATCTTCTTTATAATTTTTTTAGTGAAAATTGGTTTTTTTATGGACAATTTTAAAAAAATTGACCTTAATATCTTTTATTAGTAAAAATTTATGCGGTTTAAAAAAAAATTCTTAAAAATTTTAAAGTTGTATATCTTCTATGTTTCTGAATATTTTTCCAAAAAAGTTGCACTATTTTTTTAGTTACATTCAAGAGAACAATAGAGCACAGTTTCATCTAAATCCCATACTAGAAGGGAATTTCCATGCTCACCATAGAATTGCATTAAATTCTAAATCGAAAAAAATCCGCACAAACAAGAAGATGTAAAAACTGCCGTCGCGGAAGTTCTCAAGGGTGCTTTCATTGCAGAAACAACAAGAAAGTATAATATTCCTGATTCAACATTAAGAGGCAAAAAACCAAAGGTATGCTACTGTCCAAAATCGAGATAACGTAGTCAAATTGATTTTCCTTTCCCACAAGAGAGGTTTTCTGATAATAAAACATCAATTATTAAACACTGTTAAGCATTTGTGGGATTACAATAAAAGAAAAACACCTTTTATTAATAATAATCTGGGACGCAGTTGGTATGATGGTTTTTTTAAACGCCACCCTGAGATTCCGCAGAGAAGAACTAAAAATGTATCATTGAATCGAGCTCAAGTGTCCCAATATAGCTTCTTGTCGTGGTTTACAGAAGTTGTCGAATAACTTACCACAAAAGGATTATTATCAATTCACCCAAGCAGAGTATTTAATGCTGACAAAACAGGTGTTCCTCTAAACCCTAAACCACCAGCAGTGCATACTCCAAAAGGTTCCAAAAATTTATACAATATTGTTGATAACAATGAAAAGGAAAACGTAACAGTTTTAATCACAACTATCGACGAATGATCGGTTGCCATTTTTTTATTGATGGACATTCATTTCACATGATTCTTTTATTAAGCCTATTCTGCAACGAGAACAAGATTGTGCTTGTTGGACTTTTCCCAAATGCAACACAAATTTTGCAACCATTGGACGTTCCCTTTTTTCGCCCTTTTAAAGTATCCTGGCAAAAATCCTTTTAGGATTTTTGCAAAAGCAAAAGCTCTATGAGTATCTTATAGAACAGTTGTTCAAAACTATTTAAAAGCTCAGACTAAGTTAAAACCAGATCATAATATAATTAGGTTTCCGGGAAAAATTGTTCTCTAATTCTTAAAAACCAGTACTTCCTAACAGATATTCAGAAAAGAAGGATTAGCGACAGTTTGCCAACAGAACTTTTTGAAATGTTTTTTTTCAGTGATATGAAGAATTATATTATCGAAGCATCTTCTCAAAACGGTTTGCAGATGACAATTCGTGAGTTAAATGCATTCATAAAAATAATTATTCTGACAACTTTCAATAAAAGAACATCACAAAGAGATTACTGGTCAAACAGTCCCTTACTTGATATCCTATTGTTAGATCAACAATGCTCCGCGATCGATTTTAAGAAATAAAAACAAATCTTAAGTCCTCTAAACCTACGGATAAAGATCCAAATGATGCAGCGTGGTGAGTTCGAGATATTTTGGAAATGTTTCGAAAAAATATTAAATCCTTCGGCATTTTTCAAACAGCGTTATCGATTGATGAAATGATAATTAAATTCTATGGATTTTTGAAGGTTATGAAATTTATTAGGAACAAGCCGATCAGATTTGGAATCAAAATGTAGGGTTTGTGACTTGTGTGGAGCTGATGGATTTCTATTTTAGTGTGATATTTATTGCGGAAAAGATGCCAAGAATGATAACATATTGAGTGAATGTTCTTTGGGAAGTCGTGTAGTACTGAAAATGCTACAAAGCCTACTCCTGTCAACTACTCCTAAGAAGTTGCATAATTTTTTTTTTTTTTGCTTAGGGGCTTTTGGGAAATCTGCCTACAGATACCTTGGATTCCGCACTCCAAGGTTATGTGGGGTTGGTATGATAAAACAAAAGGAAATATAAAAAAAGAAAAAAATATATATATATTATAGTAAATTTAATAAACTGGCGACTTACTACCAGCCCGACCCACTAAAACCCGTAACCCTTCTTTTGGAGCCCTTTACCCTCCCTCGGAACTGTCGTAAGACTTTAGCCTTCGAGGGTGGCGCTCCAACTCTGTCGCTAATGCGACCTTCTCCCTTTCTCTGCGGTCCTCCTGCGTCCGTAGTTAAAAAAATGATTAAAACTATTACAAAGTCCAAGCGGAATTCACAGTACAAAAATAATTAAAAAAAACAAATATTTTAAGAAGTGTAAAAAGTCAAAAGATAAAATTGTAAACGGATATAAAAAAGAAAAGAAAAAAAAAGTAAACACGTACACGGAGAGAGAAAAAAGTGAGCCGTTTGATTTGGCAAAAGAGCGCTGTTTTCCCTTTATAAAGCGCAGCAGTTGCGCCGCAAATGTCGAACGGTTATACTTTTTGAGGAGTATCGGTTCTCTTCTCCACACAAATAGAGCCGCTTACTTTTCAAAAAGTGTACCCGCTTTTCCCAAAAAGGAGAACCGTTCTCCCCTCGAGAGTAAGCAGCGTGCTTAACCTCAAGTTGAACGGCTGTTTCGCATTTAACGCAACCGCTCTACCGGCAGGTAGAGCTGCTTACTTTTTTTTCTCTCCGTGTATATAATGTTGAAGAGATAAAACTGTTTAAAGACGAATAAAAAACACAAAACAAATTAAACAAAAAAATGTATAAGGACAAATAAGTCACAAAATAAATTAATAAAAAACAAACAAACAAATTAAAAGCTGTTTAAATCACGCTTTTTGGCTCCTTTTAATACTTCTTATTTGCTTTTAGTTCTTGCGAGAGTCTTCTTCGCCTCCTAGGGGTACTTACAGCATCAAGCATGATGAAAATAGTAGACTTAATGTAATTAACTTATGGATTCGAAAATTGTATCAATACTGTCAACAGCTGCAGGAGAAAGTCCACTAAAATTGGTGAAGCGCTATTCGAAGCAGGAAAAAACCAAAACCGACATTTCCCTGCCAGCAGCATTTTCCATGTACAATAAATTCATGGGAGGTATTGATGTCCATGATCAATATCGCAGCAATGTCTTACCATCGATTAGAAGTAAGAAGTGGACCTGGCCGATTCTAATGAAACTCATTCAATCGTCTATCGCGAATACAGTCATCATTTCTAACGCTGTTCTGACAGAAGAAAAAAATCAAGTGGAAACGAATTTGCGATGAAAATCTCAGAAGAATATTTACGTCAATCTTTAGCACGTTTAAAATCGCATTCAATGAAAAAAGTAGATAAAAAATAAATCGTTCTGAGAAATGTCCAGTGAGAACACAATTATTGTGTGAAAAGTGCAACAAATATTATTACAAGGTATATTTCGAAAAAGTTCACGCTGAATTAGAATTATTCTTGTTTATTTTTATCGTTGTATTTGTTTTTTATATTATAAATTTAAAAAGAACCATCATAATTTCCATATGAGAAAAATCCCATTTGACCTAAAGCTACAACGTTATAATTTTAATTAGTTTCCCATCTTTGTTACTTCTAAATCTACTGTACTGACAACATTTATTCAAATTGCGTCACTAGATTTAAATAAAATGTGCAATCTATATAAATAAAATCAGACTTATGTCTGTACATTGATCCAAACTTGAAAATTTATATATATTTTTTTGTTTTGAGACATTAGAATTTGAGAAATGTAAAAAAAGAAAACTTCTGTCTGTCTGTCTATATGCAAAACTTTGTTCGCGCATCACTTGAAAACAGTTCAACCGATTAAAGTGAAACTTGTCAGTCTATTAGAATATTAACGTAACTCAAAATCATAGCCTTATCCGATTAAAAAATATTATCTTGAACGGAAGTTATGACATTCTTCAAAAAATTCGGAAAATAAAAAAATGAAATTTTTTTAATTTTTGTAAAATGGATGGAAAAATATGCATACTTAACTTTTTCAAGAACATACAACTTATTTCTACAATAAAATTTTTAAAAAGACGTATTTTGACATTTTTTTTCGTTTTTTCTGATAACATTTTTTCTACAAAAATAGTGATTCTTGATTTTTAAACAAGTTTTTCATGGAAAGTTATTAAACTTTTTTTTATTAAAAGACCAGTATTTAAACCAAGAAATTTGCTACATTAGATGAAAATATTGTTTCAATATTCAGTTTTTAAAATCAAGAAAATGAGTTAACAAAAAAATGTTCATATTGATTGAATGTACGAGTCTTCAAAAAGTTAAATATTAATTAATTCTTGCATTAAGTTAGTATTAATATTTTCTGATTAATAATTAATTTGTTTTTTTGGTAATTCTAATTTCACTTTTATCATAAAAATAGAAAAAATTAGGAATTTTAAATCCAAAATTTAAATTTTCAAACATTTTTACCCATAAAAAATGAAAATATTGATACCAATCTAATTATTTTTTATTTAAGCTACTTATTACTTCTAAATTAGATGTTTTTTTGTTTTTACAAATTATGATCCAACTTAATTTAGTATGTAATACTAAAATGAAAATGTTTCATATTTTTTATGGAATTTAATTAACAAAAATTTTTTTAGTTTTACTAAGCTCCTGGAGAACAATATCTAAAGACTTGCCAAAAACAACCAATATTGGTTACCTCCACGTGGTGCTTCTCGGAAAAAAGTAATTACAGTAGAACCTCGATTATCCGAACTAACCTAGGCAAGGACGGGTTCGGATAATCGAAATTTGTCATGGAAGTTTCCTGGTTCTATAGTAGTACTTGGTTCTTTGTTGTTTCTAGACAGTTTTCTATATTGTGCCTATTGTCATTTGTAACCCTTTAGAAAACTAGTTGGTAGACAGTTGAAAATGTATAAATACTTTACAGAATAACTAGAGTATTTCTAGAATTTTAGAAAATATTGATTAACCTTGAAAAAATAGATTTTCAAATTTATGCTTCTAAATATGACAAATAGTTTTCAAATACAATTGGAATTAAAAGTCTGGAACGTTATGTTTTGAAGTGCACATTTAAATAAAAATACTACTTTTTTAGTGTTTTTTGCAGAAGATAAAATAAATTATATTAAATTATTTTTATACATCAATTTCATTTTCAGTTGTTAAAAAAGTAAATTAAAATAAAATAACCTTCTTAAACACAAAAATTAAGATAAGTAAATATTAATGAACAAAAAGTAAACTTACTAATTATATTTGAGATTACTCTATTTACAAAAAAAGTTTGAAATAACCTTAATAGTTTGTGAGCATAAAAGCATTTACCCTATTCAATAAACGGAATTTTTTCACCCTTGCTCTCACTAAGCTGCAATTTCTACCTACACGATCCATAATAAAGTTTAAAGAAGGATTGTATTTGATATTATTAAGATTAATATTAAGATTAAATATTAAATTCCCGTCAACAGTTGAACTTGGTTTTGCCAGTACAGAAACAATAAAAACTCTAGTTTTTCAAGACAAATTTCTACACGGGTAGCATTCAAAACGTCTCATTGCTGATAACGGGGCTTTGCACGAACCAATAATAGCACATTATTATCAGATTATTACGCTACACTTTTTTAACTATGATGGCAAGTTGTAATTGAAAGTATTAGATAAAACTGAATTCCAAGATTTTTGGAAAATCCATGTCAAAAAAATAAAAATCACTACTTTCCCCGCCTTGAATCCTCTTGCAATTTTTTAAATGACTTCTGATAGTGAAATATAAATTATTAAGAGAAAAAAATGCTTTCGAGGCGAGGAAACAATAATTTAGTTGCATTTCGGAGAAATTCGTGATCCTTTCACAATTTTTTTAAAGACTTCTAATATTAAAATAAGCAATTAGTTAACGTAAAAAATTTCGTCGAATTTTTTTTACTGTTTTTTCTTTATAAATTAAAATTAATAATCTTCAACAAAATTAGTTTTAATGTAATTTGTTAAATACTAATCAATACCAATTAAAGTGAAACTTGTCAATCTATTAGGTATTAACGTAACTTAAAATCATGCCCTTATCCGATTGAAAAATATTAACTTGAACGAAAGTTGACATTTTTTCAAAAAATTCTAAAAATCAAAAAATGATAGAACACTATTGCGCATGCGTAACATTGATATAACACTACTGCGCATGCCTGATATTGATATAACATTACTGCGCATGCCTGATATTCATAGAACACTACTGCGCATGCCTGACATTGATATAACACTACTGCGCATGCCTGATATTCATAGAACACTACTGCGCATTCCTGGCATTGATAGAACACTACTGCGCATGCCTGACATTGATAGAACACTACTGCGCATGTGTGACATTCATGGAACACTACTCCGTGTGAGTCGGTCGTTATCTAACTTAACCCTTAAACCGCACACTGAAGAATCCATCCTTAAACCGCACACTGGGTGTGCAACACCCGGGGACTTTTAAGTGTGTTCTCCAAGCTGGAATAGGATATTATCTTTTGGAAAAATTATCTTATATAGCTCAGTACATCTATTTTAAAGGAAAATAGGTTTCATAATGATTTATTTAATTTTAATAATTAAAAAGAGTTTTCTAAAACTACTGAAATTACCTTAAATCAAAAACTGGGTGTCAGACAAGCAGAAATTTTTCGCCGTCAACTTCATAAAGTTATCAAATACACAAAGACACTTACTTGGCAGACAAATGTCACTAACGAAACATAAAGTTAACTACAAAATGTACTGTCTAATATCAACACATGTTCAATTTTTACGAATTTAAACGAGATATTAGAGTAAAAAGCTAGAATAGGGGTGTCGCACACCCAGGGTGCGGTTTAAGGGTTAATGTTAAGGCAGTGTTCTCAATATTGCCGAAATAATACGTGCTACTGGGGTTATTACTTCTGAATAAAATGTTTTTTGTTTTTACAAATTATGACCTAAGATAATTTAGTATTGCTAAAATAAAAATGTTTCATATTTTTTATTAAATTTAATTAACAAGAAATTTGTTAGTTTCTCTAAGCTCCTGAAGTATAATCTAAAGACTTGACAAAAACAACCAATATTGGTTACATCCAAGTGCTGATGCATCTCGGAAATATAGCAAATGTATGGTTTTCTTTAAGCTCCAAGTGCGAAAGTCCAAGACTGTAAAACGGGCCTGCTAATTGTCCGGAAACAGCTGTCAATAATTAAATTGGTATTTAAAAAGTCTTATTGCTGGTAACCGGGCGTAGCATGGACCAATAATGGCATATTATTAACAGATTATTAGGCTAAACTTTTGTATCTATTGATGGCAAGTTACAATTGAAAATATTAGATGAAACTGAAATATTTTTTGTATTTTGCCAATACTGCCAAGGGGCCGTCCATAAACCACGTGGACAATTTTTCACCAATTTTTGACCCCCCCGCCCCCCGTTGTGGACAGTCGTGGACATTTGTGAAACCCCCTCCCCCCTATACAATTGTCCACGTGGATATTGCAAATTAAAAAAATAAGTTTTTTTTTACTCCTGTATGTTAAAAAATAAAAAAGATTATTTTTGAACATATTTCAAAGCAAGAATGTCAGTAAAGTCAGGGAAATGTCAGGAAATAATTTTTTGTCAGGGAAATTAAGAAAATTGTGACTTTTTTCGACTCATTTAAAATAATTGCGACAAAATACCACAATTTTTAGTAAAAAAAAAGTACAAGTTATTTTGATTTTTATAATGTGAAAAATAACTATAAACAAATCTTTTTGAATAGTTGAAATTTTGTAAAATTTAATTGAAAATAATTAATTTATTTCAAGTCTTTTGTTACAATTTTTGTAGAATAAAAAATCTTTAAAGGTAAATTTAAAAATGAAAATTAATGAAAATTAGCTTCTAATTTTTTAAAATTCAATATTCTCAATTACATATTTTCAAAAATTCAAATATATACAAAAAAATAACATTTTAAAATTATTTTTAACATTTTAGAGGAAACAATCATGTTAAAAATTTTTAATTAAAATTTATCAATCAAATTCAAAAATAATTTTAAAATATAACAGAATTTTAGATACGCTCTCTTTCAATACTCTTTTTTTACTGAGTGGAAATTGTAGAAAATAATTAAATTCAGGAAGGGTTATAATTGTCATTTTAAAAAATAATTAAAATCATAAATTTTACTCATTTTCCGTAAACATTCATATTTTCCTGTAAAAAGAATTTTGTCAGGGAAATTAATTCTAATATCAGTAAATTGTCAGGGAAATTGATTAACTGAAACTTATGATCATCCTGATTAAGCTTAAGATATCTTTGATTATATGTTCACGTTGACATTTGCTTTAACACCTCCCTCCCCTTCGTGGACAAACGTGGACTTTTGATTCACCCCCCGCCCCCCCAAATGTGTTCACGTGGTTTATGGACGGCCCCCAATAAAACCGCCATTAACACCACAAAAGTCGTCCTAATAATGTCTACCAAGACTCGGTGCCAACTTTGCCAGTGTTGGGCCGTTATTCAGTCATGATGGTTTTCGCACTTAGGGCATTATTTAAAATTAATAATCGTCAAGATAATTAGTTCCAATGTAATTAGTTAAATTCCAAAGTAGTATAGCTATACCATTACTGGCGCATAGTTCCAACAGTTGCCGCTAGATAGCGTCACTGTCACATACCTGCGGTCGGTAATTACAGTTGGTCGGTATGTAGATCCCTACATTATCATTGGTTGGTAAGGTAGGTATCTGTTGGTATATTTACCTCGGTCGGTAGGGTAGGGATCTGTTTTACTGGCCGATCAGACACTTGAACTACCCTTGGTTGGGGACTTTTGAATTAATTTACCATTAAATATTTATTTGGTGGATTTAAATTTTCGCGCCAAGTGTTAGTTCCCTCTGTCGGAAGAAAATTAAACTAACCTTGGTTGGGGACTTAAAAATTAATTTACAACAAAATATTTTCTTGGAGAATTTAAATTTTCGCGCTTAGTGTCGGTAATGTGTTACCAGCATTCAGTTTGGACATTTAGTTTTAAACGCCACCGTAATTCTGAAGTGAGAAAATGGGAATCACCATGGTCCTCCATGGTTGGGAGAATCGGCCTATATAAAGGAGAGCAAGAGCATGACAGAGCATTACATGGACGATGACGGAGATGATCAACATGAACGAGGAGCAAGGAAGCAGCGAAGCCGATACAATAGTCTTAATTTCTTACGATGAATCTTCCAACAATATTCAATAGTTAATAAACAGCTCTGCAGACCTAGGGATTAATAATTCTACGGGCAAGCCGTTATTTCAAACAGAGGACGGTTGCTTTTTCGAAGCTGTTCATTATACGCGAAATGCAGAAACTCAAACAGAGGACGTTTTCTTTTCTGAAAATCCACAAGATGTTCAAAGAGATTGGTATTTAGACTTTCTTGACGTTAAAGTAACTGAACAAGAAATCCAAGAGCTTCTGAATTTTCTTGGAATAACCTGGGAAGAATTTTCTTCATTTGACGATTTAAATGTAATTTTATTTTATATTATTTCATTTAGACAATTGATAATTGTAGCCTGTAATTAAAATTTAATTGATAGAACTAGAATCAATTTAAGATTTCATTATTGAAAAAATTTCTTTTTAGTAAAGTTATTATCATAGAATAATTTTTAAATTCACTCAAACCAATTTCTAAATGTTTCATTATTTTAGTTAACAACACGTTCACCAACTACAGAGCGACCTGTGACTCCGAAGGCATTAGTTTCCTCTGACGAAAACGATGATGATGAGGAAGAAGAGTGTCGTAGATGTCAAAGGCGTAGATACTGCCGTCAACATCGTCCTAGGAGAATTAGACGTCATCATAATAATTATTATGATGATTATTATAATTAATAATTATTAATTAATTATTATTATAATTATTATAATTATTATGATTATAATCACCCATATCATCGAACGTAGCAAGACATTACCTTAAAGTTCATTACGCTAAAAAAAATTATACATTTTAATTTTTCAAGTTAAAAGAATTATGTATGAATATTTTTTAATAACAAAAGAAACAATTTGTAAAAAAGAAATCTTAAATACATTGAATTTATAAAGAAATATATCGCAATAGTCATTTTAAATTATATTTAGTTGAAAAATCTCTTATAAAGAAGAGAAAAAAGTAATAAACTTTGTCACGATGTACTTCTGCTCAGTCTATGATCTCGGAACTAAGATTGCCTCCATCACACGTTGACCGTGATTCACTTCGTCTCCACAGTGGCGCTGTTGTTTAATATACTCTCTTTAACTTGTCTGCATTTTCTCCTTATCGTTCTCACTCTGTTGCGTTGTTGTTTTCACATGCATTCTCAATACCTTATTATTAATTTCTCTTTTTACCTGAGTCGTTATCATCGTAGCCATCAACATCCATTAAAACAAAATCAAATCTGTAGAATATTATTATAGATTTGTTTAATCTAAATTTTATTGTAATAAAAAACTAATTTCACTAATTTTCATAATGTTGATTTATTTGTTAATTTCAATAAATAGTAAAACTTGCGTTAGAATGATAATAATTAAACAAAATTTTGAATCCTTCTGATCCTAAATCAATAATCATTATTATCACTGTGTTTTTATATAAAATGAGTTTTAAAATAATAATAAACAAAACTATAAACGTCATTTGTTCTGATCACTAAAGAAATAGTAAACAAGATTTACACCATGATTTACTGCGAGAGGTTCACTTCTTATCTGCTGTGGCGCTGTTAATGTTTTGTCGCTTTTTCGTTCTCTTTTTAATACTGTTGTTACATTTTTTTTCTTCGCGGTGCTATTTTGTTATCGCTGTAATCAAATGACTACAGATCAACTGCGATGCACTAAGTTAGTTTCTTAGTTTCATAAGATGGTCGTCTCTCGTTCTCCAGCTGTTCTTTCATCTTATTGACACTGTGGCGCTGTGTATTTAAGTCTCTATATCGTCTACTCTCTCACTCTTACTATTGCGTTGTACTATGTCTCCGCGGTGGCACTGCGGTCCATTAGTACCGTTTAACGTTTTTGCTGGATCTCTCTGTTGAGTTGCACTTCATCTCCGCGGTGGCGCTGTTTTGGTTGTTTCTATTTTGTTCTCTCTCACTCTCATTGTATTTCAGCTGCCTGCGCAGGTATCAACGAGCTGTGGCAGTACCTTGGTTTGTGTCACTATATCGTTCTCTCTCTTACTGTTGTGATGTACTACGTCTCCGCGTTGACGCTGTGTCAGTTGATATTTTATTTTATTCTCTCTTTTTTGCATCAATTTTTTTTTATCTTTACAGTGGCTAACGCACAATAAAGATCGTAAGACGTAAATTGTAAACTTTACGTGAGATAGAAAAGGTTGGTAGATATCTCTGTCCCATTCTCTTCCATTTTACAATTTCCGTCTTACGATTTTCAATATGCATTGACCTTATCACATTTCAGACGTTCTGCTATGTATATCGATTAAACGATCAAGAGTTAGCATCAGAGAGTTGCAATTTTTTTTATATTTTACTTTTGGTTGTCATGGAAACGTGCACAACTGTTTCGCAAAAGTCGTTCGCGAACGAGATGTATGAAATAGAAATGGATAAAAATATTTCTGTTGACTATTACGTACACAACTCACATGGGACCGCACCTTTACTCTTGTCCAATAACTATTACAACTAAGTTGTAATCAAACCTTTACTCTTAGGGCGAAATAACATAGTCGAAGTTACTGTGAATGTGATTTATAACTGTTCAAGCTTAGAAAACAGTTCATCTCTAAGCATTTTAAACAAAACCTTTGTTTTGAAAAAGTAAGTCCTTTCACTTTAGAAAAAAAAATAATTTCAAATCATGGAGGTGAATAAAACTATTACCAAAGAAAATGGTAATTTTGTGACAAAAGGAAATATAACCTATGTATAATTTAAAACCAGTAGATCCCAGAAAAAAAATTATTGATTCACCACTCCCAAAATTTGGATTTTCCTTGATAGATCCATTAAGAGAAGAAGAATTTTGCAGAAGAGATGATGAGGTAAGATATAAAGTTTTAATATTTTACCATTAAAAAACAATTATGTTATATGTTATAAATAGGGACCATGTACATAGAAAATTTCTAGGTTTAGTTCATGCATTTAGTGGTAGATCTATTTCAGGAAACAAATGAAAGATTATTTATATCAGTATCACATGATTTCTTTTCTTACAACGTACGTGCATATTACAGAAACCTTACAAATAATTTTTCCATTTATTATTTTATGCTTTTTATTTTACAGATCCGTAAAAAAGAAAAAATGAGAGATGAAATTCGAACATATGAAGTGGAACTTAAACCAATCCAACGTGAAAAAGATTTACTCGACACAATAAATGAAAAGTTGAGACAGGAAGGAGAAAAATTGAAAATAGTACCAGCTCAGCATCTGACACCAAAGAGAAGTTAAATAATTGTAAGCGAAAAATCAAACACACAAAAAATAACACAAATAAACGAGCAAAACAACAGACAGAACAATTTAAACAATCACAGGTGGGACAATCCATGACACAAAAAAAACAAAATAGAACAGGAAAGAATACACGGAGAGAAATCTGCTGCTAATATTACTCTAAAGAGCACATTACTTAAATTGCTTAACGTTTCTCTTATATTTTTAGCATGGATTCATATACTTATTGTAAAAATACTTTCAATGCAATAAGCATAAGAGACAGTAGCTAATTTTGCACGAAATCTTTATTATAAATACAAAGAGAACGTGCTATAAAAGTATTAGATTCTTCTTATAAAAATCCCTCGGACTCCGACTGATTTTCAGGCGGACTTTATACAACACAATCTTACTTGCGTGTACGCACATATAACTCACACACATATATATTTCTCCGGACAGTTTTGTCGTCCTGTAAAACATTATATATTATATGTAGTATTTAATACTTGTTGCTGTTATAAAAAGATAATATTTATTTAATAGTAAGTATATTATTTAAAAATTATTGCATTTTTATTTGTGTTTGAATATATAAGCAACATGTGAAAATTGTTAGGTTATGTTATTGCAAACGTCACCGCTTTGTACGCGTTCCGTTCCTCGAAACCATCCAGAGAAATATATGTGTGTGTGAGTTATATGTGCGTACACGCAAGTAAGATTGTGTTGTATAAAGTCCGCCTGAAAATCAGTCGGAGTGCGAGCGATTCTTATAAGAAGAATCTAATACTTTTATAGGACGTTCTTTTTATATTTATAATAAAGATTTCGTGCAAAATTAGCAGCTGCTTTTTGTTTTTATTGCATCGAACTCTCCATTACATTAAATAGATGATTTCGTATATAAATTATTATAACCTCAAGCTAAAATTCTATTCAGCAGTGACTAATAAAATTTGTAAAGATTCTGCAAGCAATAATAGCAACAGATTTCTCTCCGTGTATCTGAACCGAAAAATTATTTGAAACAACAGACAGAACAATTTAAACAGTCACAGGGGGGACAATCCATGACACCAAAAACAAAATAAAACAGAAAAGAAAGTCTGAACCGAAAAATTATTTGAAACAACAGACAGAACAATTTAAACAATCACAGGGGGCACGGTGGGCTTGAACCAACTTTAAATAAAAAGTCTTGCGAAATGAGATTTTTTTGTGGATTCCAACACTGGAGACCACCCTGAGTATTTTGCAACAAAAATTAAAATAATCCATCGGGCCGTTTTTAAAAAAAATAATTTTTAGTATTTCCATCGTGAACTCTGAATACAAGCACTTTAAAAAAGGTACAAAACCAAATTTAATTTCAATTTCATGAGTGTACAATAGTATTTTGGATAGCAGAATCTGAATTTGATGTTGGATTTTAGAATTTCAAAATGGCAGATCCAATATGGCGACCAAAAAGTTTAAAAATTGTTTAGATTTACTTGGACCGCAATACTTGAGGGTTTTCGGTGTCACTAAATCTGATTTCAATGGTAGGTTTTGAAAATTATAAATGGCGGATCCAATATGGGGACCAAAAATTTTAAAAATTGTTCAGATTTGCTTGATACTTATCACTCGGAGCTTTTGGTATCGCTGAATCCGAATTTCCGTATTTAAAAGAATTAATTTTTTTTAAAAAGAAAATAGACAAATAAGATTATATAAATAATGACATCACTTACAATTAAAATTAACACTTATGTACACATTATAGCACTGTAATAATTAATGGAGTTTCACTCTGTCTCTCAAGGTGAACAGACGTGTTTACAAACGCTCTTGGTCAAGAGAAACTATTCGTACAACGGTCACTGTGTAATTTTGATTTTAATCAAAAATATTTCTAGTATATATTTTTAATTTTGCAGTTTTTGATTCTTAAGTAAACTATTTCACAGAAGTTATTCATTTAAGTTACGATGAGTGATATAAAAAGTGGATAAACTGTTACTCACAATCTGAGTTCTCTAATATTTACGAATTATTAAGTGTATACTTGCATCTTTACTCTCATGAATTGTGTAGTGCCCTTTTTCACGGTGAATTATTAACATTCAATTTAAAAAATGGATGAAAGTAATGTGGAAAAGTTGTTGAAAAATATCAACGACAGTATTGCAGTGATCGGGAAAGATGTTAAAGATCTACAAAAATCTAACGCATCAATGTGCTCAGACATTGATTAAATTAATAAAAAATTCGACAAGTTAGAAAAACACCAATCTGATTTTTCTCAGGATTTGGAGGTTGTTAACCACTTCGGTGGCGTGGCGTTCCAATTGGTGTTCCACGTCCCTGGCCAAAAGTGGCGAAAATAGCGAAATGGCGTTCCAACTTTTTCTAGATTTTTAAAGAGTATATTTAATTTTAATCTACTGCAACAATATGTTTCTATGTTTCCAATATCAGGGAACACAAAAATGACAATAAAAATTTTTTTTAAAAAGATTTTCATTGTTTTTTTGGACGTTGCAAAATGTCATTTTTAATACTTTTCTACGAATGGCGTTCCACTTTCGCTCAAATATTGATAAATAAACTCAAGATCTTTCTGTGGGAAATAATATTTATTTATATCTTAAAATCTCTGAATCGTAGAATTGTGTTATAGAATCATTTGTAAATTGTTATAAACAAATTATATAAACAAATTGTTAATTAAGAAGATGTGTTCAATGAATTTTAATAAAAATTGTTACTTGGGGGTTTTTGGGGTCGCTGATAACGAATCCGATGTCAGTTTTAAAAATTCAAAATGGCGGATCCAATATGGCGGACGAGTTTATAAAAAATTGATTGAATTCGCTTGAAACGTTTTACTCGGGGGTTTTTGGGGTTGCTGATTAGGAATCCGATGTCAGTTTTTCAAAATTCAAAATGGCGGATTCAATATGGCGGACGAGTTTATAAAAAATTGATTCAATTCGCTTAAAACGTTTTACTCGGGGGTTTTTGGGGTCGCTGATAACGAATAAGATATCAGTTTTTAAAAATTCAATATGGCGGATACAATATGGCGGACGAGTTTATAAAAAATTGATTGAATTCGCTTAAAACGTTTTACTCGGGGGTTTTTGGGGTCGCTGATTACGAATCCGTTGTCAGTTTTTTAAAATTCAAAATGGCAGATATAATATGGCGGACAAGTTTATAAAAAATTAATTAACAAAAAAACAAAGAAAATACAAAAAAATAAAGGACCACAAAATCCTATCGCTGCAGCCTCCTTGTGGGGTGCTCTGGGTAGCGAATTTCTCTAGCGAATGCAGGTTGGTCCTTGACATATAAGCAAAAAAAAATCTTGGCTCACTTTTGTTGCAGCTCATAATAAGTTACTTTCCTGACTCATTTTAACTGTTGCTTTTCATGATAAACTCATATGAAATTCCTAATAAGCATCCCTAAAAACCCCTGAGCAAAACGATTCAAGCGAATTCAATCAATTTTTTATAAACTCGTCCGCCATATTGGATCCTCCATTTTGAATTTTGAGAAACTGATATCAGATTCGTTATCAACAATCTCAAAAACCCCTGAGTAAAACGTTTCAAGCGAATTCAATTAATTTTTTATAAACTCGACCGCCATATTGAATCCGCCATTTTGAATTTTGAAAAACTGACATCAGATTCGTAATCAGCGACCTCAAAAACCCCCGAGTAAAACGTTTCAAGCGAATTCAATCAATTTTTTATAAACTCGTCCGCCATATTGGATTCGCCATTTTGAATTTTTAAAAACTGACATCGGATTCGTTATCAGCGACCCCAAAAACCCCCGAGTAACAATTTTTATTAAAATTCATTGAACACATCGTCTTAATTAACAATTTGTTTATATAATTTGTTTATAACAATTTACAAATGATTCTATAACACAATTCTACGATTCAGAGATTCTAAGATATATATAAATATTATTTCCCATAGAAAGATCTTGAGTTTATTTGTCAATATTTGAGCGAAAGTGGAACGCCATTGGTAGAAAAGTATTAAAAATGACATTTTGCAACGTCCAAAAAACAGTGAAAATCTTAAAAAAACAAATTTTTATTGTCATTTTTGTGTTCCCTGATATTGGAAACATAGAAATATATTGTTGCAGTAGATTAAAATTAAATATACTCTTTAAAAATCTAGAAAAAGTTGGAACGCCATTTCGCTATTTTCGCCACTTTTGGCCAGGGACGTGGAACGCCAATTGGAACGCCACGCCACCGAAGTGGTTAAACACAAAATTTCTAAAATTGAAGACTCTTCAAAAGCAAAAAATGTGGTGCTTTTTTAAATTAAAGATGAAAATGAAAAAAATGTAGATCTGATTGGAACCGTCATAAAAATTTTTACAAAAATAGATTCAAACATTCCGGAAACAGCTATTGATTCAGTTTTTCGCCTCGAAAAAATCCCCGACAATAGACCGGTACTTGTGCGCTTCATTGCGAGCAGATGAAAATCTACCCTTTTTCACAAGATAGAAGAACTTAAAAAACTTGGTATTGGAATCGCAAATGACTTAAACAAAGAGAAGCGTCAAACAATTAAGGAACTTGTAAACTTTAAGAAGTATTTCCAAGAACAAAACAAGGCAGTTAAGATCCAAGGTGATAAACTGTTATTAGAGGACAAGCTGTATAGTTTGAAAGACTTAAATGTGATGAAAAAATCCAAGGTCGCTTTGTCAGATCAAAACCAGGCCGTGCAAAAAACAGCCCCTGAGGTCGCAAAAAACAGAAACAAATCACCAAGCCGACGCTCAAAACGTAACCTCTTCAAAACTATGAATGAGTCACCGATAACAAGCTTTTTCACCCCGACTGCGTCAACAATTAATTCCAACCAAGAAAAAACTAGATAAGGAGGTTTCAACAAGCCGGACAGATGAGAAAGAACCACAATCAACATCAAAAGTATATAATGTAAACAATACAGGTGCCTCAGCAGTGAATCATCGCATACGGAAGTCTTTTAACTGGGTAAACATTTTTTTTTGGAATGTCTTCGGTTTTCGAAATATAAATGATATAGAAAATAAAATAAATAGTCAAGATATTCTTTGTATTAGTGAAACATGGCTAGAGAAAGCACCAACACGGTTAGCGAGGTAGTTAAATGGATTTACATTGTTAACGATAAATGCATCGAGAGATAAAACTAGAGGTAGGGCGAAGGGGGGTCTAGTAATTGCAGACAACGAAAATTTTTATAACTCGGAAATTATCTTTCAAAATCAGTTCTCTATCTTTGCCCTCATGTCACGCGATAACGAAAGATTTGTTGTGGGTTTAGTTTATTTTTCTCCTAATCTTTCAGAGACTATTTTACAGGAGTCGCTTGCGGCAGCTTTCAGTATTAATCATATGAAAAACACAAATTGCCCAATAGTCATAGGTGGAGATTTTAACTGTCGCATAGGAAATCTAAACTAAATTGACCAATTTACACTGCCTATTATTCCAAATAAAATATCTCACGAACGTGATTCTATAGATATTGTAATTAATAAGAACGGTCAGATCTTAGTAGACTTTTTTGAAGAACATGACTTTATGGTTTTAAACGGAAGATTTGACGGTGATCGCCCGGCTAATTTCACGTATCTTGGCCCAAATGGTACCAGTGTAATAGACTTAATTTTTTGCAATGCAACTTATGTCGAATACGTAAATGACCTTGCGACAATAAATGTAGGCACCCTCGCAGATCATATTCCGGTAGCAGTTACGCTTAAATTCACTTTTGAGAATAATAACTTGAATACTTATCACGAACAAATTAAAAAAGAAAAAATTGAATACTTAAAATGGGATAATGAACTCACAACAGATTTTGAGGATTTCATGGAAAATAGTTCCCTTGATCTAGATCAAAATTCAGATGTAAATTCGATGAACAATAAATTGTTAACAACGATTTGTCTGTCAGCGGAACGTTTGGGGATGAAGAGATGTAAATTCGGAAATAAACCTTTTTCTAAACCGTGGTTTGATCACGATTGTGTTACCCAAAAAAAGATTCTTAAAAATACATTAAAAGATTGTAAAAAATCGAATTTTAATTCCGCAACCACTTCTATTTATAAAAAAGAAAAAATGACATACAAAAATATCTTAGATCAAAAGCGTAAAAAGTTTGAAACTGATATATTGATATCTCTATCATCCTCAAAGAACCCGTCGGAATTCTGGAAATCAATTAATAAATTTAAGTTTCGCACTAATTATAGTGACTGTGTCGATTCGATTGAGTGGAATACCTATCTAAAAAGTTTATACCCGAAGCGCATATTTTTTAAAATGCAACTAACGGACGTACGACACCTTTCGTTATATGGAGAGACTAGCTATTATGAAATCAAATCAAATTTGTTGACATGTAAAAATGGCAAGGCACCGAGCACAGACAAAATAACGTATGAGTTTTTAAAAAATCTTCCAGATAAATGGATAGGTCTCATTGAAATTCTTTTTAATAAGGTCATAGAAGACGAGGTGATCCCAAGTAAATGGGGAGAGTCTTTAGCCTATATGATCTACAAAAAGGGCAAAAAAACAGTACCGTCAAACTACAGATGTGTAACGTTAATGAATGCGATTACAAAATTATTTACCATGATTTTAAACAGTAGACTTAAAGAATGGACTATAGAAACGCAAACTGTACCAGAATTTCAAGCCGGGTTCAGAAAAGGTCGTAGTTGTTTAGACAACATTTTCACATTAAATTTGATTATTCAAATTCACCTACGACTTCCTAAAAGAAAAGTCTACGCTTTTTTGTGGATTTAAATGGCGCTTTTCCCTCTGTAAACCATAGTAGACTCTGGGAGAAGTTATTTTACCTTGGTGTGAGCTCAAAATTCATTAGAATACTAAAATACTTTTACGAAATAGCCATGATCGCGACACGATCTCAAGGAGGTTTTTCAGACTTCGTGGATGTTAGTTTGGGATTATTACAGGGAGACACTTTGAGCCCTTCTTTATTTTCCTTATTCATAAGTGACATTAAAGAATACTTTATTAAATATGGTGCCCGTGGCCTGTCCATAAATTCGCGCTCAGAATTATTACTGCTGGCATATGCCGATGATTTTGTTATTTTGGCGGATACAGTTAGAGATATGCAAAATAAAATTAATATTTTAAATAAATATTGTAACGAAAATTTAATGACTGTAAATTGCTCTAAATCAAAAATCGTCATTTTTCAAAAGGGTGGCAAAAGGAAACACCCCTCTTTTTTCCTAGGAAAGGAACAAATTGAAATAGTTAAAGAATAAAAATATTTAGGAGTATTTTTTTCTAATTCTGGAGTGTTTCTAAACGCCTGTAAAAGCTCAGTATCATCGGCTAAAGTGACGACAGGTAGAGTCCTTGATGTTTTGGCTGGGTCAAGGTCGGATTACTGGTACGCGAAGGATAGACTTCTGGATAGCATTATAATTTTAACCCTGCTGTATGACTCTGAGGTTTGGGGCTTGCGTTATGTGGAGGAGTTAGAAAAAGTACAAAATAATTATTTTAAAAGAATCCTACAGCTCCCACCGTACGCCCCGAATTACGCAGTCAGAATAGAGACAGGGAGGAATCCAGTAAGCTGTTTTCTTTTTAAAATACTTTTCTCTTAGCTGGTTAAGCTGTTGTCGATGCCCGACGATCGCTTCCCAAAAATTTGTTTTGTTCGGCTCAAGGAATTATCTGAATTATCAATGTGTAATATTAAATTTAATTGGATCAAACAAGTAAAAGATTTGTTTAAACAAATCAACCGAATAAACGAATGGAAGAATCTGACCTTGACCTCGCTAGAGAGAAATAGCGAGACCTGGTTGCGAGAGTTTGAGATGTCCAAACGAATCGCAGATCGAGAAAGACTTTTAATTTCGTCCCGCCTGCAGATCTATCCAAGCCTCAAACAGGAAACAAAAAGAGCCCCTTATCTTGATAAAAAAATTTAAATAAATTATACACAACTGATTGCTCAACTTCGTTTCTTTATGTTCGAGAACTATAGAATTATCTTGCAAGGAAAAATTGCTAAATTTGGTAATAAAAATTGCGAGTGTTGCAACTTGCTCGTCCTAGATGACTCTTTTCTCTTCTTAGCAATTTGTCCAGCCTATGCTGGCATCGGACTGGCATCGGACGATGTTCAGAAGCAAAAGAGCGTTTATAATTTTGTTGTAGAGATACTTAAAGTTTAGTTTTTCAATAAATGCGACATGTTTTTGAAATCCAGTTGCATCGTAAAATTATATTTGATTTTTTAAAAAATATAATAAAATGTAAAAATTTTCAGTTTTTATAATAAAAAACTGTCCGATAATTATGTTTAGTGATTGATATCCGTTTGTACTTAACTCCTGAAGAGGCCCATCGTTTAAGGGCGAAAGCTTGAGTTTATTTAGCTAGGAGTATAATAAATTATGGATTTAAAATAAACAAAATTTACAACATAAATACTTAAAGTTCGTTCCTAAAACCAGACAGAATAATTTAATTTAAAAAAAAATTGTTTTCATATAATTATAAGTTAAGAAAATGTATTAAATAAGTTGAAACTACTTTTGTATAAATTCTTTGAATTTTAAGACAAAATAAAATTCTATTCTATTCTATTCTGTAATAATTAATCAATTAAAACTGCTTTGATTAATCCTTGGACAGGAAAGCTGACCTGCTGGACCTGCTAGACCCTGCAAGTATCTATTTTTCAAATTTCTCCAAATCCGTATGAAAAAATGAGTTCATCCTAGAAACTCTGTTAAATAGACTAAAAGTACAACCAAATAATCTGAATATTTTTACAGTTTTCATATTCCAACTGTAAATAATGTCAAATAGGTGTTAAAACCATTTACCGGCACGAACTGGCAAATGAGGTCCAGAGGACCCCGCAATGTCATAAGGATAAAAATTGTACTAATTGTGCTATATACAAACAACAAAATAGTGTTTTTCTTTCAAGAAATTTGTGCCTACACAAATTAATCCTGCCTTGCACTCAGAACGGTGTGTGTATTTCCTAGGATACTTCGCAAATGTAACAGTTCGTTAAATTTAAAATCTTAATTATCATTTTTATATTTTAAATTTAAAGGGACCCGCACCTGAATTTGACTGTATCAAAACAAAGCATAATTTAAAACACTGTAACATTTAATACAATTAAAAATTAATAAAAACCATGCCCTTAAATGTAAAAGAGAGTGTTAAAAACTGACATTGGATTCAGATTTAGCGACCCCAAAACCCGCAAGTATTAAGGCCCAAGTATATCTAAACAATTTTTAAACTAAAAAGTTTAAAAACAAAAAGTTTAAAAAAAGGTCGCCATATTTAATCCACCATTTTGAAATTTTTCAATCCAACATCAAATTCAGATTATGCGATCTAAAATACTATTGTACACTACTGAAAGATTTTTTACCTTTTTTTAAAGTGCTTGTATACAGAGTTCACGACGGAAATACTAAAAAATTACTTTTATCAAAAACGGTCCGATGGATTATTTTAATTTTTGTTGCAAAATACTTAGGGAGGTCTCCAGTGTTGGAATCCACAAAAAAATCTTTTTTCGCAAGACTTTTTATTTAAAGTTGGTTCAAACCCACCGTGGGGGGACAATCCATGACACCAAAAAACAAAATAGAACAGGAAAAAAAGACTGAACCGAAAAATTATTTGAAACAACAGACAGAACAATTTAAACAATCACAGGGTGTTACTTTCTCCGGTGAGTGCCAGACGTAGTATTGGAAAAGTGAGAGTAAGGGAGGGGAATATTCTACCCGATGAGTTTTTAAGATGATTTGCTGATGTTGAAGGGCCTCGTGAGAATTATTCGCTCTTGGCAAGATAAAGTAGGGTAGTCAGGTGGTGGCGACCAGATCGGTGTCGGACGGCTTAGTCCCAATGAAAGTAGTGAACTGGTCCCGCCGATGTATCGACGGAAAAAATTAAAGCCTTCTGAGTCGTGGGAGGGAGGAGTTAGTTTGAGGCTAGACAGTACTAGACAGGAGCTGGACAAGTACAGTCGAAGCCTGTGAGCTAGAGCATTAGGGGGGAGGGAGAAAGAAATATCGAAAATATAAATAAAGTCCCGGTGTGGAGTGATTGGTTCTTTCGAATGCCCAGTTGGGGGGGGGGCCTGGAAAAATCCAATCGAAGCCAGTTAGTTTGGGTATAGACAGTACTAGACCGGAGCTGGACAGGTACAGTCGAAGCCGGTGAGTTCGGGGCTAGACAATACTAGACCGGAGCTGGACAGAAAATAAGCGCACGATAGTTTGACCACTTTGAACACGTACACACACCATTCTGGTATGTGTACGTGTGCCAAGCTTAACGCACGAACATATGTGCTCTGACACAAACACAAGTGTACGAACTATTGTAGGCCGGCCCAAGCCTGGCGCACAATAGTTCGCCCACTTTGAATACGTACACACACCAGAATGCGTATGTTTATTAATCAAGCCTTGCTTAATGCATAACATACGTGTTTTTACACACGCAAACTCACGAACCGTTTTAGGCCGGCCCACTATGGGGTATTTTGTTAAAGAGTGTGCCAAAAACAATAAACTTTTGATAGATTCAACCAATTTTAATAAATCAAAGAGTAAATGAAAGCTTATTTTCTACAGAATACAGAAATAATAAGCAGAAAGTGAAAAAAACGATGAGAACCTATTAAAAAGTATCGTAAAGTTGACAGTTATTCTTTCTTTTAAATAGATAAGAGAAATTAATGGATCTGTAAGATAAACTGCTCTGTTAAATACATCAAAAATTCGATTACTTCTTGAATTTTGCCGTGCATGAGAAATAAAGTTCTTTCTGTAGAACTTGTGCCACGATTCATTAGCATCTTCAGCAAAATATGCTATTGGTACAGGAAATTTTCTACAAATCTGACACCCATGCTTAAATAATTTGTGAAAAGTTGGGCTCATTCTAGCCCATGGATAGATTTTTTTTTTTATTGTTTATACTCCTGCCCTATTGGCCTTACGCACTTCGACAAGAGTCCCCGAGAAATACTTTTTTTGGATTAAGCATAACCATTCTACATAAATTTTCTATATATTAACCTAAATTTGCGTCTACAGCCGACTTTTATTAGGAGTACTCGCATTGCGCCTGGACCACCCGTCAATGGGTTTTCTCACCAGAGAAGAGGGAAACTGTAGAAAACCTCTCCTAAGTACAACCGGTTTATCGACAGTCGAGTTCTAATGGTGTGTACCGGACAATAATCGACGGTGCACATCATTATACCTCGACGTCAAACCTCCCGCTCAGATTGTCTCACGTGCCGGAAAAATACCAAGCCAAGTGGGCGCGAACCAAGGATACTTATACCCTTGGTCCTTAAACGACCGCCAACGCCAGGCATCTATCCGACTGCCATGGATAGATTTTATAATAGCGATAGTAGGTTTGCCAACAGAATGTCTCTAGCTCATCTAATTTTAATTCTTTCTTACATTTAAATGCTTGTAATATGATTGCAATATTAGAAACCAACTGTTCATCAATTTCAAGTACGTCTGCGAACATTTTTGGTCGTTAAAAGCATGTTCTTGCTAAGTTGCCTGTATTTGTCGTGCCATACAGGAAAAAAATGCCAATTTCCTCAAAAACTGTCAACTGTACGATACTTTTTAATAGGTTAAAATCGTTTTTTTCACTTTCTGCTTATTGTTTCTGTATTCTGTAGAAAATAAGCTTTCATTTACTCTTTGATTTATTAAAATTGGTTGAATCTATCAAGAGTTCTTTGTTTTTGGCACACTTTTTAACAAAATACCCCATAGTGTGGCCCAAGCCCAGCGCACGACAGTTCGCCCATTATAGCACCTAACTCGGACATTTCTGCTCACCAAACATAGACCAACGTTGAAGCCTTCAATCGTTTTGTTTTCACCACTTCTAGATGGGAGGACACAAGAGTGAGCGACAGAAGTTAAGAAATAAGTCCCGCAGGTGGATTATCCAAGTCCATAAGAGACAACAGAAGCTGCTCCGGAGAGAGACCCGCGCCGCCAGCTCCTTAGTGGCGCCGATTGAAGAAAGCCGCCCTAGTTTGCCAGCGCCGTCCTGGGCCGTCCACGAACGTTTGCCCCACTCAAGAGGACTCTCACCACTAGGGCAACCGTTGACCTACCGCCCGAACGACGCCCTTCGACGAGGAGGCCGAATCACCGCTCGACGGTTTCCAAGCCCTACCAAGCCACTAAGAACGCTGCATTTGAGCGACTCAAAAGGCTGGCAGGACGTGCACTATCCAACCGACCTAGGCATAACCGAATACATTTTTGATTGTTAAAATATGTACAGGGGGCATCAATGGGGGTTGGCAGAATATATGGTTACTGTTATTTTATTTAACTTCTCATTATTGACTATAACTCAAATTTTGACCACCTACTCCTTTCACTCCTACTTTCTTTGAACATTTTCTGTCGTCATTATTACTCAGCTCACAACTCGTCCCTTTGGTTAATCGCCCTTCCTTTTAAAGTGTGTAGGATAACACAATACTGCACGCGACAAAGAGTCCGCGACGCTCTCCGTGTACTTCGTCGACTAACCATCCCCTAGAACTCCATATTTTACTTCCACCCCCCCAAGACCTGATTCACGCGTCCCGATCCTTATTCGGGATTTTACCACTTAAACTGGGACACTCATAGGGACAGACCGAACCCACACAGGGACTTCGTTGGCATTTTCGTTATTTCTTTCTCCCCCTCTTAATGCTCGAGCTCACCGGCTTCGACTGTACCTGTCCAGCTCCGGTCTAGTACTGTCTATCCCCAAACTAACTGGCTTCGATTGGATTTTTCCAGCCCCCCCCCCCAACTGGGCATTCGAAAGAACCAATCACTCCACACCGGGACTTTATTTATATTTTCGATATTTCTTTCTCCCTCCCCCCTAATGCTCTAGCTCACAGGCTTCGACTGTACTTGTCCAGCTCCTGTCTAGTACTGTCTAGCCTCAAACTAACTCCTCCCTCCCACGACTCAGAAGGCTTTAATTTTTTCCGTCGATACATCGGCAGGACCAGTTCACTACTTTCATTGGGACTAAGCCGGCCGGCTCCAATCTGGTCGCCCCCACCTGACTACCCTACTTCATTTTGCCAAGAGCGAATAATTCTCACGAGGCCCTTCGACCTCAGCGAATCATCTTAACAACTCATCGAAATATCCCCCCCTTTACTCTCACTTCTCCAATACTACGTCCGGCACTCACCGGAAAAAGTAACAAGGGGGGGGACAATTCATGACACCAAAAAACAAAATAGAACAGGAAAGAAAGTCTGAACCGAAAAAAGGAAAAAAAAAAAAAAAAAAAAAAAATAAAAAAAATAAATAATAATAATAATAATAATAATAATAATATTATTTATAATAATAAATTTCAAACTAAAAACGTGAAATGTGACAAAGCGAGGGCAGCAATATTTGCACGAAGCCGGAAAGTTTTCTTTCGTACGTGTTGCACAGTACTTTGTGCAACACCTTTTGGTTTTGATAAAAAAAGCTGTTTGGACATACGTACTGTTTAGCAGGGTTTTAAACGTATGTTACCGCACGTAATATACGTGGTTTTCTACGCGTATATTACTGTAAAAAACAGGTATTCTACAAATAGAAAACAAATACCTATGTATATCACCAAAAAACCCCAAAAGTTTAAGAACTTTGCTGCACTAGTGCAGCAAAGTACTGTTTTGCGCCTACTTTACAGGCGTGCAAAGTATTACTTTCCTTACAGGTGTTGCACAAAAAAATTAATATTTAAATTATTTATTTTTTTAATATTTAAAAATTAGTAAATTTAATAATTATTTTATAAATTATTGTTTATTAATAAAAATAGGGTAGGATATGGAAATAATAAAACAGATTAATTAAATTTATAAAATATGTTTATTTTTTAAAAAAGATTGGCATTTTCATAAAAATCTTTCAGTGTTTCAGTAGAATTTACAGTAAAATATCCATTTCTTGAATGAACTTCATCTCGATTTCTTATAATGAATTCATTCTCAGATTTTCAAATAGAATTTCTTAACATTATAACATTATTTGCTGCACACCATTTTTTATACAGAGTATGATAGGTACATATATGCGATAACGTCTCAAACTTAAGCTTTTTAATTGAAGGACAATTAAAATCTTCAAGGTTTTGTATATTTACTCCATATTTTTCAAGCCAACTTTGTTTTTCCAACCCCTTAATATAGATTTTACGTGCACCTGCTAGTACCTCCTGGAGAATTGATCGTATTTCTTCGTAAGGTACGTCACCAGCAGTCCATTTAAGGCCATGGTAGTTGTGCATTAACCATAAATTTTCACTCTTATATCGCCCAGGTAGAGAACTCCAGCTGCAGGGTGGCTCAAACAGGTATACCATTGGTTGTGCATCTTCCTCGAGAGGTAGAATGTCCAGCTCCTTGAAGATGAAATCGTTGTATGGTCTTTTAAAGCTTTGGATATCCACGATAAAGTCCATGGTTTCAGAAACTGAGGATTTTTATCTAAAATTCTGCCTTTTTATACCGTGAGATTACCCCCACTTCTTAAGTTACTTTTTAACAAGACTGATGATTGGCTTATACTGTATAATACGATTGTAAATAATCAAGCAATATGCCGCTGTATTGGCGGGAAAATTATTACTAGATTCAAATTCTAGTCGCACATCTACAGAAGCTTGTTTAAGAAATTTATTTTGCTTTGAGCAATCTACAACAGCCAATGGTGCATAATCTTTAAAGTTATTTCTAGAAAGTAAGGGTTCAGAATCTTTTCAATAGTATGATGATTGAAAATTACAATACATGTCATAGAGAATAGAAAATTTGTTCTGATTTAAATTTAAATTACCATAAGGATAGTATTGTGAATTTAAAAATAGTTTAACATTTATGAGATTACAGTTATCAAAAAAGTTTGAATATCTTGTTTGATTATCTATTCGATTAGTTTGGAAACCAAGAATAACATAACGAGGTTTTTCAACTTGTGTAGAAGTCTTTACAGTCCAAACATGTTTTTGAGTTGCTGGTATTAGTGGACATTTATACATGTCCTAAGATCTGAAACTCATACTTATAAGCGGATCTTTTTTAATAAATTTTAATAAATCAATTTTTTGACGATCACCATCAAATAAGTATGGTATCATTCATTTAACTTTATTAATTACAATTTTAAATTCTTCACGTTCAACTTCATTAATATTAACCACTGCATTCAGGTCTGTACGAGATCTTGTTAAAATTAATCAATTTTAGTTCCCAAGGAGTGCTTTAAAAAGCATTTTTCGTTAGCTTTTAAAAAAATAGTGATTTAAAAAAACCACTGCCAAGTTGTATATTTTTTTTAATAATTTTGGTGCTCATTTCATGAACACTTTACTTCCTCATAGAGATAAAAATAATAGAAATATATGAATAACTTCTTATAAATATGGTGAAAGTGATTAAATTTTAGGTCAATTAATGTATTTTTTAAATACCCTACAAGATATTTATAGTAGTTTAATAATTAAACAAAAATTTTCAAACAAAAAAGTTGAGAAAATGTCATTTTCCACAATTTTTGGTTTTTAAAATACCAATAATTTCGAAAAGTATTATTGAAGTAGGTTCAAAAATAGGTCAGTCGAAGCGTTTTTAATGCTCTACAAGTTGGTAATGATAATTTTAAAGTTACTTCTACATTTTTCAACAAAATCTTCAAAAAAGTCTTATTTTCCAAAAATTTTGATTTTTAAAAGATTAATATCTTCGGTCAATGTGGACAAAAAATGTTCAATTAGGGCTCAAAAGATGCGTCTAAAAAAACTCTACAAAATTATGAAAAAATATTTATAGGTATTCTAACATTTTTTTAAAGTTATAGGCAAAAAACGTTTTTTTGAAAAATTAAAAATCCAAAAAAAAGTTAGTTAAACATTATAAATCTATCACAAAGTACTCTCATCTTATGTCCGCAGGTGAGATCTACAATTTAAAAAAAATTTAACCCAAAAGCTCTTTATGATTTCGAGATATTTATGAAAATGTGATGTTTACACACACACACACATACGGTATGACATTTTTTAAAAATGTCATTTTTGAACTCCTGAGGTCGAATAACATAAAGATATGTCAAAAAATCCGACTCGAAAAATTTTGGTATTACAATACTTCCTCTATGAGGAAGTAATAAAAATATTTTGTCTAAAATTTTTGAATTTTAAGGTTATTTTTTAATTTTTCTCCCATTGCGGCATTTTTTATTTTTTTTCGACATAATAAATCGAAAGCTTGACTTTTTTCTACAAAAATATATAAGGCCAAAAATGGGATCGAAATAATTGATAGTCGTACAGAATATTTTCTGCATTCGGACACAGCGCGGCGCGTCAAATAGCTATTGACTGTAGAAATCTTAATAATAATATCTATAGGAAAGAGAATTGTATCTATGGCGCTAGTGGCAATACACCGCTGCAGCTATTTGACGCGCCGCGCTGTGTCCAAATGCAGAAAATATTCTGAATGACTATCAATTATTTCGATCCCATTTTTGGCCTTATATATTTTTGTAGGAAAAAAGTCAAGCTTTCTATTTATGATGTCGAAAAAAAAATCAAAAATGCCGCAATGGGAAAAAATTAAAAAATAACCTTAAAATTCAAAAATTTTAGACTAAATATTTTTATTTTTTTAAATCATTATTTTTTTTGAAACGCTGACGAAAAATGCTTTTTAAAGCACTCCTTGGGAAATAAATTGATTAATTTTAGTAAAAGTTATGAAAATTTGTATTTTGACGCGCACGGAAAAAAGTGCAATTTTGAAACCCCTGTATCTTGAAGACCCGGCATAAAAGTCTTGCATACTTCACAGATTTTAGAAAGGTCAACTAATACTTAAATTTGACGGAGTTAAAAATAATTGGGTGGAAAAAAATTTTAGCTGGTACACTTCAGGAATTTTTACCCACATGTAATGTACTTTTGCTAGGAAGAATATATAAATCTTGATGTTGAACAGCAATTAGAATTTTATTACTAAGGTTGATGAGAATGAATCTTATAATGTGATAATGAATCATCATATTTAACTTGACTTAAAATATTCAAAGTCTCGTCAATTTTTATTGCAATAGCAACAAATAAACAGAACACGAAATAAAGATTTTTCTATTTTTCTTGACGAATTCGCAGACCGAGTTGTTTCAGAAAGAGTTTGTTCTGAGGTGTTAAGCTCTTGCGAACTGACTGTAGACTGAATGTTTTCTGACATGTTGACTGGTTTATATAACTTCCGCTAGATTTTATGTGGAACACAATGCCCATTATGCTGATTTACCGTTCAGACGAATTGTCTCCCCTCGGAAATTTACTAAATCTCTGTCTTGATCAACAATCCGCAGCTGAATATTACGTATTGTCTTCACGGCAACTGGAAGATAAGTGACGTGTAAAGGTACTTCAACGATTTTATATCCAGATGGAACTATTGGAAAAAACTCGTGAATAGTGTGAACCTTTTTATTAATAATGTATGCACCAGTTGTAATACTGCATTCAACTCGAATAGAATTCACTTTGAGGATAGATACTGGTAAATCAGAGGTATTCGTTTTATTAGGTGATAGTAGTCGTGGTGCAAACCCCAATAATTCTCCAATAGAATCTTTTTGTTTAAAGTTTACTTTAAGACAGCTTCTTATTTCACTGCGTAAAGTATAATTATTTGGTTTTATACTTAAAACTTCAGTTCCATTAGAAACAGAATTTTGAATATATTTTTCAATATCTTCAATTTTATAACTGCCAGGTGGGATAGTGATTACTCGATTTCTAATATAAAAGTTATTCTTCCCTTCATCAACATTAGGAATTGAATTAAATGTTAAAAACTCTACAAGTCCAAGAATATAGTTTTTATTATGTAACAATTCTATGGGAGAAAAATATTCAGCCTCTAAGACAGATGAATTACCAGATATAGTTAAAGTAAGTGACTCATCCATGATGATGTCTTTTTTAAGGGGCACACCTAGTGTGAGTGATTGAAAAAACGTCGATTTTTAGGAATTTTTTTCAGGGAAATTATTGCATCTAATTTTTTTTAATTTTGTACATGTATATTTGTATAAATAGTGAAATTTTGTAATTTTTTCAAAGAAAAATATCTTTTTTTTTAAGAGTTATTCGCTATATCAAAAAAAAAAACAGTTTTCCCATTGCTGCAGTTATTGCGGCCTTCTGAGTGACTGAAATAAAAAAAACAAAAAGATTATTTAACTAGAAGATATTTGCCGTACAATGAGGCTCCAGTTTTTTGATTGGATGAAAAATAAAATTTTGGAATGCCAAAAACCATCGGATTTTTTTGGCGAAATTTAAAAGCTTTTTTCAAAACTCCGACATTTTCTTGCAATTCAATATTTTTAGACATCCGAGGGTCATTATACGGCAAATATCATCTAGTTTAATAATCTTTTTGGTTTTTTTGATTTAGGTCACTGAGAACTTTTAAAAAAAAGATATTTTTCTTAAAAAAAACTACAAAATGTTCACTATTTATACAAATATACATGTACAAAACTTTTAAAAAAATTAGAAGCAATAATTTCCCTGAAAAAAATTCCTAAAAATCACCGTTTTTTTCAGTCACTCACACTAGGTGTGCCCCTTAATACTGATTAAATTTATCAGTTTAAGTCATTTTAGTCATTTTAAGCTATTTACACAAAAATTTTAGACATAAATGACCACAATGAAAGGTGTCATAATCCTGATAATTTTCATAGTTATACTTTATTACAGTATTTTTATCAAAATAGTTGACAAGTTCTAATGGTGGTTGAAGATTTCCAAAGCTGTCAAAGTACACTGCATTGTTTTTATCCTTTTTATATGAAACCCAGTGAGTTCCTGGTTTATTTCTATCATCAAGGTTAATAATAGCTAATTCATTTTTATGAGGTCATCGTTTTGGCAATGCATTTCGCATGTAAACTCCTCGAAAATAAGGAATTTTTAATTCTTTAGCGTACTTTAACAAATCAACATAAGTTAATGCTCGTTGTGGTAGTCTCACAATCTTTTTTTTCTACAACACTTTCTTTTAATACCATTACCTTTAATATATGGTTTCAAATGAAGTCCTAAACCTTGTCGGTAGGGTTTCAAATGCTGACCTTTACCAAGTGCAACTGGTTCTATCGTTCTATTGTGACGTTGAGCTTCTTTTAACTGCTCTTTTGCTGCACTTTCATCACACAGGTTTACAAATTAAAAACTTTTTTTTGCCAATCGAACAAAACAATTTTTTTTCGAATAGTAGGTGTTTTTTGAGTAAGAAAATCATAGTTTTAATTTTTTTCCCTCGTGCAGTTTTTCTGTAGCTTCAAATTTTGCATTTTCGAGGTGCGACGCCACTCAAACTTACCTGTAGGAAAATAAGCTTGTCAAAATATAATAAATGAGGTATCATTGGAAAGGTAATTAAATTACCTTTCGATCCATAGGTCACAGAATAAAATTCAACAAAAATTAAGAGAGTTACAGTCGATTAAAGATGAAATTTCATGACAATTTTGATGATTTTTAGACATTTGAGTAACTTCTACTATTTTTTTCTACATCAAACAGGAAAGAATGTTCAGGTTTTAATTTTTTTATTGATAGACTATATCATTACACAAATTTTGAGCCCTTATGGACCTCGATTGGATTAAAAATGACAATTCTACACTAAATTTAGCGAACGAAACTACATTCTTCATTTTTAGTATCCCTTAAACATTTGCAGCAAAAATTGAAGTAATAAAATTTAGTTAAGCTCTAAAATTACTGAAATCACTAATCAAGGATTTCTGAAATCGTAGATTTCGAATCCAATGTTAGTTTTCTAAATTTCAAAATGGCGGATCCAATATGGCGGACAAGTTTTTAAAAATCGATTAAATTCGTCTTAAATTCGTTACTCGGGGGTTTTCGGGGTCGCTGATTACGAATCCGATGTCGGATTTCGAAAATTGAAAATTATGGATTCATAATGGTGCTCGAGTTTTTTAAAATTCATCGAATTCGCACCTATTGGATCCGCCATTTTTAATTTTTGAAATCTGACATCAGATTCGTAATCAGCGACCCCGAAAACCCCCGAGTAACGAATTTAAGACGAATTTAATCGATTTTTAAAAACTTGTCCGCCATATTGGATCCGCCATTTTGAAATTTAGAAAACTAACATTGGATTCGAAATCTACGATTATAGAAATCCTTGATTAGTGATTTTAGTAACTTTAGAGCTTAACTAAATTTTATTACTTCAATTTTTGCTGCAAATGTTTAAGGGATATAAAAAATGAAGAATGTAGTTTCGTTCACTAAATTTAGTGTAGAATTGTCATTTTTAATCCAATCGAGGTCCACAAGGGCTCAAAATTTGTGTAATGATATAGTCTATCAATAAAAAAATTAAAACCTAAACATTCTTTCCTGTTTGATGTAGAAAAAAATAGTAGAAGTTACTCAAATGTCTAAAAATCATCAAAATTGTCATGAAATTTCATCTTTAATCGACTGTAACTCTCTCATTTTTTGTTGAATTTTATTCTGTGACCTATGGATCGAAAGGTAATTTAATTACCTTTCCAATGATACCTCATTTATTATATTTTGACAAGCTTATTTTCCTACAGGTAAGTTTGAGTGGCGTCGCACCTCGAAAATGCAAAATTTGAAGCTACAGAAAAACTGCACGAGGGAAAAAAATTAAAACTATGATTTTCTTACTCAAAAAACACCTACTATTTGAAAAAAAATTGTTTTGTTCGATTGACAATTTCACTGTAAACCAGTGTCATTAACTGCCTTTGCTACACCAGCGGCTCTCCCAGTAAGTGCTCCAAGAGCACTTAGCCCAGCAAAAATTGGAATTATTGGTAACAGACCACCAACGTTTAACGGTACTGGTAAAATACGAGGTGTTAAAATTTTATCTCTAGGGTAATCTCACCTTAAGTGGACCGCCTAAGCCTTTTTTCTAAAAAATTCTTTATGAAAGCAAATTAATCAGAGGTTTCTATTTCAAGCTTTAGTTTAGATCCCTAGATAAGTGTTTATACCATAAAAAGCTTTGATTTTTTTTATTTGGAAAAAGCAATTGACTTTTTTAAAAAAAAAATTTTTAAGGAATGAAAAAAGTGTAACCTTGAGTGGACCACTCCTAAAAAATTGTAAAAGTTATTCTAAATTCTGTAATGTATTTAATATTTCTGATATATTGAAAGAAAATTTATGATAATGGGTCAAATTTTCTCAAAAAAATCAAAGTTGGTCATGGGTTCTTCAATTTTTGTGAAACTTGGTATAAAGGTAGTGTTTTATGACAAAAGATTTTAGGAAAAAAAGATTTTTAAAAATTTTCAAAATTGTGGATTTTACCGGGCATTAAACATTAAGGGGGGAAACCACATTAGAACGCTGTTTTTCGCGAATTTTTTTTTTAATGTAAGAATTTTTTTGAATAAAGTAAAACATTTCCACCATGTTTCACATATATTCAACTGTAACTCATATTTTTATTAAGCGTTTATATAAAAAATCTTTCAAATTGGGAACTGTTACATATAGAGCTGCTTCGCCGGAGTTCATGACTGCCGTGCAGTCCTGAGCCCACAAATTTCGTCCGAAAACAAAAAATCAAGTTTATTCACATTTTATAAATATTTTATTATTAAGTGAACCATTTTTTATGTGAAAATATTGAAAATTGAAAAATTGACACTACTTTGAAAAAATATTCGATTTTTTGCCTACTTTTTTGCAACTTTTTTATTTAAAAAAAGGCTCTAAAATTTTTTTCTTTCTTTTCAAGTTTGGTTAATAATAAATAATAAATAATAAATTTAATAATAATAAAAATATTAAAAAATATTTAAAGTAAAATTTAATAACGAACAATTTCCAATTTTTTATTTTAAAATTGGTCAATAACTTTTTGAGCTACACTGCATGGCAATTTCAAAAATCCGGTTTTGAGAAAAACACATTTAAAAAAAAGTATCAAAAAATTGATATTTATACAAAAAAAATTTTGTAAAGTGCTTACACTTTAATCGGCTATTCCAGCACTATACATATCTCTTCATCTGCTTCATAAGTAGCATGTAAGTCTAAAAATTTCTCTTTTCGAGCCTTCTTGCTCTCCTTAGTCTCAAAAGTGCTACGCCTATTCTACTAACCTACAGTAACCTGGAGCGCGCTCCGTTCATCACCAGTACAGCGAGGACGTCGAATTTTGCTCTTAAAACTTTTTCAGCCTATTTTTGAATACCTTAACTAACAATTTATGCAAAAAAGAAAAAATCGATTTTTTCAGACGTCTAATGTGGTTTCCCCTCTTAAGGCACATTTTTTTTAAAAAACGAATAACTTTTATCCATTTAGTTAGATTTTGTTTATATTTTAGGTAATAATAGTTGATTATCTAACAATTTAAAGTGCAATATTAAAGAAAAAGAATCCAAAATTTGCCCGAAAAAAAATCAAAAAAAATTTTGATTTCGTTTTTTCAGGCATAAGAAACCCTTCGATTTTTTTGTAACTATCATATTTGGATTCGTTATCTTCTCCAAAATTTATTGCAAAAAAATTCCCTGGAGACTTTAAAACTAACTAAAATGTCGAATTTTTTGTCTCGAGGTGCACAGATATCGATCTGGCGTAAACACGCCTGATATGTGCACCAAGCGTTCTTAAGCGTAAATTTTCGCATTTTAATATTTTTTTGTTAATTTTTAGTAAAAAAGGAAGGTTCGGAAATCAAGTTCTGCAATTATAAATTTGTTTTTAAACAATTTTTAATCTCAAAATGTGTATGTACTATATAAGGGGCAAATTTTCTCAAGTGAACTATGAATGAGTACTTAAAACCACCAAGTAATTATGAAATTTTATAAAAAATTGTAGGGGGGAGGGGGTTGAAGATTTTGGATAAGTATAAACAGTGAGTTTTATAAAAAATCGTAGCTTTTATATAATAAAGAAAAAAAAATGTGACCTATATGTTTTTGGTAGGTTTTTTTCTGCTCTTTCAAACAGTGAGAATTTTTTTTAAAAATTCAAAATTTAACCCTTCTTTTAAAAATTAAAAATTTTTTTGATTTTTTTTCAAAAAAAGCTTTCTTTTTTTCTTGTGCCAAAAGAAAGCTTATGATGTGTACTTTTAATATGTAAAACGAAAAAAATGACGTTTTTTGTTTTTAAATGATTAATTAATTAATTAATTAAAATTGAAATATTTTACAATATGAAGTATTTTGATTAAATTGACGTTTTACAAATAAATATTTATAAAAATAAAGATAAAGTGTTAGTTTTTTTAAACAAATGTTTATTTATTTATTTATAATTTATTCCAGTTATTTGCAACGATTGTTTAAATAAAATCTTTCAACACCTTATGCGTGTATCACGCTTGATATTGATAATAAAATAACAAAAAATTATTCAGATAAAAAAATATTATCTCTTCTTACATCAAAAATGTAAAAATTAAAACAATGTACTTTAGAAAATGTCAAAAAATATTAAAAGGGAAAATTTAGTTAAAAAAAAAATTTTCAAAAAGGGTTAAATTTTGAATTTTTTGAAAAACAAATTCTCACCATTTGAAACAGCAGAAAAAAACCTACCAAAAACATATATAGGTCACAATTTTTTTTTCTTTATTATAAAAGCTACGATTTTTTATAAAACTCACTGTTTATACCTATCCAAAATCTTCAATCCCTCCCCCCTACAATTTTTTATAACATTTTATAATTACTTTGTGGTTTTAAGTACTCATTCATAGTTCTAAATACTGTGAAAATATTAGCCTGATCTAACAACTTGCAATTTTGACATTGGTACACTTGAGAAAATTTGCCCCTTATATAGTACGGTAGGGTGCAAAGATGCCTTCTTAGTTTGAACGTGTCGCACTGATATGTTTCCATGGAAACATATGAGTGTGACACGTTCAAACTAGTAAGGCATCTTTGCACTCTACTGTACATACACATTTTGAGATTCAAAATTGTTTAATAATAAATTTATAATTGCAGAACTTGATTTTCAAACCTTCCTTTTTTACTAAAAATTAACAAAAAAATATTAAAATGCGAAAATTTACGCTTAAGAACGCTTGGTGCACATATCAGGCGTGTTTGCGCCAGATCGATATCTGTGCACCTCGAGACAAAAAATTCGCCATTTTAGTTAGTTTTAAAGTCTCCAGGGATTTTTTTTTGCAATAAATTTTGGAGAAGATAACGAATCCAAATATGATAGTTACAAAAAAATCGAAGGGGTGCTTATGTCTGAAAAAACGAAATCAAATTTTTTTTTGATTTTTTTTCGGGCAAATTTTGGATTTTTTTCTTTAATATTGCACTTTAAATTGATAGATAATCAACTATTATTACCTAAAATATAAACAAAATCTAACTAAATGGATAAAAGTTATTCGTTTTTTAAAAAAATGTGCTTTAATGTTTAATGCCCAGTAAAATCTACAATTTTTAAAATTTTTTTAAATCTTTTTTTCCTAAAATATTCTGTCATAAAACACTACTTTTATACCAAGTTTCAAAAAAATTGAAAGACCCATGACCAACTTTGATTTTTTTGAGAAAATTTGACCCTTATGCAGCTTCAGACCATGTATGTGTCGCAATTTTTACAAGTGAAACCATTTTTAATAACTTTGGCACCTATCACATCAATATAAAAAAAATTAATAAAGAACATAAAACATAGTTTCAAACCAATTCATTGTCAATTTATTTCCATAAAAATGGTAAACTGACATTAACCCGGCGAGCGTTAGGTAGGGTAAAATTTACCCTGTAGAATATTCATTTCTCCATAATTCGAATTTAAATTGATGAATTTACCTGTAATTTTTAATAGCTGCACTGAAAACGGTAACAAATCAATAAAGAATAAAAAAAATTTTTTTTTCATTTCTTATTATTTATTTTTAATTATTGTCAACACATGTACCATGAATATAAAACACACTACAAGTATTGTTCTTTGTATAATTTAAAAACAGTTGGAATCATGAATGAACTTCACTATTATTGTTTAATAAGGATAATAATAATGTATTTTACTAATATTACAATTAAATTTTCATTTGTTTAAACAAATTATTATTGTTACTTTATAACAATTCCAAAAACAAAATAGAGAAGAGCAAATTTCTAAAAATTTGGCAGCTGATATCGGTATTATTTAATGTTAAATTAATGAATTAAATAAAACATTAAATTAAATTTGCTATAGTTATTAATTAACATTGTTTAAACAATAAATTGTTGTTATTTATTACCTTTTTTATTACACCTAAAAAGGTGCAGTTTTTTTTAATTTTGCAATTTTGGACCTAAGATAATAACCGATAATTATTAAATGTCAATTCGATATGTTAAGGGGACATTCCAATTCAAAACAGGCAAACAGAAGACTTTTTTAGTATATATTATTAAAATAAATATGACATTTAATTAAAAAATTTCTTTTACACATAATAAATAATTTATTTAAGAATTTGTACAAAATTTTTTTTTCATTTTTATTTCAAAATGGCGGCGATATACGCCATTTTCGAAAATGCCCATTTTCGGTGGTAAGATCGATTCCAAACTTACTAAAACAGATAAAACCAAAAGCGAAGTGACATTCTCTTCGTTAGATATTTGTTTAGGTGTGGAACCTCAAGAAAGTGTAATTTTCTTCCCCCCCTTTTTTTAGATTAGTTTTTTCCCCAAAATATGCAAAAAAGGTGTTTTTATTCAGAATTTCTCTTATAAAAAAGGGGAGTTGGAAATTTTCCAATTTTTGAGGTTCCACTTATAGGCATGATGACGCTGAATCAAAAGCCGTTTGATTTTTTAAAATCGCTTCAGAAGAACTCGAGATATCACTCTTACCAGATCAAAAAAAGACATTTTGAGAAAAACGCATTTAAAGTTTTTGTTCGTAAGTTTCGAAATTTTTTTAAAAAAATCATCGGATTTGCTTGAAAATCGTTACTCGGGGGTTTTTAAGGTCGCTTATTAGGAATATGACATCATTTTTTTAAAATTAAAAATGGCGGAAGCAATATGATGGACGAAAAAAAAATTAAACGAAAAAAAAAATTAAAATAAAAAAATTTTCTTTTCTGCCATATTGGATCCGCCATTTTGAATTTTAAAAATTTGATATATCTAATTTGTGATCAGCAACACCAAATACATTTTTGTTTGTCTTTTTTAAAAAATGCAAATGAGAAAACATTTAAATCATTCGATTGCTTATCCGCATACAAAAACATCTTTGACATGGAGAAGAATAGGGATGTATAACTTTTGTTTTACTTCGAATTTTGCAATAATATTTTAGGAGAGTATTCTTGGCACTATAAGAAATCCGAAAATAAAAACAAAAAAAATCGATTTTTTTGACATTTTGAACTGGAATGTCCCCTTAACAATTGTTTAAACAATTAATTGTTTCTATTTATTATTTTTTTTTCTATTGCACCTAGAAAGATGGAGTTTTTTTTAATTTTGCAATTTTGGATCTAAGATAATATAAGTTGATAATAAATGTTGTAAACCTTACCAACGTTTTTGTTGGTTAGAAGAAAACTGCATCTTCCTAGGTGCAATAGAAAAAAGTTAATAAATAACTACAATTAATTGTTTAAACAATTGTTGACATATCGAACTGACATTTAATAATTATCGGTTATTATCTTAGATCCAAAATTGCAAAATTAAAAAAAACTGCATCTTTCTAAGTGCAATAGAAAAAAAGTTAATAAATAACAACAATTAATTGTTTAAACAATGTTAAATAATAATTATAGCAAATTTAATTTAATGTTTTATTTAATTATTTAATTTAGCTAACGCTCGGTGTTGCAAAATTCCACCTTAAGCTCGCCGGGTTAAAAATATAAAAAACAGGCAGTCCACTTATGGTTATAAACAGTGGTCCACTCATGGTGACATGCAACTTTTTATGTCAGCCACCACAATTTTTTTTTTAGTCAAAATTATCACTTAATTAAACTAAGACAATCAATTTCAATGTCCAAAGTGTTAGGAAAAAAATAAGTTACCTTTTAAAACTTAAATTTTACACTACTTTTACACTTCCGAATCACTTTACTCATTGTAAGAGCGACTTCTTTTTTGGTTTGTGTTCTTAAAAATGCGTTACATTAAACGATAACGTATACGATTATAGCGGAACTTATTTTCTTACGGTTTCTAGATGCGGTGCTGCTATTCGCACTATTTATTTCACGTTTCCGCTGTCAGATAACTTAAAAGCTCAAGCGGTCCACTGAAGGTGACACAATGGGTGTACGACACCCAGGGACTTTTAAGTGTATTCTCCAAGCCAGAATAGGATATTATCTTTTGGAAAAATTATCTTATATAGCTCAGTACATCTATTTTGAAGGAAAATAGGTTTGTTTGTTAATTTGTTAATTAATATTGTTTATAACAATTTAAATATCATACTTTTTAACAAAAAGGATAATTTTCCATTTTTATAATTATACTAAAATCCAATTCTCACAAATAAAATTCTAGGTTAGGTTAAGCAGAGAGAAACTGAAAGTAGGCACGTAATGGAAATGAGTTGTTCCCGTAAAACAGTGCCTCTAGCGGCCAAAAAGTGGTACTTAGGGGTGTAATTTGAATTCACTTGCTTTCGCGGGTTATGTTTCCTCCCTATGTCCGTGAGACGCACACATACATTTGGAAATCCGAACTTGGACGAATATCGTCGAGAATACTCGGTCCAACGAGGTCCAGCTCTTTTACACAAACTGTACATACATTTTTCGCATGTACTGACAGCGTATTTTAGGTAAGAGTGTCGCATTTAGTTTATTTTATAGCTGTCAATACAAAAATTGACAAAATAGTAGGCATGGTAAAGATACTCGCCATTTATATATTTTTCCACAGCGGAGTACAAAACGACACAAAAACTGGTTGACAAATTTTGTTTTAAACGTCCAAATGAACGAAAATTATTTTATTGAATACTTTGTTTAATTTTGCTTCCTCATAAAGGAAGCCTTATAGTGATGTCGATTTCCGACTTTTTTAGAACCAATTATTTTTACAAATTTTCAAGTGTAGTATATATAATTCGTCGAGAGGAACAAATGTCCGGATGTATGTGTGTATGTATGTGTGTGTGTGTATGTATGTGTGTGTGTGTGTGTATGTCACCGATTCTTGTGGACAAATTTTCTCTTACACGTCTTGACGGATTTTGATAAAATTTTGTAGGTGTATTACGGTCACAAATACCAAAAATCAGACAAAAGGATTTTCAAAAATATCTAAAAAAAAAATTTTTTTTCAACAATTTTTTAATTTTTGAAAAAATAATTTTTGGATTTTTTGAAGTAACTTTTTTCTATATTAAAATTTTTATTAATTCTTATCAAAATTGCATTCCTGACATAAAAACGAATCGATTCATGTATATAAAGTATATATTTTATCAAAATTTATAGAATTAATAAATATTTTAAATTTTCACAAAAAATTGAAATTTTGTATTTTTTGACATTTTATCTTAACACTTTAAAATAATTATTCTAAAATAAAAAATTAAACAATTGGTATATATTATATTGAGGAAGCTTAATGATCATGAAATGAACAACTTTTTTATTTTATTGTAAAATAATTTTTCAAGGTGTCTACTATTCTCGTTCAACAAAATTCCCGTTTTTTCCCGGCTTTATCCTAATTTTTCCCTGTTTTGTTTTCTCGTCAAATTTACATTTATTTGATTACGAACCTAAATAAATCTACAAATAAGGCTCTGGATCTTAAAAGGGCACTTTCACCATGTAAAGTCTATGCGGAAAGTGCCCTTTTAAGATCCGGAGCCTCAAATGGCTTCCAAAATTTTTATTAGAGTTTTTATGAATATTCAAATTCTTTTGACAACAAAGGATTTTTTCAATTTTTCAAAATAATATTTCAAGAATAATTACATTTTTCGAGGAATTTGATTAATATTGTATTACAAATAATCAAAATTCTGCAATGAGTTTTACTGTTTATTAAAAAAATTAAATATATTGCAAAGAAATTTTTAAAAATAAAATTATGGAGACTAAATATCCTTGATTATTCCAAAAAAAATTAAATAAAATTCTTTAAATGAACTTAATTATTTTTAAAGAAAATTTTTGTAAAGAAATTTTTTGATTTTGTAAAGAAATTTTAATTATTTCAAAATTTTTTCATTATTTGTTTATAAAAATTCAATTATCTTGAAACAATAGAATTGAAAAATTTCAGAATTCTTATTTTTCAGAATTGTCATAAAAACTTTGCGAAAATTCAATTATTTATCAATTATTGAATTAAAATACTTTAAAAATTCGATTTGTTAAAAAGTTAATATCTATAAAAAATGAAATAAAAAGCAATTTTTTTAAACAAATAAAAATAATAAAACTTTTGTTAATTTGATGAAATAAAATCGTTTCTATTGACAGAAAATTGTAAATTTTATTTAAATTCAACTTTAAATTACATATTTCAAATGTTGAAAATTAAATTCTTTACTCTTCCACTATATAACAAATTAGAAATTAAATTTGTCTTTTTCTGTTAAAGTACGCAATTGTGATATTGGACTAACTAATAAAATTATTGTAATATTATATTATTTACTAGTTAATACAATTATGATATTATTTATAATGGAATAATTATTTTTCAGAAAATAAGAAAATTATCGAATTTACATTTACTATAATCATATAAAAATTTTTGACTCAATCTTTCAAATGATAAAATAGTTTAGAAGCAACTGTCTTTTTTCATAATTTTATAATAACCCAATTTTACAGAGTTATAATTTTTAATTGTATAAATCATAAATTCTAAATAATCATAAATTATTATAAATGTCATATGACAATGAACCATAATCAATTCTTTTTAGATCAAAATCCCATTCAGATTTTTTAAGTTTAGAAAAAGTGTTTATTCAAGTATAAAAACATTATTTGCAATTAACATTATTGTTAAAGTAAACATTCTGACATATGACATTTATAAACATTTAAAAATATATTTCATTATATTTTGACTTGACAGACATTTTTTTAATTTATAATTTATACAATTTCATAAAAATCCTCAAAAATGTAAATATGTGATTACTTTAAAGTTTAAAAAATAATTTAAAATTGTATTCATAAACCTAGAAATAAACAATAAAATATAAAAGAAGAAAATATATACAAGCGAAATTACTTATATATAAATTTTGAATAAATAAATATTTGATTTATATTAATATTTAAGTAACAATTTAATTGATATTAAAAGAAATTTACTATAAATATTTGTTTCGACTGGTAATATCCTTTCCAAGCTTCGTCGTTTCTTCGTGTGATTTACAGTTGGATCAAAATTTTAAAACTGCATTCTTATATTACAGTCGAATTCCTTCTTGTGGTTCGTCAATAATTTTCCCATCAAATTTACAAGAATATTCGGGACAGGAAGCATTCATTGTTGCAAAAAAATAACTTTCAGAAATTTTTGAAAGTGAAAGCACAAAGAACATTAGTCATTTTTTCAATTTCTTCATAAAGCACATGAGTCTGGTTTCATAGACGGACAAATCTCAGTAACGTCAATTTGAAATTCACAAAGATTAACAGTGTCGTTTAAAGTTTGTATCACAGACAGACGCTTCTCTCGTTATGGGAAATTCAATATTCAGAGAAGACAGAAGCTCTGAATATACACTAAATCGGTTCTCTAAGATAATGGTGTAAATATATTTAGGTTGCATTCTATTTTCACTGCTCATGGCATTGGACAACTCGGTAAAAACTTTTAAAGACGGTGGATTTACCTTTCCTTCGGAGGTTACAATGCCTGCAAATTTTTTTGAATCAATCAAGTTTTTAAGTTCTTCAATGTTTTTCTTTACTAATTTTTTTTTAAATTTGAACTTAAATATTTCTTCTTTGTAGCATTTCCACTCATAGAACTTTCATTTTTTTGTTTTTAATCCATTTCTGTCTCCATGTTCAAAAAGAACAAAAGTATATATTTTTTAATTATATACATGAGACATTTTACGTGAAATGTCCTAAGTTGAAATTTCAACTTCTTGAGAAAAATTGAAACTCGGGGAATTTGTTGTTCTATCAAGTACAAATGTGACTCATAAACATTTTTGACTTTTTCGAAAATTTTGCTAACACCTGTTACTTTTTGAATTTTTTCTGAACATACTCGAGCCTCCGGAAAATATAACCACACATATAATTCTGACGCCCATTGAATTAGCATGGCGGTTATACTTTCCGGTGGCTCACTTGTTATGGGAAAAATTTTGTAGAATATGTTTCTGAAAGGTTTTTACGTCCTCTTTCCAATGGTGAACTTGTTTTTAATATTTTAAAAAATTGACACCAATTTTTGATAATTATTTTAAATTTCAATTTCCTAAAAATCGGTACGTTTTATTTGAAAATAAATTATTGCAGAATGAAAGCTGAGGTTTTTTCCTATCGGCATGTAAATTTGCAAAATGTTTTTTTTTATTTTTGAGTTATTAAATTTCAAAGAATAAATTGCGGCGCGCTGCGTCGCGGTCGCCTCACCTCACGCCGGGTGCCACGCAGATCAGTGCAACGCAGCGCGCCGCAATTTATTTTTTAAAAGGATGACGCACAAAATGTACATAAATTGCTTCTTTTAAACAAAAACGCTCTAAATGAGCACATTAATTTTTTTAATATGTAAATTATTTAAAAATATCACACGAATCCCATAATACATTTAAGTAATTTTCATATGCTTCAATATCTTGAAAATGTTCACCTAAAATATTTCGAATATCCAGTAGAGCGAAAAATTCTAATATCCTACAGATATCGTAAAATATCTTAGATATTTCCTATAGACATCTTGAGATGTCTATGGAAATTAAGATATCAATTAGATGTGATAGTGTTATTTATGAACGTCCTACAAATATCCTTGGGATACCTTAATTGTATAGAAATAGGGAACATCTAGGGTATTCTTAAATATCACCTTAGTAACACATGACATTACAGTGATTTGACCGTAATGTTCCATGTAATGTTTTTAATATACCAATGTAACATCAAATTGAAACTTCAGTAACATTAACTATGTCCACCCCAATGTGATATTTTAAGTATTATCGCAAAGAAAAAAAAAAAAAAAAAACTTTTTTTAATTAAACTGTATTTCAATGTTTTTTCTCTAACTTTAAATTAACATTCATTTTCTAATCTAATTAAATTAACACAACAATGCACCAATATCAAGCGTTGTCGCCGATACTTTTAGACAATAGCGAGCGTTATCATCTTAGCAAGAACCAATAACAAGCATTTTCATCGAATTTTAGCCAATGGCAAGCGTTATTTATTTATTTATTCAAAATACACTTCCGCAGTCCAATTTTGGACCATAAATGGGTATCTAAAAAAAACATAAAATAATTAAGTAACAAAATAATAAAAGTAAACGAAAAAACAGTTATAAATTTGCAACAGAAAGTTATTCTTTTAGTATACTTAATCATTTTAGGACAAAAATATTTCAAGGCTGCTCACGTAGGCCGATTACATTTTTTTTTGCACAATCAGCAAATTTAAGTTGCGAAGCCATAAACAAATCCACATTTGGGTGGAATTTATTATACATATTATTAATATGGTAACACGCATAAAAAATCGGAGATGTTCTAATCAACCCTAAATCATCCCTATTTATATAAAAAGGTAAATTAGTACGGGATGACAAACGAGGAATCCTAAAATTAATTACCTCCAATAATTTTTCACAGTCAAAATGGTAATTGATAATTTTAAACAAAAAAATCATCGCATTAACTATGCGTCGCTCTGCTAAAGTTAAAAAAGAAAAACGTTGACACAAAAGAATATAGTCACATCCACGTACGGAGTAACGTCCATCCTCCTTGAAAGCCAAAAACTTAAGAAACCGCGCTTTTGAACTTTATCAAGAGGCTCTGAGAGCTTTTTAGTAGGTGGGTTCCAAATTATTATCATCGTACCTTGACCAATAGCAAGTGTTATCATATCATAAAAATAGCAGATTTCTTATATAGGAGGATTTTTTCAAAACTACTTTAACTCAAACATAAATACAAAATAAATTTGACCGGTAACCAAATTATGTACTTTTTGTGCGGGGTCCTTTAATAACTCAAAAACATAGTCTACAAAATTTTTCCCATTATAAGTATGTTCAGAAAAAATTTAAAAAGTAGCCAGTGTTAGCAAAAATGGTCAAATTGACCCTCCTCTACCCCCTCCAAATTTTCGAAAAAGTCAAAAATGTTTTTTGGGTCACATTTCTACTTGATAGAAAAAAATTCCCTGAGTTTCAATTTTTCTCAAGAAGTTAAAATTTCATCTTTGGACATTTCGCGTAAAATGCCTCGTATACTCGCTCGTATATGTATTGATTACGCTTAATGCATTCAAACATATGTCTCAATCTGTCTTTAACCACTTGAGCGGCAGGGCTCAAGATTTTATTTTATTTGCGAGTGTTAACCAGCGAGAATAGTTAAGATAACCAGGATTGCGACTGATAAGATTGGGTGGACAAGTTACATGCACAACTACCAAAGAGATTTCCAGCAAATATTACTTTTAATAGTGGCCAAATATTGCGTTTTAGCTGAATAAAACGTGTAAACAACTGCAGACTTATCCATAAATGTCTTCTATCGATAACAGAAATACAAAAATTTAATTTTTTTGTAAAATCAATAAAGCTACTCGTTTTTTAACCAATTTGGTGTTTAATTTCCTTTCTACCGCTTTCACTCTAAGCACTGATTAGTAGTATTTGCTGATTATCTCCTGGGTAGTTGTGTCTGAAACATATCTACCTGATCTTATCAGTCGCAATCCTGGTAATCTTAACTATATTCTCGCTGGTCAACACTCGCAAGTAGAATCTTATGATTGTACTTTTTAATAAAGAAACAGTCTGCAAAGCTTAGAGTGCTTTTGAGTTTTTACCTTGGGTTGACGTTCCAACGTTAGTTTAAAATCAGAAGTATTGGCAATATGAAGTATTTAAAGACGGATTTAGACTTCTGTTTGAATGCGTTAAGCGTAATAAATACTTATAACTCCAAAGCATTCTCTTGTCTTTCATGCTAGTATTTCTCTAAACGTTTATTGTGCACTGCTAGAAAATATATTAGTAGCGATGATTAGTGACGAGAGACATAAAGTTCGTTCAAAATCTTGAAAGTTAGATCTATATCATACAAAGGTGATACAACTCTGAACTGTGCACCATCAACGTGTATATATGAATCCGTGATATTGTGTACATCTGGTCCTACAACGATTGCGAATTGCGAAATGTGTAGATTTTTCTCCAAAGCTCTCTTTGTTATCCTCTCCACTTCTCCTTGATAGCAATCAATATTATTCTAAAACAAAGATGAGGATAATAACATTTTTCTACTAGCAACAGGATGTCCAGCAACATTTAAAACCTTTTTCATACAAGGATTCATACAATTATGTTCTAAATAAAAAATATTTAACTAAAATTCTTCGTAAATTAATAAATAAATAAAAAATAAATCGCATTTTTAGATATTTTAAGCAAGTTTTAAAAAACATTTAATTATTTAAAAAAAATTTTAATAAAAAATATACCTTTCAACACATTAATTTTAATTTTCATAGCATTTAATTCTTTATAACAAAGTTATATTATATAAATCTTTCTAAAATTTTTTTATTATTATGATTTTTATTATTGTTTGTGTTAATAATAATAATAATTCAATATTTTGCTTTTTATAAATTTATGATTATGGCAATGTCAATGTTTTTAAGGTGAAAAACAAATTTAAGATTTTCAAGGGTCGCTGGATAATTTATACCTATATGAAACCGATATTCCTCATAATTATGTAGTGCTGAAACTTACAGAAAAAAAAGAAAGGATCCAAAATCTATACATCATATCTTGAGATAAAAAACTGTGGGCGCTAGGGTAAAAACACGCTTTTTTGATGAAATTTTTAAAAACTTTGAGTTTTTCGCTGAAAAACAATAAATATAAAATCCAATCATGTTCGGTGTATTTCTCTTGACATCTACACATGAAAGTACATAAAATAAGCAAAACTATAGTCCAATAGGCAAAGAATTGTGAAAACCGAGGGGGGGTACAAACTTTTTTTTCTAAATCCAAAAAAAATTTCTAGTTTTTCTCAAAAAAAATATAAAGATGAACTCTAATAATTTTTTCTGTATTTTTTCTGTAATCTACACGTGAAAATAAATAAAAAATGCTCAACGCCAGTCCACTAGACTATAAGAATTGAGAGAACTAGCATAGGTATAATTATTATCAAAAATTGAAAAAAAGATTTTAGGTTTTCGCTGAAAACACAATGAAGATCAATTCTAATCATTTTCGCTATGTTTTTCCTGTAATCTACACATGACGGAAAATACATAAAATAAGCAAAACTGCAGTCCACTAGGGCAAGAATTGTGAAAATCAAGGAGGGTACACACTTTTTTCTAAAACGAATTTTTTTAGTTTTTCGAAGAAAAATGAAGATGAACTCCAATAATTTTTTCTGTATGTCAGTTGAAATATACACGAAAAAATAAATAAAAATGTATAACGCCAGTCTACTAGATTAAGAATTGTGAGAACCAGCAAGGGTTAAAGAATTTTCGAGCTTGCAAAAAGAGATTTTAGTTTTTCGCTGTAAACACTATGAAGATCAATACCAAATGTGTTCGCTATATTTTTCCTGTAATCTACGCGTGAAAATACATACGTGTACCAATTCTTAGTTCTCTAGATGAAAAACTGTGATCGCTAGGGGGGGCACATGGTCATTTTCCGTAACCGCTTTAATATGGTTCCTACCGGGTACGGAACCCTAAAAACAAATTTAAGTTAAACTGAGTCAATACAATTTTTATTGAAACAGATTTAAAAAATATGCTTTATTAAAATCACCATTAATAAGTTTTAATTAATATGTAAAAATAATTTTAACAAGCAGAATATTTTTTCATCATTGTATCTCAGAAAATAACAGTAAAACTCTAAGAAAAAAGCAACCCTTTACATGCCACTTTGTGTAGCCATATTGTAAATTTATCTTGAAAGAAGAATGGTTGATCAGGGCGTGCATGAGATATATTTTTATTTTCTCAGTTGGTGTCACATGATAAAGTACTTATCGATTAGCAAATTCCTTTTACGAAAGCAGCATTAACGTCATCGTTAATTTCGTGAAAAGTGGCATTTTTCCAAATGAAGGTTGAAAAATACATTTCTGCTGAAAAAAAAGATTTTTTGTCTAAAAAAAATTAGAAAAGTACTAGTCAATGGGGAATTTTCCAAAGAATTCAATGCCTTTGTAAATTTTGAGCTAGCTCTAATCGAATGCGCAGTAGATTGAAAAAACTGCTTTTTTACAAAAACTCAATTTGAAAACACACACGGAGAGAATAGAATAATCAAATTTACCCTGAGGAGTGTTGAATTTACATTCCTCATAGTAAGTTTAATTATCCTTAATTTTCCTTTCTGCTCCGTGTAAAATTCTATTTGGCTCAAATTTTCAAGAACAATCGTTGAAAAGCTATATACTTTAAAATGGTGATACTTGAAATGAAATCTGTGTATTTTGAGTCGTTAGTCATATATTTACCAAATAGTGAGAAAACTCGAATCTTTTTCCAAGTTTCCTTACAGTTTTTGCCTTTTTGTGTCAATGTGTATCTATTTAGAAAGAATTTGAGCCCAAATTTATAATCCTCGGGAAATTTTCAATGAGCTATTTACATCGACATTTAATTTAAATTTATTTTTGAACAAATTTTAAGAGAAATAAAAAATACATTTTACAATTAAGAGTATTGAAAATGTGTAAGAATTCCTGAATTGGACTAAAACGGAGCATAAAAAAGTTTGATTGTTTATAACATTCGACAAATAAATATTTTTTAAAGGGTAAGACTCGGTCAGAAAAAATACAATTTGCATAGGGTTTACGGATTATTCTGTAATTTAGTGAAGTTGTTATATTTTATAACAAAAATAAGTGTACCAAAGGATTTTTAAAAATTTTCAAAATTGTAAAAGTTACGTTATTTTGAATTTTTTTATAAGATTTTTTTCAAATGTTAATATTTCCGAAACAATTTAACGGATTTTAATAAAATTTAAATATAATATAGTTAAAATCATGTCCTTTCAGAAATTTTCAAAAGAAAAAAAAAATTTTTGTTTTTTTCAAAAAAAAAAGTAAAGAAAAAATTTTTGAATCGATTTATTAAGCACGGGACCGATTTTTGAGTATTTTTCGATATATAATAAAACATTCCTTATAATTTCACCTTTCATTTGCAAAAAAGAAAGCGATCGAGACTTTAATAGTTTTCGAGATATTGCAATTTTTGTGGAAGCGCGACCACGTTTCAGTTCCAGCGCAGTATCTTTTACCCGGGACGCCTCACAGTGGGATTTTTTACACTTTACTCTTCAGAATTGTCTAGAGCCTACAAATTATATTGGATTTTGATGTTTTTGGTCTTAAATGAAAGTGGATAACATTTCTAAGAGATTTCTTTAAACCGATTTTTGAATTTTTAATTTTTTAATAATTTTTTTGTTACTCAAAGTTAACAATTTAAAATATTTTTGTATAAAATATTGTTTATTTTTTATTTTTCCATTGCACAAGATCGAAATCAATTTAAATTAGTCTAGTCTGACCACCTGACAAATAATAATGCATAATACAGTTTATTTAAATTGTTAAAAAAAACAATTTAAATTAACAAATAGATAACTTTGGTCTTTTTTTTAAATTGTTTTTTTTGTAGACAAATTTATGTTTATTTAAGTAACGTATGTCTATTTTGTAAAAAAATGATTTAAAAGTTAACAATTATCATTGTTATTAATAATTATATAACCAATAATCTATTTTTTTGCATTTATAAACATTTTCGTCATTTTTTAAACTTTAAATATTTGTATCATATGTACATTCTTTCAAAAACTTAAAAAATTTATTAGCTCCAACAATTACATTTGTTATAAAGAAATTATTAACTTTATAAACAAATAAATGGCTTATTTCTGCAAAAAAATAGAACTAAATATTCACTGTAAATAAAAAACAATTAAAATTTCATGTACAAGTATATACATATATAATCAATGATAGCATCAGTGTGTAAACTTGTGTAATGTATTAAAAAAAAATTTTTTTTAATTATTTTTTTTTAAATATAAATTTCCTAACTATTTTTATAATTTAGAGGGAAAAATCCCACCGCTGCCACCAGTTGTTACGAATTGACTTTAAGTAAAAAATAAAATAAAGAAATTATCTTACTTTTAGTTTAAATTTTCTCAAGATAACTAACAATGCTCTTCAGCAAATGAAAATATTTGAAAGGTAGGGGACTTTTCCGCTCTCACAATTATTTATCTCAATTGTATAGCTATAATGCCAAATTAATAAAAAATAGAAGTTTGGATTTAGTTAATATTTAATGAATGTTTTCTTTTATTTGTTTTAATGATAAGGTTGAATAAAAATCAATGCAGAAAATCATAAAATATACATATATTACTATGACTTATTACTTTTCAAATACAATATATAGGTTCTTTCAATAAAATATAAATTTCAGTATTGATAAAGTGGATATTCTTTTTTAGAAATATCTTATAAAATCAACATATGAAAATTCATGTATGCTTTGAATTTTGATTTGTATGTGTAGGTGTAATGTGAAAATTCTCTACTCACTTTTAATCATTTTGTTTTTCCTTTTCTTTATTTTAAAATCGCAGCAATTGTCCTTCTCTTATTTGTTTGTTTTCAATCTTGATATTCGTTGAAATGAAAATAACCTTAATTTAATATTTATTTTCTTTTCACAATAAATAAGGACTACACCCTTTGATTCACAAAAATGACAAAATCCTCAAGTCTATATGACTAAAAAAATATATATCGTTCAGGTCACTTTGCCTGAATTAAACTGCCCAACTTAGTTACGCCAAGTTTACGCGGGCAACTGCCCAGATTTCTCCTTGTCAATTCTTTTTATTGATTGACAATTAGGTGGGGAAATCCTCAATGCAGTTTATTCTGACAGCTTGCAGAATTTGGTACTTGCAAAATTAATAAAATTGAACCACTTCGTTATTGTGCAACAATTGAAATTAACTGAAGGAAACCTTACCTTGCAATATTAAAATAAAGAAAATTGTACTTTGCTTAATTCTTTGTGCTAAATACCCGATTAAAAGTAGATTTTTAAGAATTTGATTAATGTTGGAAATTATAAGTATTGCCAATAAATATGTGTTTTTGTGTAAGAATGTTGATTGTGTTTTTAGGTTCCAAAAAGGATTAAATGGATTTTATATAATTCAAATAAAATTCGTTGTTTGTATTGAAATATAAAGGTTACGAAGTCATACGTAACACACTTTCATTTAAGACCAAGAACATCAAAATCCAATAAAATTTGTAGGCTCTAGACAATTTTGAAGAGTAAAGTGTAAAAAATCCCACTGTGAGGCGTCCCGGGTAAAAGATACTGCGCTGGAACTGAAACGTGGTCGCGCTTCCACAAAAATTGCAATATCTCGAAAACTATTAAAGTCTCGATCGCTTTCTTTTTTGTAAATGAAAGGTGAAATTATAAGGAATATTTTATTATATATCGAAAAATACTCAAAAATCGGTCCCGTGCTTAATAAATCGATTCAAAATTTTTTTTTTTACTTTTTTTGAAAAAAACAAAAATTTTTTTTTTCTTTTGAAAAATTCTGAAAGGACATGGTTTTAACTATAACATATTTAAATTTTATTAAAATCCGTTAAATTGTTTCGGAAATATTCACATTTGAAAAAAATCTTATAAAAAAATTCAAAATGGCGTAACTTTTACAATTTATTACAATTTATTTTTGTTATCAAATATAACAACTTCACCAAATTACAGAATAATCCGAAGACCTCATGCAAATTGTAATTTTTCTGACGGAGTCTTACCCTAAATTCTTCCACAATTATTTAATAAATTGTTTTTTATCCGAGATGAACAAAAATCGCGCTTTCAGATAGCGGAAGACAGGGCTAAAGTTATTCATTTGTTCGATCGTATGAAAATTGCATTTAATTTTTGCCCTAGGGCAAGAATAACAGCTGTTCCCATGCGTTATTTAAGCCCAAGGGTAAAAATGAACGCCATTTTCATACAAGTCGAAACAGTGAATGACTTTTACTTCCTGTCGTCACCCAGATGCTATAATGCCTTCCTTCCGGTTTGGACGGCGTTTTGAAATGGCGTGACGCATCTATCAAAATGTTAGTTCGTGGCTTGTAAACACTGATAGCTGTCAAAGTGACAGTTTGTGAGTTGCCCTGAATTTCGATTTTGTTGTGGCTTCGAAATTCAGGGCAACTTACAAACTGTCACTTTGACAGCTATCAGTGTTTACTCACAAGCCACGAACTAACATTTTGATAGATGCGTGACGCCATTTCAAAACGCCGTCCAAACCGAAAGGAAGGCATTAAAGCCCGTGTAGAAATTGCCCTACTAGGGCCATAGTAAGGAATGAAACGCCGCGCCCGATCAGGGCCAGATCGGGGCGACAAGAAAATGTGGATTTCCTGATCAGGGCCACATCGGGCGCGGCGTTTCATTCCCTAATAGGTCGGCCCTATCCGGCCCTGATCAGGGCCCCAGCGAAATTTCTACACGGGAGCATCTGGGTGTACGATTTCCCGCTTAAGACGCTCATTTATGGTGGTCCCTGCAATTAAAAACATACATTTTATTTCCCGCCTAATACGTTTTCCCGTATAATACGCATACTTAGCGCGTTCCCTACAGAATCGTATTAACCGGGTTCCACTGTATTATATTTTTTTTAACACTTACAGCATTCGATATTCCAGGATATTATAAAACATCCAGTGGATCAGCGCCGGCTTATTTATATTTCGCGCCCTGTTCGAATATTTAGGTGGCCGCCATTATCCTGGATTTTTAATGTCATAGTTTAGTTTTTAAGTAAAAAAATTTTCATAATTATTTAATGTCCATTATAACGCTTTTGTCTAAACCATTTTTTTTTAATTAAAAATTTTAATACATTTTCATTAAGATACAAAATTAAAAAAGTGAACAATCAATTATTGATTTTTTTGTTTAAAAGTCCGCCATTTTGTTATTAATTAACCAAACTGGTTCGTTCTAGTTCGGGTCATAGCCACTGACATACAGAATAATAGTCAATTTAATTTTTTTTATTTAGACAACTCCAACGGATGTTATCACCTGCACCAGCCGCTTCTACTTCGATTTTTTGTTATAAACATTAACTGTGAATTTCTATAACAATATCAAGTTTAAAATAGTGAAATAATTTTTTTAAAACAATATATAATAATAAGAAAAATATGTAAAAAGATTTGCTGTGATTATATTTTATTTTATAATTTAAAAAAATCACGATATATGCTTTCAAAACAGGCTCGAACACCAGACCACCCCCTTAAAGATAATCCATCTGCACGAATTTATGCTCTTGTTTAATTTTGTACGCATTTTAATTCTTATAGCGTATTTTGAATTGAAAACAACTCAATTCTGTTCAATACTAAATAAAAATTCAATTTACGGCTCTGGCCTTGGAAGGCTAGTATTTTGTTTTTCTAATTTTTTGGACATATTTTTAATGCAATCAAAAAACCAAAAACGTTATCTTCTTCTTTATATTATAAAGAAATAAAGAAAATGACATATAATAAGGTTATTTTGCGTTAAGCATGAACAGTCTAGCAACAAAACAATTTTGGGGTCGTTGACCACCCCAGTTGTACTTCTACGTATGAGCCAGCTACCCAGTGGGCACACTTGTTCAAAAGACGTCCTAAAGATGTCTTTTTGCGGACGTCTTTTGGACTTGTACAAAAAGACGTCTTTAAGACGTCCTATACATGTTCTATGTCTTGGTCATTAGATGTCTTTAAGATGTCTAAAAGACGTCTTTTTCATTCAACATTTGAAAGTAGAAAAATTTCCATAAATAGAAAATATTATTTTCTAAGTTCAACTTGGACTTTGAAATTCATGAATGTAAAATTCATTGGAATTTTTCTAAGTTAAATTCATTTCATTGACAAGTGAGATCGTTAACTTTGTAGAGGTTCATATCTGTCTTGAACGGCTGAGGTGCTTAAGGCGCAGTGCTTCAAGCCCAAGGTATCCGAGTTCGATCCCATCTTCGTAGGAATTTTTTCATTATTTCTCCACATTTTATAAAAAATAAAATTAAACTTAAAATAAATTTAATACAATATTACTGATGTAATATTGTATTTATGTCTTTTAGTCATCCAAACGACGTCCTTTCTTATGTCTTTTAGACATCTTTTGGACCAGACATAGAACATCTGTTAGACGTCTTTTTGATGACTCAGAGACATTACCACCATTGTCCCCGAATTGTCCGCGGACAAGAAGGGACGTCTTTAAGACGTCTTTTAGACGTCCCTGTGCCTACTGGGTATGTTGTACTGTCTAGGGTTAAAATGACTGCATATATATAAACTAAATTCACCTCAACTTACAGGGGAGTTTTGATTGGCTATGCTCATAGAGATTTTCCGAAAAATTTCAAGTTTCAAAAATATGCTATTGACAAAGGTGTAAATGTTCCTTCTGGAGGAGTTTCTAACATAACAAAAACTATTGCTTACGCAATACTTTTGCTAACAAATTATATGAATATAAATTATTAAAACACATATAGATGTTAGTTTATCGGCGCCCTCCGTAAACTGGAGCCCTGTTCAAATGAACGTGTCGAACACCCCTCGGACCGGCGCTGATTCTGATACAGTAACGAAACAAAAGTCTACTTCAAATTACATTCGGTTTTCTTGTGGAAACAGAATTCGAGTCGAATTTCTACTTCTGATTTGGTATTGAATAAAATCTCAGATATTCATATCATAATTAAAAAGGAAAGACTTTTGATTTTAATATTGGTATCAAAACTAAACAGAGTGGAATTTTAATTTTGATATATGAATCAGAACATAAACAATATTTATTTTTGATTCGGTAATCTGAATCGAAACTAAATAAAGACTACTTTTGATTTTGATACCCATATCCGATTTAAAACAAAAGTATTTTTTAATTTTGTTTTGATTCCAAAACACTCCCTGTATATAACATTTGTTAAAGACAGTGATGCACTTCGAGCTAGTCTTGTCTCGAAAAAACAAGAATCTTGCAAAAAACAATGAAAACAATTGAACGTTATATTTTCATCTTGTTTCTTTTATGAAAGGACAGAGTCTCGTCGTGCATCACTTGTTAAAGATAGTCTGAAGATATTCTCAAAATCATCAAAGAAGTAAGGGTCTGCAATTACCGCCGATAGTGTATAAAGGATTCTTCACATGGTCTGATATTACTTCCTACAATATTGATTTAGTTTTACTAGTCTATAAGACAAACATTAAAGATGTATGTTATTGTTTACAGTCTAGAAGGCATATTTGAAATAGAAATACTTTTATTTCTTTTTAATTACTTACTTTTTAGTTACTTTTATTAACTTTTTAATAAATTATTTTTTTGATTTTTGGAAGACATGTAAAAGGTGTATTTTATTGACGTGATGTTTATTTAATAATATTAACTAGTGGTCTAATGCTCTTGGCGCACAGGCCCATCGATAGGTCGTCTATTTTATAAAAAAATGAAAGCTAGTGTTTTTTCTATCTTCTATTACAGGACTTCCAAAAATGGAAAAAATAATTTATTAAATAATTGTGGAAGATTGCTGCTAGGACTAGACAACATCCTGAAAGGAAATAATATGTCATTACAACTTTAAAGAAGTAACAGGTCCACCCGTGCGCTATCAGACAATTTAAATTGTCATAAAAAGAAGTTTAAGACAAATTCCTAAAATTTCTATTATTTTCAATAAACCAGTGTTCACTTAGAATATTGATAGGATGTTACTTATCAACATCCTGAAGGACAGCTTATTTTATTGTAACTTTAAAGTAATAGCAGGTCACCCGTACGTTATCAGATAATCGTTATTGGCATAAATAGACGTTTAAATTAAATTCGTCTCATTTTTATTATTTTCAATGGACTGGTATCCACTTAGATTGTTGCTATAACATTACTGAACAAAATCCTAAAGGATAGAATATTTTATTTTAACTTTAAAGTAGTAGCAGCTCTATCCGTACACTATTAGATACTAGAAATTAAGATAAAAATACGTTTAAATTAAATTCCAATCAATTTAATTACTTTCTATGAACTGGTATCTACCTAGATTCTTTGTGGGACGTCACTAAACAACATTCTAAAGGATAGATTATTTTATTGTAACTTTAAATTATTAACAGGTCCACCCGTACACTGTCAGACAATCGAAATTGTTATAACTAGAAGTTTAAATTAAATTCGTTTCATTTTTATTATTTTCAATGGACTGGTATTCACCTAAGTTGTTGATTGGACGTTGCTGAACAACATCCTGAAATATAGAATATTTGTTGCAACTTTAAAGTAGTAGCAGATTCACCCATACACTATCCGACAGACAATACTGTCATAAAAAGACTATTTTATGAAAAAGTAAAAGAGTGTTTTTCTTTTACCTTTTATACACGTCTTCCAAAAATCGAAAAAATTAATTTATAGGCATAAAAAGACGTTTAAATTAAATTTCTATCAATTCAATTACTTTCTATGTACTGGTATCCACCTAGATTGTTTCTAGGGCGTTGCTGAACAACATGCTGGAAGATAGAATATTTTATTGTAACTTTAAAGTAGTTGCAGGTTAGGGTTGGCCGAAAATTAAGTTTTTTAGAATCCTATTCTAATAGCGGGGAAATGTTGCCTTTTTAGCTCAATAAAACATGTGGACAAACAAACAACAGTTTGATCCATGAACATTTTCTGTTGTTAGCAGAAAACTAAAAATTTTAATTTTTGACAAAACAAAAATTATAAATGTTTTTTGTTATAAATTATTAGTTGCATTTAAAAATAAACCATAAAGACTACAATGGCATATTTACATGTAAAGTGGACAACTTTTTTTAGAATTTTTTAAGGTTGGTCCACATTGCAGGGATAAGCTCTTTAGAATCTTAAGAAACTGATATTGAAATGGAAGTAGATTATTCTCCATGAACAATTACTTCTGAAGATATTGAGAAACAAGTAGAATCTTTGCTTTTGAAATACGTTTGCAAACTGTATGCTAATTTAAAACTGCCCCGCAGTTTTGTTCAAAAAGCAGTGGAAGATGTCAGTCATTTAATAGAAGATATTCTTACCGTAATAAAGCCGACACTAAACATAAAAGAACATAATGAAGAGAAACAATTCACTGCTATTAACGATTCAATAATGAAGCCATTTAGAATAACGCTGTCAACTGAGTATCGCAGGATAAAAATTATTGAAAAAACGAAGAGAAAAATTTGTTTCCTTGATAGTTTCCTTGTTCTGGGTGCACTGTGTGAGGAAAAGTTAAAAGAATTTGTAGACAAATTTGCCATTCCAGTATTTATATATTATGACGACTTTGAAATTAACAACCTTCTTGGATCACACTCAAGGATTAACAAAATTGGTGGTGTTTATTTTCAAATTCCGTATTTAACTCCTGAATATCGTTCAAGCATGATGCAATCTTTAAAATTATTGTTAAAGAATTACATCATGTTTTTCGAGAGGGAATTACCATAGAAGTTGAAACTGTTGTATTGAAGAGAAGGATATAAGAACTCCTGAGCAATGTCTAAGAGAAGGATTTCAAGATTCTAAAATTACAGAGGTCAAGGAAAATTCCATTTGGAACCTCGTTAATTTCTCCATGTTGTATTCAACTTTTTTTTATATATTTCACAAGACTTACTCGAAGGTGTGTGCAACTATGCTATCAAACAATTACTGATAACTGTTCTCGATTCGTTAGTAAATCATCATCATCATTTATACGTGAAAGTCTTCAAAGATACATTAAGAGGTTACACCACTTTGAAGTGGGTTTTTGGGTCGCTGATTACTAATCCGGTGTCCATTTTTGAAAATTCAAATTGGCGAATCCAATATGGCGGACCTTTCTCAAAAAATTTGTATTTTTAATCACAAAAATTTTTGTTTAATATAGGGTGTTGTGGGGTGATGTGCAACGTTTTTTTTCGTTGGACGAAAAACATGTCAAATAATTAAATTTTTAAATATTTCAAAATTGAATGACTTAGAGGCATTATAATAGAATATTTCTGCATTATTAGATTTTCAGAATTTTGAATTTTTTCTACAAAATTTTTCGCATTTTCAAAAACGTCTGTTTTTGCATTTTCCAAAAAAGTTGGGGTGATGTGCAACACCAGTAAAATTCAGGTATGTAATGCATAAATATCGATGGAAATCTCTTTAATTATTTATTTTAGGCTGTCTCATTTTAGTTATATATCAAAAACAAGTTACTGAAGACACAAACAAATTGCAATACTTGGCTCTGTTCAATATCGAACTGTAGATCAGTAATCGGCGGTGTTGCAACTTTGATAAAAAAAATTGTATTATTGCTAACAATTATTTTTGAAAAGCTTATAGCATTAGAGGCATTTCACGTCAGAAATATCACGATTTGCAAAGGGTCTGCCGATTTTCGCAATGCTTCGTGGGATTATAGTTTTATATAAGAGACTTCTTTCCTTCAAATTTTTTCAAAAAAATCAAAATTGTTGAAGATACGCCATTTTGAATTTTAATATTAATTTTATAAAATTTTGAATATCTCGGAATATTGTTTATGGATTTTTATGAAATTTACACATTTTTCAGGTAAAAGTATGTACTTTAAAATACAAATAAGGTCATTAAAAAAAATTAATTTTTAAATAAAAAAATTTTTTAAACAATTTTTTGTTTATTTGCTCCTCTGTGAGAAAAATGTTATTAACATATTTAGATTCCTTATGAATTCACCTTTAATTTCATAAAAAAATTGATAGAGACTCAACTGGGTCCAGAGATATTGAAGTTTTTGTAAAAAATAGGCCTAGTTGCAGCGGGAATGCACGGCTATGGTAACGTAGTACGCGACTTGTGCAGTAATGGTGCTAGGCGCGGCGACGCTTTTTTTACAAAAACTTCAATATCTCCGTACTCAGTTAAGTCTCCATCAATTTTTTTTATGAAATTAAAGGTGAATTCATAAGGAATCCAAATATGTTAATAACATTTTACTTAGAGAGGAGTAAATAAACAAAAAACTTTTTAAAATTTTTTTATTTAAAAATTAATCTTTTTTTAATAACTTTATTTTTATTTTAAAGTACATACTTTTACCTGAAAAATGTGTAAATTTCATAAAAATCCAAAAACAATATTCCGAGATATTCAAAATTTTATAGAATTAATATTAAAATTCAAAATGGCTTATCTTCAACAATTTTGAATTTTTTTGAAAAAATTTGGAGGAAAGAAGTCTTTTATATAGAACTATAATCCCACGAAGTTTGGCGAAAATCGGCAGACCCTTTGCAAATCGTGATATTTCTGACGTGAAATGCCTCACTTGTAAAATGTTAAATGCAACAAGTAAAGTTATTTAATTCTATTATTAAAAATTTAGTTTAATTTATTTTAATTCAATTTATTATTTCTAACGTATCCCTATTTTTTTATCTTTCAATCAATAATTGTAAGTTTGAATGATACTAAGATATTAAAACTTTACTGTACACACGTGTCGTTAGCATAGTGTTTAGAGCGTTAGTCTGTAAGTCCGTAGGTCGTAGATTCAAATACCCTCGTCAGCAATTGTTTATTTTCATAGGTTTGCGATATTTCTAGATTCCAATCGTTGGTACTAAAATATGAAAATCTAGTGCACACTTACTGTAATTGTCTATTATTTAATTTTTAAATGTTATAAACAATTTTTTTCTACATCATTTACATTATCCATTGTTACTCTCCATCTTTAATACAATTTAATTAAAAAGAAGAATATTTTATGAATAATTACTATTTATTAATATTATTTACCATTTTGTTGTTAAATTATTAATAATTATTAATTTAATACTAATTAATAACAATACGGCATTTATTGCGGCAATATTCTTAGCCAGCGCTGTCTGATGGCAGCACTGGCAGGCACGCGGAGAGAAAGGAATAGTAGACACATCCAGATACATATATATCACAGCCATATTATATTGAAAAATACGGGATATCAATAGTTAAGGTTGCTGCACCCATATTCTATGGCTGGCTGTATATTGTTGGAGCAGCAAAAGATCTATGGTTGGGTGATCCATAGTAATGGAAATGGGAAACAAAAAAATTAGAATCACTCAATTAATTAAATTCCATGTCACTTGAGATATTTCATACACATTTTTGTTAATTAATACACACCACTTATTGAATAGCCGCATATTTACGAAACAAATTATTAACCGATGGGGGGGAGGACACGAACCTTAGACCTAACGCATACTAAACACTAATGCTATCCACTACACTATACAGGCAACTACAATATTCAATATTCTCTCTTTCTGTCTACATCTAAAGTTGTAGTTTGTATATACTTTTGTTTGTCGTTAACCTTTTATAGATTATATTATAATTATTTTTAATCACTTGAAAAAAATATTTATTGAATTTATTTATTAATTATTATTTTACTAAAAAAATTATTATTAATTTTTCCTTTTTAAAACCAAATAAAAATTTTGTAACAAAAATTGTAGTTAACATATAGAGTTAATACAAATTTATTTCATTTCTTTTGAATAAAAAAAAGTTTTGTTAAAAATTGTTGAAGAAAAATATTTGCATAATTCCTATTTTATAATCACAATTTTTTTAGAAAATTTTCTTATTCTTTTTGGAAGAAAAAACCAGACGCATAAAACTTTCAAAATTATTTATTACACAGGCACACAAAAAAAAAAAGTTGTCTGTTCATTGAACCAGACCTACATGTCTTATAGTATTTTGGCCCCCTGAATACGAATATGAAGTCAGAATTGCTCCATCACCCTCTGTTTTTTTTTAAATCGAGATAACTACCCTTAAGTCTAAAATTCAAGAACTAAATTTAAAAAAATGAAATAACCGCGGTTTTCTTCTGAGTAGAAGAATATATTTATGCGTATTCTTCTTTCAACAACTTAGAAATAATGTCAAAATTGCTCCATCACCCTCTGTTTTTTTTTAAATCGAAAAAACTACCCTTAAGTCTAAAATTCAAGAACTAAATTTAAAAAAATGAAATAACCGCGGTTTTCTTCTGAGTAGAAGAATATATTTATGCGTATTCTTCTTTCAACAACTTAGAAATAATGTCAAAATTGCTCTATCACCCCCTGTTTTTTTTAAATCGAAAAACCTACCCTTAAGTCTAAAATTCAAGAACTAAATTTAAAAAAATGAAATAACCGCGGTTTTCTTCTGAGTAGAAGAATATATTTATGCGTATTCTTCTTTCAACAACTTAGAAATAATGTCAAAATTGCTCCATCACCCCCTGTTTTTTTAAATCGGAGAAACTACCCTTAAATCTAAAATTCAAAAACTAAATTTTAAAAAAATGAAATAACATTATTTCTGAGTTGTTGAAAGAAAAATATCGCATAAATATATTCTTCTATTCAGAAGTTAACCGCGGTTATTTCATTTTTTTTACTTTAGTTCTTGAATTTTTGATTTAAGGGTAGTTTCTTCGATTTAAAAAAACAGGGGGTGATGGAGCAATTTTGACATTATTTCTGAGTTGTTGAAAGAAGAAAACGCATAAATCTATTCTTCTACTCAGAAGTTAACCGCGGTTATTTCATTTTTTTAAATTTAGTTCTTGAATTTTTGATTTAAGGGTAGTTTCTCCGATTTAAAAAAAACAGGGGGTGATGGAGCAATTTTGACATTATTTCTGAGTTGTTGAAAGAAGAAAACGCATAAATATATTCTTCTACTCAGAAGTTAACCGCGGTTATTTCATTTTTTTTAATTTAGTTCTTGAATTTTTGATTTAAGGGTAGTTTCTTTGATTTAAAAAAAACAGGGGGTGATGGAGCAATTTTGACATTATTTCTGAGTTGTTGAAAGAAGAAAACGCATAAATATATTCTTCTACTCAGAAGTTAACCGCGGTTATTTCATTTTTTTTAATTTAGTTCTTGAATTTTTGATTTAAGGGTAGTTTCTTTGATTTAAAAAAAACAGGGGGTGATGGAGCAATTTTGACATTATTTCTGAGTTGTTGAAAGAAGAAAACGCATAAATATATTTTTCTACTCCGAAGGAAACCGCGGTTATTTCATTTTTTTTAATTTAGTTCTTGAATTTTAGACTTAAGGGTAGTTATCTCGATTTAAAAAAAAACAGAGGGTGATGGAGCAATTCTGACTTCATATTCGTATTCAGGGGGCCAAAATACTATAAGACATGTAGGTCTGGTCCAATGAACAGACAACTTTTTTTTTTGTGTGCCTGTGTTATTTTTTTGTACTTACATGAAAATTTTTAGTATGGAATATTACTTAAATTTACCATAAATATTTCTATATATTTATTTATTTCTATTAGAAATTTATTATTGCTTTAAAATCCGTTAATCACAAATTAAAATCCATAAAGTTTTATCCAACTTATAGGAATTTCAAAATGTCAATGTTCTCTATAATGTGAAAGTTTTACCCCCTACTTTCTACAATTTTTTTCAAATATTTTAATATTTTGAGAATTTGTTACTCTTATATAGGAGAACAAATTATCGAAATACCAAATCAATCCCACAACTTTTTTTTTAAGGTGGTCCACTTCAGAAATATCGCCCCTTATGAAATATCTCATTTAAGTATTATTAATAATTACATTTCATTATGTGCAAATGTTATGAACAAGTGCGTTTTACTTTCTAATGTAAAATATCGACGAAAAAGCTATTATATTTTCATATGTTTTATGTTGATATCAAAATTTAATAAAAATTTTGTGAATTCCTATATCTAGTATTTTTTTCTTTTAATTTTGTCAACAACATAATTATATTCACTTAATTTTCTTACTTAAAAAACTAATTTACTTCATTTTTAATATGCTACTTTTTGATACGTTTTTCAATTTAGATAACACTTTTTTTTCCAAAATGCTATTTTTCATATTTTTTTTTGGTCTGCTACTAAACTTCGAACCCTGAAGTAATACTGTGACTACAGTTAATAGTTTAAAATGTTATGTTAAATAATAACAAATGATGTTTCAAACGTAATTAAAAGCTCTGAAAATTCTATAAACTTAAAAAATGCAAAATTATTGATTTTCTTTATAGTTTTTTGGCTAATGGGGATAGTAATTGTACTCTGTCCAACTTCTTTCGTGTAGGTTTCAGTACTACATATCGGATAATGTTCAAAGTATGTCCTATAATTTGGAATCTACTTTCCCCAATTTACTTTAAGTGGAAAACACCAGAACACTGCAAAAAGAAGTATCTTAATTTAAGATGTTTTGGTAGTCATTTCTAAGATGTTTTGGTAGACACTTTTTAGTTACTTGAAACATCTTAATTTAAGATGTTAAAAGTATCTTCGTACACATTTTCTGTGGTATTTTTGGGGCAAAAAGTTTTGAGGTTAACTATGGGCTTTTATGGAAAACACTTTATGTATCTTAGTTTTTAGTAACTTACACTTATGGCGCATCTTACGATTCTCAAGTAACTTATCGCTAAACTTCTTATTGCAAAAGAAACATCTTTATTTAAGATATTTTAAAGAACTTACCAAAGCATCTTACTTTTCTAAGATGGAAGAAATATCTTCATCACTGCTAAAACGTATAAAAGATCTTAAATATCAGTAAGATGTTTTAGAAAACATCTTATTTTAAGATGTAAGATACCATTTTTCCATCTTACATCTTATTTTAAGATATCAAAAAAGACACCTATTTTTGCAGTGAAGAATGGAGTATTACTGCTCAGGGTTTTCGGGTCCGGTAGAACTTTCCAAATTGCATAGGTGCAATAGACAGAAAGGAGATTAGGATAAAGGCTCTTCCAAAATCTGGAAGCATATTCTTTAATTATAAAAAATTTTTTAGCTTTAAATTGCTTGCAGCGTGTGATGCTTACTATTCTTTTACGTGGGTAGACATCGGACAATAAAAATAAAAATTTTTATTAATATATATATATTTTAAAAATATTTAACTGACATTTATTATTAAATCTTTTAAAAGTTAAATATGTAAAAAAATTGTTTTTACAACCACAAAAAAGAGAATAATAGTTTATTACACTGTAAAAAGGAGGAATCTTCTACCAAAATACTGTGGTAGTCACTTTTAAGTTGTTTTCAAAAAATTATCAAAAACATCTTTATATGCATTAGTTTCTAAGATGGAAAACTAAGATTTGTTTAAAACTGACTACAATGTCTTTTAAGATGCTTTTTTTGCAGTATAAATTATTATTATTTATACTGATATCCTTTATTTATTAGGGGGTATTCTGGTCTAGAAGCCTCAATTTAAAGGCGTTTTTCAGAGTAGGATAAAAAAGAAAGTTTAACATTTGTAATATTTACTTTTTTTGCAAATTTTTTTATTAATGTTTAAAGAATAGAAAAAAAAGATTAGGAGAAAAATAATAATAAATTTTAAAAGTTATAAACTTTTGAAGTGGAGACTGAAAAAAATTCTGGTTGACAGGATAACTCAAAATCTACTCAACCCATTTACTTCAAATTTTGCAGAAATGTTCTTTGTATATCTCTTTATGGTCGGAGCCTTGGATTTTGAAAAATGCTTTTGTTTACTATTTAAAGAAAACCAATAGTGGCGAAAAAGTGTAATAAATTTTTTTTCTGTTTTCTTTAAACATTAATAAACAATTTGCAAAAAAAATATACTAAAAATGTTAAACTATCTTTTTTATCCTACTCGAAAAAACCCTTAAAATTGAGGCCTCTATAACAGAATACCACCTTAAATATTTACATTTCTAACGATTTGGAATTTTTTCAGGCTCAGTTAGGGATTTAACTGCTTTTAAAAACACCACCTTATTTGAAGCTCTGGAAAATGGAAATGCTGGAATTTCTGATGGGCGGCATTTTACAGAGGACAAACATTTATTTACCTTATTTTTTTATAGGGGATAAAATTTTTGTACAAACCCGGTATTTAAATTTTACAAATTTTGATCAGGTTTTTGTATAAAAATAAAACTGAAGTACTACTTCAGTTAATACACACGTTACAAACACAAATTATTATAATTAAATAATGAAATTTAATTTTTTTCTAATCAGTTACACTTTTCTTATTGTGAAGAATGTGTGTCTACATTGAACCACCTCTAATAAAACACTACAATTTACTTCGAAAATAATATTTCCATTTACACATTGTAAAAAACCTTATTTTCCATTTAAAAAAATAAAAAATTGTTGTTAAATAGTTATTATTTGTTAATATACTCAGTGGGCAAAAAACCACCATTGTTTTAAAAACGTTGCAAAAAGGTTTTTAGAACGTTTCATGTCTGCAAAATAATGTTCCAAAAACGTTCCATTGCTTTTAAAACGTTTTAGAACCATATAACGTTTTTGGGGCGGTATTTAACAGACATGAAACGTTCTAAAAACGTTTTTGGAACGTTTTTAAAACAATGATGGTTTTTTGCCCACTGGGTAGGAGATTAATCTATTTTGATGTCAGGTTAGGTAGCAAAAGTGGCAGTTTAAGTTTATCTCGTTCACAATTGTGATGAAAGCATTATGCCTTCCAGTATTTTTCTTACTAATTAGTAAAGCAGATAACTTTACCACTCTTAAAGTTGAAAATTCTTTGATTTTTCGGGTTGTTCAATGATGCCGCACTCACTGTATACACATGACATTCACAACAAAAATTGTTTATAATAAATTTATATAAGAGGCATTTCACGTCATAAATATCACGATTTGCAAAGGGTCTGCCGATTTTCGCAAAACTTCGTGGGATTATAGTTCTATATAAGAGACTTCTTTCCTCCAAATTTTTTCCAAAAAAATTCAAAATTGTTGAAGATGAAGTTTTTGTAAAAAATTAGCCAAGTTGCAGCGGGAATGCACGGCTATGGTAACGTACTACGCGACTTGTGCAGTATGGTGCTATGGCGTGGCGACGCTTTTTATTTACAAAAACTTCAATATCTCCAGACTAAGTTGAGTCTCCATCAATTTTTTTTTATGAAATTAAAGGTGAATTCATAAGGAATCCAAATATGTTAATACCATTTTACTCAGAGTGGAGTAAATAAACAAAAAATTGTTTAAAAAAATTTTTGTAAATTTTTTTATTTAAAAATTAATTTTTTTTAATTGTTTAAATTGTTAGCGCTCACGTCAAGAATGTTATAACGATTCGTTTGTTTTTAAAAATGCAAGTTAACAATTTGAAAATTTGCAAAAATAAATATTTAAAAAAAAATTCTCTTGATTGACAGAATGGTTTAGCCCGCTTGAAATTCATAGGAAATGTTCATAATTATTTTAAGAATTTGTAGTAAAAATTTGATAACAAAAAGGTGGTCTTTTTATTTATTTATTTTCAGAAAATCATCCCCTATTTTTATCATTTTAAATATTTTTTTTAATTTCAAACTGGATTGTGAAGGGGACAAGACCATCTACAAGACCCAAGAAAGAAAATTAAATTATACGCAAAAGAAAAAAAATGACAAGCAAAACAATTTTTTTTCTATAACATGAAGTTAGTCGACCTGTCTGATTTAAAATGGATTTAGTCTACTGTGTGATTATTGGATAGTTTATGAATTGAAATTATTGTTATGGTCCAATTGGATGCATAAAACAAGAAACTTTCAATAAAATACCGAATAAAAATGAATTAATAAGTAGATTTAGCAAAATAATCAGAAAAATCATTAAAAATGAAATTGACCTTTTTAAAACTGGTGTAATAAATTTTTCGCGATAATATGAAATTTTCTCTATCTAAAGGAATCATAATAGAAGCAAAATCAAGCATTGTTGGTTAGTCAAAGAGTATTATAAACGAAATAAAAATTATTTTCTAAAAAGTGCAAAAATCCCATGTTAATTAAATGGGAAAAGTATTGTTACTTAGACAGGGTTAAACGGCATTTAAGAAATAACGGACACCCTATTGAATATATTTCTGTCCATCCAAGAACTAGCTTAGTGGGTATAAATTACATCCAGCACTTGAAGAAAATTCAAATGTTTTTCTTTAGTTCTGGAGGTAATTATTCCATTCCAAGCATCTTGGGTTTATAGATTTGCCAATAATGAGCAAAGAGATGCGATTGCTCCCAGAGGCATTTGCACAAAAAAGAGCTGTTACTCGATCCTTCATTTCCTTACGACCCGAAACTTCTGCTTCCGAATTTTGCGCTAGAGTACAAGTCACCAATACTTTCTAATAATTGCTGGACTCATCAGCATTAGATACATTTTCTAATAATAAATTTTTGGTATCAATTTTCTGTTTTCGAAACCGAACAAATTCTTGCGTATTTTCAGAATCATTGGAAAGTATTTCTCCTTTTATTTCAACATTTTTACTAGAATGGCGTTTTTTAAAATTTACGAAGCCGGCCAGTGCTTGCCTGAAAACAAATAATACAACTTATATTCATATAATAAAAATCTCGAATTAAAATTGTAATGAATACATAGGTCCACAAAAAAAAATTCGTTGCAAGGTTCCTTTGACCAAACCTGGTGTATTTTATGTTTTTGGGGTCGCTGAAAACGAATCTGAAGTCCGTTTTGCTCCATCACGTCAGGATTTTTCCTACCCTCAAAATACATATCAGATTTTACGTGACAAATAAAATTCTATAAATATTGACAGATTTACCTCAATCTCGGTATTAAGGCTTTATTGGGGTTGCTGATTACGAACTTAGAGGCAGATTATCAAAATACAAAATGGCGGATCAAATATGGCGGTCGCACTGTAAAAACAAGTGTCTCAATGTAAGACGTTTTGTCCCCACTTTTAAAACATTTGAGGTGTTTTATCTTAAAATTATTAAGGTAAAACACCACAAATGTTTCAAAAGTGGGGACAAAAACGTCTTACATTGAGACACTGTTTTTACAGTGCGGTTTTTAAAAAAATTCATGACTTTTAACAAAACTTGGTATCAAGGGGTTTTTAGGGCCGCTGATTGCGAATTTTAAGTCAGATTTTCAAAATAAAAATGAAGGATTTAATATAGCTGTCGGATTTATGAAAACTTCTTAAATTTTTACAGAACTTAGTATCTGTGAGTTTTTGGACTCTGGAATATAACGAAATAACTCAGTTGCCCGACGTTACAACCTGAAGTTGTCCTGGATACAGACCCACAAAAGAATTCCTGGTCAGTGACCTTTAAAACACCTAGATACCAACTTCTGTAAAGATTTAACAAATTTTTATAAATCCGACAGCCATATTAGATCCTTCATTTATATTTAAAAAATCTGAAATCAGATTTTCGTAATCAGCGACCCCAAAAACCCTTCAATACCTAGTTTCGTAAAAATTCAAGAATTTTTTAAAAATCTGACCGCCATATTTGATCCGCCATTTTGTATTTTGATAATCTGTATCTAAGTTCGTAATCAGCAACCCCAATAAAGCCTTAATACCGAGATTGAGGTAAATCTGTTAATATTTATAGAATTTTATTTGTCACGTAAAATCTGATATGTATTTTCAGGGTAGGAAAAATCCTGACGTGATGGAGCAAAACGGACTTCAGATTCGTTTTCAGCGACCCCAAAAACATAAAATACACCAGGTTTGGTCAAAGGAACCTTTCAACGAATTTTTGTTGTGGTCCTGTGATATTAATTCATTACAATTTTAATTCGAGATTAATTAATTAATTAATGCGCACATTTTTATGTAAAAATATAATAAAAGAAAAACTAGATATCATAGAATTTATAATTACTTATGTATTTTAAACGCTATTGGGCCGTAATGCTTCTCGTTTAAAGTTAGGGCTTTCTCTTGAATAATCGGCCCAGAAATTGGATCGCCTCTGTCTCTCATTTGCATAAACCATTTTATCATTACAGAATCTAATTCACTTTCATCACTTTTTTCGAAGATTTTCTATTTTTGTCATTAAAGTAAACAGTATAAAAATAATCTTTTACAAAAGACTTTAATAAAACACGAAAATCTGTCTAGCATTTGTTATGTGGGGTGATAAGAACACTACGTGAGGTAGTTTCTGTAGAAAATAAAAAATTTTATTTAGAAATTTGAAAATTCTTTGTTATTCCGTGTGGTTCAATGTTGCCTGGTTCATTGTATTCACATGATATTCGCAACAAAAACTGTTTATAATAAATTTATGTAAGACCTAAAATTCTTTATCACATCGGAATATTGAAGTTGTCACCCGAAGCGAAATAAATCATAAGTTTACTAATTTAAAAAACTTCCTATTTCAATAAAAAAATATCATTATATTTCCACCAAATTTTTTCTTTTGCACGTGACAAACAGTTTTTTCTAGTTTTTTTTATAAATAATAAATCTACGTGTCGGAAACTTTTAGGACATAGTCTGTTTGCGTAAAACTAACCAATATATAAAATAAGAAAAAATTTCATTCATGATTCATGATTTTGACAAGAATCAACTTTGCAGACTTATATCTGTAAAAATAGAACAACTATTGCTTCGTTGATTTTATTTTATTTTTATTCACTAGTTCTTAATTTTTTTATATATTAATATGAAAATATGGAGCCAAAAACATTTTTTTGTAAAACTTATTAATAATTAAATTTTTTATTCCACATGCACAAAAATGGCGCTTTAAGATAGCTGACAACAGGACGTAAAGTCATTCATTTGTTCGACCGTATGAAAACAGCGTTTAATTTTTTCCTAGGACAAAAAAAAAGCTGTTCCCATGCGTTATTTTTGTCCTAGGAAAAAAATTAACGCAATTTTCATATAAGTATATGTTCTTCACAAACTACCAAAAAAATTAAAATTGTATTATATTCCTTGAACGTCTCCGAGTATAAAACCGTTGAGAAAAAAATGTGCCTCAATTACAAAAAATGTTACTTATTAAAAAATGCAGCTGTGTAGAGCTTTACACGACGTTAAAATAATCAAAAATGTATAGTACTTTTCAATTATGCCTTTATAGTTTAAACGTGTCGCACTCAAATGTTTCTATGGGAACATATGAGTGCGACACGTTAAAATTTGGAAGGCATAATTGAAAACTACTGTACATTTATTTACTTATTATTTTTCGTTGACATGCAATGGAAATTGTGGTCTTTTGTTTTTAAAGGAAAACATATGAATATTGACAGGCAGACAGGTTCGAGTCCTCACAGATGCACAGTGCATTCGTTCACGCAGCTTATTTGTTCAGAGAAAAATTAATTTAAATTGTTAATTATTAATTGACAACCATAACGAAATAATTATCATAAGAAACACACCTAATTCAAAAGTTTAATTGACTGCTAACAGATGTCACAAATTGCTGATAAAGTCGAAATCTTCATTCGTAATTAATATTGACAGTACGTATATGTTACTTTTCCATTTTCGCGTACAATTTCTTATATAACTTTAGTCGCTAAGTGTAAAAAAATGTTTAATGAAACGTGAAATTTAGTTTATTTGAAATTTTTAAAACTTATTTAATGTTAATTTTATAAAAAATGATGTGTCCTAACGGGTGTTACAATCCTTGTAGAAAAAAACTTTCTTGTGTATATAAAAGTCCTATTATAATAACCGAACATTGGAGTGCAGCGTTCTCCAATTTGATTGGAAAATATGTGTGGATACTGAAAATGAATTTATCGATTCTTGATATCAACCGTCAAAGAATGAACTGAAAAGATCATCAATTAATGTTTGGCGAAATGGAGAGGAAAATCGAGTGAAATGTAAAAAGAGGGGAATAATTTGAAAATTTTTTGATGTGGGACGAGGAAAATTAAACAGTGAGTTGATACAAATTAGTGACATGCGATTTACTTTATCGACTAATCTTTCGAGACAGCAAAAAATCTTGATATTAACTACCTTACCAATTAACTATAGCATTCGAAAACTGTAAAAGGAGTTCAATATTTCTCGTAGAATAGCTACAATGGCTAAAAAATTAAGGCAGTCATCCCGCTATAGATTTCTTCCTCAGCCAAAGCGTGGTCGTCCAATGTACACAGCACATCGGAAAAAAATTAAATAATTAAGTCATAAATAGAATTCTTTTATTTTTTATTATTGTAAGAATAACTACTTTTGTTAAGGGGGAGGTTTGAGGTTAAGGGGGGGCACCTTTGAGGTCTTTTTTGAACCTGTTTTTCATGAATTTTTTTAAGATGCAGGAAAAAAGTAAGCAAAATTTGGTTTCAATGACATTGTTTGCTAACTTCTTAAGTTAACGAACATATATTTATACTTAAAAAAAGTTTCAACTTGTTGCTTACAGAGACAACCAAAGCAAATCAGTAAACAAGATTCCGGATAGACCGTTTTAATATAAATAAAAAATTTAAAGTTTTTCTGAATCTGTGATAGATTTAGCTAGTGTTTTTTTTCTATTTTAGGGTTTTATTGTTTTATTTTATATTAGGTTTAAGGTGGTGGTGGTTTTTTTCTATTTCAGGGATTTATTTAGTTTTAGTTGTTTTTCAGGTTTTTCTTAGTTTTAGGTGTATTTTTTCATCTTATTTTCAGATATAGCTTTCAAGATGTCAAAGTGCAAATCTCCAAAGAAGTCGCGTCAACGCCTAAGTAAAAAGCATCTTTTGCCCAATTTTTTTTATACAAGCTTGCATATCGACGCAGTTGTTATTAAAAGAAAATTTTTTAATGATTTTAAAATTCTATAAGAAGGATGTACAAAAATTACAACTGAATATTACGTCAAATACAAAATTGAAATCATAGAATTTTAGCCTTACAATGACCAAAAATATTTATTTCAATCCGTTAAACACTTTTAAAACTATAATTATCGAACTAAAATTTTTATACAGACAGGAGAAACAAATTTTAAGTGGTCAAACCTGGCGAAAAGTATACATATATCTAATTGTTACTTGTGATAATTCATGAAATTGACTTTATAAGATAAATTGTACAAGTGTCAAATCATACATAACAAATCAAAGTTGTCCCTCAGTTCTCCGATTTTGGTGAAACTTTGAGAAATTGTAGGGAAATATATATATATATATATATATATATATATATCTCGTAAAGCGACTGCGCGTCCGGAAGAGTAAATTTGTCAAAGAGGAGGTTCTAAGAGTCTCATTTTTAAATCAGCATTCGTTCGAGCACCCTCCATGTTTGTAACAAGTGATAATTGTAGAACTAGGTCTTTTTAATAGTCTTTTTCATACTTAAAAAGAAATTATAAACTTAAACCTAAGGAAAAAATTAAAAAGAAACGCAAAGAAACTTATTTACATTTACTTAAACCTAAAAAAACAGAAAACACAAATCAAACAAACAAACCTTAAACCACAAAAACGACACTGAAAAACATGCAATAAAACCTGAAACTATGAAAAAGACTATTAAAAAGACCTAGTTCTACACGTGCTACAAACATGGAGGGTTCTCGAACGAATGCTGATTTAGAAGGGAACTTATTTATTTACTTGTGTATTTACTTATTTATTAAATTTGTTTGACAGAAATCAACAATAATTTTTTAGATGGATAATCAGTGAAAAATGACTTATATATATGTAAGTGTAATTTTCAACTGACTTTTAGTAAAATTATTTGTTTGACAGAAATTTACAATAATAAATAAATCACAATAAAATAACAATCAGTGAAGAATGACTAATATTTTAGTACTTTTCAACTGATTTACAGTAAAATTCCACCGATTATGAATCCAAAGTCACTTTTTAAAAATACAAAATGGCGAATCCAGGATAGCGGACGAAAATGAAGGATTTAGTAAGAGAATACGTAAAAATTACATTTCGTATAATGTACAATGACAATTTTTTAAAATGTCACTTCATAATTTTTGTCTTATTACACAATGATTTTAAATAAAATAATTTCTATTTTTATAAATATTAATAATTTTTTACATTTTCTAACCACTATAAGGTTTTAATTTTGTAAATGTTTAAACTCTGGTTTAGAAAGAAAAATTTATATTATTATACAACTATATTGTCTAGACTTGCAAAAACCCAAAGTCTAGACAAATTTGCCGTAACAATATTGTTACAATATATATTGTAACAATATTGGTGACGGTAACGTGCGTAAGAATAGTGCAGTAAAAATTTCAAAAAAACATTTCTCAAAAAAATTAATAAAACAGCATTTTTATATAGTTTACGAGATAAAAATTCCTGAAAAAAAATTGTTGAAATTATTTGATTGAAGAGCGTTTACAAATGTTGTCACCCAATTTTTCGGGATTTTATACCCCCCTCCCCCTGTCAAACAAATTTCATGCAATTTCACATGTAAAAATACATTGTGTCACGTTTAGTAGAGACCCTCCACCCTCCCTCAAAAAACGTGACATCATTTATAAACGCTCCTTTGCAAATATCTTGCAAAATATTAAAAATTTTGTAAAACTTTTTGGCACACTTATTTAAGACCCTAAACACTATCAAATTACAAAGTACCCAACTATCACGGAATATAACCTTAAATTGAAGGAAATATTGCATTTCATATCCGGAATATTCCAGTGGAATGTTCCAGAGATCTTAAAGTAATATTAAAATGTCCGCTGCACAGGAATATTCCGAGATAACATTTAGGGATTGTTCCACGGTTATATCGAAGTAATATTCCAGGATGATGTTGAAGGAATGTTCCACCGTAAAATTAATGGAATATTCCAGGGTGATGTTGAGGGAATGTTCCCAGATAATATTAAATATGTTGAAAATACCATTGAAAATCGTTTTTACTAAAGAAATAAGATAAAGAGAAAAAAAGTCAAATTTTTTCAAAGTATGAAATTTTGGAATATTTCCAGGGAATATTCCCTTAATATTCATTCAACATTACCTTGGAATATTCCATTATTATTACCGTGGAACATTGCCGCAAAATCATCCTGGAATATTATTTCGAAATTACCGTGGAACATTCCCTCAATGTTATTTTTGGAATATTTCTGTGGGGCGGACATTTTAATATTACTTTAAAATCCCTAGAATATTCCGAATATGAAATGTAATATTCCCTTCATTTTAAGGTTATATTCCGTGCTGCTTGGGTATAAGCAAAACCAAAATTTCGTCGGTTCGCATAGAGCCATGGAACGCCCCATATAGCATTTTAAGATGATTCACATTTTGGACAAGTTAAAACCTACGATATTGGCTGGTTTTAATAAAAAATTTAGGGGAAAATGGGTCAAAAGTACTAAAAGATGGGCAAATATTATTTTTGAAATATCTTTTTTATTTTTTGTGTAGGGGAGCGTGGGGTAATGGGAGCTTTTAAATTTCACGTACTTAAAAGCCTTAAAATTCGCTGCAATGTCTAGAAAATCTTCTACAACCTTTGTTTATATCATTCCAAAACAAACGATTACATTCTTGACAAATTTTTAGTAAAGACAAGGGAAAATGTATTTTTTGAGTTTTCGTTGTAAAATGCAAAATATTTCTAAACATCACCATAAGTAGTAAAAATCGTATTATTTAGTTATGCTTTTTCATTATATTATAGGTGAATATGTGTAGATATATATACTTGTATAAAAATCGAGATAATAATAAAATTTGTTTATATTTTTATTTTTTTATTCAAATTTTGGCCTGTAAGAATTCTGTGGGGTAATAGGAGAATTAGTGTCAGCCCAAAGAATCTTCGTTACTATGTTACGGCTTTCGTTATTTCTTTAAAAATTGTAAAAGATATCACCTTATGAAAAAACTTTTAATTAAAAAATAATTTTTCGTGGAAAGAATAAAAAATAAAATTTTTTTCAAAAATTTTTTATTCAATTAAAATTTAGGAAAAAGTTTATTCTAAGTCTAAAGTTTTGGCTTCATTGTAAGTATTAATACTTTTTCTATTGTAAAACAAAAAATATTCCTAAAAAATAGAAATTTTTAAAATTTCAAGTGAAAACTCCCAATACCCCACAAATTGGGTGATGGCAAAAAATTTATTTTTTTTTGAAAATTTTTTTTTCCAATTTACTTTCTCTTTTCAAGTTTCTAATTACAAATAATTAAAGATAAATAACGAAATGAGTAGAAAATGACGAAAACAATGTATTATTATAAAGATAAGTTGGTTTTTTTAATAATTTTCCTTAAGGGGCTCCAATTCCCCCACGCTCCCCTATAACAATTTGTGTTTAAAGATTTTCAATGCGATAAGAGCAATTGTTTAAAAGATAAAAAAGCACAAACTGTTAGAGGCAAAAAAGAGATATTTTAAAAAATCCTTTTTTCCCCACTTAATTCACATCAATATCAAACATCGGAAAAAAACCTCGATACATCGAAAAAATCGAAATTAAAACATCGAGGTTATAAACATCGATGTTTCCGATGTCGATGTCCCATCATTACAGAAAATCCTATTAGTAAGAAAAGAATAGATGTATCTTCGCCCTTTTCTTACTAATTATCCAGAGAATCAGGCTAACATTCAAAACCTAACCTTCTAAGTTTAGTTATTTCAAAAAAATTATTTTATTGATGCAAATAAATATTTATTTTAATTAAAAACTATGCATTATTGAATCAAGTAATTTTCATAATTGATTTAAAGCAATATTTATTAGATCAAATTATTCTATTTAATTGACTTAAGTAATTTGTATTTGGTTCAAATAACTATTTATTTGATACCATAAATTAAAATATTTATGTCCAGTAAATATTTACTTAGTTCAAATAAATAAAAATAAATAAGTAAAAACAAATAAGTTTAAATACAACCGAACGAGAATTAGCGAGTGAGGTATATGACGGGTTCCACGTCAAGTGACCCAGGTCCAAATTTTAAATGTTTAGGATCGGGTTAAAAGTTTGCACAAACAGTAGTCCTATTCGATACAATTAAAAATACCAAATATTATTTATTTATTTAAACAAATATAAAAACTGGAGGGGGTCAAAGTTTAAATTTTTGGTCTAACATGGAATATTTGAAAAATTTGTAGTTTCTTTAAAACAAAACGAAAATACATTTTCTATTTTGGGTTTTTCTGCTGTTTTTCAACACTTTCTAATGGTGTAAACAAATGTAGAGAAAAAAAAATTTTGACCTTGAAAAATTAAATTAAAAAATAAAATTTCATTTTTTCATCAAATGGACAGTTTTTATTTTTTTAAAAAAAATTTTATCATAAAGGTGAGGTTTTTTCCTAAAAAGAATGTATAGGTCAAAACGTGGGACAAGAACTTTTAACTGGTCAAAATAAACATTTACTTCTGCAATCCACCGCCCCTGCGCGTTGTTGGGCTGTATATTGTTTATGACAATTAAAATAAATTATTTTATGCTTTATTAATTATCTGGTGGTCATATTGGATGAATTTAAATTGATTTAGATCATGTGCATTAACAGAATAAGAAAATAAACGTCCTTTTTTAAAAAAGTGTATTAATTTGTTAACTTTGATTTCAAAAAAATTATAAATAATTAAAATCCCCAAAATCGGCCTCAAAGGATGTCTTAAGAATTTATTCCCCTTTAATTTAAGACAAAGAACACTCAAATCGGTTAAAAATTGTAAGCTATAGACATTTTTTAATAGGAAATTGTAAAAAAAATTCCACTGTGGGCCGGTGCAGTGCAGATGTAAATTGCTTAATTTGACCAGTTAAAAGTTCTTGTCCCACGTTTTGACCTATACATTTTTTTTAGGAAAACACCTCACCTTTATGATAAAATTTTTTTTTTTAAAATAAAAACTGCCCATTTGATAAAAAAATGAAATTTTATTTTTTAATTTAATTTTTCAAGGTCAAACAATTTTTTTTCTCTACATTTGTTCACACTATTAGAAAGTGTTAAAAAACAGCAGCAAAACCCAAAATAGAAAACGTATTTTCGTTTTGTTTTAAAGAAACTACAAATTTTTCAAATATTCCATGTAAATTTTTGACCTGGGTCACTTGACGTGGAACCCGTCATATATGTATGTCGCTAGTATACTATTAAAGTACAACGTGGTGAGGCAGTCAACGGGGCGAAGCAGCCAATTGCTTCTTATTTCTACATCATTTTTTCAAATGTGTGCTGTTGATAATTAAGAGTGCTTATGGAAGTTTACACGGAAAAAAATTTCTTATAGAAAACACAAACTTTTTCGTAAAATATACAAATAGGTTAAGTTGTGCTTTATGCAGGCGAGTTTTGTGTTTCCAACAAGCTGGTTTGTGTGTACCACAAACCAATCTGTTATAACACCAAGAAATCCACGCATGCGCAAGAAAATTCAAGTGAACGTCTGCTTGTCGTCTGCTGCGTGACTGTTTAAGCTGTTGAATCATAAACTGAAGTTTGTGACAAGACTCATTCTGGTTTGTGTATTTCCCAAACTCAGCCGTTTGTGGATACTACAACCGCCGTTCATAGATGGCACAGGAAATTTTGTAATTTTCACAGGAAATTTTTTTCCGTGTACTTTAGTTACTAACAAATGGGAGTTTTCTTTTTTTCCTACTCCGATACATTTTAAACTTAAAATTGAATTTTATAAACCATTTTTTTAAGAATAACAAATTTATATTTCCTTAAAATGTTAAACTGAATTTAATTAATGTTATTATTATAATATTATTCGAATGTAAATTTTTGAAGTTTACTAACAAAATAAAAGTAAATTAAGGACAACTACCTTGTTATGTTTCACTAATTTTAACTTGAAGTTATGTTTTTTTTAACTATTTAAACAATTATCCGCCTGATCCCACGGTTTTGGAAATACGCCAAAAACGTGGTCCTTTGGAAAAACGATAAATAACTGCCTCGCAAACCAAAATGTGCCGTCTTGACTGCCTCGTCCCGTTCTACTCTACTTTATAAGAAACTGCCAAAAAAATAATCGACTTTTTGAAATCCGTGACTAGGTATAACCCCTTAACAAAATTGTTAACGTCAGAAATTATCACTAGACCACATGCCAGGATCCCAATGCAGTTACTTTTTTGATATCTGCATTTCTGTGCCCATGGACTGAAACGAGCATATATTATATGCATGCTAATTGTTTATAACATTTTTATAACAATAGATCTTTTTAAAAAAATTATGTGATATATCTTCTCGTAAATGTGGTGGATCTAATATGTCTGAAAAAAATTAAAAGTTGATCAAATTTGCTTTAAAATTTTTACTTGTGTTTTTTTGAAAAACTGACTTAAGATTCGCCATCAGAGACCCCAAAACGAATATAATGTCACTTCGTTTTTGGTTTTATCTGTTTTAGAAAGTTTGGAATCGATCTTATCATAAAAAAGGACATTTTTTAAAATGGCGTATATCCCGCCATTTTGAAGTAAAAATGAAAATTTTTTTTTTGCATATTCTTAAATAAATTATTTGCCACATGTAAAAGAAATTTTATAAATAAAGGTCATAGTTATTTTAATAATATATACTAAAAAGCTTTGTTTTTTCTGTTTTAAACTGGAATGTCTCTTTAATATATTACACTGAAATAAAAAAATTTCTTTATTTTATGAAAATATCATGAAAATTATGTCTCGCAAACACCTACTCAATTAAATTTTATAGAAAATACTGGGTATTCAAAAATTGTAGCTGATGCAAGACTTACATTGGAATATGGTTATTTAGATGTCACAATACCATTCAGCATAATTTTTGGCTTTGCCGAAGATTATAAAAAAATCATTATGAACGCTAAAAATGAACTTATTTTAACAAAAGCACGTTCTAAAATGAATTCTACATATCAAACAGGACTATGAAGGCATAAGGATTTCAAAACTTTTATCAATAAACTTGAATGGATTGTTCTACACGTTTTACCCGCTGATAACAATAAGTAAAAACTGAGGCACTTCACGTCAGAAATATAACAATTTGCAAAGGATCCGCTGATTTTCGCAAAACTTCGTGAGACAATTTTTTGTTTATTTACTCTTCTTTGAGAAAAATGTTATTAATATATTTGGATTCCTTATGAATTCACCTTTAATTTCATAAAAAAATTGATGGAGACTCAACTGGGTCCGGAGATATTGAATTTTTTGTATAAAAAAAGCGTCGCCGCGCCATAGCACCATACTGCACAAGTCGCGTTGTACGTTACCGTAGTCGTGCATTGCTGCTGCAACTAGGTCTATTTTTTATAAAAACTTCAATATCTTAGGACCCAGTTGAGTCTCCATCAATTTTTCCTATGAAATTAAAGGTAAATTTATAAGGAATCCAAATATATTAATAACATTTTTCTCAGAGAGGAGTAAATAAAGAAAAAATTGTTTAAAAATTTATTTGTTTAAAAATTAATTTTTTTAAATAACTTTATTTGCATTTTAAAGTACATACTTTTACCTGAAAAATGTGTAAATTTTATAAAAATCCATAAACAATATTCCGAGATATTCCAAATTTTATGAAATTAATATTAAAATTCAAAATGGCGTATTTTCAATAATTAAAAATTTTTTTTTTTAAATTTGAGGGAAAGAAGTGTCTTATATAGAACTATTATCCCACAAAGTTTTGCGAAAATCAGCAGATCCTTTGCAAATCGTGATATTTCTGACGTGAAATGCCTCAACTATTAAAATTTATTGAAAAGGATCCATTAATTTCAAAAAGTTGTAGGTCGTGGTAAATGTATGAGCAAACTTTAATTCCTACAAGTTCAAAAATTTGGTTTCAAATTAAAACATCAACGCAATTAGAGAAACCACGCTATGTTATATTGTTGGATTTCAAACAGCGAGAAAAGATAAACGTAAAAAATATGCCTGTAATTTTGACCATTGCAAGTGTAATTTACGTTAAAAGTTTAGAACAAATGAATTGGTTAGAAAAATATTTACTCAATGTACAAAACTTGGAAGATTTTGAATGTACATAGTTGAAAGAAATCAAGTCTGATTTGTTAACCACGTGAACGCATCGTACTTTTTGTAGTGAAAATTGTGCTGTAAAAAATGTTAAAATTCTTCGATATTGGTTTTTGGATCATAATTATTATGCGCATACTCGGCATAAATGACGATCATGGAAGTATCATCGTCATCATCACCATTATGATCCTCATAATCAAAAATTGTAATTCTACTGGAATTTTCTTCTTCATCCTCTGAATCAGTTTAACAATTAGGTAGAGGATTATTTGGATTCATTTTTTTTGTTTTTTTCTAAAAAAAGAAATTTTTTAAAAATATTTAATAAAAATAACTTTAGAAATAAAAAAATAAGAAAAATTAAAATAAACGATGGAAAAGAATTTATTTATCACGAAATAAAAGAACATTATAAGAGACTAGATTTAATTTATTTATGTATCTTTATCAGTGTTACAATCAATTACAATTGATTCATACTTTAAAAGTTTATATTGCTGTAAAACATTTTTGCAATCATCCGTTATAGAGCCAGTGTTATGAGATTGTTCACAAATATATCGTTCTATTGGTAAATAATTTTTCTCCACAGCTTCCCTTTCCGAGTACCGACGTGCAATCTGTTCTAGAGGTTTATCCCCTTTCCTTACCATTCTTTTAATGTAAGTCATGTAATTTTTGAATTTAAATGCACTAAAATTATCTAATAATCCGAACTTTTTTGCATCAGCACATAAATGCAATAGATTATGCACATTATGTAAAATTATCGTATTGTTCTTTTGTCAGAATATTGTTTAGCACTAATGGACCAGTATATAGTAAAAACGTGCGCAATACAGTGGCTTTCCAATATTATAGATGAGATAAATGTCAAGGTTTCCTTGCAAATTCTTTAGTTATACTGTGACTCAAAGTCAACAGTTTTTTAGAAATTTGATCAATTTTTAAAGCACTTAACCTTGTGCTTGAAAATACCATTATCCACAGACGAAGAAGTTTTTTCATTACACCTAAAAGTATCAAATGCATGTAATCTAGAGTCACCGAGGAAACACAGACAAAATTCGGAACACGTTTTAAAATAGTTTCATTTCCTGGTTCAAGTTCATTATACTTATTAAGAAGAAATCCCTCATCTTCCTTTCGCTTTATTCCCTTTCCTTTTAGGTTTAGATACTTCATACTGTCCTGATATGCAGCATTTTGAACAGCTGTTGTATCCTGTTTTTCTTTTTAAATAAATGATGAATGCCATAGCTGGTGCATCTCATATTAAAGCAGCACACGAAATCCGTGAACATTCGCCTTTCAATCCGTTTTCACATAGGTCGACTAATTCACTGACGAATTCTTCGGTAAATTGATTTGTCTTATTAGGTTTTTCATTTGCATAATAAGCTCTGATAGGATAAACTTCTTGACTGTTGATTTCGGAGCATAAGATCAGCCATAAACTTCCTTTTGAAGATTTAAATATAGACAACCCATCAATATTGAACACTGATTTAATTTCATCCACATTTTTTCCTATTCTTTTATAACCTTTAATAATATTCTTAACAGATCGTTTAACACCAAAGTGATAATATTCTCCACTATCAATATTGAAGATATTTACTTTTCTCAGGGTTCCCAAAAGAGTTCGGGCATCTATTGTCAGGGGAAAAATAACTAATGGTTGCAGAATCATTAACAAGGCACTTAGAACGATTAAAGTAATGTAGAATTTTATAGCTCACTTTCGAATCTTGTTTTGGAAAACATTTCCAACAGTTAATTCCTCATCCAAAGATTCATCCAGATCTTCATTTTCTTCATCTTCTTCCCCTTCCTCAATACTATTCTCATTTAGTTCACTATCTGTGAAAGAACATTCGCTGTTAACGTCAGAATCCAAAAAAAGTATTCGAAAGAAAATCTTAGTTTCGTAAATTACTTCTGATTATTTTGACTTCATTTAAATACAATTTAGACTCTTTCTCTGAACAAAAAAGTAAATAAATAAATCATTACGACGGTTTAGAGTGCAAACCTGCTAACTCACATTTATGAAATTTTTCAGGAGAGTCAAAAAACTATTCAAAAGAATTTTTAGGTTATATTCTTATAGAACAAAACTTTCAGTATATTTGTTTTATTAACAGAACAACACAATGCTACTTAATAATAAAAAGTACTTCCTTTTGAAATATATTTTAATTGATATCTCTTACACTCAAAATATAGACACATTTCAATACAATACAATATATTATGTGGAGTTATAGCAGTGCAATTTGACAGGTATGGAGTTAGCTGTTTTACTCACAACACTTTTTTAGCAATTTAGAGACATAATTTTGTCAAACTGTTTTACTTGGCTGATGTATCACCTCTTTATCTATTAAATACAAAAAGAATCTCAAATTTGATAAAAAGTGGAGTTAGCAGGTTTGCACTCTAAACCGTCGATTAGTAACTTTACTCTGAGATTATTTATTTCCATAAATTATGTTGAATTAGTTAAATTTGAATTAATATTATTACTTTATTTAAATAAATTTTAAGGCCTGTTTTAAAATGATTAAAAATATAAATTGTTAAACACTGTCTAAATTTCCAATGTAATAGCAGCAATGGTTTTGCCTGTTTTAATTTTCGTCCTATTTCTAATAAAATATATAAGAATTTTGTTATTAATTTTTTTTCATCCTCGTACTTAAATGCCTCTAAAGATGTCGAAAAATACACCTTTTCTTAATTCATATCTCTTTGTGAAGAACATTTTACAACTAATGACGAGTAAAATATTTAACCAAAAGAGAATTAAAGTTAAGTAATAAGTGCTGTGATTGCTAATATAAAATTTTCTAAATTCCTAAAAAATAAAAGTAAATACGCAAGACCTATCCTTACTATATGTGAAGAATAAGGAAGAAGAAAATAAACAATTACAATGTAAAAATATAGGGGTCAGGCTCGGACCACCCCCACTATTTTCACAAAATGTGTTGCTAATCACTTATATCAAAGTGCGTTGAAGTTGCGTTGAAGTTAAGGACATAAACAATCAAAATTAATTTCGTTTAAATTTTTATGTATTCAAAAAACACTGTTAGCTTGAATTCCGTATAGGTCAATAGTTAATTTATCCACTGCTAAAATCTAATATTGCCTGAATCTCAAAAGCGAAATCAAACGCATTGATAAAACCTGTGGCCCAGTATTATTTGATTTAAAGTTTAGCTTGCCTTTCATCCCTATTTACAAAATAGAATAAGGTAAATAAAAAAAATATTTTTTCGAATGGATCATTTAAGTGAAAACCCTCCTAGAGCTGGTTACTAGATGATTTTAAAAAATGCTGTAATTAATATATTATAATATTTTACAATAAAATTGGATTATATTTTAGTGATTTTTGGTACTAAATATATTTTACATTCTTTTAAATAATTTTTTAAAATTTCTAACTGGTTAAAGAGTCTAACATTTTACAAAAACTTAGTATAAAAAATCTTTAAAAATAGATTATAAATACTGTTCTTTATTTTGAATATATATTTTTTTTGTTTGCTAAATTTATTTAAATAAATTTTAAAATAAGTCAATTTTAATAGGTTTTGTGACAATATCTTTTTCTCTACAGAAGATGTAAGAAAGTGATGTTTATTATACTGTTCAAGAATAAGGGCAGTTTTAACCTACAGATTAAAAATTGACAAATTAATCCCTCTGCCCTCAAAATTTAGGTCAATTTTAAGGGCAGTTTTGACCTAAACGTCAAAAATTCACAAACAATTCCTCCTGCCTTCGAATTTTAGGTCAATTTTAAGGGCAGCTTTGACCTAAACGTCAAAAATTAACAAACAATTCCCTCTGCCCTCAAAATTTAGGTCAATTTTAAGGGCAGTTTTTATCTATACCACAAAAATTGTCGAGAATACTCCCCGTGACCTGACCTTCTCTTAAAATTTAGGTCAAATTTTACATATTTTTTACCCTACACATCAAAAAAGCAAATTTATTTGGGTCCTTCAAGAGGTCGTTCCCTTATATTAAGTTTCAATCAATAAAAAATGTTATAAACTGACATCTATTTTTAAAAAATTCTATTAAAATTAATTTTCTGTTCTCAAAATGTAGGTTAATGTTAATTGCAGTTTTTTCCTAAAAGTTAAAATTTGACGAGAAATCTCCCTCTGATCTGATATTCTCTCAGAATTTAGGTCAATGGTAAGGGCAATTTCGACTTTCACGTCAAAAATTGACAAGAAAATTCCCTCCGATCTGCTGTTCCCTTAAAATTTAGGTCCATTTTAAGGGTAGTTTTGACCTATGGGTGGAAATGAGTCCCTCAATCGTCTGTTACATAACGTCTAAATCTATATGTATATGTAATTTGTCATTTTCTTTAACTTAAAGGTCATAAACATCCAAATAATGGCCCTTACATTACGTCAAGATTTATGTCAGATTTGACCTATTTTTAAAGCTGAAGGTAAAAAGGATCCCAATAATGCCTTTGACATTGAGAAAGAGAATAATCAAATTTACTATGAGGAGTGTCAAAGTTGTAAATTTTACATTCCTCATAATAAGTTTAATTATCATTAATTTTCCATTTTTCTCCGTGGATGATACGTCAAAATCTATGTCAAATTCAATCAATTTTTTTTACCTGTAGGAATAAAGAAGGACTATAAGGGCACCATAAGACCATAGTTATGTCCGTAATGTAGAATTCTCTTTTAGTGCTCTCTTTTAATATCTCCAGTCACAATTTACTCTAACTTATTACTATGCATTCATATTATAAGAATGTGATTTGAAAAATTGGGTGCACTTCCGAAAGCAACATAGCTCCGATTTTTTTGAAACTTGGTATACTTACGTAATTGTGTGCCCTGATTTCGAAACTCATAATGAAAATTGGCGACTATGTCATCTTCATGGTAAAAACCATAAAAAACAACATAAAAATGTAGTTTTTTGCGTTTAACTCGTGAAAAACGCAAAATTTCAAAAAATGTTTCATACAAAAGATATAGACTTTACAAAAATAAACATTTTTTGTTGTAACTATTTTTTCATAAAATTGTTAGTTTTAGAGAAAAATGCAAAAAACCATAAAATATCATAAAAATTGGTTAAAATATACTCTCAACTAAAAGGACATATAATTTTAACAAAATGAAGTTTCTTTATGTATTTTGGTACGCTGATTACGAAAATCATAGTGAAAATTGGCTACTAGCTCATATTCATGGTAAACACCATAAAAATGTTGCTTCCTGCGTTTAAGTCCGAAGTCCGATGATCATCCTCTCCTGGTGGCCTGTGAGTCGCTTTCTTCAGAGGTGGTGGAAGCTGTGTCCAGATTGTCAGATCGCTTCGAATTGGAGTCAGCCGTCAAATTGAGCGATTCAGTCCTTCTGTTGGAAGTGGGGGGCTGCGCTACGACAGCGGGTGCTTTTGATATGGTGCCAGTGTAAGTGGTGGTTGCAGTTTGTTTGCGAGCCTTGTTTTCCATCTCTATGGCGAGGTCATACTTCTTGGCGGTAGTCTTCTCTATCATTATTTTCCTGCATTGCGCGCAACAGGGGTTGGGCTGGTTTTTTGGTTGCCAGCAGCGCTTGCAACGAAGATGCGGCGGCAAAGAGGGAATTTTCTTATTTTCGTAATGAGGCCATGGACAATCTTGTGTGTTGAAGTCCGGGCAGTCGCATTCTTGACAGAATTTTCCGGAGTAAGATTCAGGACAAGAATTATGGCTGTGACCTTCTTGTTTGCAGTTGATACAGCCAGGTGGTAGTTTCTTTCGGAGGCAAGGTTCGCGCATATTGGCTTGCGCGGTGTAGACTTCTGTGATTGTTTGTCTAAAGAGGTCCTTGTAATTCTTGGCGAGAGCAGCTTGGCGTTTGAAGTTTTTATGACTCTTGAGAAGATCGTCCCAGTCATACTCGAATGCTTCGAGTTCTTGGCGCAGCTTGGCTACTTCTTCCTCGTGTTTGCGCGCGTTGTTTTGCGCAGTGAACAGGTCTTCGGTTAGTCGTTGCTTCTCGTTAGCCATAGCGTATACAGCCTTGAATTGCTCCTCGTAGAAATTGACCATTGGTGGTGGGGGAAATTTTCTCGCTTCCGAGAGTTCCTCTTCGAGTTTAAGGTTGTGAGTGTTTGCCTCGTTCAAATTTATTGCGAGCAAACGGCGCGCGAGAAGAATGGTTTGAAAGTCCTCCTTTTTTAGCACAACAAGGCCAGGTGACTCCTCTCCGAAGGCCGGGTCTGACAAATCTGTCAGTAATTGCTCCAGTGTGGACTCGAGACGTAAGACTGGCAGTTCCGCTTGGCTGGAGGCGTTGTCGTTGACGTTGGGTGCATTGGAGTTCTCCATGGTTGTTTTCAATCTGAAAATGGTTAAGTTCGCGATCGTAAACCTTTCTTTGCGCGTTTTAGATCGTTGACATGATATTTACCTAATTTTTTACCGTGCTTATCACCAATGATAACCACTACGGGTGACAATTTTTCTAAGACAACCGCAGGACCTCGGTAGCGTGGTGCTAATTTAGAACTAAAATTTTTAGCGGCGTTAGACAGAAGATTATTTGGATAAAATACCAAATCTCCTGGCTCGAAGGAAATGTCATGCTTTCGATTTTTATTAAATTTTTTACTTTGTTTCTCGCTGGCCTTTTTCATTGATAATTCAATTTTTGCGCGCAGGTCATCTATCCGTGTCACACGTTCCAACCAATCGTGAACAGTGTCTTCTGTAGTGTTGTCATTTGTGTCGAGTGGTTGTTTACCTGTGCGTTTAGGTTCGCGAGCAAAATTTAAGTAAGCGGGGGATACGCCGAGTGACGTATGGACAGTCGTGTTGTAAGCGAATTGAATTTCGCTCAGCAACTTATCCCAGTCGCGGTGATCCTCGCCGAGGAGGCTCGCGATCATCGTTTTGAGATTTCGATTAACGCGCTCGACGGAATTGGACTGTGGGTGGTAGACGGGAGTTGTTCGTTGTTCTGATCCGATCTCTGTTAAAAATTTAGAGATAGCGCGGTTTACGAATTCTGTTCCGTTGTCCGTAATAAAAATTCGCGGCGTTCCCCATTTGTTTACGAGTGTGTTTAATGAGTTCACGATTTTGGGGCCGTCTGCCTTTGATAGTGGGAAACATTCGATATAGCGTGTGTATGTGTCTTTACAAACTAACACGTAACATTTTCCTGCTTTCGATCGCGGCATGGGGCCTATAATATCGAGTGATACGATTTCCCATGGTTCTGTAAATTTGCGCGGGTACATCAGGCCTTGAGGCGGGGAATTGTCAGGTTTGCAACGAAGGCAAATCTCACATTCTTTGATATAGCGCCTTAAAGCATCTTCACGCATACCGGGCCAGTAATAAGAATTCAATATTGAATGGTAAGTCTTGTTAATTCCTTGGTGCGCGGATTGTGGAGAATCGTGATGTTCTGTAAGAATTGCAAGGATTTCAGATTCTTTGAGAACCTTTTTCCAGGCATTATTGTCACCTATTGTTTCTTTCAGGTGATTGGGCTTGTAATAAAATAGTTCGCCGTCTGGGCTTATTCTATATCGCTCATATCGCGCGGGGTCTCGACTGACTTTCTCTTTTGTGTCATCGTACCACGACCGACTGACTAACAGGTTGACATGCGCGGGGGGCGTGTCTTCCTGTGGACTCTCGTAGAGGCGAGAGAGGGTATGGGGTGCTTCGTTGAGCGTTCCCTTGCGATGCTCGATTTTTACCTTGTTCGCTGACAGTTCAAGGGCCCACCTCGCGAGTCTGCCTCTAGGATCTTTAATGCCCTTGAGCCAGACCAGACTAGAATGGTCCGTGATTGCTGTGAATTCAGTAAGTTCGAGATAGCAACGGAGCTTTTTCATTGCGTCAACCAGTGCTAAGCACTCCTTTTCAGTAGTGGTGTAATTAAGTTCAGCACCCCTCAAAGGTCGGCTGACGCATGTAATAAGAAGCTCTCGATCCTTATCTTGTTGGGTTAAAATACCGCCGATTCCTGTGTCGCTCGCGTCTGTGTAGAGGATAAATGGCAAGCCAGGCCGTGGCGCGTTTAGTGTCAAGGCATTTTTTAATTCCTTTTTGACTTCGATAAACGCGGCCTCGTGTTCTTCGGTCCATTGCCATGGCACCTTTGGGCTCGTTAATTTGTTAAGCGGTCCCTGCACTCGCGCAATGTTGCGCAAATGGCGGTGGTACCAATTGACAGAACCGTTGAACTGGCGCAGTTCCTTGCGGTTTTTGGGTGTTGGTCTCTCGAGGATTGGTTCTACTCGTTTAGGGTTAGGCTTAAGGCCGTCCTTGTCTAAGATATAACCTAAATACTCGACCGACGATTTCGCAAAAAATGATTTTTCGCGATTGATGGACATGCCAGCCTCCTTGAGAATGGTGAACAAAATTTTTAGCAATTCGAGGTGCTCGTCAAAGGTTCTGGAAACAATAATCCAATCATCCAAGTATGCATGCACTTGGTTGATTAACCTTTCAGGGAGGTTGTGTTTACGCACGTGCTCGACAAACTTTTGTTTCAGCCTATCAGTGAAAGCCTGAAATGTGGCTGGCGCGTTAGTGAGGCCGAAAGGCATTCGGACCCATTCGAATTGTCCGCGACCGGGAACCGAGAAGGCGGTATATTCTCGCGATTTCGAGTCGACCGGTATGTGGTGGAACGCATCGGTAAGGTCGATCGTGCTGATTATTACGGCGTCAGAAAGCGCGTCAAGTATGCTGTCCATGCGTGGTAGCGGGTACGCTGATTTTTTTGTAACTCTATTGAGCCGACGGTAATCAATGCAAAGTCGCGGTTTGCCATCTTTTCGATAAGTTAGCAGTGCGGGACTAGCAAATCGGCCATTGCTAGGTACTAAAAATTTTCGAGCTATATATTTGTCGATTTGTAAATTCATTATTTTTTCAGCTTCCATGCTGCGGCGATAAGGTTTTATTTTAAAAGGGGTTGGGTCAGTGAGATCGATGACGTGAGTCGTGAGGTCACTAACTATTCCAGTGTAATCGGCGAAGTCAGATAATTCTTTATCTAAGAATTTTTGAAGCGTACTTTGTTGTTCAGTTGTCAGTTCTATTAACTGCGCTGAGCTCAAGAGGCTTTGAATTTTATCGTAGGAGGCGAGGGGGTGTAAAATGTCTGACCCTTCTATGGACCAACAGCCTTGGGCGGCGTCAATATTAATCCGCCAAAGGGTTATGAAATCCATTCCTAAGATAATGGGTGTGGTGAGCCCGTCGAGGACTGCGAACCACATTTCGCCGTTACAGTCCGATATCTCAATATTAAATTTCGCGGAATAACGGGGGGCTGCCACGTGGTCGCGTTGCGCGAGTTGCACGCCGGCGCAGGTTATTGCGTCGAGAATCGGTTCGCCGTTAACGAATTGTTTAATTTCGTCAAATAATTCCCCTTACATAAAGGTGCGGTCGCTACCAGTGTCAAGGAGTCCCGTATATTTTTTATTACCTATCTTAATCGAAGTTGTTATCGTGCACCGTTTTTGTGAGGGTAAGGGCGTAGCAGGCCCTTTTTGTACTCTACACTCAGTTATCTCTTTTGATGCAAGTAAAAGATTGCTGGGAGATAGTAAGGGTAGTGAAGAGAGCGAGGAAATGCGCGCTTCCATCGAGTTTATATGGTCGGTGGAGGGGGTTTCTTCGTCTTCGTACTCCGTCTCGGATTCCGTGATGTAGCAGTCGCCCCACTCACAGTCTGAATCGCTGACGTCATCCTTGGTAGCGAATGCTTGATAAAGCGTTGTTGCATTTTCAAGGGCGCGTCCCGATTCGACAGTGGTGTGGCTACAGCCAGGAATTGCACGATTTTCGATATGACTTTGATTTTTAGGGAAACCGTCGTTAGAAAGAGCGATATTTTTGTTTTGTGTTTCGCCAGGGAGATTTAATCTCTCCTGGCGTTCCCGTCGTTTTTTGATTGCGAGGGAATATTTTGTCCTAATGTGTTAGGGAAATCGTGGTTGAAGTTACCGGGCCAAGGCTGCTGAGGTATTTGCGTTGGTTGTGCGAACTGCATTGGTGGCGCGAATTGCATTGGCTGCGGTGGTTGTGTTCCGAACTGAAAGTTTGGTGGGAACTGGTGCGCAAAATAAGGGTTTTGTTGGTTGTAGCCATTGTTTTGGTTGTTCCAATTATTACCCTGATTATTACCGCGGTTCGGATTATTTCGTCTTTCCCTATTATTGTTTCGATTAGACTTGCTACCTTTCTCGTCTTTCTTGCGCGCGGGCGATCCACGTGTTTTCCCCCCCTTCTGCGATGAAGTAGAATGCGAGGAGCTGGAAGAACTAGAAGTGGAACGCTTGCGTGAACGATGCGAAGGAGAAGGGGTAGTGGGGAACTTCGTAGAGTCTTTCTCCAGTGTCGTTTTCGAATTGTAATTTTTCGGAATCTTATTTTGCAAATGTTTGATTTGTTGAATATAAGATTCGATTTTATTGAGTTTTGGAGGTGCTTCTGAATTTGTTTGCCTATTTGCATTTTCATTTTGCTTCGCGGGTGTCTCTTGTTTTGTTTCTGGCGAGGGTTTCGAATCCGTTTTTTGTTCAGTCTGCGGTAAATTTTCTAGCGCATTTAATTGCGTTTTACCGCGGGGATTGCGATTGCGTTTAGTGTCATATTCGCGCTGTTTTGTCGACTGTTGCATTGCCGCGATTTTATTTTCGTATTTGTGGATTTTTGATATTAATCCATCGTAAGAATTAAATGTATCGCGGTCAAAGTGAAGGATCAATTCAGCGTGAAGCGCTGAGTAAATTTTATCTAATTGATTTGGTTCTGGCACTTTGTTTTGCAACCGTTGATAGAGGGCGCTGATTCTAATTACGAAATCTAATCCGGATTCGTTTGATTGTTGAACCGCTCGTTGTATTTTATTCGTCAATGATTGGTCGTCATTGAGTTGACTGAAAGCGAGGCGGAATTTTGTCGCGAATTCGGCCCATGTGTGCCAAGAGTGTCGGAAGGTAGTGTACCAAGTGTAGGCTGAATCTACTAGCACTTGAGACAATGAAAGAAAAGCGTCATTGGGATTGATGTCAGTGGACAACATCCTGCTCTCAAATTCGGCAATGAAATCATGGGCGTCTAATTTTCCAGGAAATGTAAGGTCCCAAGATTTAATAATTTTGTGTAAATTAGGGGTCGCTTTTCTTGGTGTTATTTGTGGGGGAGCGATCGGTGTTGGAATCAATGGTGTGAAGTAGTTGGGCGAGTCGGTATGTGGGGAGAGAGGGGCGTCGTGATACTGCAAGTTGTCGTCGAAGTGTAAGGTGCGATTAGGCGGGGAAGTGAGCCTTGCTGGTGTTGCGTGTGATAGTTGGGGGACGATATGAGACGTCGCTCCCGTCTGTGTCACTGTGCTTGTACCTACTATTGACGTCGTAGTTGTAGTGGTTGTGAGAGTGGGGGGGTGGCTAGTGAGACTAGGCAAGTGGTCCCCACTCTCGTCGAATGCCCATCTGGAATCTCTCCAGGGTGACTGCGCTTGGTGCATTTGTAATGCATTTACTTTTTGTGTGAGGGAGGTCATTGTTCTATTTAAATCGGCTATGCCGTGTTTTAAGGTGTCAATGGCTTTGTTTGATTCCAATCGAGATGCGCTTATATTTTCTGCGGTTTCGACACGGTGGTTGCTTATGACATTAAAAATTTCTGTTTTTAAGTTATTTATTTCGGTTCGAGTTTTAGCATGAAATGACGTAATTAGATCAGTGGAAGTTCGGGTTTGTTCCTGAGACGATAACTGAATTAATTCTTTGATTTCTTCGAGGTGATTTTTCTGTTCAGAACGGAGGGTGTTTATTGTTTTAGTAAGTCTGCGTTCTGTAAGAGGAGAAGTGCGTTTTGAAATTTGATGTTGTGGAGGCGCATTTAGGATTTTGGAAATCGCGCCCGAATTTGTTCTAAGAGTTGAACCTGCACTAAGGGTATTTTGTGGGAAACCTGTGAATGAAGAAAAATGAAACAACGCGCTGGCATTTGCGATTGAATCGTTTCGAGTGTCCCTAAGGGGACGTTCGGTTTCATCGCTGGTAATGTAACTTCCTAAAGAAAGTAGGGGAGAGGTGGGTGGCGCGGTGGTCGTAGTCTCATTCGAAGTCTGAAGGCTATCCAAGGGTCTTGTTTCAAGACTGGGTTGATTCTGGGGAGGGCCAGCAGCTTCTAAATTTTGTTTGCTCGCTGTGGGGTGGGGGTTGGCAACTGTTTGTTGGTTGGGTTCTGCTGTGGGTTGAGAACCCTTTTTCTGTTGTGGTGGTGTTATGAACATGTTTGCTTGTTTGCTTTGTGACCTGGTAGTAACTCCTTGAGTAGCAGAGTGTTTGTGTCTTCTTGGCATTTATTTTGAAAAAAGGGAAAAAATCTTTTTTGAAAAAAAAGTTTGAGTTCAAAATTAGAAAACAAAAAAAAATTTTAATTTAGTTAATGTTTTATTTTTAAAAAAATCATAGCAAGAACAGAAGTAGTAGTTTTTTGTCAAAAGAGAAAAGAATATTTTTTTTGTAAAAGAATTTTAATTAAATTTTAATGTAGGATAAATTAAATTTTTCGTTTAAAGGAAATTAAATTAGATTTATCTGATTAGGCCAGAGACAAGCAACAGGATAGAGCATGTAGTAAACACTCGTTAAGAAAAAAAAATTTCTACAGAAACACAGCTGTGTTTTGGTTGCGCGTTTCGAGCGAGGGTTTGGTAATTTTCCTAGCCTTTGTGGCTTGAGTGGAAAATTTGGCATTATTTCCCGAAGTGATCATCATTGTGAGTCATCGTCATGCTTACATTTATTGAAATAAATAATAGAAATATAATTTGTCGTGAGAAGCGAAAATTATAATATAAATTGTATCTTGCGAAATAATTTACAAAAATAAATAAGCTATTTTATAAAAATAAATAATTTTCATGCGATAGAAATACAAGAGTAAAATGATTTTGATAGCGAAGCAGAATATTCGAAATAATTATGCAAAAATTAAGGCAAATAATACGAAGCGATGAGAGAGATGCGAGCTTTTTAATAATATTTTTTTTTGTTATAATATGCGAGCAAAGCAAGCCGTGGAACCTTCACTCAAGATGATTGTGGTGTTTTGTCGCGTTTAAGGGGAAAATTAATTTATTTTCTAGAATGCGCGACAAGTTAAAATGGACATTTTAACACCAAAGAGAACCGAGTTTCAACACTGATAAAAGCAGCATGGCGACGCCATTTTGGATAGCACGCCGGGATTTTATAGTGATGAGAATCGGCGTATTTTAATAGAAAAAACGTGATTTTTCGATTTTTTATAAATAAGAAAAAATACGTTGGGCGCCAAAAATGTGGCGTAGGCACAGTTTTGGCTCTGGAATCAAGTTTTTATCTTAGTTCTAATAACTAAGACACGTTGGGCGCCAAAAATGTGACAACCCGGTCGCGAGAATTGAATTTAGAGCGATATTAATTAAGGAGTTCTCGGGGATGGGGACGACTCGAGACGGGAGGCACAAAGCTTGAGCGAAAGTTCCAGCAGCGAGCAAGTACGGCGATTGAAAAAGGCTGCCAAGTAGTCGTCCAATCGGCCAGAAGAAAGAGCAAATGGTGCAGAGCGAACTTACCAGTCGACGGATGGTCCTCGTGGCGGCTAATCCTATTTAACAACGATTAATAATCCAAACAAATGAACAAGTCACTGAGAGTTACTTAACAAAACGTTTATTGTTTACCAGTAACAAGGAAAGGCGCGGATACAATATAATAAGCGATAATTATAGCGCGGTAATCTTATAATATATCCTCGCGAAGGCTCGCATCTATCTGGCGAGAGCAACTGTCTCGCCGGCGTCGTGCGAGTCGTCTGCTAAGTGCAGCCATGCGCGCTACTTTGGCGCGCGAATTTGAATGCGCTCGGGGAATGAACTCGGGTAAAAGAACAACTATTTCGTAAAAAAAAGATAAGACTATCTGGGTCGTCACACATAAAATACCATAAAAATTGGTTAAAATATACTCTCAACTAAAAGGACATATAATTTTAACAAAATAAAGTTTCTTTATGTATTTTGGTACGCTGATTACGAAAATCATAGTGAAAATTGGCTACTAGCTCATATTCATGGTAAACACCATAAAAATGTTGCTTCCTGCGTTTAAGTCCGAAAAAACGTAAAATTTCAAAAAATTGTTCAAACAAAAGTTGTAAGTCTTAGTAGGTCTTCTTGTTGGTATTAGAAGGTACTCAACCCAGACCCAACCCCCCTCCAACGATTCCCTTTAAAAAAGCCTTTTTTAAAGTGCCCGGAGGGACAGAGTACCACGGAGCCAGGCGAAGCCCGGCTTCGCTCCTGTCCTCATCTTTTTTACGTAAAAAGAGAGTCAAATTGACTTTCTTGTTGTTATTAGGAGGTACACAACCCAGACCCAACCCCCCTCCAACGATTCCCTTTAAAAAAGCCTTTTTTAAAGTGCCCGGAGGGACAGAGTACCACGGAGCCAGGCGAAGCCCGGCTTCGCTCCTGTCCTCATCTTTTTTACGTAAAAAGAGAGTCAAATTGACTTTCTTGTTGTTATTAGGAGGTACACAACCCAGACCCAACCCCCCTCCAACGTTTCCCTTTAAAAAAGCCTTTTTTAAAGTGCCCTGTGGGACAGAACACCACGGAGCCGGGCGAAGCTCATCTTCGCTCCTGTCCTCATCCTTTTTACGTAGAAAGAGAGTCAAATTAACATTCTTGTTGGTATTAGGAGGTAGGGGAAACTGGGGTGAACCCGCTCACTTTTTTTCAGATCGGTAAAAATCTAGGAAATTATTTTCTAAATCCAAGTTAATTTATATCATTTTAAAGCTTATGATTTCTATTAAAAAAATAAAAAAGAGTTTTTGATTTATCTCTTTTAGTTTTACTTAGAGAAACTTTTTAATACACATGTACCAAATTTCGAAAATACAATTTTCCAGGGTAAACCCGCTCACTTTATCTTTTCAAGACGGAACAGTTTTATTTTTTAAATATTAAAATTCGTCTTATTCCCGTCTTAAGTATGATTTATTATTGATAAATGATGAGTTCTATAAACAATTCTATAAACAACAAATTGGTTTAATAAATAATGAATATAGGTTTCATGAATTACAATTATGAATTTAAATAATGTTATATTTTATTAAGAGAAAATGAAATGTAGTTACAATTTTGGTTTTAACAAGTTGAGTTCGTCGCGTTAAATCGCTAGTGAGCGGGTTTACCCTGTGCGCGGGTTTACCCCAGTTTCCCCAACTCAACCCAGGCCCAACTAATAATAATAATCCAGTAATAATAAAATAAATAATAATAAATAGTAATCTAGTAACTGATTTTGATGAAGGTGATATATTACATACACTGAAAAAAGAGTATTCTAACTTTAAGGATATTCTACTTGACGTTAGAATATTCGCCACTTAAATAGGCGCCAAGAATATTTTCTTAGTGTAAGTGGGGAATATGCTTAAAGTAAGAATATATTCTAAAAATCTCTTACGAGAATATATTCTTAACCTATTAAGCCGTTTTTCTTATATTAAGAATATTATATTCTTAAATTTATAGGCACATAATATTTTTGGGTTTCTGGAAATAATATTTTTCATTTATAATCTAAATAATAAATTTTCAATTAAATAGACATAATTTTGGAATTAGAATATATGACAAAAATATGGAATTTGATAAAACTATTTGATATAATCAAAATATTTTTACAGTTAAAAAAATATTTCTTTTTTTAAATAAACTTTTCCGAAACAAAATTTTGGATAGAATTGTCTAATAACAATATTTTTTATTATAATAAAATTTGGTCAGTCAAAATTATATTAATAATAATAATAAGAAAAATAGATTGAACAATTTATTCATTTTAAACAATTTATTTTGTAATTACATAATTACAAAAAGGTTCTTAATTGTAAGAAAAACATTTAAATATTAATAACGAAGATTGTTGAGACTTTTCTGTTTTTTATAAAATAATTAAATAAAATGATAAAATCAGTTTTTGGTTATGTTGACGAAAACAAACAAATAGAAAATTGCCTATTCTAACTTAAATTCTATGTTTAAGACAAAGGTAAGTATTACCATCAGCTCCTGTTTTAGGAAAAGTTGGGTAAAAAGAAACTAAGTCATTATTTGATTTTACAAACCAATCATTACTCGGTATCACTTCATAGGACTGAAGATGTTCATTAAATCCTACATTGTTAAGACCAGACAATACGAAAAACACCTCATTGTCATCATTAGGTTTGATGATAAACTTTAAAATTCCAAAAATAGGCAAATACTCTTCATAATCAATGGCTAAAGCCATACCTGATTTGTAAAGAGTACCACGTAAAGTCGATTCTTGAACAACAAAGAAATTGTGATGTTCTATTGGTAAAAGATGTCGAAAATTTAAATAGTTTTCACAATTTACTATACGCATTTCTTTGGAACTAGTTTCAAAATTTAGAGCAAACCCTTTTTTCGAAAATAATCTGGTACAGAAACTCAAAGAGTATTTTTTTGCAAGCGTTAACGGTAAATTTTTTCGACTTGTTGTGTTTTTTGAAGGCAATTTTACAACTTGGCGATGATTTCCTTCGAATCTCATAGTCCAAATATGAATTAGGGGCCCTATCAGTTTTCTTATTTTGGGGTAGTGAACCAACAAATGGTGCTTAGGCTTTAATGTTGTTCCAGATATTTGTATAAATAATTCGTGGTGATCAGCAATGAGCGCAACAAGATATTCGGTAGAGTTCACCTCAACGACAGGTGCAGTGATAATACCTAAGATTTCATTTAAAAGTAAACACAGCCTCCATTCTTCATTTCCCTCAGGTATAAGGCAAAACGTGGTTTTGCTGTAAATGTTTTTTGAACGACTTTGCAGAAGTATATACCCTATTACAATTATTTTGAGCGCATTTATAGTTACTGAGCACATTATAAGAGTGAATTATTAGTAAATGGTTGCACAGACCTTGAACAGTCGGAATATCTACTCTACACTCACTGCAACGATACATTATTACTTTGATTGGAATAAAGACCTCTTAGGGAACTTATAACTGATGTGACTCGAGGAAATTTTTTGTCTTCCTTAAGGTGAATTTCAAAGAAATACTTCTGAATGAAGGTATACACTGACTAACACTCTATTGGATACGATATATCCAAGACAAAATATGCTTTAAGACATGTATCTAGCGCCTTAATGGGACTTCGAAATTGATATCTCACATTGTTAATTTGGACGTAGCACGCAAAGACGCTACATAATGTAGGCCCAACGAATATTAGAATTGGTTGGAATGGTAATGATTTTTCTTTCAAATAACGCGCGTGGTTTTCTACTTGTCTGTTAAGATCTCCAGGAATCTGTCAAAAAATAAACAAAATTAATTTAATGTAATTATCAAATATAATAAATAAATAAATAAAAAAAATTTGAAAATAAAACGATTCTCACTGTCACATGAAGAATAAAAGCTCTTCTGACTTCAGCAGCAGTTAAGACCTCCTTTGATTTCTTTCCTCGATTTCGGTTCATTAATAGTTGTGGTAACAAATTCAAAATTAAAGGGTTAGGGTCACACTTTTCTGAAAGTTTAACAGTAGTTTAAAAAATAATCTTAATAATTATCAACTAAATTAATATCAATTATAATATAATTTAATGCATTTAAAGAAAATATACCTTTTGAAATCTTATCATATTCTTTCAATTGCATCAAGGTGTAACTGTCTGATTTTGCAGTTTCTCTGCGTACTAATTCGACAATGAAGTCTGCAGTTGTGTCCCACTTTGTAATTAAACCCGCTTCTCTCTTAGGGTATAATTCATCAAAATCTTGATTTATCTGCAAAAATTTAACTGTAAGATTAAGAACATAATTCTCGAATTTAAAAAAATTTACACTTACCAGAAGGAATCCACTGGGAAGAGCAAGGATTGGCCAATCTTTAAAATAATCATGCACCATGTATTGTACTTCGCTTTGATTAGATGTACTCTCCTTTTGTTCAGGATTATAGTTACTGAGAATATGACGCCGAAAAGCATGAGTAGTTGACCAACTCTGCAAAAGTCTTGGCCAGGAATCATGACTCTCATGTTTCAAATGAGCAATCGCTGCTTGCACCAAGGTATCATTTTTATCAGTGCTACATGGTGAATAATATGCAAAAATATTCGTAAAATTAAAAAAATTCAAAACATGTCGAAGTTATTGCTTGATTCTTAATTTTTTAATGCATCAATTATTAAAGAAACTTATTTATTTTAATAAAAATTTGAAAAATACCAACACAACTTGAAATTCATTAATTTAAATAATTATATTAATTAATAGTTAAAAACTTAAAAAATGGATCAGATTTTAGATGGATTTAATAGCATATTTACAGAACACATATTTTTAGCCCGAATTTTATTTTTATGCATCTTACCTTCAATTATATTACAAGTAGTTAAATTATCCTTTGTCGTTTGCTGTAAAGTCAAAGATTCTCTTGATTTCAAGTGACCACCTCTTTTTCTCTCCGAATACTTAACATTCTTTAATTTGTGGTATATTTTACCAGTCGCGTTGCGATGATCACTATCAGGAATACTATAGTAAACTTCCTACAATAAAATAATTATATCAATTAATATTAATTTTATTCATAGATCAAATTTATTGAACTAATTCAATTAGTTTAAAAATTGTTTGTTTGTTTGTTGTATTTCAAATATTTTAATAAAATACTTATAAAGAAAACTATTAATTAAACTATTTGTACATAAGAACATTGTTAATTTATGAGAAAGTTTACAAACAGAACATGAAATTTGTAATTTTATTTTCATTTTTAATATTAGTTTATTTAAAATATGTACCTCTTTTTCCTGTGGAAAAAGTTCGCAAATCTTTTTAGCAGCGTATAAACATTCGACAATAGCTGGACTGAAAATTTATTAAATTATAGTATATGTTAAAAGAATTTATCTATTAACTATTTGTATAAATTTATTTATGAATATTTTAACTAATAACAATTAACAATGATACTTACTTCTGATTGTGCGCTAAAAGAATATTTGCTACTACTGAACTTATAGTGTTCCGATGACATTCCAACAAAAATCCTTTAAGTTCATAATGTTCCACTACATTGGCAGATGTTAAACTGTGACTCACTAAATACTGCCTTAAATCCTAAAAACAAAGTCAACATGAATTAATTATTAATAAAAAATTCTGAGAATTATTTTTAAAAAATAATTTTTGAAACATAATAGTTTTTTAATTATATACAATTGAAACATTTTCAAACAAATAAAATTTGGTAAAATCTTTTAAAATTAATTTAAATTTTAAAAAATATCAATAAAAATAATCGAAATTTTAAAGAATTTTGTTTATAAATATGAACACATGATTTATCTGACGTTTTAAGAAATCTGAAAAGTAAATTTTTATCAATTTTTTTACATTCTTCGAAAAAATAAATTTTATTTTTATTTACTTGGTTCGAAAATAGTCGAATCTTAAAAAATCATGATAAAACAATTCTAAGAATTCATTTTTAAAAATTTCATTTTTTATTTTTTAAGATTTTTTATTAAAAGTTTGATAATTCAATAATTATTTTCAAAACTCTTTAAAAATTGTAACAAAATACTTGAAAAAAATTATTTCTCAAATGTCTGCTTTAAGAGCAGTGTTTTTTCTTTTCGTCAGCAAAAAAAAAAAAATAGTTTCTTCTTAAATAATTTCTTTAAATTTATAGTAAAAAAAAGTTAAATAAATTTTTGAAAAAATAGATTGGGTTCTTACATTTTAACCACTTAAGAGTCTTATTAATATTAAAGAATTTTTAATCTTTTTTACCAAATTTTTAATATTCTCAGTGGCTGCAAAGGAAAGTATATGCTTGCTCGGACCAGATTCACATTGAACTTTGCGTTTCTTTGTTTCATGTGGAGACTCGTTTTTATTTAATAATGGAATTATTTTTTCAGGAACATTACTCTGTAAATAAATAAGTAAAAGAATAACTTATATATTAATTTGCAAGTTAAAAATTATTCATCCGACATTTTGCTCGTACTTTTATTTTATTTATTAGATATGCAATTCATTTTAATAAAACTTAACATTTGATAACAAAATACTTTGCTTTGTAACACAAATGCAATTTATTTTAAATGTTATAGAATTAAATTTTACTAAAAAACTAATTTATTCTTAAATGGTAGTGATATTTTTATATCGAAGACTAAAAGTTTTTAATTTTTATGCTAGAATTTTTCAAGCATTAATCTTATACCTTTAAAAAAATTACTTGAAAATGTTTTCTCCATTTATCTCAAACTTTGCAAAATGTTGAATTCGTGTAGTTTTGTATAAAAATAGAATTTAAAAGTTTTTAAATATAAGAAACAAGAAATTCTACATACTGAATTTTCATTTTGCTCATCGTTTGCAGCAAAAGACAGATCCTGACTCAAATCACCCTCGCATTCAAGTGGACGTTTCCGTCTTTCTAAATCTTCGATATTATTTAAAACTGGAGTTGCGGTGGTTAATGAATCTTCGAAATTTTGACCGGAACTGGAGCTTGCAAAATTGCAAGAGGCACTTAAATTTTGTTTTGTTAACTCCTTTAACCCATTCGTTCCAAAAGAAGCTGGATTCTGTAATTATTTAATAATTAATTTTAAAAAATCTTATACCTTAATGTATTTCGGATTGACCAATTATTTCCACTATGTTGAATTTTTTTTAGGAAATAAGGCTTATTTTAATGAAATTGACTACAGTCACACTTACAATTATATAAATATCGTTTAAATTGCTAGAGTTAGTTGTAGGAAGTACAAAACTGACATCGCTTAAATTATTGTTGAGTGTATGTGATGCAGATATTTCACACTAGAAATAATAAATTTACAATTAATGAAAATTCTTAAGATAAGATGAAAACATAACCTCAAACTAAAAAATATATGAAAAAGAAAATTATATTAATTTTAATGTAATTTTATCAATCACGAATATTATTTTTAAAACTTGAATTTAGACCCACTAAAAAATACCTCGACTGATTTTAATTGATTCAAGCTTGTCGTCAAATCTATACGTAATCCGATATTTGGCGTCAATTCTTTAATTAACTCTTCTGTAAGACCCTTTAATCTTTTGATTGAGTTGATTTTTTGACCTAAAGAAACACGTAGATCTTAACACATATTTATAATTTATTTTGTCCCGTCAGCGGGCCAAATAAGTTACTTTTATTATTTGAACCGTCACCCCACTTCCATACATTTCAAGACGGGCCAAATAAGAAAAGTAGTTTATTTGGCCCGTCAGATAACAAATTAGCTGTAATTAATAACAATAGATTATTTTGATTATTATTATTACTATTTTTACAAATAGATTAATTTAATTATTATTAAAAGTATTATTTACGTGAATTTGACAGGCTTCTCACTCATCTACTAAAATCTACTATTTACTACTATTTACTACTTTTTATACGATTTGCTACACGGAGAGAAATGTGTTACGAATAACGCTAGAGACATTTTGATTCGCTTTTCGCATAGACGTCTGTACCTAATTTTGCAAAGGCCGGTGCTAACTTTGCACAGCTTTTTTCCACTTGTGCCACAGTTGCTCAAATCCATGAAAAATCAGCATGGACTTCTTGCAACTTTCGCATGGTGGTGTGTATGCGCTTTTAGTACGGCCTGCTCATGCGCTAAGAGCAACAGATTTCTCTCCGTGTACAATTTGGTTACTTTTTTTTAGATTTGTGACATTAAAAGCTACTTATTCTCTTTTTTTTAATTTGCACTATATTAACTTCGCTGATTCTTAAAATAGGAAAATTATCCTCAAAAATTTTAATAAAATTCTTTGAAACGATTGAATTATTTTCAAAAATTTTAAACTAATTTTTCGCAAAAAATCAATTATTTTTACAAATAATTAAATTTTCTGAAATTCATTTACTTTAAAAATCTACTATTTCAATATAATTTCACAAATGAATTTAATATTATTTACAGGACTCGAACTAGGTCTGTAAATTTGCTTGAAAAAAGACGAAAAATCTGCAAATTGTACAATATAATATGAAGAATTTTAGGGAAATTACAAATGATTGCAGGAATTCAATTATTTTCAAAAGTAATAAAATTGTTCGTATAAATTCAATTATTTTCAAAAACTTAAAAAAATTCTCGTCACAATCACAATTGTCTATATAAATAACAAAACTCTTCTCCGAATTCCATTTTTTTCAAAAGTTTTAATATTTGTCGCAAAAATTGAAATTTTCCACAAAGTCTAAAATTCATCGGAGGAATTCAATTACTTTTAATAGAATTTTAACAAAATTGAATAGACTTGAACTCTTTTTTTAAATTAATTGATTTTCAAAAGATTTTAATAATTCTTTGAAACAATTCAATTTTTTCAATAGTTTTAATAAATTTCTTTGCAAGAATGTATCTCTTGTATCTTATTTACTTTGAGGTTAAAATATACCTTACCTGTCAAATTTACGTTAATAATACTTTAAATAATAATGAAATTAATCTATTTTTAAGAATAGTAATAATAATAATATAAATAATCTATTGTTATTAATTACAGCTAATTTGTTATCTGACGGGACAAATACTAAAAGCCCATTGACGGGCCAAATATACACTCTTTGCAAAAATTGAAAATCTAACCTCTCTTTTGAGAAAGCATGTCAAATAAGTTAGTATATTTTGTCAATAACTGAATATACTCACATTCAAATATGTCAATCAGTTCCTGTAAGTCGTTGTCGTGGAGCCACTGTGTGATTGAATCCTTTTTTTTAAATAAATAAATATAAATTCACAACATTAAAATTTAACACTGCGGCGTCGCACACACTATAAAGCCAATGAAACGAATGAGAAAACGAAGACGCGTTATGGCGACCGCAGCACGCTCTATCGTAAGTATATATTCTTAACTTGCTAAGAAGATATTCTCAAAATAAGAATATTTCTTTCTTCGATAAGAATATAATTTAGAATATTTCTTCAAGAATATAATATACTTAAAAGTAGAATACTCTTTTTTCAGTGTAGCAGCGAAGAAATGGATTCTGACAAAATTTCTGAGAATTGAGATTTTTCAAACTTTCCTGACGATTTATCAAATGATTTGCCTAATGCGAGTGGTGAGAATGATGATGATAATTTTAATGTTGATGACGATAATGATGGTGATGATGATATATCAAGTTTATCATCTGAGAATTTTGAAGGACATAATGACGAAATAAATAAAATTAGAATTTGGGCCATTGATTTCTCTGTTCCACAGAATTGTTTCGACGGTTTATTATCTATTTTGAGACCCAGACTATTACCGAATTTACCCAAAAGTTCTAAAACTTTTCTCGAAACCAGTAAAGCAATTTATACAATAGAAGAAATGAATCACATGCAAAATAATGAAAGGGAAGTCGTTTATTTTGGCATTCGTGAAGGTTTAAAACCATGCTTTAATGAAAATCTACATGTAGAAAACAACATTATTGAATTAATAGCAAATTTTGACGGGATGCCACTAACCAAATCAGGCCATCGAAAATTTTGGCCTATTTTAGTAAAGATATTTTCAATTCCAGATGTTTATGATCCATTTACCGTGGACATATTTAATGGTATTTCAAAACCTAAAATAGAAGATTATTTGCACAAATTTGTAAATGATTTAAGTGATCTTTTGAAAAATGGAATTGAAATTTCTGGCAAAACATACTTGATTTCGATATTTGTACTAGATTCCATGCACTTGTTATACCTTGGTGTCATGAAAAAATTGATGGAGTTTTGGTTGGATGCTAATCACACTGCAAAATTAAAACCTTCTTTTTAAAGTGAATTAGGGAGAAGAATGAAATATTTAACAAGTAAAATTTGTTCTGAATTTCAACGGCAACCAAGATCGACACAATACTACTGAAAATGGAAGGCCACAGAATTCAGGTTCTTCATATCGTATTGTGGACCGATTGTTTTACATGGATTATTGGATGAAAAATATTATAAACACTTTATACTTTTCCACGTGGCTTGCCGAATTTTCAATTCAAAAGAATTATGTGCAAGTCATAGAAACCATGCAAAAAAATATTTAGAACGATTTTTTCAGTTTTAAAAATCTTTTACGGAAAAACATTTCTAACTATAAATGCACATAATTTGCTTCATGTAGCTGATAACGTAGAAAATATGCAATGCAGTCTAAGTTGTATAACGTTATTCCCTTTTGAAAATCTGCTGGGAAGAATTAAAAGACGATTGTTACCCTAATTATAATTATGATTATTGTATCTTTCTTGTTTTGAAAAAATAATTGACTTTTAATAATCAAAATTTAATTTTAAGGAAGCGTTTGATTTTTTGGTTTTTTATTTTATTTTTTATTATTTATTTTCATTTGATTTTATATTTATTTTTTTTATTATTTACTTTATTTTTATTTCATATTAATTTATTTTTATAATTTTTAGGTTCTTATGGGGAAGCTGAAACTCGAAGTAAAAAACACAGCCACACAAAAAAAATAAAGTGTTTTGATCTGGGGTCAAGACATATGTATTCCGATGTATTTCGATGCGCTAAATCCGAATCCGCCCTCAGAATTTGGCCAATGGGTCCTGGTTTCGCCCTAACCTCAAAAAATACCCTAAAATCGTTAAAATGGTCACTTTTGATTTATCAAAATTGAATCTAACCGCATGTTGATAATTTTCTAAGATCCCTTAATTTAAATAAACTATTCTATAAGCTTTTCAATTGAAAATTCTTATAAAACATTAAATCTATCGAACCTAACCTCAAAAACACATCTAAGATTCCAAACAAACAAATTATACCATACACAGCGCAATAAAAAATAGGTAAGCTCATGAAAGTTACAACTTAGGTGTTTCTATGACTGCTGATTACGAATCCGGTGTTAGTTTATCAAAATTCAAAATGGCGGATCCAATATGGCGAACAATATAATTAAAATTTGTTTTGATTGGCTTGAAAATCGTTACTCGGGGGTTTTCGGGGTCGCTGATGACGAATCCCATGTCGGTTTCTAAAAATTCAAAATGGCGGATCCAATATGGCGGTTTTTAATATTTTAACGATTATTTTAAATTTATTACTCGCGGTTTTTCGGGACCTTTGATAACGAATCCTATATCAATTTTTATAATCTTAAAGTCTTACGAATTGTTTTCTAACAATTCGTAAGACTTTAAGATTACACGGAAAAAAATTTTTACTGTGGGGAACAGCTAATTTCAAAAATAAATAACATAAAGAATTTATTCAACTAATTCAACGAATGATTTCCAATGCAGTAGTCAAACTGTTTCTCTGATATAGAGAAAATGAATTTTACTGGTCAGCCATATTGGAAATATTTGACAGTTTACCATTCTCATAGAAATTTCTCTAAAATCACAAATGTCAAATTTACATTTCTTACCTCTAAATACGTATTAATTTACTAATTTTACATTTTATTTGTTATAATATAAAAAATATAATTAATAGAATTTGAATAAACGCTTTGAACATTAATTTAAAAATCTTTTCATTCAAGGGTTATTTTCAGGTTACGTTGTTTTCAAAAGATAACGCAAGAAATATCATTTTCGCTAGATCAGCGAAAATGGATTATCGATGGAGCCAAATCAGTGAAACTTATAGCTATTATAGTGATTGTTATCTCTACTTTAGTAGCACTTTTTTTAGCGTGTATAAAAATTGATATAGGATTCGTTATCAAAGGTCCCGAAAAACCGCGAGTAATAAATTTAAAATAATCGTTAAAATATTAAAAACCGCCATATTGGATCCGCCATTTTGAATTTTTAGAAACCGACATGGGATTCGTCATCAGCGACCCCGAAAACCCCGAGTAACGATTTTCAAGCCAATCCAAACAAATTTTAATTATATTGTTCGCCATATTGGATCCGCCATTTTGAATTTTGATAAACTAACACCGGATTCGTAATCAGCAATCATAAAAACACCTGAAGTTGTAACTTTCATGAGCTTACATAATTTTTATTGTGCTGTGTATGGTATAATTTGTTTGTTTATAATCTTAGATGTGTTTTTGAGGTTAGGTTCGATAGATTTAATGTTTTATAGGAATTTTCAATTGAAAAGCTTATAGAATAGTTTATTTAAATTAAGGGATCTTAGAAAATTATCAACATGCGGTTAGATTCAATTTTGATAAATCAAAAGTGACCATTTTAACGATTTTAGGGTATTTTTTGAGGTTAGGGCGAAACCAGGACCCATTGGCCAAATTCTGAGGGCGGATTCGGATTCAGCGCATCGAAATACATCGGAATACATATGTCTCGACCCCAGATCAAAACACTTTATTTTTTTTGTGTGGCTGTGAAATTATTAGTAGAAGCTTATGGTTTTACGACTGATGCAAATGGAAACCCTAAAGAAATTGCTGATAAAATACAAAAAATGCACCGAGTAAAAAAACTAGCAACGGTTACAGAAGAAGATGCAAATGCTCTGTTAAGAGTGCCTCCACTTAATACATCTTTTGGTGAAAGTCACGAAGAATCAAATTCTTCTGTAAATTCTAAGTCATCGAAAGATAATCATCTTTCAGCAGGACACCATTTTTCTGATTAAGATCCAGAAATTGAAAGACCTGGACCTAAATTATCACAGAACTTAAATCTGTCAAAACTTGAACATTTAAATAAAAGTTCAAATAATAACACAAAATTCTATTGCATGCCATCGGACAAAAAGGAAGAGTTGCAATTTGACTCAGCGATAATCACAAAACAAACACATACTGGTAAGAGAAGACTCTGTTTTTCCGCATCTTTAAAAATAAAAAAATGTTTAAATTCTTTATTTTTTAAGTAACTAAGTTTTATTTATTTATTTGTTTTTGTAAATTATATTTATAAATTGATAAATTAAATTAATTGCATAATATGTAAACATTATTTAAACAAACTACACTACAGAAAATCTAAGCGAAAATATGACGCAAATAAATGCAAGTTCTAAGAAAGAAAGAATTAGAAGTAATAAATCTACGGCTTCAAAATCATTGGAAGTTGTACAGCGCTCTGAAAAAGGCAATTCCTGAAGTCGTGATATAAAAACTTCTGGAGGAGAAATGGAAAAATCAAATTTGGTTTCACCAAGAAAGACGCCAATTGGTAAGAAAAATTATAAATTTTTTCTAACATCTTAAAAATAAATAATGATCTACTATAAATAAAACATTGACCTTTTTTATAACGCTGTTGCTTTACAGTAACATATTTTTTTACTAAATCAAGTTCAATTTTTGTAAAATAAACTTTTGTAAAGTTAAATAAATAAAATTTAAATAATTTTTTAAGCATCTTATTTTTTCACAATTTTATTAAATTGAAATTATTTTTACTATTATTGTTACAGCACAAAAGTTTAAAGGAAATATAAAAAATAATCGAGGATCCAATGCAAGTAATAATTTACTACCTGAAAGTCTCGCTGAGCGTCATGATCTAGAATTTCCTATAAAAACAGGGGAAGAATTTTTAAAATTGGAAAGTTGTTTGGAGAGCAATACATTTGCTAAAGAATTTGTTAGTTTAGAATATTTCAATAAATTTTTAATATATCGTCTTAAAAGCTTAAATTATAATAAAATATTTCATTTTTTAAAAACAAACTTTAGGAATGCTCTTAGATAATGACAACGTTTTATCTAAAACAATTACAAATGTCCTGCGTCGTTTCTTGTCGAGAGATATTGCCATCACATATACTGCAACAAAGCAGATGGAAGTAAAACACATTTTTAAGCAGACGAATTTTTGTAAAAAAATGCTTGGTAATACATATCTTTATGCAACTTATTAAGAGGGCAATCTGGATCTTTTGCACGTATTTTGAAGAATTTCTTTTTCATAGTAAAAATTATTTAAATATTTAAAAAAATTTACTTATTATTACACATATATTAAACTAAAAAAAAATTATTCAAAATACGTGAAAAATACCCAGACTGACCCCTTAAAAATAAAGCTAACAGGAAAATTAATTATTATATTATAATTTCAGATATAATATCTACAAAGATGCTATCTGAGGGGAAGTCATTTACCGATAAATCTTTCTATCGAGCTCTCGGTATAGTTTTATCTAATTCCAAAGACTGGGAGGGACATAGACATAAAAAAGTAAAGTAAAGTAAAGTAACAGTTTAAAAAAAGCAATTTTTGCCTTAAATAGAGGCAAAAATTGCCTTGGTTTAGGCAAAAATTACTTTTTTTCAAAGAAACAATTGCTTTACGTGTATTGCTTTTGTTCTTAGGCAAAAATTGCCTGAGTAAAAAGCACATTCTGCCTATTATTTTTTTAGTGCATTAGTGTTACTTTGTGACGATCGTCATTTGTTTCACCGAATTCAATACTTTCATCTTGGTAGAATTATTATTAGAGTATTAGTGTTAGTGCTCGGCGATTTTTTTTTGTTTTGTTGAATTTTTTTTTGCATGGGTCCAAAATAATTTAAGATATTCAGATTTCTAATTGCTTTATTGTTATTTTTTAACGAATTTTTTAATTTGAAGTTTTATTGAGTAGTGCATAACCCACGCTTCGATATAAACAAAAAAAGAATGAAAAAATTATTTTATTTATTTAATATATGTTTATTTATATTTATTTATATATTTATTTATATACACTACCGTCGGGAATTATCGGTACAGCTGCACACGCACGGCCCAAAAACATACCAATCTTAAAATCACGATTTTTTTTGTAAATACAAATGTCAGAAAATTAACAAATATACCATTCGAAAGATTGTTAAATTCTACGATTAATAGTACATAACTAAAATTTTTAATAATTTATGCAATGATTGCAGCAATCGACAAATTTGACAAAAAAATTTTAAAAATACAATTTTTTTGGAAATTTTTTCAACCCCTGCACATTTTTTAAAAATTGTAGAAAAAAATTGAAACTTACATAAGTGTGATCATTCAAATCTCATCTTTGATTTAAGACCAAAAAAGTTTAAAAATCTTATTCGGTTCGTGAGATATCATTATAAACATCCGAGCATGTTTTTTGACAAATGCATTGAATTAGTCGATTTTGAACGGTTTTTGGCTGAAAATGCTCGTTCGTTTATAATGATATCTCGCTAACCGATTAAGATTTTTGAATTCTTTTAGTCTTAAATTAACCCCTTCGTTGGAATTGACGCATTTATGCGTCAAATTTTTCCGTGCCCAGCGTGGCACTGACGCATTTATGCGTCAACCATTTATATCATGTTTAATTAGCTTCAAATTGCAATTAAATCATTCGAAAATCGTTACTCGGGGGTTTTTGGGGTCGCTGATTTCGAATCTGATGTCTGTTTTAAAAATTCGAAATAGCGTATCCAATATGGCGGACGTAAAAATTAAAAATCGACCAAATCAGATAAAATTTGCTACTCGGGGGTTTTTGGGGTCGCTGATTACGAATCTGATGTCTGTTTTAAAAAATTCGAAATGGCAGATCCAATATGGCGGACATAAAAAATTAAAAATCGACTAGATCGGCTAAACTTTGTTACTCGGGAGTTTTTGGGGTCGCTGATTACGACTCTTATTTTTGTTTTCAAAAGTTCAAAATGGCTGATCCATATGGTGGACGCAAAAAGTAAAAATCGTCCAAATCAGCTAAAATTCGTTATTCAGTAGTTCTTGAGGTCGCTGATCGCAAATCTGATGTCTGTTTTTAAAAAATGAAAATGTCGGATCCAATATGGCGATTGAATTTTTTGAAAATTGATTGTTTTCTAGAGATTTTTTCGAAAACTGGTGTATTCTCATTAAACTTGATACTTGGAAGTTTTCCAGGTCGCTGATGTCAAATCCAAAGTCAAATTTGAAAAATTCAGAATGGCGGACCCAATATGGCGAACGAAAATTTGAAAAATCATTTAGATTTTTGTGAAATTTGGCATATGACGGAATTTTCGGTTAAAAATTACGAATAAGACTAATTTAAAAAAATTGAAATTTAGGAAATTAAAAATGATGAATTCCGAAAGGTGGAAAAACATGCCAAAAAGGTTTTCATTTGATTTAGTCTTCGTACTCATTCAGGATGCTTATTATAATTCGATTGAAATTTGTTATTCAGTTTGGAATTGACTTAAAAAAATACAAAATGTTGCATGATAAGACTAACGGAGATATACAAAATTACTTCATTTTTACTTTTGGGGACCCCCTGCATTAGCTATTCAGATTCGTAATCATAGACCCTAAAAATTCCCGAGTAGCGAGTTTCAATCAATTTGATCGATTATTAATTTTTACGTCTGCCATATTATCCGTCATTTTGAATTTTGAAAGACAGACCCCAGATTCGTAATCAGCGACCTCAAAAACCCCCAAGTAACGAATTTTAACCGATCAGGTCGATTTTCAATTTTTTATGTCCGCCATATTGGATCCGCTATATTAGATTTTTGAAAACAAACATCAGATTCGTAATCAGCGACCCCAAAAACCCCCGAGTAACAAATTTTAGCTGATTTGGTCGATTCTTGATTTTTTTATGTCCGCCATTTTGAATTTTTCAATTTTGATCTCAGATTCGTAATCAGCGACCCCAATAACCCCTAGGTACAAATTTAAAAAAAAATTTTCTGTACATTTTGGGCACTTTTGGTAGAATTGCCTCTGCCAACGAAGGGGTTAAAGATGAGACTTGAATGATCACACCTATATAAGTTTCAAATTTTTTCTGCAATTTTTAAAAAATGTGCAGGGGTTGAAAAAATTTCCAAAAAAATTGTATTTTTAAAATTTTTTTGTCAAATTTGTCGATTGCTGCAATCTTTGTATAAATTATTAAAATTTTCAGTTATGTACCATTAATCGTAGAATTTAATAATCTTTCGAATGGTATATTTGTTAATTTTCTGACATTTGTATTTACAAGAAAATCGTAATTTAAAGATTGGTATGTTTTTGGGCCGTGCGCGTGCAGCCGTACCGATAATGCCCGACGGTAGTGTATTTATTTATATATATAAATATATATTTATTTAATATTTTAATGTTTACTTTTGTCATGTATTATTAGGTGAGATGGCCATTAATGACTTTTATTAAAAAATTTTTATGTTAATGTTAGATATATAAGAAATATTAAAGAAAAACAAATTAAAAATGTCTGAGAGCAAAATAATTCATTTACTTAACACCACAGATGGATATTTATATATTTTTAGGTTGAGTCGAAAGTTACAATCAAATGTCATTGATTGAAGATTGGATTCAGTGCAGTATTTGAAATTTTTGGCTACATGAAAACTGCACTGAATCGCATTATAAATGTTTAAAATGTGACCAGAATAAGGGAAAAGCAATTTTGAACGATTAAAAATTAAGTTTAAGCTAAAAGTAAAAAATTATAAGTATTGGCCATCTCTCCCGCATACATGTGGCCCGGACATTCTGGGAGAGATGGCGAAATGCACTTTTTACAAAATATAAATTTTGAGATTGTTCCTATGAAAATATTTTATTTTTCGTTACTTTAAAGTTAAGTGCTTAATGTTTAAGTATCAATAAAAGTTTATACATAAATCGCTTTTTTATAATTTTTACAGTACTTTAAAAAAACTATTGACATCTCACCCGGACTTATCCTACAAAGTTTGAGAAATTTAATTAAATTTATATGAACTTACAAATTGATATTGATTTCTTGGAAAAATTACATGTATTTACCATTTTAAACTTAAGCTGAATAGAGGCACGCCTTCATATTAATCAATTTGCTTCAATTTGGAAAAAAAATTTATTTACTTTAACCCCTTGGCTGTCAACGAGATTTCCACTGTTTGGGCCAAAAGTGTGTTGAAAAAATTTTTAATGGATTTTTATGAAACTTGGTACCCTAAGGTTTCTGGGGTCGCTGATTACGAATCTGACATCAGTTTTTAGAAAGAATTTAATAATCAGTATAATCAGTATAATAATTTTTGGTGAAATCAAATTTTCATAAATACCCTGCAAAACTAATGTCAGATTTGTAATCAGCGACCCTAAAAACCCCCGAGTATTCAGTTTCAAGCTATTAAAATTAATTTTTTATTTTGTCGTCCGCCATATTGGATCCGCCATTTTGAATTTTGGAAAACTAATGTTAGTTTCGTAATCAGCGAGCCTTAAAACGCCCGAGTAACAAGTTTCAATTTAATTCGACGAATTTTGAAAAAATTTTCGCCATCTTGGATCCGACATTTTGAATTTCGAAAAACTGATGTCAGATTCGTAATCAGCGACCCCAAAAACCCCCGAGTATTACGTTCCAAGTCAATCTGATCTATTTTACTTCCTCATAGAGAAAGTATTTTAATACCAAAATTTTTCGAGTTCGATTTTTTGACATATGAGGCATTTTACGTGAAATGTCCTAAGTTGAAATTTCAACTTCTTGAAAAAAATTGAAACTCGAGGAATTTGTTGTTCTATCAAGTAGAAATGTGACCCAAAAAATATTTTTGATTTTTTCGAAAAATTGGAGGGGGGAGAGGGGGGTCAATTTGACCAATTTTGCCAACATCGGCTACTTTGTGAATTTTTTCTGAACATACTTGTAATGGGAAAAATTTTTTAGAATATGTTTCTGAAAGGTTTTTTCGTCCTCTTTCCAATGGTGTATTTTATTTTTTAATATTTTAAAAATTTACCCTAATTTTTGATAATTTATATTTAATTTTCAATTTCTCAAAAATCGGTCCGTTTTTTTTTAAAATAAATTATTGCAAACGAAAGCTGAGGTTTTTTCCTATCGGCATGTAAATTTTCAGAATGCCCTTTTTTTTGTTTTTGAGTTATTGAATTTCAAAGAATAAATTGCGGCGCGCTGCGTCGCGGTTGCACTGAGCCGCGTGGCAACCCATGGCAACCGGCGTGAGACGAGGCGCCCGGGACGCTGCGCGCCGCAATTTATTCTTTGAAATTCAATAACTCAAAAACAAAAAAAAGGGCATTCTGAAAATTTACATGCCGATAGGAAAAAACCTCAGCTTTCGTTTGCAATAATTTATTTTAAAAAAAAAACGGACCGATTTTTGGGAAATTGAAAATTAAATATAAATTATCAAAAATTAGGGTAAATTTTTAAAATATTAACAAATAAAATACACCATTGGAAAGAGGACGAAAAAACCTTTCAGAAACATATTCTAAAAAATTTTTCCCATTACAAGTATGTTCAGAAAAAATTCACAAAGTAGCCGATGTTGGCAAAATTGGTCAAATTGACCCCCCTCTACCCCCTCCAATTTTTCGAAAAAATCAAAAATATTTTTTGGGTCACATTTCTACTTGATAGAACAACAAATTCCTCGAGTTTCAATTTTTTTCAAGAAGTTGAAATTTCAACTTAGGACATTTCACGTAAAATGCCTCATATCTTTATGTTATTTGACCTCAGGAGCTCAAAAATGATATTATTAAAAAATGTTATTCCGTATGTGTGTGTGTGTGTGTGTAAACATTACATTTTCATAAATATATCGAAATCATGAAGAGCTTTTGGGTTAAATTTTTTTTAAATTGTAGATCTCACCTGTGGACATAAATTAAGAGTACTTTCTGATATATTAATAAAGTTTAACAAAATTTTGTTTTGATTTTTAATTTTTCAAAAAAACGTTTTTTGCCCATAACTTAAAAAAAATGTTAGGACACCTATAAATGTTTTTCCATAATTTTGTAGAGTTTTTTTAGACGCATCTTTTGAGCCCTAATTCAAAATTTTTCGTCCATATTAGCCGAAGTTATTAAATTTTTAAAAATCAAAAATTTTGGAAAATAAGACTTTTTTGAAAATTTTGTTGAAAAACGTAGAAGTAACTTTAAAATTATCGTTATCAACTTGTACAGCATTAAGGGGTTAAACCACTCTAGAGCGTCAAAAAGAGGTTCTAATTTCAAAATTTTTTTTAAAGAAAAGTTTAAAAGTAATGAGAAATATGTTTACATATCTCTATCAGGTACACTTTAAAGAGAAAAAAATATACTTTATAAATTTTTTTTGTTTAAAAACTGCAGATGTACATGTACGTGATGGAAACTCTTTGTAAAAAGAAATCCTTCGCGGCCGGAAAGGTTTTTGGTACAATTTTGATCCTAGAACAAAAAACAAATTTTTTTCTATTTTTACATCTCAATAGCTAGAGAAAGACGTAGGGGATTTTTTTTATGTTTCATATTTTTTTAGTTATAAACAATTTAGTGCCTATTTTTTCAGTCAAAAACTCAGTTTTTCCATAAAATGTTCACCATTTTTGCAAAAATCGATTTAAAAAAAATCCCCTACGTCTTTCTCTAGCTATTGAGATGTAAAAATAGAAAAAAATTTGTTTTCTGTTCTAGGATGAAAATTATACCAAAAACCTTTCCGGCCGCGAATGAATTCTTTTTACAAAGGGTTTCCATCACGTGCATGTACATCTGCTGTTTTTAAACAAAAAAAAATTTATAAAGTATTTTTTTTTCTCTTTAAAGTGTAGGGGAATGTAGTCAAGGTTGGCTTACTGTCTAGGTAGGCCACTCGCGTTTTTTTGTCAAGTTCACTAGCGCCACCTACGCGCATTTTTGTCGAAGCTTGTCTTAGTGAAACCTAACTTTTTGTTCAATTACATTTTCGGAAAATCGAAAATTGTGTTTTCTGTGACGTCGGTACAAAAAAAGCTGAGAAAAAGTTTTGTGCATAATGTGAAAAACCATTAATAAAAGATAAAAAACAAATTGAATCGTCAAGGCAAGTATGCAGAAAATTTGTGGGACTCATGGTTGAAAGGAAAACAAAGTAAAAAATTGAATCCCGAAACGTATTTCTTTATGGTTACAACAATTCGGTAATGTTACTTACTGTCAAGGTCGGCCACTATGTGTTTAAAATGCGCAAAGTTGAGGACGAGCTACTTCATTTGCAAAAACTGCAATTCTGTATAACTCATAATATAATTGATCATCTTATTAATATTTTTATTTAATTTTATTAATATTTTAGTGCAAAACTTTTTTTTATTTATATTTATTTTTTTATATTGTTTATTGTTATTATTTTGTTATTTCATTAAGTTACAAACTGTAAACAATAAAGAATCAATTTTCCGTAACTCCAAACATGTTATTTTATTTTTTAACGATTAATGCCCTTTGAATTTTAAACATGGCCAACCTTGACTGTAATGGCCAACCTGGACTACAAATTTTTTTTTTTAAATCTTTATAACTTTTTCATTTTTAAACCTGTCAATTTACTTTGTACAGAAAAAATGTTCCTATTAAACAGGACTTTCCAACCATATACTTCAATTGTCCAAATTCATTTTTAAAAAAAAGTTATAAACAAAAGTCAAAAAGGTGGCCGACCTAGACTATGTTCCCCTACCTAATAGAGATATGTAAACATATTGTTCATTACTTTTAAACTTTTCTTTAAAAAAAATGTTGAAATTAGAAGCTCTTTTTGACGCTCTAGAGTGGTTTAACCCCTTAAGAAACGCTTTGATTGACTTATTTTTGAACCTAATTCGATAATAAATTTCAAAATTATTGGTATTTTAAAAACCAAAAATTGTTAAACATGACATTTTATCAACTTTTTTGTTTAAAAATTTTTATTTAACAATTAAATTATTGTAACTATTTTGTAGGGTATTTAAAAATACATTGATTGACTCAAAATCCAATCACTTTTACCATATTTATAAAAAGTTATTCATATATTTCTATTATTTTTATCTCCATGAGGAAGTAAAGTGTTCATGAAATGAGCACCAAAATTATAAAAAAATATACAACTTCAGAAAAAATATTGAATTGACATTAAAGAATTTTTTAATATTATTGTTATTCGAATCTTCTGGAAAAAAAATATTAAATTTCAAGAAAAAAATTTGCAACTTGCAAAAATTGTTTATTTAATCATTTTGCATATGATCAAAGTTTTCTTCATATTAAAAGGTTAAACTTTTTCAAAACTGATTCGATTTAAGTCAATGATGGCTTATTTTCTTCAGAAAATGGTTCTCTATAACTTGACCGCTCAGATTTATAAACAAATACACCGTTTTGAAAAAATGCTTATTTGTTTAAAAAAATTTTTTTCAATTAAATCACTTTTTTTAAACAAATAAGCATATTTTAAAAACGGTGTATTTGTTTATAAATCTGAGCGGTCAAGTTATAGAAAATCATTTTTTGAAGAAAATAAGCCATCACTGATTTAAATCGAATCAGTTTTGAAAAAGTTTAACCTTTTAATATGAAGAGAACTTTGATCATATGCAAAATGACTGAATAAACAATTTTTGTAAGTTTTAAATTTTTGTCTTGAAAATTTATATTTTTTCTTCCAGAAGATACGAATAACAATAATATTAAAAAATTCTTTAATGTCAATTCAATATTTTTTCTGAAGGTCTGCATACCTGTAAACAACCTCCTTAAGTAGGGTAGGGTGAGGCATTACTATTCTTGTTTGGATTTTTGAGTCTACAAAATTTATTTTAAAAAACATAAAAAAATGAGTAGGACCGTTTAAAAAATTGACTTCTTAGCTACAATTTTTCCATGTATTATTTTGCTGTAACTCGATTCTGTTCCGAACTACAGCGATTTTACGAAAAAAAAAATTTTTGATGTCGAAAAAAACGAGGGATTTTTATTTATTCTTGCAGCTATTAATGATATAGTACTAAGAAAATATAGAAATTAATTTGTTAATTGGAGGATTTTTTCTGGTTTTTCTCTTCCAATTTCTTACCATTCTAACTTAGAAACAAGCACATAAAAAATACACTGTTTCGTAGTTTTCGCTGTCATCAGTAGGCTAATAGTTACGCCCCATCTGCCCATTGTTTGAAAAAACACTTGTATAATTGTTGAACAATAGAATATCAAAAATTCATTATGATATTCGTGTTCAGCACTAAATTTGACTTTAGAAATAATTTTTCCGACCGTTTATCACTAATTACAATGGCAGACTAAATGAGTGAAAACAAGTAAGCGAGTATATATCAAAATCACATTTGGGTACCTAACTCCTATGATAGATGGCGCCAGAAGCTTAAATGTGGCATACAATGTTCATTTCACATGACAAGTATACAGTGTAAAAAAAACTTTAATCGGATGAATAGTTTTCTCTCTAGGACTAAAGAATAGTTACGCCCCGCGAATAGTAATGCCCCACCTTACCCTATAATTAATTTTATATATTTATTTAATCTTACACGGGTTCAAACGATCCCTTTTGTACAGAAGTACTAACATTGTGTGCATGGCAAGTATAGCCATGTAAAAATAATACAAAAAAGGTATATATATAAATCGCTAGGTTTATATAATCTATTAGTTATTATATATAGTTAATAAAAGTTGGCGTAGACTAGACGTGAATCTCAGAAGTGATATGTTGAAAAAATCCATTGACTCAGATATAAGATTAGCTTCTTTACTTAATCTGTTGATCAATGAATTATTACTCAAAATTATTTTTTTGAGTACACTGAGAGAATAAAAGTACAAAATCCGTACTGTGACAAACACCGGCCGTGTAAAATGCGTGTCAGTGTCCGTTTCTTAATTTTATTTAGTTGGTGTCATTCATAGTTCAGATACTATGCTAAAGCAGCGCGGCGGCGGTACGAACTAATTAGTACATGATGCTGCGTTCAATTGGAGTACAGATGCTGAACTTTTCCATTTCAGAATCTGTGCTTTTCTTCTCTCAGTGTGGTTATCACAAACACGGGAACATTTATAACCAAAATCATCTGCCAAAACATAAATTGCAGAAAAACAAAAGACGACGCTTTCTGATCACGGAATAGCAAATTAGTATTATGTATGTATAATAGTATTTTTTATCCCACATAAATTGAAATTTCAAATGTTAATTTTGCCATTTATTTTTTATTTTTAGTCGATTCAATTCTTTTACAGATTTCGCATCTTAATCATCCTCGTCATGATTAATCTGCATCATCATCATTAACGGTTTTTTAGCAGGCTGATTGGATCTTTTTTGAAGATTCACCAACCTTTGCTTAGTTTTTCTTTTTTCTGCAACTTCCTGCAAAGAATTATTATTATTATTATCCCACTGTTCTGATATCAGAACATGCGTAACGCATTTTTACCACTACCTCAAAAATAGTGTATTAAGCAACAAGGATATAAAGGCAGCCATTTATTTACGGTGATTTTTGTGACACGAGAGAAGGTCGAAGGCGCCCCGAGAGTGGAACAAAAGTGGCGATTTCAGATAGCAGGCGACAGAGAGTAAAAATCATTAACTTGTTCGACTTGTATGAAAATGGCGGGCCGTTTTCTCCCATGGGCAAAACTAACGCATGGGATCAGCTGTTATTTTTGTACATGGGAGAAAACGGACGCCATTTTTATACGGTCGAACAAATGAATAACTTTACAACCTGTCGTAAGCTATCTAAAAGCGACATTTTTGTGCATGTGGGATAAAAAAATATTATTATTATTAATATAAGTTTCAATTAAGAGGACTTTCTTGTGTAGAACTTTAAAAAAACAAAATTTTTAAAATTCTTTTTATAAAAAATGTATTATAGTTATTGCAAAAATTCCTTTTGGATATTATTAAATATTTACAAGAGAATTAAATTTTTTTTAGGATTTTTAGTTCATTTTTGCAACTGTAGGTGGCGTCTTCAAAAAGGTGCCTATTATAAGAGTAAAACTATATTTACGGGCAACCTATTTTAAATAAATTAAAAATTCAAATGAGATTTTCTTTATACATAAGTGTTTTTTTCAAGACGTCAAACTCACTTTAAAGTTATATTAGTGTTACATTTTTCTTGATTGAAAATTTATTTTTACTTATTGCAAATTAAAACCAGCGTTTATTATAGTACATTGTACAACAAGAGAGGTAAGTCTGAGTTTAGGTGCCAAACACAATATTAAAGAACCGAGTCGTAACACAAGCCTGGCATTATTACATCAATGTTGCTAGTACAGTAAATTGTGAGGCATTAAAAAGCGTTGCAGATTAAATTAACACCAAAAAATATTAAAATAATCCATTCTGGTGTTATTTTTTTACTATGAATGAAATTTGACTTCAAATAAAAACCAAGCCATCGATTTGTCAAAGAAAATTAAAGCGAGTCTTAGTCAAAGTATTAGTCAAGTCTTAGTCTAATCTCGGGCCAAGTCTTAGTCTAATAAGTTTAATCTCGCTCCAAGTCTAAGTCTTTCTCTGAGTCTGGTTTGATTTTCTTTTCTTTAACAAATCGTTGACTTTGTTTTCATTTCAAGTAAAATTTCATTCATAGTAAAAAATAACACCAAAATGGATTATTTGAATCCTTTCTGGTGTTAATTTAATCTTAGAGGGATTAAACTGTTGCAGATTATTTTAATCCATTCTGGTGTTCCAAAAGGACATAATGTTTAGGCAACATGGCCTAAACATTGCTGAGCAATATTAAGGTTAAATGTTGTGCCATATCAGATTACACCGGCACACAAAAAAAACTTGGATCCTAGTCGAAAAAATAGAAAAAAAGAAAATAAATAAACACGGACTCTAATTTTACAAAAGTCAAAAACTTTTTGAGATTATAGTATCACAGAAATGCGATTAAATTTTAGTAAAACATTTACAGTAAACCATTTCTGGATTATGAAAAATTCAGATTTAAAATTAGCGACTAGAGGAAACACCTAAGTACCAAGAACCAAGAAAATCTAAGAACAATTTCATCGTAAGTCGTATTGGATACACCATTTTGAAATTTTAAAATCCAACATCAGATTCGTATTCGGCGACCTCGAAAATCCCCACGGAGTAGAAGTTTCAATCGATTTCATTCATTTAATTAATTTTTTCCCCATATTGGATCAGCCATATTGAATTTTTATAAACTAACATCATATTGGTAATCAGCGACCCCGAAAACCCCCGAGTAACGAGTGTCAAGTAAATCTGAACAATTTTTTTTAAATGCACCATTTTAGATCTGCCATTTTTATTTTTTTCTATATATTCAATTCTTATGTTATTAAAGTCACTGAATCTCAAAAAAAGATTCAGAAGAAGCAAAAATTCAGCTTCATTTATAGAAATTAAGTAAATTCCCATAAAAATCAGTTTCTCAAACATCACTCCCCCACCAAGCCTGTAAAAAGAGAACACGAACTAACTTTTAGGTTGGACAATGCTTTTCTCTTTAGATAGGGGCGACTAGGTGCAGTTGTTACAATTTTGATAAAAACAGTTACTGTGCTTAGAGTTTAATTCCAATTTGTTTGGTCAAACGATTTAATCAAAGGTACATTATCTAGTTTTAAAAGGCAATAATATTTAGCTCTATATCTATTATTTAATTAACTAGAATCATTCGAGTGACAGCGTGTAAATTGTAACAACTGCACAAAGTGAATGTCGGTTGTTACAATACCAAAAATCATCTATAAAATTTCTAAATTGAAGACAAATAATTTTTTAAAACCATTTTTATTAATTAAACAGCCACACACAAAAAATAAAGTGTCTTGATCTGGGGTCGAGACATATATTCCGATGTATTTCAATGCGCTGAATCCAAATCCGCCCTCAAAATTTGGCCAATGGGTCCTGGTTTCGCCCTAACCTCAAAAAATACCCTAAAATCGTTAAAATGGTCACTTTTGATTTATCAAAATTGAATCTACCCGCATGTTGATAATTTTCTAAGATCTCTTAATTTAAATAAACTATTCTATAAGCTTTTCAATTCAAAATTTATATAAAACATTAAATCTATCGAACGTAACCTCAAAAACACATCTAAGATTCCAAACAAACAAATTATACCATACACAGCACAATAAAAATTATGTAAGCTCATGAAAGTTACAACTTAGGTGTTTTTATGATTGCTGATTACGAATCCGGTGTTAGTTTATCAAAATTCAAAATGGCGGATCCAATATGGCGAACAATATAATTAAAGTTTGTTTGGATTGGCTTGAAAATCGTTACTCGTGGGTTTTCGGGGTCGCTGATGACGAATCACGGTGTGCCTAAAGCAACTTTAATTGACAGTGTTTTGTATATCAGATTTTTTGTGGTATATTTGAAAAGTTTATGAAATTTCCGACAAATTTCATTTGTCATATTATTTTCTAACTTGAAATATTAAAGGAGAAAAACGGTTTTGAAAAGTCACTGTTTTCAAAAACATTAAATTTCAAAAATTAATAACTTCCGTAATTTTCATCAAATCACAAAATAAAAAAATACGTATTTATTTTTTTTCGATACAGAATCCAAAAAAAATTATTCCAACGAAATCAAATTTTTTAATAAAAATATTGTGGAGAATGCCCTATATAATTTTTAAACATATTGCAGTAAGTTCGTACATAAAAACTAAACATTTTTCTCTTTGTGGAACACCATCTCTATAACTAACTGTTTCTGAGATATTCCATTTGTAACAACCGCACCTAGTCTCCCCTACACCTTAAGGATGAAAACCTACCACATGGCAGTCCTGGCAATCCAAATTTTTTTTTGTGTGCCGGTGTTATTTTTATGAATTTATTATTATTATTATTATTAATATTTACATAATCTTCGTCGCTTTCATGTTCCTCCTGTGTTTCCACGACCGCAGGAAAATGGGTCCTCTTACGGGTCAGCCTACTTCTGGCACTAGAGGCAGCTGTGAAAGTAAAAAAATTTAAATTAATCATGCGCTTATATTAAAAAAATTAATTTATTTATAAAAAAAATTTGTTTAAATTAAAAATTCATATTATTTTATATTACACCGTTCGACACGATTTTGCACCCATGAAGGAATTAAGGATTTTCGGAAACTAGAGTCAAAAAAGATACCCGTGTTTGACCGTTTTTCGAGATCAAGAAACAGGGTCATGTATTGGAATTTTTTAAAAGAAATATCTCCCAATATATAAAAATTAAGTATAGTAGACAGGGTTATTTTTAGAATTTTTTTGAAAAAATTTGATTTCTTTCCTTTTTAGATTACAAATATGACATCCTATCACCCAGTGTGCACGTACTGGAAGAATTTTGGGACCGTTCTAGAACTATTCTTTTTTTCCATTAACTGTTCTAGAACAGTTCAAGAACGTGCACACTGGGCAGGTTTGCTATATTTTCCGGTCATCTACACGAAAAAATGAGTATTTGTACCGACTTGTAGCTCACTAAGTCATGATATGTAGAAGTTAAGTATGCGGACAGGGTCATTTTTTCGAAAAAATTCAATTTCATTTTTTTATGGTTCGTAAATTTGACCTGCAATCAGGTTCACTATATTTTTCCTGTAGGGGAGACCGAGAAGTAATGGTTCACTTTTTGTTGCTTAACTTCGTTCATTTTTGTATTAATTAAAATTTTATCATATGGAAATCTTAGCCCAACATCTCAGCTTTTAATTCAGAAAAGTACTTCTTAATATCAATTATACTTTTTTTTCTAGAAAAATCTTTTTGGAGAAATTCAAGGTTTCTCAAAATATATTGCTATAATTTTGACAATTTTTGTTTCTATACCTACTGTAAATTGATAATAAACAATATTGAAAATGGAACATATTTAATTAGAAGTTTAAAAATTTTCGTGAAATAATCAAATTTTAAAAAGTTGGAGCGAAATACAAACTACATTTATTTAAAAAATCTAATCTCCAGCCTTTTTTAATAAAGGGTTATCATTTGTACTTATTTATATAAATTAAACGAACTTAAACTTGACAGGATTATTTTATTAACAATTTAAAAATAATAGGTTTTTCTTAGTAGAATAAACGAGCCAATATGTCCTGGTCAAAGTGAGCCCTTCGTCCTGGTCTCCCCTAATCAACAATGAAAAAAATATTGTTTCCTCTTATTTTAAGGGGAATATTCTTAAGTGGAGAATAACACAGGCCGAAAAAATTTTGGCGAATCTCAAAACCAAGAACCGGACAATACATTTTTGGACTCCTGTACAATCAAGAGAAAATTTTTTTTCTAAAAGTTATTTGCGGCATCTGAAATTAATATTCTTCTCCTTTAAAAAGTCTTTTGAAACTTGAAAAAATCTTTATTTTTCACTGAGATATCGTCATTTGAAGTTTTTGAATCTGGTCAGTATGCGAATATTGACAGATTACCCACATTCTAAAACTTCAAATGACGATATCTCAGTGACAAATAAAGATTTTTTCAAGTTTCAAAGGGCTATTTAAAGGAAAAGAATAGTACTTGGTTCTGAGATTCGCCAAAATTTTGTCGGCCTGTGTAATTCTTTAAAAATAAGAGGATTATTTCTGAGCCATATACAAAAGGAAAACATGCTTTGAAATAAGGTAAAAGCACCAGTACTTGGACACTTTTAAAATAGTTTTGCTACTTTTTTAAAATTAATTATCGAGTGCAAAGTCTGTATTCATATAATAGATTTTTATTTGTTAAAATAAAACTACCTAAAATTAATTGAGACAAATAATTTTTATTTTTATCTAACATTTATTTATTTGAATTAAATAATAAATTAATAGTTTCAAATAAATCATTTATTATCGTTTCAATAAGAGATTTATTTGATCCAGATATTTTTCTATTTGTTTCTATTAAATAATTTATTAGCATTAAATAATGCATTATTTGCATTAAATAATTTAATTTACTTGAAACCATAAAATGAATTAATTGCGTCGAATAATTTTCATTAATATCAAATATCCAATTAATTGAATGAAATAAATAAATTAATTGTTTCAAATAACTCATTATTTTGGTTTCAATAATTTTTTTAATTGATCCAAATATTTTTATTTGTTTCCAAATATTTTAAACTAGGGTCATTTGGGGTAAATGTAAACGGAATATCTATGTTTCACCAAAAACATTAGTTTTTTTTGTTAAAAGGTGAAACGGACGGATTTTTTTTGCATGAACTTGTTGCTAGTGTTCCCTAGAAAAATTTTATGAGGTACAAAGAAATATTGATGCACCTGAATCGCCTAAAACTGACTGTTTACATTTACCCCGAGATTTTGAAATTTTCCTAAAATTCGGGGTAAATGTAAACACCACTGTAGTTAAGCGAGGTTTGAGTTATTTCAAGTATACTACTGTTTTAAGGGATGGAAAAACTGAAAAAAAATTCTTCGTAGATGTATAGTAAATCAACTAGTTGACTGATAATGTATCATATAAAATAAACAATCAACTATTACAAAATTAGTAATGTAAAAACTTGAATAACTTGAACAAATTTTAATAGATTTTTATTCAACTTGGTAAAAAGAAGTTTTTAAGGTTGCTGAATAAAAATCTAAAATTGAATTTTTAAATTTCAAAATGGTGGATCCAATATGGCGGATGAACCTAAAAATAATATTTTTTAAAATTGATCAAATTTGCTTGAATCTGGCTACTCGGGGGTTTTTGAGGTCGCTGAATACGAATTTGAAGTCTTTTTAATTTTTAAAATGGCGGATGAACCTAAAAATATTTTTAAAAATTGATCAAATTTTCAAAAAAAAAAAATTTTTTTTATCAAATTTTTTTTTTCAAAGAGGACCTAATTTCCTTTTCTATGTAATATTTACATTGACAAATTAATGAAATTGTGAAATAGAAGCAAATTTATTCAATTATTTTCTTTTAAAATGTAGTTCAAGTTCTGTTTACATTTACCCCGAGTTTTCGAATTCTCGGGGTAAATGTAAACACTTAATTATTTATTAAGTAAATTGACAAAAATCAAAGTCAATTTTTGCTAGGGCATTAATAAGGAAGAATTACATATTTTTGTTTGATTTTTAAATTTATTTTTATGCAAATGCGAGACAAAATACTGAAACAGTAAAATTTTGATTTTCAATCATTTTTGCATTAAAAAATAACTTACACTATGGCATTGCCAATTGTCAAAATAAAATATTTTCAATACTCAGAACATCTTGTAGGTGAGCTGAGGTAAAAATATTGACGTCGTACTTATTTTTAAATTTCTAAATTTAGCTGAAACATCTACTGTTAACATTTACCCCTTGTTTACATTTTCCCCAAATGACCCTAAATAACTTGAATTAATTGAATTAAATAATTTTTTTTAGTTTATACAAATAAACATATGTTCACCCCACGTGAAACGATTCTACGGAAAGCGCTCTACGGAAATTCTGTACGGAATTCCGTAAAAATTTCCGTACGGAAATTTTGCAAATATTCCACATTGTATATTTTTGTAGAGTTTTTGATCAATTATAAAAAACTGTTACCAACTCTAATTGGATTTGGTAACAGTTTAACATTTTTTTATCAGAAGGATTGTTTTTCGTGTGAAATTGATAAGAAAAAATAAAAAAATGTAATAAGGAAATATTAAAAAGTATAAAAACTGTTACCAACTTCAATTGGAGTTGGTACCAGTTGAACAGTTTTCTATCATCTAAGGATTTTTTTTCGTTAAAAACTGATAGAAAAAATTGAAAATTAAAAAAAATAATAATACCTATAATATAATGACCAAACATAACTAAATAAGACAAAAAAAATATACTTACTTTTTTCGATAAAAGTAATCTGGGCGTCGCACCACTTACGCTTGTCTTTAAGACACTTCACCTTATAAATTTTGCTTTTATCGAAATCACTCCCCTGCACATCAACATCTTCCAAAGGAAAAATGATAGGCCTTTTCGTGTGCGTTTGGCTCTCATTAATGAACTTTACGCAAGCGAACATTTTATTAATATATTTATAACCAAACTTTTAACTTCTACGATGATTTTCATTTGTTTTTCATAGTTCATTTAAAAAACATGGCGTACAATAACTTTTTCCCCCCGGGTAAAAATAATTTGTACGAATTTAATAATAACTAATGACATTAATTAACAAAAATAAATTTAAATTATTTGTTAATAAATGATTATTTTTGACACTGAAAAATTTAGTGCAAAATGTAATAAAAAGAAACAGAAAAAAAAATTTCAACCGACCCGGGAGTCGAACGCAGACTTCAAATTTACAAGTCAGTTATGGTCGACATTGAGCCATCTCAAGTGATGTTAACCTTTGCAGTGATGAAATATTTATGTGAAATTCATTTTGACAGGCCAAAAAAATTGATCCTGAAATTCATCAACGGATTAAGTTCAGGATCAATTTTTTTTCAATTTATTAATACACTGAAATTGAAAGGAAATTAAAATTTTTTTTCACTCATTAAATGATTTTAATCAAAAGTAATTGTTTCTAATGAAGAAAGAAGAAATAAATTTGCAATGATAAAAAGCGCCGCGAGATGGCAGCTGCTGATGGACCATTAGAAAAATATTTGTTCATGAGTATGATATTGTAATTAATTTTCCAACATAATTAATTAATTAAAATTAATTAATAATAGATAATTTGAAGAATTAATAAATAATTAAATTAATTGACAATAATTATTAAATATTCAAATATTTAATGAATTTTTTTGATCAAATAATTAATTGTTTAATTATTTATTTTAATTAAATAATTAATGAATTGTCTAATTCTTATTCCAATTAATTAATTTTTTTGTTCAATTAATTAATGGTTTAATTATTTATTCTAATTAATTAAATTAATAATTATTAAAGATGGAATATTCAAAAAAATATTTAATCAAAGAAAAAATAGGGGAGAGTGAAGCAAACCGGCCAGGTGTCAATATCTCCGACATGGCGAAATTGTCAAAAGTGCTATTTAGAAATTTGAAACAACCATGTGTAGTATACCTTATTTTTTCAATTTGACAATTTTTACTTTTGTTTGTGCAACGCTGGAAGCAAATGTATTTTTTTTAGTTTTTTTCTACACTTTTACGAATTTTTTCTTAAGGAAATTCTGAGGAAATCGTGTAATATTTCCAAATATTAGGTCTTGGGTTTTGAAGGTACACACCTCAGGAATATTTACCACCAAAAACTTTTATAAATTTGCAAAGCGTTTCTTTTAAAAAAATATTTATTCTCAAAATGAGCCTGTGGGGCAAACCGGCCATAGGATATTTTCATTGTATCAGAGTTTCAAAAAAATTATTATTAATTAGAATGTTATTTTCATTAAAATATTTACTTTCAATGAGAAATAATTATCTTCCAATGAGAATTAGACCCTTTAATATTGTTTCTCTGATAATTTCAAACATTTTTTTTGTTATTCAAAAAAATTATTTATTTAATTAAAATTCAATCCTGTATTATTATTTACATTATTACAAGCATTGTTCGCATGATTCTTTATGTTTGTTGTTATTGTGGATTATAAAAATACAATATTACAGATAAAAAACCCAACTGACCGGTTTGCCCCATGGGGGTGGCCGGTTTACCCCAGGGGGTGGGGCAAACCGGCCCGTTTGCAAATTTTTTTAAAGTTAACACAGCAACTAAACAATAAAAGATAAAGTATAGGTGCCTCTGGGAAAAAGTTGCGCAAATGATCTTTCAAACAAGCCATCGAAAAATAAAATCGGTTGATTTGTTTAGTCACAAGAGTAAGAAAAGTGTTACTATGGCTGGTTTGCCCCACTCTCCCCTATTGAATTTTCTTTTTGAATTTAATTTACTAGAAAGAAATTCAATTTACTAATTTTAAAATTTAATTATTTATTTTATTTAAATATTATTATATGAATTAATAATTAATTAGTTACTAATAAATAATTTCTTTACACACAAAAAAAAGGTTGGATAATACATCCAATTTTTATTGGATAGAAGGAAATTAGCTGTTATATCTATGTAAAATCATATATGAACGGCGTTGGTTCCAGTGACAATTTTAAATTTATACTTATGATTAGTCATTATATTTATTTAGTTGGATACGGTTTTCAACGAGTTGGATGTAGCAGCCAACTGAAATTTGTAAGTCCCGATTCCTATGATGCTCATGCGCTGTCAAGAAGTTGCGACTCGATTCCGACAATTTCGTGCGTGAATGTGAACTGTCAAGACCAAAATACTATAATGGACGAAAACACGATAAATTTTTTGAAAATAATCGCGCCAACACACTGTGAACATTTAATAACATTGTTAAACGAAAGTGATTAAGTGAAAGTGTCAAGTAATAAAGTAGCAAAATTGAAATCAAAGATTGTAAAATTCTGTCTTCGCTTTTACAGAGAATCTTATAGATTATGAAACACTATTATCTCTTAAAGAGAATATGATTTTGATAAATTGATTTATTTGTGACGCTCCACGATGAGGAATACCTATCGAGAAAAAAATTTTCAGGTTATGTTTGTTAATTTTAAAGTAAAAAAATCATAAAGAGAATTAATTTTCAGTGATAACTAATGATATTTAAATCTTAATTATATCTAAAACATTCAATAAGAATTAAATTAGTAAAATTAAATAAACAAATAATTTTATTAATATTCATGTGTAAATTTAATCAAATATGTAAAATATAAATGGTTATTTCACTATTAGAAAATAATTGCATTATCCAACTTAAAAGTAGTGATAACAAAAAAATAGACAGTTCACAAAACAAATTGGCTCCCCTATCCAACAGAATTGGATAGTACATCCAACATCTAAGAATCCAATTAAATTGGTTGTCCTGTCCAACTAAATAGATCGCGCTCCAGACACTATATAAAAGAGCTGGGGTATCCAACACATAGTATACTGTATCCAACTATTTTTCTGCGTGTAGACTCCAATGTTTTCAAAAATGTTTTGTTTACATTTTGTTAACCTAAATTTGACATTATTTTATCAATTTTCCACTTACCTTTTTTTGATGGAATAATATGTCCATTTGATTTTTTTGATATTGGTATAAACACCATAAAAATGTTGTTTTCTGCGTTTAAGTCAGAAAAAACCATAAAATACCATAAAAATTGGAGGAGGGTTGGGTCTGGGTTGAGTACCTTCTAATACCAACAAGAAGACCTACTAAGACTTACAACTTTTGTTTGAACAATTTTTTAAAATTTTGCGTTTTTTCGGACTTAAACGCAGAAAATAACATTTTTATGGTGTTTACCATAAATATGAGCTAGTAGCCAATTTCCACTATGATTTTCGTAATCAGCGTACCAAAATACATAAAGAAACTTTATTTTGTTAAAATTAGATGTCCTTTTAGTTGAGAGTATATTTTAGCCAATTTTTATGGTATTTTATGGTTTTTTGCATTTTTCTCTAAAACTAACAATTTTATGAAAAAATAGTTACAACAAAAAATGTTTATTTTTGTAAAGTCTATATCTTTTGTATGAAACATTTTTTGAAATTTTGCGTTTTACACGAGTTAAACGCAAAAACCACATTTTTATGTTGTTTTTTATGGTTTTTACCATGAGGATGACATAGTCGCCAATTTTCACTATGAGTTGCGTAATCAGGGTACACAATTACGTAAGTATACCAATTTTGAAAAGAATCGGAGCTATGTTGCTTTCGGAAGTGGACCCAAATTTTTTTATAAAAGTGATTTATTTTTATGTTTTGCTCTCTTTTTAAAAAATGTTGAGGTTATGTTTAAAATAACATTTTATAAAAAGTAAGTATATGAAGTGTATAACTCCTTTTTCTTTTTAAGCCAAGTATAATAAAGTAAAGATTTCCTTCTTTCTTGTGGCCTAATGGCTTTAAGCTTTATTTAAATTACATCAAAATTTTGACGCGTTCCGATGCAGTATTCTGCATCCTCATCAGAAAAAAACGGAACAAAACGTCTGTTAAAAGACAATATAATAGATACACAGATCTAATGACTCACACACAAATACATATGTTTTTGTAAAAATAAACATTATGTGTCTTAACATACGTACCAGACAAAATAAAAGTCAAAAAATAAATAAACATGGAACATTCAACATTCAGACATAACCTCAAAATAGGTCTGTCACTATTTCTTTAAACTCTTCATAAACGATAAAAGAAATCATAAAATGGTAAAAAACCACGTTTAGACAAACAATAGTAAAAACCTTTTATTATGTCACATGGAAAAATGTGAAAAAAACCTTTTTTAATAATTTTATTATTATATAATCTCATATAAAAAAGTTTTTTTCAAAAAAGGTTTTTACTATTGTTTGTCTAAACGTGGTTTTTTTACCATTTTATGATTTCTTTTATCGTTTATGAAGAGTTTAAAGAAATAGTGACAGACCTATTTTGAGGTTATGTCTGAATGTTCCATGTTTATTTATTTTTTGACTTTTATTTTGTCTGGTACGTATGTTAAGACACATAATGTTTATTTTTACAAAAACATATGTATCTGTGTGTGAGTCATTAGATCTGTGTATCTATTATATTGTCTTTTTACAGACGTTTTGTTCCGTTTTTTTCTGATGAGGATGCAGAATACTGCATCGAAACGCGTCAAAATTTTGATGTAATTTAAATAAAGTTTAAAGCCATTAGGCCACAAGAAAGAAGGAAATCTTTACTTTTTTATAACATTTTATAATCAGGTAAAATTCAATAATTACTTTTATTAAAATGGATATATAAAATAAATTTATAATTTTTAAACTTATGTGTGTATATTTACTTACGTTTGTTGGTCAATTTTTGAAGGGATCTAAATTTTTTCATTCTATCTCGAGTTTGTTCGCGTTTTCTTTTGGTTTTAGCATCATCCATTTTTTAAAAATATAGTTTGACAACTTGGGTAAATAGATAAAATTTAATTAATAATAGATTTTAATATAATTAAATAAATAAATATCCTGTTTTATTGTTTATAATTTAGTAAAAGTAACAAAAGTTTTGCAAAGAAAATTAATAATTTAATAACTAAATTTAATTTATATACATTCCTTTATCCACTTGCACTGCCCAAAAACTTTATCCACTTGCACTGCATAAAACAAATATAAAACAAATTTAATAACAAAAATATCCGTGAACTACAAGATTCGGTCTGCTAGGTAGTTACTATAACGAATTTAGTGACACCTACTAGATGGACTTGTACTAATTTCTTATGTCGGTAACTTAAACAGTATCACGATAAATACTAGACAGTCTCCATACCGAGAGAAATGAAGGGAAAACTATATAAAAACTGTACATTAACTTTACGGGACGAGGACAGTTGTTTGTGAATAAAATTCCACGACAAAAACTGTCTAGTTTTAGGCTAACACTAGGAAGGCCACGACAAATTTCTACACGGGAATAGCAGACGAACTTTTTCCACGCGGTATCTTCCCAGCGCGACGCCCGCTTTTTCAAAAAACGTTTATAATTTACAAAATTGTAAATAAATTGACCGGATTTTTTCCAGAAAACTTCTTCATATAGTAAGGAACAAATGTCTCACTAAAAGTTCTTTCAACTCGAAAGTTCCTCACACACTTTTTCTCGGCAAAGGTAAGAAAACGTGGTTATTGACAAGACATTATTAATAATTAAAATTTATTTAAAAATTAATGATTTTTTAAATGTTTATAATTTAATCGTCTTCTATAGACCCTAATGCATTCAAATTCCAAATATGAAGTGATTTGATCAATATTTGTCAAGGATACGACGATTTATGTTTAAAAATTTAATGAAATTTGAGAAAGGAAATTTTGCAGTTTTTTGTAATTATTTCGTAAAATATCCATTTTATAAAAAAATCTCAAAATAAAAAAAGATGCGCCTCTTTATTTCTTATAATGTAGTATATTATAAAAATTAAAATTTTGAGTTTTTATTTTTCCATTTTTATGCGATTGACTGGCATGAAGCCGTGTAGCCGAGCGAAGCGTCGCGTCGGTTCTTCGATCCTAGCCCTAAATTTCTGTAGAAAAATAATAATAGGGGAGTGTTGTTAGAGTTAGGCATAGTTTTGACTTTTCTTCATAACTTCCCCTGTAGAACGAATTTCGCGATTTCGCGCATATTGTTGGAAAGATTGGATATCCAATGAACGTATTATGGATATCGCTTGATATCCATGAGGTATCTAGAGGATATCCAAATTTTTCGGTTTTTCGGATATCTTTAAATGATCCCTTTGATATCTGTGGGACATCCATGGGATATTAACTGCATATAATCTGTATATCCAACAATATCTTATGCTGTGAGTGTAGGGTCTCTGATTAAGATTTTGACTTTAAAACAATGCAATTGAGATTAATGTATTTATCCAATTCATCCAATATTCTTTAATTGAAAGAATTCAGAAATATTAAAAATGAAGATATTTTATGATAAAAATAATATTGCAGGATATCGAGAATTGTAAGTCATCTGTGATACGATACTGGCATTATGCTAGTAGGTAAAAGCTAACATGGTAAAAAGTTTTGTTATTTTACTTCTAGAGTTAACTTTTAATGATGTTTTGAGCAATGTAAAGACGAAAGTTAAAAAAAGGTGTCTATTTTTGTTTTAAAAAAATTCTCAGGTTTGTCCAAAATTTTTCCAGGCTTATCTTTTCTCATTAAATTTAAATTTACTTGATTTTAACCATAAGTAAATCTACAGATTGCTACAAAAATTGACTTATTTGATAAAAATACTCGTTTTTAGTTCTTATGTTATATTATATTACTAGCTGTCGTACCAGTCTTCGACGGGTTTTAGTTTCTACTAATATATTTAACAGTGTCTACCAACCGCTCGGGAGAAACGAGAAATAGCCGGGAATTTAATTTGACCGGAAAAAACTGGGAATTTGATGTCAAACCGGGAATTTTCTTACTAAATTAAAAAAGTTTAAAAACATTTGTTTATAAAAAATTTCTTTTTACTTTAATTTTTATTGATGTAATATTTATGTAAACAGACCCGAGTCACAATTTAAGTCCTACTTTCAGCCTACACTATAAGGGTTTATTAAGGTTTTGGTAGTCATAAACTAGTAATAACAATTACTTCCAATTAGACTTTGCTTTGACTACAAAAAATTGTGGAAGTTTAGGATTAATTTTTAATACATGAATTGAAGTACTACAAACGTATAAAGTACTAGAAATTGGCAAATACTGTTCTCTGAATTTTATATAGTTAAAAATAACTAATTTTATGATTTAAGGGGTTAATGATGGTTTAATGATTTAAATAGTAATATTTTCCTTATGAAATAGTTGTTGGTAACTAATTACGATTTTTTCGAACACAATATTTTTTATGTGGCTATTATGAAGGCAAAAATGAGTGTATACACTTCGAAATCATATTAACAATGTTTCTGCGGTATTTAATAATAATATATTCATTAATACATATAATTGAACATTTTGCCTTTGGTTTCATAAAAATCAGAAAGATTGTCTACTCATGAAGACATTTTCCTAATTTTTAATAACGCAGTTAACGTTTTTTCATTTGTTAAAAATAACAAGTTATTATTTAACTTAAATGCTTAAAGAAGCGTCTTAAACTTAAGCGTCTTAAAGAAGAATGAAAGTAACGACAAGAAAAGTGAAACAGCAATATTCGTTTCAGAAAACATTTTTAGCCATGACTGTACTGTGAGTTTGTCAGTAGTTATTCTGCGGGACCGCCCCAAGTTTTTTTCTGTGGGGAAGGTTAGTGTCCGGATGTAGCAAGTGAAAGTCTTGTCCCTCGTTCGAAAAGGCTTAATGGAGTATTTGGGGTAGGTCCTGGTCCTCAATGCGACATTGGCTAAAAAAGTTTTGACATTTTTTTGTTTTCGTGCGTCAAGGCCTTTTTATGCATGCATGTTGTATGTGTATTCGACATATCCAGTACACGCTTATAATTTTAAATGATAATGATGAATTAGCTTCGAATGATGAACACTTTAACGACTCATTTCCAAATTTTAGCAACAAAGTTTTCGCTCTCTATATGATTATATTACTTCGGCTTCTAGCCTTTTGTTCCCTTTTATCACAAAGTTTAGATATACGTTAGAAATAAAAACCTCTGGAAAGTTAAAGTAAACTTTTTTGTGTTTATTTCTTTACAAGTTGCATTATTCCTATTATTATTTACATTACCACGTAAAAATAAAAATTTACAAAAAGTTTCTGAAAACTTAAATTTTCAATAACTTTTTTAATTTAGATACGCCGACAAAACATTTTTATGAAATTAAGAATATTTACTTATTGTTAGCATTTATTATAGAATAACAATTCCTACGAATATCGTAAGAAATTCGTTCAGAAATGGTGCTTGAAATTTTTTTAAAAAACATTTCAGAAGGCATTAAGTGCGGAATTCTATAAGAATTTCAGGGCAGAATATTTAAAAAATTTTAAAAACATAGTCGTTTATTAATTCGTATAAATATCGTACGAAATAAATAAGTAAATAAATTCAATTACAACCAAGCGAACGTTAGCTAGTGAGGTATATGTTTATTTAAAATTTTTTTTATTAAAGCTAGATTTTTCTCTCCGTGAGTAATATTAGCTTAAATGGACAAAAGTTATTTTAGCCATTTTCGTGATTTTTTGTGGCTTATTAAATTTTTAGTCATTTACATAGACTGAAATCTCATTCTTTTAAAGTGTATGTTTTACTCTGATTGGAAAAGCTCAATTTTCACTCTTTGTGGAGTGGAAACTCACTCCAAGAAATTTAGAGAGACGTTCTATATACATATTTGAGGCTCCAAATCTTAAAAGGGCACATGCAGTATTGATTTTAAATGGTACAAGTGCCCTTTTAATATCCGGAGCCTCAAATATTTTAAAAAAATATTGGCAAGGCCTTAAGAAAAATATCAAAGCGGTTTAAAGAATAAAGTTCCTACATTTATCTGTTAACATTATCACAAGAGAAAGAAAAAAGTCTACCCGAGAATATTATTAAATTAGTAACAAAATTTTATGAAAACGACATGAACAGTCGTATAATGCTTAATAAAAAAAGATAATGTTAGCATGAAAATAAATGGTGAAAAAATCTATGCAAAAGCGACTGTTGCTTTAAGATATAAAAATACTGCATAAGCAATTTCTAAAAGAGAATCCTGAGATTTCGATAGGCTTGAGTAAATTTGATGAAATGAGGCCGAAATGATGTGTAATTGCTGGTGCAAGTGGGACCCATATAGCGTCTGCATATGAAACCGCGTTTGAAAAAAGGGGCCTTATAACCAAAAAAATTTTTAACCCGAGACTAAATGCATTTCATTTTAAGGACCTTAAGGTGTAAAAAAACGTCTAAACATTTAAATAATTGTTTATAACAATTAAATTTAATATTAATTGTGTTACACGGAAAGAAAAAGTCCGTCAACCATTAATGGATTAGTATATTACTTTGAGACGGGACACTTTTTCCGTTGATGGTTACTTAACTTTACTTAACGATTGAAAACGAGTCATGGATTGATTAGAATGACAGTATGTGACCAATTGTTTTAGATTTAATGCTGAATTGTTATCAATGGCTGTTTGAATGTTTACGAATCATTAGTGAAAGTTTGTGAAACGTTAGTTGACTCGTATTCTAAATCGGCGCTCTTCACTAGCGCATTGTTGCGCAGTGTACCGATGCGCATTTCTTCCGGTTTCTCTATAGTCCATGTGTTTTTGCTGTCTGCTATACATATCCCTATATACTATTATGTGTAATGTGAATATTTAACTTAACTAATAATTTTCAGTTGAATTGCGTCTAGAAATTGACCTCGATAAAAATATATTTTCTTTTATATTTCTCGCTAATTAAAAAGTAGTTATTAGTGCAAAATCATTTCTCACAAGTTGTAAAAAATTTTGTTATTTGGTATATAAGAACAGTTCGCTTCTAAACTTAAAGTGTTATAAGTGTGCGTTTCTACGTGTAGTTATTATAAGTGCGAAAATGTGTTGGTCTAAAGCGTCTAAGAGTGTAAATAAAATATCGGAACTGTGCAACGAAAAAAATGTGTTCATTCTGTACCAAATAGTGTCTAAAATTAGGGATAATTCTGAAAGAAGTTGAATTTTTTGAATGCTTTTGATAGTCATAGAAAATTTAATAGACAGTTTTCTAAATTTTAGCAAGCAACTCGTCACTGATTGTGACTCAAAGTATGTTATCCATTCAATGATTTTGTGTCCCGTCTCAAAGTAATATACTAGTCTATTAATGATTGACGGACTTTTTCTTTCCGTGTAGTTTCCTTTCCAAAAGTTAATTTTACTTAATTTTGTAAACTCAATAAAGTCCCAGTGGGCACAGGGACGTCTAAAAGACGTCCCTTTTTGTCCGCGGACAATTCGGGAACAATGATGGTTATGTCTCTGAGTCATCAAAAAGACGTCTAAAAGACATAAAAAAGGACGTCTAAAAGACGTCTTTTTTACATTCCTTCAAATATTAAATAGACATTTCTTTTATAACATTTGCTAAGTTGAAACACAGTAATATTGTATAAAATTTATTTTAAGTTTAATTTTATTTTTTCTGAAATGTGCACAAATAATGAAAAAATTCCTACTAAGCTGGAATCGAACTCGGATACCTTGGGCTTGAATCACTGCGCCTTGAGCACCTCAGCCCTGCCATCCAAAGATACATAAGCGACATTTTTGAAAAAATTGAGTTTTTGGTATCATTGGATTCATAAAAAAGCTGCATTTAACTGTGTAAAAAAGAATTAAAAAATGTAATTATTTATTGCAAAAAAAGATTGTTTAAAAATGACAAAAATGGAAAAAGTAACGAAATACAGAGTTAAAAGATACATAAAACACTTTGTGGGTTCATATTTCGGTAAACGACGCTGCATACGTCACCAACTTACAGGACAAAATAATACAGAAAGTCGCTTATGTATCTTCTTACTCGGTAAAGGAGCCTGAGAGTGAGCTGACTTTACAGACTAAAAGAAGCGACTGAAAACTGTCTTTATGTATCCTTTTCCTCTGTAAAATGGTCTGACAGTGAGTCGAGTTTACAAAAGAAGAAAAGCGATAATTTTACTACACAGGCTTAGTTCTTTTACATTATGTTGCTTATGTATCTTTTTCCTCTGGACGGAACCGCTCAGCTCGAGTAAGTTTACAAATAAACATAAGCGACTTTGTGCTTTTATTCGTCTGTATTTATCACTACTAGAAACCCGTATGTCCATTTTACAATAGAAATTGTTTAAAAAATTAATTTTTTTACATAACGAGAAGCAGAATATTTTTTTATTAAATATTGATCAAAAATTTTTTTTAAAAAGTTAATTTGAATTATAGTTCCGGAGGCAAAAAATTTCCTTTGATTTTTTCGGATTGATGGTAATGTCGCTTATGTATCTTTTTCTTTTGGACGGCAGAGCCATTCAAGACAGATATGAACCTCTACAAAGTTAACGATCTCACTTGTCAATTAAATGAATTTAGCTTAGAAAAATTCCAATAAGTCATTCCATTATATTTCGAATAAAGTCGTTGCTGACTAATTTTTAAAAATTGTAATATTTGGCAGGAATTATGTTAAAGATATTAGGATCACCGAACAAAAAGAATTTTTAAATATTTTTGATATTTATTGTAAAATAAGCATCTAAAGTATATAAAGTCGTAAAAACTGTCACTTTTTCATCTGGGTCAAATCATACCTAACAAATCAAAGTTGTCCCTCAGTTCTCCGATTTTTGTGAAACTTTGAGAAATTGTAGGGGAATGCATGCAAATAAAAATTCCAAAAAAGATTTTCGAAAATTTTGAAAATTTGTGGTTGTTCAGGGTTTTCAAATTTTTTTTGAAATTTTGAAAACGCAATATCTCAGAGACATATGGATGGATTTTAATGATTTTTTCAGGGATTACTTATTATTTAGAAACAATTAAAATGAAAAAAATTGCAAAAAATTTTTTTTTGTTTTAAATAAAAAATTTAAAAAATATTGTTTAAACAAATTTTTTGTTTATAAGCGTATCTTTAATTTTTTTCTAATAGCGGTATTTTGATTCCTTAGGATTTCACGAGTATTTTGACATAAAGAAATCGATGGAGACTCTTAAACTTTCAGAAATATTGTATTTTTTGTCTTTGCGCGCAGGGCCAAAAAGCGCACTGAAGCAAAGGCTCTGTGTACCAGGTAACGGTCAAAATTACCTAATACTCGCGTAAATTTCAAACAAATTGAATTCTTTCTTTTTTAAATCAATTAGTAACATTTTATTAATAAATAAATAATAAATGAATAATATTTCAATAATAAATAATTAAATAAAAAATAAAACTCGTAAATTTCAATCGAATTGAATTCTTTCTTTTTTCAATCAATTAGTAATATTTTATGAATAAATAAATAATAAGTTATTAATAAATAAACAAATAATTTGTCTGCGTAAAATAAAATAAACAAATTAATGTATAAATTAAAAAACAGTTTCTAGTAGATTATTTGACTACTTTTTAACTACTCTGATTTGTTCAACAAGTCCTACATTAAATTAAAAAACCTGTTTTAATCATCAAAAATTAGTTAAAATAAATCAGATAAATAGAAAAATAAAAAAGTAATATATAATGGAAAAGTAACATTTTATTCGTTTACATAAAGCGAAGACCTAGTTCGCGAATCGAGTAATTCTTTATATGAAGAGCGCGCATGAGTAGACTCGACTCGGATAACTTCGTTCAGTCTCGTGACGCGATTGCGCGTCCGGAAGAGTAGATTTGTCAAAGATGGGTTTCTAAGAGTCTCATTTTTAAATCAGCATTCGTTCGAGCTTCCTCTATGCTTGTAACAAGTGATAATTGTAGAACTAGGTGTTTTTAATAGTCTTTTTCGTAGTTAAAAAGAAATTATAAATTTAAACCTAAGGAAAAGATTAAAAAGAAACGCAAAGAAACTTATTTACATTTACTTAAATCTAAAAAAAACAGAAAACTCAAATCAAACAAACAAACCTTAAACCACAAAAATAACACTGAAAAACATGCAATAAAACCTAAAACTATGAAAAAGACTAGTAAAGAGACCTAGTTCTACAATTATTACTTGCTACAAACATTGAGGGTGCTCGAACAAATGTTGATTTAGAAATGAGACTCTTAGAACCCCCTCTTTGACAAATCCACTCTTCCAGACGCGCAGTCGCGTTTCGAGACTGAACGAAGTTATCCGAGTCGAGTCTACTCATGCGCGCTCTTCATATAAAGAATTACTCGATTCGCGAACTAGGTCTTCGCTTTATGTAAACGAATAAAATGTTACTTTTCCATTATATATTACTTTTTTATTTTTCTATTTATCTGATTTATTTTAACTAATTTTTGATGATTAAAACAGGTTTTTTAATTTAATGTAGGACTTGTTGAACAAATCAGAGTAGTTAAAAAGTAGTCAAATAATCTACTAGGAACTGTTTTTTAATTTACATTAATTTGTTTATTTTATTTTACGCAGACAAATTATTTGTTTATTTATTAATAACTTATTATTTATTTATTCATAAAATATTACTAATTGATTAAAAAAAGAAAGAATTCAATTCGATTGAAATTTACGAGTTCTATTTTTTATTTAATTATTTATTATTTATTATTGAAATATTATTCATTTATTATTTATTTATTAATAAAATGTTACTAATTGATTTAAAAAAGAAAGAATTCAATTTGTTTGAAATTTACGCGAGTATTAGGTAATTTTGACCGTTACCTTGTACACAGAGCCTTTGCTTCAGTGCGCTTTTTGGCCCTGCGCGCAAAGACAAAAAATACAATATTTCCGAAAGTTTAAGAGTCTCCATCGATTTATTTATGTCAAAATACTCGTGAAATCCTAAGGAATCAAAATATCGCTATTAGAAAAAAATTAAAGATACGCTTATAAACAAAAAATTTGTTTAAACAATATTTTTTAAATTTTTTATTTAAAACAAAAAAAAATTTTTTTGCAATTTTTTTCATTTTAATTGTTTCTAAATAATAAGTAATCCCTGAAAAAATCATTAAAATCCATCCATATGTCTCTGAGATATTGCGTTTTCAAAATTTCAAAAAAAATTTGAAAACCCTGAACAACCACAAATTTTCAAAATTTTCGAAAATCTTTTTTGGAATTTTTATTCGCATGTATTCCCCTACAATTTCTCAAAGTTTCACAAAAATCGGAGAACTGAGGGACAACTTTGATTTGTTAGGTATGATTTGACCCATCTATTAGAAAATATTAAAGAAAACACATAATTTACTATAAAAACGTAAAAAAATTATAATAATTTATTAGGAATGAATTGTTTTATTATTATAAATTGATAAAAACAATTATTAATAAGAAATATTAAATAAAAAATGATTTTAAAGTTCACCTGCCAAATAACCTAAATTTGCAAATTTCATTAACTAAATGTGAAAAAGAGAAATTATTAAATTGAATAAAACCTTATGAAATATTAAGTACTTGTGATTAACTTTTAGTTTTCCTTATTACTTTTTTCCTTTTTTCTTCTCAAATGTGAAAAAATAAGCAATTAAAATTGGCACTTTGCTTATTTTTACGATTTTAAAATGTAAATAACTTCTGCTCAGAAAAATGAAAAATTACGAAAATTGGGCAATAATTAATTGATCACTAGATACACTCACTGGAAAAAGATTTTCTTTGGTCTCGAAGCTATTTTCCGAATTAATTAACTTTAAACTTTTTACTATTTTTATCAGGTTAATACATGTGATTTTTTTAAAACTGAAGTTGGTTCAAAACAATTAAACAAGAAGAGCTAACTTCGTCCTTTAAAAAACACATGTATTAACCTGATAAAAATAGTAAAAAGTTTAAAGTTAATTAATTCGGAAAATAGCTTCGGGACCAAAGAAAATCTTTTTCCAGTAAATGTGTCTAGTGATGAATTAATTATTGTCCAATTTTCGTAATTTTTCATTTTTCTGGGCAAAAGTTATTTACATTTTAAAATCGTGAAAATAACCAAAGTGCCAATTTTAATTGCTTATTTTTTCACATTTATGAAGAAAAAAGGAAGAAAGTGATAGAGAAAACTAAAAGTTAATCACAAGTACTTTATATTTCATAAGGTTTTATTCAATTTAATGATTTCTCTTTCTCACATTTAGTGAATGAAATTTGCAAATTTAGGTTATTTGGCAGGTGAACTTTAAAATCATTTTTTATTTAATATTTCTTATTAATAATTGTTTTTATCAATTTATAATAATAGAACAATTCATTCTTAATAAATTATTATAATTTTTTTTACGTTTTTATAGTAAATTATGTGATTTCTTTAATATTTTCTAATAGATGAAAAAGTGGCAGTTTTTACGACTTCATATACTTTAGATGCTTATTTTACAATAAATATCAAAAATATTTAAAAAATTCTTTTTGTTCGATGATCCCAATATCTTTAACATCATTCCTGCCAAATATTACAATTTTTAAAAATTAGTCAGCAACGACTTTATTCGAAATATAATGGAATGACTCTAATGAATTTTACATTCATGAATTTCTAAGTCCAAGTTAAACTTAGAAAATAATATTTCCTATTTATGGAAATTTCTCTATTTTTAAAAGTTGAATGAAAAAGACGTCTTTAAGGTACTACTACACTTTAGAAGGCTCTTAAAAGACCAAATTGTTACGTCACCGTAACCTATTTTCAATAATAATATGTAGAATAATAATTAATAATAATCTTAATAATTAATAATAATAATAATAATAATAATAATAATAATAATAATAATAATAATAATAATAATAATAATAATAATAATAATAATAATAATAATAATAATAATAATAATAATAATAATAATAATAATAATAATAATAATAATAATAATAATAATAATAATGGGCGACTCAAAGCGGGAAAAGAATTAAGCGAAAGGATGCTCCACAGCTTGGTTCTGAGTCGCTAGATGGAACGAAAGAGGCGCCCTTAAATAGTCCTGGCAGTTCGTATGCTGAGACCGTTTTAAAGGACGGAGCGGACAATGGGGACGGCTTCAAAGTTGTTAAAAGCAAAAAGAAACGGACTCCAAAAGAGAAACCCTCAGGTGAGAAAAAAGAGCTTCCGAAGCCCCCTTTGAAGCTGAGGAGCACGGAAGCTGTTAAAATTACGGCAAGCGACCCAAAGCTTTATGAGGGTATCTTGCCGCTGCTAAAAGCAAAGGTAAACCCAGAAGATACGGGTACCGTGATCCGGAAAATCAGGAGAACCTTTAAACAGGAGGTTCTCGTGATAGTGAAAAAGGGCGGAGAGACCTTAAAATTTGCAGATGCACTGTCTTCGGCCCTGCATGGTAAAGCTGAGGTCACACCTCTAGTGAATAAAAGGTCTCTAGAGATTAAGGATTTGGACGAAGCCACCTCAGAGGATGAGGTAACTGCAGCACTAAGAGAAAAGCTGGGTAAACCCGACCTGAAGATGGAGTGTCGACTTTTGCCGCGATACAGAGGAACTAAGGTTGCTCTGGTACGTCTGACAGAGGCAGAAAGTAACACTCTGCTAAAGCTTGGTAAAATAAAAATCGGCTGGATAAATGCTCCAATTCGCGAGCATGTTGAAGTAGCTAAGTGCCAAAAGTGCCTAGCATACGGACACTCAACCCGAACATGCAAAGGCCCCGACAGAAGCAAAAACTGTCGAAAATGCGGCGGAGAGGGACACCTCGCGAAGAGCTGTAAAGTTAAGCCGAAGTGCCTTACATGCTTGGACCTGGGAAAGCCAGAGACGGATCACGATTCCGGAAAGAGAGCCTGCCCGGTTTACAGAGAAGAACTGCAAAAGATTAAAAGGGCAAATCCTTAAAATTTTTGCAGGTCAACTTGCATACAAGTAAGGATGCACAGTTGCTCCTAATGCAAACAGCAAGGGAAAATGAGGTCGATATCCTGTTCTGCAGTGAGCAGTATCAAGGAAGCGATCTCGCCCCTTGGTATCAGGATAAGGCGAAGAGAGCCGCCATAAAGCTGTGCAACCCAGAATTGCGGGTTGACAAGTTTCTGGAGACGAGCAGTGGGTTCGTGTGGATAGAGGTGGCTAATATACGTATGTATAGCTGCTACTTCTCACCCAACGACCCACTGACAAACTTCGAAGCCAATATCGAAGACCTAGAATCGAGCCTCACAGAATCCAGGCTGGATGTCATCATCACTGGTGATTTTAACGCAAAGTCGCCAGAGTGGGGTGAGACGAGACTCGACAAGAGAGGAATTCGTATTGGAGAAATGATCTCCAGAAACGACTTATTGGCAGTAAACCGAGGCAATACATGGACTTTTAGACGAGGTGCGATCGGATCAATTATAGATCTAACAATCGCATCGTCTAAACTATTTAGCCGCATAACCGACTGGCGGGTCTCAGAGGAATATACCGCAAGTGACCACCAGTACATTGAGTTCTCAGTCTCTATGGGAGACACACGAGGAGGAAAAAGACAGGATGCTCCTAGTCGCAAAACCTCCTCGTGGAATATGAAGAGACTCGACAAGGAAAAGTTCGGCCGGTCCCTAAGAGAAGCCCTTTTAATTGAGGACTTGGGCTGGGTGAAGAGGCCGAGCAGTCTGGATGGGGAGGTGCGAGCGGTGAGGAACATGATAGTCACCGCTTGCAATGCGTCAATGCCACGCAAAGGCGCCACTCCAGTAAGAAAATCCTTGCACTGGTGGTCAGAGGAGCTAGTCTCCTTGAGAAAGGAATGCCTCAAAGCAAGAAGGACATATACCCGATCTAAGGGAGATCCCTTGCTGAAAGAGGCTTTCAAGGAGGCGAAAAAGGACCTCAAGAAAGAGATCCGCAAGTCGCGACGCCGTAGCTGGAAGGACCTAATCGAGGAAGTCGATAAGGACCCATGGGGTCTGGCTTTTAAAATCGTAACTAAGAAATTAGTGACGAGGCAAAAGACCCCCGGCCTGGACAATCCCGATTGGGTCAGAAAGATAATAAGTTCTTTGTTTCCTCCTGCGGAGCCATACCTTAGAAGGGACTGGAGTTTTTGCAAAGTCGAAGAGGAAGAACTCTTCACACTTAGTGAACTGCAAAAAGCAGGCAAAAGATTGAAAACAGGCAAGGCGCCTGGAATCGATGGGATAAGTAACGAGATCCTAAAGTTGGTAATCGACACTTTACCCCAGATTCTGCTTCGATGCTTCAATCTTTGCCTTGAGAGAGGAGAGTTCTTCCGCGACTGGAAGCGACAGAGGTTAGTCCTCCTAAGGAAAGGTGAAAAACCTCTAGATAAGGTTTCATCGTACAGGCCTATATGCCTGCTAGATACGATGGGTAAACTTCTAGAGGATATGGATCTGCAGAGATTGCAAGGCCACTTGACCGAAGAGAATCGTCTGTCCGATCACCAATTTGGTTTCCGTAAAGGCAAGTCCACAGTTGATGCCATCCAGGCAGTTGTGGACATAGCCAAAGCAGGAAAAAACAAATTGGGACCTGGGAAAAAGAAGAGCTTCTGCGCGTTGGTAGCAATTGACATACGTAACGCGTTTAATTCCGCAAGATGGAAAGATCTCATCGAGTCGATGGAAAAGAAAAACATGCCGCCCTACTTGTTGCGGATAATGGATAATTATCTTAGCGACAGGTGGGTTATATATGAGGGAGACACCTGCACTCTCAAGGAAGAGATGCAGCGTGGGGCTCCTCAAGGCTCAAGGGTGGGTCCATTTGTATGGAATGTATCTTACGATGATTTTCTGCGAATGGATCTGCCCGAAGGTGCGGTGATCATCGGCTTTGCGGACGACGCATTATTCGTGTGCACTGCCGAAAGTGAGGAGGCTCTTGGGACATTGGTGAACGAATGTCTGCGACTAGCTAAAAGCTGGCTGGATACCAGAGGTCTTGAAATGGCCCTGGAAAAGACCGAGGCACTGCTGGTCACAGACAGACGTGGTTATGAGCTCCCACGAATCGTGATAGACGGATTTGAGGTCAAGTGGAGTAAGCAAATTAAATATCTTGGTGTGGAGTTAGATGGAAGGTTAAACTTCCACCACCACATGGCTACGGCGTCAAATAAGGCGATCGAGTGTGCGGCTAATCTTTCACGGCTAATGCCAAATGTTGGCGGACCCCGTGAACAAAAAAGAAGACTGGTGGCGAGTGTCGCCCACGCTAAAATGCTCTATGCAGCACCAGCGTGGGCCCCATCCCTGAGGAGTAAAAGATGTGTTACCATCTGTGAAAAGATACTGTCGGCGCAGAGATCGATAACAACGCGTATCATCTCTGCATATAAGACGGTATCTACGAGTGCTGTGCAGGTCCTTGCAAGTGTCCCGCCAGCAGATCTTTTGGCGAGGGAAAGGGAAGAAATATTTCTCTTTTCTAAAGAAAGCAGTTCCTTGAATGAGGAATTAAGACCAAGCAAGGGCCTGATCCGCAAAGAAGCGAGGCACAGGCTCATAGAAAGATGGCAAGAAAGATGGGATGGTGAGGAAAAAGGTCGATGGACTTATCGCCTTATCCCGGCACTCGCCACCTGGATAAATAGGAAACACGGTCAGGTTTCCTATTACTTGACTCAGGCGTTCACAGGTCACGGGTGTTTTAACTCGTACCTGTGTCGCTTTAAATTACGCGAGAACGAGGTGTGTGCATATTGCCAGTTCCCTGAGGACAACGCGGAGCACACCCTCTTCTCATGCAAGAAATGGGACTTGGAGAGGCGGGCCATGTTCGAAGGTGTAAACAGTCAAGTTACACCGGAGAACATGGTATCGCTGATGACCCAGTCAAAGGAGAATTGGCGGCAAGTCGAGAACTTCATAATCTCGGTTATGTCGAGGAAGGATCTCGACGGCCGCCAAAAAGCGTAATTTAAACAGCTTTTAATTTATTCGTTTGTTTTTTATTAATTTATTTTGTGATTTATTTGTCCTTATACATTTTTTAATTGTTTGTGTTTTTTTTTTTTTATTATTCATCTTTGTACAGTTTTATGTTTTCAATTTTTTATACGCGTTTATTTTTTCTTTTTTTTATATATCCGTTTATAATTTTATCTTTTGACTTTTTACACTTAATTACACATTTGTTATTTTTAATTATTGTTGTGCTGTTAATTCCGCTTTATATTGAAATAGTTTTAAATTTTTAACTATTAACGCAGGATAACCGCAGAGAAAAGCAGAAAGTCACATTAGCGACAGAGTTGGAGCGCCACCCTCGAAGGCTAAAGTCTTACGACAGTTCCGAGGGAGGGTAAAGGGCTCCAGAAGAAGGGTTACGGGTTTTAGTGGGTCGGGCTGGCAGTAGGTCGCCAGTTTATTAAATTTACTATTTTATATATTTATTTTTCTTTTTTTATCTTCTTTTGTTTTATCACACCAACCCCACATAACCTTGGAGTGCGGAATCCAAGGTATCTGTAGGCAGATTTCCCAAAATTCCCTAAGCAAAAAAAAAAAAAAAAAAAAAAAATAATAATAATAATAATAATAATAATAATAATAATAATAATAATAATAATAATAATAATAATAATAATAATAATAATAATAATAATAATAATAATAATAATAATAATAATAATAATAATAATAATAGAGATCGATAACAACGCGTATCATCTCTGCATATAAGACGGTATCTACGAGTGCTGTGCAGGTCCTTGCAAGTGTCCCGCCAGCAGATCTCTTGGCGAGGGAAAGGGAAGAAATGTTTCTCTTTTCTAAAGAAAGCAGTTCCTGGGATGAGGAATTAAGACCAAGCAAGGGCCTGATCCGCAAAGAAGCGAGGCACAGGCTCATAGAAAGATGGCAGGAAAGATGGGATGGTGAGGGAAAAGGTCGATGGACCTATCGCCTTATCCCGGCACTCGCCACCTGGATAAATAAGAAACACGGTCAGGTTTCCTATTATTTGACTCAGGCGCTCACAGGTCACGGGTGTTTTAACTCGTACCTGTGTCGCTTTAAATTACGCGAGAACGAGGTGTGTGCATATTGCCAGTTCCCTGAGGACAACGCGGAGCACACCCTCTTCTCATGCAAAAATGGGACTTGGAGAGGCGGGCCATGTTCGAAGGTGTAAACAGTCAAGTTACACCGGAGAATATGGTATCGCTGATGACCCAGTCGGAAGAGAATTGGCGGCAAGTCGAGAACTTCATAATCTCGGTTATGTCGAGGAAGGATCTCGACGGCCGCCAAAAAGCGTAATTTAAACAGCTTTTAATTTGTTTGTTTGTTTTTTATTAATTTATTTTGTGATTTATTTGTCCCTATACATTTTTTTTAATTTGTTTTGTTTTTTTTATTCATCTTTGTACAATTTTATGTTTTCAATATTTTATACGCGTTTATTTTTATTTTTTTTTATATATCCGTTTATAATTTTATCTTTTGACTTTTTAAACTTCTCAAAATTTTTGTTTTTTATTGTTGTTGTGCTGTTAATTCCGCTTTTATATTGAAATAGTTTTAAATTTTTTAACTATTGACGCAGGAGAACCGCAGACACAGAACAAAGTCGCAGCAGCGATAGAGTTGGAGCGCCTCCCTCGAAGGCTAAAGTCTTACGACAGTTCCGAGGGAGGGTAAAGGGCTCCAAAAGAAGGGTTACGGGTTTTAGTGGGTCGGGCTGGTAGTAGGTCGCCAGTTTATTAAATTTATTATAACATTTATTTATTTATCCTTTTTTTTAAATTCCCTTTTTTTTATTTTACCAACCCCACATAACCTTGGAGTGCGGAATCCAAGGTGTCTGTAAACAGATTTCCCAAAATTCCCTAAGCAAAAAAAAAAAAAAAAAAAAAAAAAAAATAATAATAATAATAATAATAATAATAATAATAATAATAATAATAATAATAATATAATAATAATAATAATAATATATAAATAATAATAATATAATAATAATAATAATAATAATAATAATAATATATAATAATAATAATAATAATAATAATAATAATAATAATAATAATAATAATATAATAATAATAATAATAATAATAATAATAATAATAATAATAATAATAATATAATAATAATAATAATAATAATAATAATAATAATAATAATAATAATAATAATATAATAATAATAATAATAATAATAATAAAATAATATAATAATAATAATAATAATAATAATAATAATAATAATAATAATAATAATAATAATAATAATAATATAATAATCCCCGCCGATGGTTGTCCACTACCGACATCATCGATGTCTTTGATGTGCTGGGAGAAGTGGATGCTTATCCACTGCCAGACATGATTGACATCATGGATATGTTCGGTAGACCTTGCCGTGGTGGCGGGGCTTTTCACTAAAGGGCAACCAACAGGGTGGTTCCCTGATTCTAAAACCAAAAAAAAAATGAATGAATGGATAAAGATTCAAATAAATTACTCCAAGCGGGTACCTCAAATGAGGGTAATCCCGTCACCGATTCTGATCGGGTTCAAGCCCCGGTAGTCGGTGCAGACGGCTCCAAGGATTTTGGAGGGAGCCAAATAAAAAATTCTGAGGATGTGGGACTTAGCAGATTCGAAGAAAATGTTTTAGAACAGGTCGATCTGATCCCAATAATACTGGATAGTATGTGGCGTGCTTGCAAAAAGCAAAAAAACATTAGCAAGGATGTTAAGGATGGAATGGTGGCAATGGAGAAGGTGCACGAGGTGCTTTGCAGAAACCTGCGATTTATACCTAAGCCCTTCATTAGCCCAAGCAAACCAAGGTCGAATCCTGAAACTCCTAGATCGATGTCGCACGCCACATCCAGCGAGAGCAAGTCCATCGACCCAAGGAAGCGCCCTAGAGAGTTTGAAGGTCCGGAGACTGATTCTTCTGTGACCACTCCCAAGGGTAAGAGGGTTAAGAGCAAGGAGACCAAGGCAAACCCTACTGTTATGGAGACGGAGGTGAGTAAGGCTGCTTCGGCCAGGGTTGCTTCTTATTCGGAGGCAACTGTGGCAAATAAGCCTGAAAACGAAAAAGACTTTGAAACTGTCTCCAATAGGAAACGGGAGGCCCGTAAGAAAAAGGCCTTGAAGAAAGCGGAGGAGAGGGAGCGACTTCAGAAGCGCCCCCCCAAAATTAGAACAACGGAGGCAATAAAAATTGTGGCCCGGAATCCAGAGACCTACCATGATCTCATAAAACTGGCAACAACTTCGGTAAAGCCAGAGGAAACTGGAACAGAGATTGTGAAAATTAGGAGAACTCTTAAAAAAGAGGTTCTTGTTGTTGTGAAAAAGGGGGGTGAAACTTCAAAGTTCGCTCAGAATCTTACCTCCGTTCTTCTGGACAAGGCCGAGGTTACGGCTCTTGTCAGTAAAAAGACCCTCGAAATTCGGGATCTTGTCGAAACAACTTTAGAGGAGGACGTTTTAACCGTCTTAAAGCAGAAGTTGCAAAAGCCCGAATTAGAGGTGACTTGCCGACTTCTGACACGTTTTGGTGGTACGAAAGTGGCACTAGTACGCTTGAATGAAACGGACAGCGAGAGTCTGCTTAAGCTGGGCAAAGTGCGTATTGGCTGGATAAATGCATCCATCCGAACGCACTTAGAAGTGACAAGATGTCAAAAGTGCCTAGCCTATGGACACGTGACCCGAATTTGCAAGGGCCCCGACAGAACAAAAAACTGTCGGAGATGCGGCGAAGCGGGACACTTCTCCAAAAAGTGTACTAATGACAAGCCAAAGTGCATAACGTGTACAGATTTGGGAAAAAACGGAAGTCAACCATATCCCTGGAAGAATTTCCTGCCCGGTTTACAAGGAGGAACTGGAGAAACTTAAAAGGGCAAATCCTTAAAGCTCCTTCAAGTCAACCTGCATACAAGTAAGGATGCACAGGTGCTCCTGATGCAAACAGCTAGGGAAAATGAGGTGGATATCCTGTTCTGCAGTGAGCAGTATCAAGGAAGCGACCTCGCACCTTGGTATCAGGATAAGGCGAAGAGAGCCGCCATCAAGCTGTGCAACCCAGAATTGCGGGTTGACAAGTTCTTGGAGACAAGCAGCGGGTTTGTGTGGATAGAGGTGGCTAACATACGTATGTATAGCTGCTACTTCTCACCCAACGACCCGCTGACCACCTTCGAAGCCAATATAGAAGACCTAGAATCGAGCCTCATAGAATCCAAGCTGGATGTCATCATCACTGGCGATTTTAATGCAAAGTCGCCAGAGTGGGGTGAGACGAGGCTCGACAAGAGAGGAATTCTGATTGGAGAAATGATCTCCAAGAACGATTTATTAGTTGTAAACCGGGGAAAAACATGGACGTTTAGACGAGGTGCGATCGGATTGATAATAGATCTAACGATAGCATCGTCTAATATATTTAGCCGCATAAGCGACTGGCGGGTCTCTGAGGAATATACAGCAAGTGACCACCAGTACATTGAGTTCTCAGTCTCAATGGGAGACACACGAGGAGGAAAGAGACAGGAAGCTCCTAGTCGCAAAACCTTCTCGTGGAACATTAAGAAACTCGACAAGGAGAAGTTCAGCCGGTCCCTAAAAGAATCTATCTTAATTGAGGATTCTGGTTGGGTGAGGAGGCCGAAAAGTCTAAATGGAGAGGTGCGAGCGGTGCGAAATATAATCGTCACCGCTTGCAATGCGTCGATGCCACGTCGCAAAGGCGCCTTTCCAAGGAAAAAATCCTTGCACTGGTGGTCAGAAAAACTGTCCTCCTTGAGAAAGGAATGCCTCAAAGCAAGAAGGACATATACCCGTTCTAAGGGAGATCCCTTGCTGAAAGAGGCTTTCAAGGAGGCGAAAAAGGACCTCAAGAAAGAGATCCGCAAGTCGCGACGCCGTAGCTGGAAGGACCTAATCGAGGAGGTCGATAAGGACCCATGGGGTCTGGCTTTTAAAATCGTAACTAAGAAATTAGTGACGAGGCAAAAGACCCCCGGCCTGGACAATCCCGATTGGGTCAGAAAGATAATAAGTTCTTTGTTTCCTCCTGCAGAACCATACCTTAGAAGGGACTGGAGTTTTTGCAAAGTCGAAGAGGAAGAACTCTTCACACTTAGTGAACTGAAAAAAGCAGGCAAAAGATTAAAAACAGGCAAGGCGCCTGGAATCGATGGGATAAGTAACGAGATCCTAAAGTTGGTAATCGACACTTCACCCCAGATTCTGCTTCGATGCTTCAATCTTTGCCTTGAGAGAGGAGAGTTCTTCCGCGACTGGAAGCGACAGAGGTTAGTCCTCCTAAGGAAAGGTGAAAAACCTCTAGATAAGGTTTCATCGTACAGGCCTATATGCCTGCTAGATACGATGGGTAAACTTCTAGAGGATATGGTTCTCCAGAGAATGCAGGGCCACTTGACCGAAGAGAATCGTCTATCCGATTACCAATTTGGTTTCCGTAAAGGCAAGTCCACAGTTGATGCCATCCAGGCAGTTGTGGACATAGCCAAAGCAGGAAAAAACAAATTGGGACCTGGGAAAAAGAAGAGCTTCTGCGCGTTTGTAGCAATTGACATACGCAACGCGTTTAATTCCGCAAGATGGAAAGATCTCATCGAGTCGATGGAAAAGAAAAACATGCCGCCCTACTTGTTGCGGATAATGGATAATTATCTTAGCGACAGGTGGGTTATATATGAGGGAGACACCTGCACTCTCAGGGAAGAGATGCAGCGTGGGGCTCCTCAAGGCTCGAGGGTGGGTCCATTTGTATGGAATGTATCTTAAGATGATTTTCTGCGAATGGATCTGCCCGAAGGTGCGATGATCATCGGCTTTGCGGACGACGCGTTGTTCGTGTGCACTGCCGAGAGTGAGGAGGCTCTTGGGACATTGGTGAACGAATGTCTGCGACTAGCAAAAAGCTGGCTGGATACCAGAGGTCTTGAAATGGCCCTGGAAAAGACCGAGGCACTGCTAGTCACAGACAGACGTGGTTATGAGCTCCCACGAATCGTGATAGACGGATTCGAGGTCAAGTGGAGTAAACAAATTAAATACCTTGGTGTGGAGTTGGATGGAAGGTTAAACTTCCACCACCACATGGCTACGGCGTCGAATAAGGCGATCGAGTGTGCGGCTAATCTTTCACGGTTAATGCCAAATGTTGGCGGACCCCGTGAACAAAAAAGAAGACTGGTGGCGAGTGTCGCCCACGCTAAAATGCTCTATGCAGCACCAGCGTGGGCCCCATCCCTGAGGAGTAAAAGATGTGTTACCATCTGTGAAAAGATACTGTCGGCGCAGAGATCGATAACAACGCGTATCATCTCTGCATATAAGACGGTATCTACGAGTGCTGTGCAGGTCCTTGCAAGTGTCCCGCCAGCAGATCTCTTGGCGAGGGAAAGGGAAGAAATGTTTCTCTTTTCTAAAGAAAGCAGTTCCTGGGATGAGGAATTAAGACCAAGCAAGGGCCTGATCCGCAAAGAAGCGAGGCACAGGCTCATAGAAAGATGGCAGGAAAGATGGGATGGTGAGGGAAAAGGTCGATGGACCTATCGCCTTATCCCGGCACTCGCCACCTGGATAAATAGGAAACACGGTCAGGTTTCCTATTATTTGACTCAGGCGCTCACAGGTCACGGGTGTTTTAACTCGTACCTGTGTCGCTTTAAATTACGCGAGAACGAGGTGTGTGCATATTGCCAGTTCCCTGAGGACAACGCGGAGCACACCCTCTTCTCATGCAAAAAATGGGACTTGGAGAGGCGGGCCATGTTCGAAGGTGTAAACAGTCAAGTTACACCGGAGAATATGGTATCGCTGATGACCCAGTCGGAAGAGAATTGGCGGCAAGTCGAGAACTTCATAATCTCGGTTATGTCGAGGAAGGATCTCGACGGCCGCCAAAAGCGTAATTTAAACAGCTTTTAATTTGTTTGTTTGTTTTTTATTAATTTATTTTGTGATTTATTTGTCCCTATACATTTTTTTTAATTTGTTTTGTTTTTTTTATTCATCTTTGTACAATTTTATGTTTTCAATATTTTATACGCGTTTATTTTTATTTTTTTTTATATATCCGTTTATAATTTTATCTTTTGACTTTTTAAACTTCTTAAAATTTTTGTTTTTTATTGTTGTTGTGCTGTTAATTCCGCTTTTATATTGAAATAGTTTTAAATTTTTTAACTATTGACGCAGGAGAACCGCAGACACAGAACAAAGTCGCAGCAGCGATAGAGTTGGAGCGCCTCCCTCGAAGGCTAAAGTCTTACGACAGTTCCGAGGGAGGGTAAAGGGCTCCAAAAGAAGGGTTACGGGTTTTAGTGGGTCGGGCTGGTAGTAGGTCGCCAGTTTATTAAATTTATTATTTTATATATTTATTTTTCAATTTTTTTTTTATTTCCTTTTGTTTTATCACACCAACCCCACATAACCTTGGAGTGCGGCGTCCAAGGTATCTGTAGGCAGATTTCCCAAAATTCCCTAAGCAAAAAAAAAAAAAATAATAATAATAATAATAATAATAATAATAATAATAATAATAATAATAATAATAATAATAATAATAATAATAATAATAATAATAATAATAATAATAATAATAATAATAATAATAATAATAATAATAATAATAATAATAATAATAATAATAATAATAATAATAATAATAATAATCCCCGCCGGGTTGTCCACTACCGAACATCATAGATGTCTTTGACGTGCTGGGAGAAGCGGATCCACTGCCAAATGTCATTGACTTCTTTGATGTACTGGGAGAAGTGGGTCCGCTGCCAGACACGACTGGCATCTTGGATATTGTTCGGTAGACCTTGCCGTGGTGGCGGGGCTTTTCACTAAAGGACAACCAACAGGGTGGTTCCCTGACATAAAAACCAAAATACTAATGAAGATGAGTCAAAGTTTAAATGAATTACCCCAAGGAGGAACCCCGCAAGGGGACAATACTCCCGTCGATCTTTCAAAGACCGTCGCAGGCCCCACGGATTTTGGGGGGGGCCAAAACGAAAATTCTGCGGAGAAGGGACTTAACAGTTTCCAAAAAAATGTTGTAGAGCAGGTCGAACTAATGCCTAAAATACTCGACGGTATGTGGCGGGCCTGCAAAAAGCAGAAAAATATTAGCAAGGACGTCCAGGACGGAATGTTGGCGTTAGGAAAGGTGCACGAGATAATTCGCAAGAACATGCGATTTATCCCCGAGCCCTTTATAATCCCAGAGCCAACAAACGCGAACTGTGTAACACCATCACACAAGCGTGCTGCGGCGGGTCAGAGCGGTGCATTTAATGATAAGAAGCGCCCAAGAAACGGGAATAGTCCGGATGCGAGTCCACATCCTGATGGCCAGTCTGAGAAGAGGAAGTGCGAGGAAGTACCTACGCAAACCCTTCCGTTGGAGCCAGGTAGTGGAGGAGCAGCCGAGAAAATAGTCAAAGAGACTCACGCTTCAGTGGTCTCAAAGGATGACAAAGTAGATGGCGACGGCTTTGCCGCTGTCATCGATAAAAAGGCAAAGGCCAAAAAGAAGGCCTTAAAAAAGAAACAAGAGAAGGAGCTCCAAAAGTATCCTTCAAAGCCGAGAAATACAGAGGCAGTAAGGATCTCAGCGAAAAACCCAAAGGCTATCGCTGAGATCGTGACTGAAATGAAACGCACTGTGAAGCCTGAAGAGTCAAATATAGAGGTTCTCAGGATCAGGAGGGCACTTAATAAAGATGTTCTCCTGGTCGTGAAAAAGGGAGGTGACACCTTAAAATTTGCGAGGGCTCTGGCCTCGGCCTCGCATGATAGGGCCGAGGTTACGGCTCTTGTAAACAAGAGGTGTCTGGAATTGAACGGCCTCGATGAAACTACGACCGAGGAGGATGTGGTTTCGGTTTTGAGGGAGAAATTGGGGAAGCCTGACACGGACATAGTGTGCAGACTTCTGCCACGTTTTAGTGGCACAAAGGTTGCGTTGGTCCGCCTGGCAGAGACTGATAGTCAGACTCTGCTGAAGATCGGCAAGGTAAGAATAGGATGGTTAAACGTCCGAGTCCGAGAGCATCTGGAAGTTGTGAGGTGCCTAAAGTGCCTTACATATGGACACGTGACCCGATCATGCAAAGGCCCCGACAGAACTAAAAACTGTCGGAGATGCGGCGGTGAGGGTCACATGGCAAAGAACTGTTCCGTCGAACAACCTAAGTGTTTAACATGCACAGATTTAGGAAAGACAGATATTGTCCATATATCCGGGAAAAGCTCTTGTCCGGTTTACAGGGAATTGCTGCAGAGGCATAAAAAGGCAAACCCTTAAAGTTTCTGCAGGTCAACCTGCACACCTGCAGGACGGCGCAGGCCCTCCTGATGCAGACGGTCAAGGAAAAAGGGATCGACATCCTGTTTTGCAGCGAGCAACACAGGAAAAACGATCTCGCTCCCTGGTACCAGGATAAATCAGGTAGGGCCGCTGTTCAAGTGTGCAATCCTGAGCTGCGGGTTGCAAGGTATCTGGAGACGAGCAGTGGATTCGTTTGGGTAGAGGCTGCGGGCATACGTATGTACAGCTGCTACTTCTCGCCAAACGATGCACTGACGGACTTCGAAGATGACATTCAGGAACTCGAGTCGAGCCTTAGAGAATCCAAGCTGGATGTACTCGTCACCGGGGATTTTAATGCTAAGTCGCCGGAGTGGGGCGAGTCAAGGCTCGATAAAAGAGGCAGAGTGATCGGAGAAATGGTCTCCAGGAGCAATTTAACGATTGTGAACCGGGGAAGGACATGGACGTTTAGGAGGGGTGCAATTGGATCGATCATTGATCTTACGATTGCATCATCTCCTCTATTTAGACGCATTAACGAATGGCGAGTCTCTGAGGAGTATACCGCAAGTGACCACCAGTACATCGAGTTTTCAGTCTCAGTGGGAGACACAGGAAATGGTGGAAGACAGGAAGCACCGTGTCGAAAACGCCTCTCCTGGAATGTGAAGAAAATCGATAAGGAGAAATTTGTCCGATCCCTGGAAGAATCCCGCCTCATTGAGGAATTGGGTTGGGTGCAGAGGCCAAATACCCTGGATGCAGAGGTACGAGCGGTGAGGAAAACCATCACCGCTGCCTGCGATGCATCTATGCCGCGTCGCAGGTGTACCGCTTCACGAAAAAGCTCGGTGCACTGGTGGTCGGATGCTCTGCCTCCTTGCGGAAAGCGTGCTTCAAAGCTAGAAGGAATTATACCCGTTCTAAGGGAGATCCTTTGCTAAAGGAAGTATTTAAGGAGGCCAAGAAAAGCCTGAAACAAAGAGATTCAAGCGTCCACAACGCCGTTGCTGGAAAGACCTAATTGATGATGTCGAGAAGGACCCATGGGGTCTGGCTTTAAAATCGTTACTAAGAAACTAGGAACGAGGCAAAAGACCCCCGGCCTGGACAATCCCGATTGGGTCAGAAGGATTATAAAAAGCTCTATTTCCTCCTGCAGAACCGTGGGTTAGGAAGGACTGGAGTACCTGCGAAGTCGGTGAGGAGGAACTCTTCACTCTTACAGAATTGAGAAATTGCAGGTAGAAGATTGAAAACAGGCAAGGCGCCTGGAATCGATGGGATAAGTAACGAGATCCTAAAATTGGTTATCGACACTTCACCCCAGATTCTGCTCCGATGTTTCAATCTTTGCCTTGAGAAAGGAGAGTTCTTCCGCGACTGGAAGCGGCAGAGGCTAGTCCTCCTAAGAAAAGGCGAAAAACCTCTGGATAAAGTCTCGTCGTACAGGCCTATTTGCCTGTTAGATACGATGGGTAAACTTCTAGAGGATATGGTTCTGCAGAGAATGCAAACCCATTTGACCGGAGAGAATAGTCTATCCGATTACCAATTTGGTTTCCGCAAAGGCAGGTCCACGGTTGATGCCATTCAGGCAGTTGTGGACATAGCCAAAGCGGGAAAAAACAAATTGGGACCAAAGAAGAAGAAGGGCTTCTGCGCATTGGTGGCTATTGACATACGTAACGCGTTTAACTCCGCACGATGGAAAGATCTCATCCAGTCGATGATGGAGAAGAGAATACCGCCCTACTTGTTGCGGATAATGAATGATTATCTAGCGACAGGTGGGTAATCTATGAGGGGGAACAACTGGACTCTGAAGGAAGAGATGCAAAGTGGTGCCCCCCAAGGCTCGAGGGTGGGACCATTCGTGTGGAATGTATCCTATATAACTTCCTGCGAATGGGTCTACCTGGAAGGCGCGGTCATCATCGGCTTTGCGGACGGATGCGTTGGTCGTGTGCCTCAGCCGAAAGCGAGAAGCCCTTGGGACATTGGTGAACGAATGTCTGCGGCGAGTAAAAGCTGGTTGGATGCAGAGGTCTTCAAATGGCCTTGGAAAAACCGAAGCTCTGCTCGTCACAGACAGACGTGGTTATAGTTTCCCACGAATCGTGATAGACAAATTCGAGGTCAAGTGGAGTAAACCTATTAAGTATTTAGGAGTGGAGCTCGATGGAAGGTTAAACTTCCATTACCATATAGCGACGGCCTTGAATAAGGCGATAAAGTGTGCGTCAGACTTGGAACGACTTATGCCAACCCGGTTCGCGACCACACACTGATAGGAGGGAAAGGAGACTGGTGAGGGTTAGTGTGTTGCCCACGCTAAGCTGTTTTACGCGCAGCGCAGCGTGGGCTACTCTCACTGTTAAAAAAAGAAAGAGCGCAAACCATTTGCGATAATAGCTCGTTCTGTCGCGCAGAGATGTGTTACTACCCGTACAGTTTCTGCGTATAAGACGGTCTCGACGATCGGGGGGTGCGCCTGTGCAAGTCCTTGTTATAAGGCGGTGAGGCTCCAGCGGCAGATCTTATGGCAAGGGAAAGGGAGGGAAGTATTCTTCTTTTTAAAGAAGAAAAATCCCGAGTACCCAGAAGAGAAAGACCCTAGCAAGGACTACATCCCAAAAAACCCGCGATTAGAAACAGACTTATCGGAGACATGGCATGACAATATGGGATAGGGAGGAAAAGGGGTAGAGTAGACCTATCGTCTGTTTCCAATCACTCCCCACCTGGGTAAAACCGGAAACATGGAGACGTCTCCTATTATTTGACTCAGGCGCTCACAGGTCACGGGTGTTTTAACTCGTACCTGTGTCGCTTTAAATTACGCCGGAGGACAGGTGTGTGCATATTGCAAGTTCCTGAGGACAGACCGCGTGAGCACACCTTTCTCATGCAAGAAATGGGACTTGAGAGGCGGCCATGTTCGACGGTGTAAACAGTCAAGTTACACCGGAGAACATGGTATCGCTGATGACCCAGTCAGCAGATAATTGGCGGAAAGTCGAGAACTTCATAATCTCGGTTTATTGGTCGAGGAAGGATCTCGACGGCCGACAAAAGCGTAATTTAAACAGACTTTTAATTTGTTTATTTGTTTTTTAGTAATTTATTTTGTGATAATTTGTCCGCTACAATTTGTTAATTGTGTGTGTTTTTTATTCATGTTTGTCAGTTTGTTTTTCAATATTTTATACGCGTTTTTTGTTTGTTTTTTTTAGCGGTATTATATCCGTTTATAATCTTATCTTTTGACTTTTTAAACTCTTAAAAATTTGTTGTTTAATGTTGGTTGTGCTGTTAATTCCGCTTTTATATTGAAATAGTTTTAAATTTTTTAACTATTGACGCAGGAGAACGCGACCGAACAACCAAGT